>NC_133163.1:24462500-25087500 GCF_040802235.1 Manis javanica | reverse complement strand
ACAGAGAAGTCCTGGCAAGTCAGATGGTGGAAAAGAGGAGGTGGAGAGCTGGCTGGAACCTGGGTGGACGAATGCCAAGGCCAGGACTGTAAGCGAGCCAATAAAGTCAGGCTTGGTCTTGGTGTCTCCAGGCTGCTGGTGGGGTGAGGGGCACCCTCTGGTTTTAGTGAACACCAGAAGGCACATCCTGGGCAGCCTCATTAAGAACCAGGAAGACAAATTGGGAATGCCATGGAGTTGCTAGGCAGCAGGAAGAGAGCAGTGGGGAGAAGGTCAGTTCACAAAAGCTGTCATCATCGTAATTGTAAACTGTGTCAAGGGGAAGATTTCTGAGTTGGGGGAGGCAGTGGCAGAGGGCACAGGAAATGAGATGCTCAGGAAATGAGGGCAGAGCCTTTAGGAGCAAATGCTGAGGGGTCACAGGGAGAAAGCAGGAAACCAGGGCAGAAGACCTGGCATCTAGTTGTGGCTGGCATTACCTGGCCACCAAGCTTGGAGCCACATGCTTCCACCAGAAAGGTGGAAATAAGACCTCCCACCAGAAAGGTGAAATAAAGGCTTCCCGATCTGTTCTAGGGACTCTACCAATCTGCATTTCTTTTTAAAAGTCCTTGGGAATCTGGGGAGACGTGAAGAACTTAGCATAAGAAGAGCAAGAATAGCCAAGAACAATAGAAAACATGGGGATGGGGATTTGGATTAACCTTGCCAGCGTTTTTGGACCAACAGGGGCAGGAATTGTCTCATGCATGTCTGTAGCACACACAATGCATGGCGTGTATGTAGTAGACGTTCAATAAATACTTGTGGAATAAACCAACACTTTCATCTGGCATTGGCAATTATTTGGGCAAGTGGTGGGAAACTGGGAAAGTTTGGGGCTACTCCGGAACGGACAGTTTAGAGCACCGGCGGAATGCTGTCACAGCGTCGAGACGTCTGGCCCCAGCCCTTGGGTTTCACTTTGCTTCACTAAGGGCGGAGTTGATGCTGAGGCCTCTGTGCCTCATATAGCAGGATCATTATTTGAAATAACTTAGTCCCCCTCCCTGCTGCATATTTTCCCCTTTCTCTTCCTTATTCAAAGTCTTAATCTGAAGATGAATTTCCATTAATTGGGTGGTAAAGGGGCTCAGAGTCAAAATAAGGACGATGAAAAGGGAAAAAAAAGAAATGCAATAAGGAGTTAGTGGGCTGAAACTCAAGCTGCCATGCCCTCCCGGGTATCTGGATGTCTTTGCTCCGACTCCCCAAATAAATCGAATCCCCTTGAAGGTCAGAGCCCATGTCTTTTCTATTACAATCCATAAAATTCTGCATCAAGTCCCCTGCCTGTAACTGTGCAACCAGTAACCGTTGGTGTCTGCAGGGAGAACTGAGGATTATGAGGCCATGAAGTGTCAAAACAGGTACAGATCAATAAAAACAGCAAAGTTTTCTCAAGAGGTTTTTTTATTCATCTTTTGCTTAAAAAATGAAAAGAGAAATTTTCTTATCTAATTTTTTTGTTTGTAGATTTTTGGGAATGACAGAGATATGGGAGAGGCAAAACTCCCTCCCAGCACCACCTCGGACCCTCCAGGCCACCTCTTGACGCGGCCACACTCACTTAAGTGAGCTGGCCAAGTCAAAAACCTGCCTGCCACAGCCCTGGAACCTTCCCACTGGTAGAGTAATTCCTGCCTGTGACCACCAGGTGTCAGGTCAGCTCCAAAAGTCCTGAGGGCTGGGCTCCGGGCTCTTACAGACCAGTCATTGCCATTCACTTTCTCTGGTCTCCCAAACTTCTGCCCCTGAAGAGACCGGTTTGAAATCTGGGCCCCTCAGGGTCCAGTAGACTAGACAGACCTGGACAGACCTCTCCAAGTTTCCGTGTCCTCATTTTCTATCACTAGCTCATGCCCTTGCTGTGAGGAAAAAAATCAGGCAGCAGGTAAAAGCTCCATAAAAATTCAGTCCCCTTCCAGAGTCAGCCCACCCTGGAGTGAGCAAGACCACCAGAGGAGACCTGCTCCACTTGGGCAGGGCTGCACAAGGAACGCCCCTCTAACAACGGGCTGACTCATACTTTACCAGCGTGACAAGTCAGGAGGCTGGCAGGTAGGAGGAGCAGCCGCAGCAGCAAGACCGATGTGGCAGGAGGGACCTTGCAGGAATAGGAGAGGCCGTCAGGTCAAAGACAGTGGGAGGCGCTGGCCCACAAGCCCAGCATTGAAGGGGGTCAGGCTGCAGCGGGGGGAAAAGCACCTTGGGGTGCCCCTTCCATGTCCAACTCAATTTGGCTTCATGCACTCACTGCATCCCCATTTTACAGTTGGGGAAATGGAGGCATGGAGAACTTAATCATCTTGCCCCCGGTCTCCTGCCAGTAAGTGGCAAGGCTGAGATTCAGACCCTGGTAATATGGCTCTGGCTCCCTGAGGTCTTAGCCATTGAGATTCACTGCCCCATGTGGCTTCCAGGCAGCTTCGTATCAACATGGGGAAGTTGAAATGCACTTGTTCTGTTTACATCCTTTCTGCCACAAACAAGAATAACTGAATTGATGAGCAAGCATGAGCTCCAGGGTGGGCTGGACTGGCCAATGGGAGGGAAGCATAGGCAGGTGGTGCTTCACTGTGGTTAATTTCTCAAGACCAGGACGATATGCCCTCCCTGCTCCCTGCATTGCTCAGAAATTGCACCAGGAGAGGTAGGGTAGGAGAAAAGAAGGAAGAGTGTGAAATATCTGTGTGCCAGAAGCATAAAGTGGCTAAGCATGCAAATTCTGACATTTGACAATTCTGGGTTTGAATTCTGCCTGATTTCACCAATTACCAGCTCTGCACCGTTGAGAAAATCACTCAACCTGATGAGTGTTGAGAGTTCCTCATTAGTAAACAGAGATAATAATGGTGCCCTGTCCTTCACGGGGCTGCTGGGAAGATTTAATGAGATCATGCATGTGGAACACTGAGCCCAAGGCCTGGCACACAACAAGTGTTTCATGTAAGCATGATCTCATTACAGTGGAGTTCTACTCCTCAAGGAAGGGGTGTGGGGAGCTATGGGTCCAGCAGGGCACATTAGGGGCCAATGAACAGCCATCTTTGGAGAATATTCAAGTATTGGGCCTTTGAACCACCATGGGGAGCATTCTAATCCCAGGCTTTGGTTTAAGGTTTGCATTAAATCTAAGGAATGTGTCCAGAATCTTCAGGATAGAAGTAGGTGGGAAGGCCAGGGACCTCCTGAGCAGCACCATGTGGGCAGTGCAGGGATACCATAGACAGCTGGCATGTTTCTTGGCTGCTGAGCTCTGAACCATATTCCAGAGCTGGGAATGCCCACCTTACAAGCCTCGGAAGGAGCAGCTGGGATGTAGGTTCATGCCTACACCAATCACTCTCTGAGATAGACTCAGGACCTGGCATCCCAAAGAACTGGGGACCACAGAGAATTCCCTCTAGGAGCTGCCCCATTACAGCTAGATGGAGTCCTTGGAACAGGGGTGGTGGCAATACTGGTGGGGTTATTCAGAGTCCAGAGCCTGCTGGTCCATGGTGCAAGCTGTTAGGGGACTAGGCTGCCTTGCCAAGGGGGGGTTTGGGGTTGGTTTTGTTTTGCTTTGCTTTATTTTAAACAAAAGAAAACAATGATTGGCAAGGCAAGCCTGTGTCCTAAATACAGGCTGCTGACCAGCGGCCTTGAACTAGAGGAAAAGAGCAGTTCTTCAGGAAGGAGACATTCTGCAAGGGAAGGGAAACTAAGAGTAGCTGGGGTAGGGAACCCTGAGGCCCGGTGGTGACCTTTAGGGAGGGACGGTGGTGTGGTCCCTGGAGGGATGTCTTGTTGTTTCGCCACCACCTTAAGGAGTCTGTGGATGAACCTGAATGGGGCTAACTGGCTGGCTGCTGTGGTGACCAGGATGAATGAGAACTATGGTGGGTGTGTACACATGTCGTGGTGTAATCAGGTACAGGACAGGGTCTTTTTCCCACTTCTTGGCACTAAGCATCAAAAACCCTTGGAATTTCCTGAGCAACAGGAGGTGTGTCTGTTATGCTAATAAGGTGACCCAGGGTGGGCCCCTAGAAGCTTCTGGATGGGGCTAGTCACTAGAAAGGCCAACCTCCTGAGCAGAGCTTGGGACTTTTGGCCAGTAGGGAGAGGGCTGAAGATTGAGTTCAAACCCAGCCAGTGTTCAATCAATCACTGCTTCCTAATGAAAGTTCAGGGGAACTCTAGACACTGAGGCTCAGGAGCTTCCTGAGAGGCAAACACATACATGGATGTCCTGGGACGGTGACACATCCTGACTCCACAGGGAGAGGGTGTGTGATCTCTGCTCTCCATTTCAGATCCTGCCCTGCATGTCTCTTCACTTGCAGCGCCAGAGTCATATCCTTTACAACAGAACTGTAATCCTAGTAAGTACAGCACTTTCCATGAGTTCTGTGAGCAGTTCCAGTGAATTATCAACCCTGAGGGTGTCATGGGAACCCCCTACTTTGTAGCCAGCTGATCAGAAGTGCAGGTGTCCTGGGGACCCCCTTGCAGCTGGCATCTGAAGTGGGAGAGGCTGTTAGTCACTGAGCCCTGAACCTGTGGAATCTGCCACTACCTCGGGGTGGTGAGTGTCAGAACTGAATCGCAGTACACTCCAGGTGGTGTTACCCCAGGTGTGGTGGAAATGTAAAATGTATACACACAAAGCATGCCCACATTTGAATTTTGGAGACATGATGTGTATTCTTGAATATGTCTTTGCTCAACAAGAGGGTGTCTCTGCCCAACCAGAGGGTCTTGCCTATATGCTAACCACAGCCCCACATGCTTCCCTGCCAGGGTCGCTAACAACTAAACTTGGAAGCAGCTGCTGGGGTTTGGGTCTCCCTCCTGGCTGTGCCTCCATTTTCCCAGCAGAGGGCGCTCCCAACTCGCAAGTCCTCCAACCCCGCCAAGCTGCTTGCGCTTTCCAAGGCAGGGTTGAGAGAAGCACAGAAAAAGAAAGTAGGACCCCAAATTGGCTCAGGGAGATCAAATTTTTATTAGGTGTCTGTAAAAAGCAGCAATGCATCTGGCTTCAGCGACGCATATCACACTGGGGGATTGTGGGCCAGTGTGCCTGGGAAGCAGGTTCTGTGAGGGCTGTTTATACAATTCAGAGAGTCTCTTTAAAAAATACAATTTTACAAATACAAAGTTAGGTGTAGAAAATGGATGTTTTTTAGGATAACATAACAAATGGCAGTGTTTCTAAAAGCTGAGAATGGTATAAGCATCAAAACCTCCCAGGGCCTTAGTAGATGGCCTCATTGACTCAGGGTCCCTCAGCTCAGCCTCTTCGGCTTCTTGGTAAGTGCACCCCTGCCCACATCTCCCCCAGCAGTGACCAAGCATCTTCCCGATATGGAGTCATTTGCTTCTGCCCTGCCATGAGAACAGGCTGGACTCCTGGACTGGGAGGGGGCTGCCCTCCAGCACCCTTGCCTAGCTCTCCAGGCTTCTCTCCGAGCAGCTGTCCTCCAAGCAGCCCGTTGGAGTCACACCATGAACGTGGGTGGGACGCGGTGCCTTCCCCTCTGCCACGTCCGGGAGGCTGCCGCCTCTATCTCCTCGGCCTTTTGGGAAGTGTGAGGCGGCTCTTGGGCTTCTCTTTCCTTGAGTCCTGGCTCCACAGTGGGTCCTCAATCCATTCTGTGTAAAACAGCCCCCAAAGCATCTTTCCCAAGCCAGAAAGGGTCACCCCAAAGCCCTTCCCAAGGACAGGGCAGGTGGGTGGCAGGTCGAGGACACAGGTAGGCCAAGGGCAAAAGGGACAGGGGAAGAAAGGGGAGAGGAGGCACTACCTATCGATCTCCCAACAGGGCCCCACTGCACTCTGAGCGTGCTACCGCCACGTCAGCAGCCCACAGCTGGTAGGCTGGCAGGAGATCAGAGGCAAGAGGTGCACCCCTCAGTCTCTGTGACTCCCACAACACCTCCCTCCAATCTGTGCCACATTGCCTGGAAACCAATCCAAGCCGTAGCAGCCGCCACAGTCACCTAGCCATACCGCTGTCTATCCCATCTCAACAACATCTGGTGCTGTGGCAGAACCCGGGTTTGAAGACCTGGGTTCAAAGCTTTCTCCCATTGCTCTCTGGCCATGTGGTAAGGCTCCAGCTCCTCTGAGCCTCAGTTTCTGTATCTGTAAGTGGGATACTTGCACCTACTTCTCAGGAGTGTGAGAGGAATAAGTAAGATGATGTAAACAAAAGCACAGTGGAAATCTTAAGCTGTATAAAAATGTGAAGGAGCATCAGTACATGTTTGCAGAAAGACTGACACATGTAGGAAGGAGAGGAGGTCCTTCTCCTTCCTCAGCTACATACCTCCTCATTCTCCACATCTCAGCTCAGCCAGCACCTGTTCCAGGGAAACCTTCCCAACTCCTCATTATGGCTTAAGGAAGATCCTAGATCAGTGGTTCTCACCTAGGGGTGATCTCTACTCTCCCAAAGGACATTTGGCAATGTCTAGAGACATTTTGGGTTGTCATGGCTCAGGGGAGGTGTGCAGAGGCCAAGGATACTGCTAATCACCCGGTGATGCACAGAAGAGCCTACTGTTGATGGAATGTTTGTGTCCCCCACACAAACCCATGTTTAAATCCTAACCCCCAAAGTCATAGTATTAGGAGATGGGCTTTTGGGAGATGATTAGGTCATAAAGGTAGAGCCCTTACGAATGGGCTTAATGCCCTTATAAGAGAGACCCTAGAGAGCTCCCTTGCCCTTTGCACCATGTGAGGACACCGCAAGAAAACAGCTGTCTATGAACCAAGAAGCAGGCCTCACAACACCCCAAATCTGCCGGCACCTTGATCTTGGAGTTGTAGCCTCCAGAGCTGGGAGAAATAAACTGCTGTGTTTATAAGCCACCCACTCAATGGTATTCTATTGTATGGACTGAGACAAGCCCCCACTGTAAAGAATTATCCAGGCCAGATGCCAAGTGCCATTGTTGAGAAGCCCTGCTATAGATGGAATGAGGCAGGTGACCTCTTTCCCACTGGATGGCCAGTGCTCTTCTCCTGTCTTCCGGGCAGAGCTGAGGATGACTGGTACTCAGCTTCCCAGCCTCCTTTGCAGCTAGTCATGGCCATGTGACCCAAGTGGTCCAGTGAGATGTAAGGGGAAGTCCACCAGAGGCTTCTGGGGAAAATTTCACTCCTTGATAAAAGTAACAAGCACAGGAACACCCACCCTTCCACTCTGATTCTGGATGCAGTTGTGTGAGGATGTGACTCTTGGTGCTGTGGCATCCACCATGTGGACTGGAGATGGCACCACTAAAAATGCTGAGGATGGCAGGACAGAGAGACAGGATGAGCCTGTCTTCAATGACATCACTGAGTAGCTGGGCAATCCCACCCTACACCCTCCCTATGAAGTGAGCCAATAAATGTCCTTCTCTCTAGGCTTCTTTGAGTCAAGGTCTCTGGTGCTTGCAACCAAAAGCATCCTAGGAGATACTGAGCACCCTCTCTGTGCTCCCTGTACATACCATCATTGTATGTCCACTGGCTGGTGACACACGGCCCTCCTCTGCTAGACTGTGGGTCCCCTGAGTCTGTGGCTGTGCTCCCATCTGTAAATCTGCAGACTTAGCAGCATGCCTGGGACAGAGGAGGGACTCAAAGATGTGTGATGAATACATTTAGAAGACAGAAGGAGTGAACAGCTCCTTGCTCTCAGCAACCCAGCTGTGGGGTTCCCTGAGAGCTGCTCCAGCAGACACACCACCCCAGCAGCCTGGCAGTGCCTGGGTGTAAACACATCTTGGGTGAACACCCACAGATGCCTGGGATGACCGAGGTATTGGCACAGAGGCCGAGGCTCCAGCAGAACTCTGAAAGCGGGCATTCCGAGTGCACCAGGAAAGCTGAGGACAGAACTGCTCCACGGGGCAGGATCGGAAGCATGCTGTAAGCGCAGGTGCTTCTTCCAGAAAAGGCCTCCCTGTGGACACCCTTCCTGATACACAGCCACCCAGAGACAGACTTCCAGCTGCTAAGACCCCTGCCTCACAATAGAGATGAAAGGACTGGTAAGGGCAGCATATCTCAGGGTTGAGGGAGTAAGTCAACCAGGGACCTGCTGGACCGGCGGGGCCTGTGGAGGAGGAGCCTCCCTCAAGCTTCAGCGGGGTGGGGAAGGGTGACAGGGCCTCATCCCTCTCTCCCCCAAACTCCCACCATGATGCCAAGGTCAGTCAGTCTTGCCCCCTCTACAGTCTGGGCTGCATGCAGAGCCTCATTTGGGTTTTCTGCAAGGACCCGCACTAGCCTGGCAATAGTATGTCAAGGGAGCCCTCAATGAGAGGGAGGTAGTGTTGCCCAGTAGCTAGGGACACAGGCTTGGCATCAGGCTGGCCTAGGTTGGAATCCTGACTCAACCTCCTCCTCCCTCCCTCCCTCCCTTCCCTATTTATGGAGGTTCTAATATGTGCTGGGCATTGTGTGTGGCAGCAGGGTTATAGCCTTGAGCATTGCTATTGACCAGATGTAAATCCGAACCACAGCTCCACTCAATGGCATGGAGCTTAAGGCCCGATCAGGACGGCATACATAAAAAATCAGCCGCCCACACACTGTCATTGTAATGACGTCTGCGAAGGAAAAGCAGCACAGGGGACAACGTGGCAGCCGTGTGGCCTGGAACCAGTTGTTCAGTTAATCTGACTCTCATTATTGTAATAATGGGACCCACCTCCTAAAGCTTTTGGAAGAATAAACAAGACACTGCACACAGACCACTTAGCCCCTCGCCAGGCCCTCACCAATGGGAGGGGAGGGGAGCATTATTGCCCCCGAGGCTGGTGGAAGGCCTCAGCACCTGAGGAGGAGGCTGGGGAAAAGAGCATCTCATACTGGCTGTGGCCTGAGGGGCTTGCCAGGGCAGAGCGGCAGCTGGTTTGTGGCTCCCATCAGGCCCATTTTCCCTCTGGCCTGGGATCTCCCTGCAACTGGGAGGCCCTTTCCAGGCCCCAGGCAGGGCCTGCCTGCTCCCCCTGACCTCCGCCAGCTGCTGCTACTGGAGGCAGGCAAAATCCCCAAGTCAGGACCCTCCTTGGCCCAGGCTTCTCCCTTCCCCTGGCTCAGGGGACTGAACAGCCCCAAGGGCAGTCACCCTGCCAGGTGGCAGCTGAGTCAGCTGCTATGCAGTGGTGACAGCAAACAAAGCAAGTAGGCGTGGCAGCATGGAGGCCTGGTCTGGAGCTGGCAAAGCAGCCCAGGCCTCCCTGTCCCCTCTCCTGGGGAGAATGACACTATGGGGAACAGGAGGCCGGGATGGGAACTTCTGTACTGCCTCACCCCCTGCCCAAAGCCCTGGGGTTGGCACACTGACCCCAAGGGAGTTGGGGGGCCCCTGAACCCAGCCACCAGCACACCTAGCCTCCCCTTATTGTCTGAGATGGATAGTACTGCATGGGATCATGAGGCCCCAGGCCCCTTGCTGCCTCAGTTTCCCTGGGAGGAAGGTCAGGATGGGGCATCAGGCACTACCACTGAGGAGAGAGTAAGACAAGGTGGGAACAGAGCGGGTAGGTATCTGTTCAGACCCACCTTCCAGTCAAGGCCCCAAGGACATTCTATAGTCTAGGAGAGAGATGGGGGGAAGCAGGTCTGGTTTTCTGGTGCAACCTGTAGAGTCACACAGGGCCCCACACTTTGAAGGCTTGGGCTTGGTGTCATGATCTCATCTCACTGTCTTAAAACTCTTAATTTTTAACAAACAGCCCCACAAATTACATATCCAGTCCTGTCTAAAGGAAAGGACACTTATATACAAAGGGCCTTCCTGCCTGGGAAACGGAACTGAAGGGTGTTAGAGCTGCCAAGCCATTATCCTTCCCACAGCGACTCCAGGGAAGGAAGAACGGGAGGGGCCTCCTCCTGACTTTGGCCACATGGGATTTGTGATCTGGAGGAGAGGAGAGATAAGGAACACAGTTTGCAAGTAAGGCCCGCAGAGAGACAGGCATGGCCAGGGGAGGACAGTGCCCCTCTCAGGCCCTGGGTTACCTTTTCCACAAGTGGGGTAGTGGGGAGCACTGATGATCCCCTTCAGCTGGAACTCACCATCAGAGGAGCCTGCAGTTCTGAGCAGGCAGGCAGAGAGCAAACAAGAGGTAGTCAGGCCTCAGAGCCAGGAGAAAGGCTCCTTGGGCCCCAGCCAGCAGGGCCAGCCTGGGCCCGCTCCCGCCTCTGGTCTCCAGCCAGTAAGTAATTCAGAAACTCCTCCAGAATGCTGCTGGGGCTGCTGGCCTTCCTCCCCAAGCCGGAGCCAGCCTGCATGGGCCTGGCCGACTCCTGGATTCCACCTCCCGGAGGCCAGACAGCTGCTCTTGTGGCTGACCCCTCACTCACAGCTGGTCTGGGGTCAAAGGGTCTCGGGAAAAGAGCTGGCAGGAGGGGGGCTGGCCCTGGGTCCCCAGCCAGGGCTGGGGAGGAGCCAGGCTCCACAGAAGAGGGTGGGAGGATGCCCATCCCTATGTGCTTAGAGGAAAGGAGAAGAGGCTTAGCCTCGGGGATCTGCCTGAGGCCCAGCCTGGAGTCGGCCCAGCTCTCAGAGGCCGGCCCAGCATAGTCTGCCACCCCTGGCAGAGACCAGCCAGGACGCACTGGAGCCGGGAGCCCCACCAGAGCCTTCTCAACACCCCTCCCTTCTGTCCCCAAGGTTAAGAATGCGCCACCAGAGACTCCCTCCTCCGCACCCCTGGGTCCCCGGCTGCTAATCCCTCTCCATCAAAACTCAAAAGGCCCCAAAAGGGCAGACTTCGTGTCAGGCTCTCACTCTTCACACTTGTGGGAAGTTTGTGGCCAGCCAGCCTTGAGTAAAAACCCAGAGAAAGGGGCAAGGGAGGGGATTCGATGAAGTTGGCAGGAAAGTGTTGCTTCTGCAAGGGGAAACGAAGCAGTGGGCTAACCTACCCGTTTCAGAATTGCGCCGCAGAGGCTTCCCTGCTCTGACGCAGCTCATCACCCGCACCAGCCTCCCCCGCCCGTCCCTGCCAGCCTCCCTTCCTCCTCCTCCCAGCTCAGCCTTGCCACTGTGGCTCTCCGCGACCCCTTACACTTCTAAAGCCTCTCATGGTTTTCAAAGATTTCCCAGGGCTGCTTCTCTTGTGCTGCCATCCTTCCATGTACCCTCCCATTTTTGCAGACAGAGAGACAGAGGCAGTGGCTAACTGAGGTCAACCGCTAAGTGACAGAGTCATAACCAAAAGGCAATTCTGCTGACAGCTTCCTGGGGGCCCTCCCTGGACAGGGCTGTAACGACCCCAAGTGGAGAAGAGCTCTGGAGTTAGAGCCCAGCTTTGCGGCTTACTGGCTGCAGGACTTGGCCAAACACCTGACATCTCCCAACTGCAGCCTTCTCACCTGTAAAGGGGGATCTAACAACCCTCTTGCAGGTCACTGTGAATACAGGCTTCACCAGGATTATAAGGGGCCTGGCACTATGCCTCGTTGAAAGGAGGCACTCAATCAACCGATACTGTCCACCTTCGTGTGCTGTAACTGCTCACCCCTAACCCAAGTGGCATCCCCCACATTCCCACTGCCCAGTGCAGTCCCAGGCCTGGTTCACAAGCTCAGAGTGGTACCAAGCTATCAGAGATCTGGACGCACCCTTGGAAGAGCAACTCAGGCCCCAGCTGGAGCTCTGGCCCCCAACACAGTGGAGCCAATGCTTTCCTCACGTACTTTCCTGAGTGGCTAGTCCAGCCATCTGAGATGAAAAGTGAACTGGCCCTGAAGGCCCTGATTCCAGTCGCCTTCCGTTGTGAATGAATCTGAAAGTACCCTGACTCACCTCCAGGTCCACCAAATCTATAAAAGGTGCAGAACACAAATCTCCATTCACCTCCTCAGAATAAGAGGGGGTCTCCCGTGTGCCTCTACATCCATGGGGCCTCGAGGGTCTCAAAGCAAAGCCCAGTGCCTTCTGGTGCCCCTGCAGGACAGCGCTGCCTGCTGCTCCCACCTGAGCAGGCCTCCGCTGCCCAGCCCCGGCTGGCTCTCTGGCCTCCTCCACTCAAACCACTGCCTGCTTCTCAGGAGCCCCAGCTAGCTCCCTGACTTCCCCCTAATTGTGCTCCTGTCATGTTTTGACCTCTGTTCCTGCCTGAAGACTGACCCTTGGCCCCAGACCTCTAGCCATGAGCTCTACCCATCTGACCACATACAGGAACCTGCTGCCCACTCTCACCTGTCACCTGGTCTCCCTGATGCTCACCTCTGATCACTAATGCAGGACCCAAGTCCTCTGCAAAGTGCCCCCTAAGCCTCATCAAGAACTTCTGGAAACCGGGGGGCACCTCAAATGCACTCACAGACTAGACCAGGTTATCACCATGTGGCACCTGTGGGTAACTCCTCCTGCCCCCCTGTGGGCACCACTGATACTTGTTCCATCCTATTCTGAGGGGCACTGCCCCACCCAGTCATGCTGATGTCTGTGCGCACTGTTGCGGGGAGAGAATGTCTCTTCCCTTCTGTGTCTTGCTGTTAGAGGCCCCAGGCAGGACTGTTTGGCTCCCAGGGACACAGACAATCTGAATGACAGAATTCTGCACACTGAGATTTACTACATTCTTCCCACAGCTGCCTCTAGTGTCCACAGGGCTCTTGGGAGCTGAGGTGGGAGGGGAATCCTGATGACACTCCCTGAGGACATTTAGAATTGCCCCTCCTGGCAGATGCCTCAAGTACCAGCATACGGGGCCTGACCCCCTCCCTGGGGATGGGTCACAGCCCATGCACCCCTCTACTGATCCTACAGAGGATTTCTAGCATGCCTGTCCCTCCTGGCATAGACAGGTCTTGGGCTTACAGTGGGACCCACTACCCATCCACCAGCTCAGCCTGGCTCCTGGGCTGTGCTCTCCCTTCACCAAACTCCTTCCCCACCTGCCTGGGACTCACACTGCCTCCATCCATTCCCTCCTGGCAAGTGTTCCAGACCTTGCTTCTTCAGTGTCTGAGACATTTCCTATTCCTCCCCCATCTCAAACACGACCCAGATCTGGATGCACACGTGACAGATCCTGCACCTCGCAGAACTCCCCTTTGCCCTTTCTGCCTGCCTATGTGTTATTTCCTTCTATATCCAGAAGCTTATAGAAGTGATAGCCTCCATTTCCTGTACAAAATGAAAAGTGCTGCAGAATGACATGGTTTGGTTGGCAGCCATCTCTCTCTTTCTGCAGGGGGCTGGGTGCTGGGGTATGGTCTCTTTCTTGTCCATCTGCCACATACCCCTCCTGTCTTGGGGGAAGAACATACTACTGCCAAGCCTACGTGGGATCCCCCAGATGACTTAGAGACCCTTTGAAACAGACAAGTACTGTTCTCTTCTTACCACAGAGACAATACCTCCTCTGCTGCCACATCCAGAAAGCAGAAACCATCACCCCTCACCAGAAACAGCCCCGGTGAAGATCATGTTTACATGTGTCCTGTGCAGAGCTCTGTGACAGGGGCACCTCAGGAAACACGAAGATGTCTAAGATAAAGTCCCTGTCCTTAAAGGGTCTCTTAATCAGTTTTAGGCTATGAAACTTTCAAGAATCTGATGAAAGTTAGGGACTTGCCCCAGGAAAATGTACCCCCTCCCAGTTCTGCATACTATTTCAGGGGATTTTCTGACCCCCTGCTGCCCACCCTTGGACTCCTAGGTGTCCATGCCCCAGAATAGGAATCCTTCCTCAAAAGAAGCTTGCAACTATCCCCAGAACACCAGACCACCAACTTCAAAGGAATGTGGACATAAAGCTTGTCCTACAGTAAGAAGCCAGAATATGCTATAGGGTTGCAGCGGAAGGACAAAGGGATCGCCATTGACAGGATTAGGGAGCTCCTCCTGGAGAAGCTGGGGTGGGCTGGCCCTGCAGGACTCAGCCCATGCAAGGAAAGGCCTGGAGCTCCTACGCAGCACTGCTGAGTATCTGGGGTCCGCTCCAAGCTGAGAGACCAGCAGGAGGCAACAGGCTCTGAAGACTGTGTGGGACTAGAGAATTCCAGACTGGAAAGAAAGATATCTCCACCTGAATGTCCTTGGGAAGAAGGCTGGAAAGCTTACTAGAGCATACGTTAGCTTTACCCACCAGTTCTCAAACTTTAGTGTGCATCAGAATTGCAGGGGGAAGGAGGCATGTTAAAAATGCAGAAATAAGCCCCTCCCATCCTAGGACCTAGGAAGTGACACGGCTAATATGCAGACCACACATATGTGACCTTTGAGTGGGAGAAGAGCTCCCACCCCCAGAGGGATTCATCTGTCAGGATTGTCCTTCTGTTTGGGTGCAAATCACAGATCTGCCAGTTGACATAGCACAGGCATAATCTTGTCACCTCTCCCCATGGGAGAGCCCATGGCCTCCATGTCTGTGGGATTTGGAGCTCCTGATAGAAAGGTGAAGGCAGGAGACTCCAGTTTGCTCTGCACTCAGGGAACAGAGGAAGCTAGCAGTTCCTTCTGCCAATCCTGCAGGGCAGCCCACATAGCAGGGCCGGGGAAGGGGCTGCCTGCTCCCTTCCAGCTTCCCTTTTCCTCCAGGTCTGACCTTTCTGGTCCCACCCCCATCTAAGCCTATACTTGCAGAACATTCGGTCCCTGTGCTCACTGGGGGCTTTTAGGCAGGGATCTGGCAGGGCTGAGCCTGGGACTAGGGTTGGAGAGGAAGGTAGATGACAATGAGAAGGGTGACGGGCTCAGAGCAAGCAGCCCTGCCCAGCTCCACCTGGGGAAGCCCCTGGGCAGACACAGGATCTGAGGTCCAGGCTGCTGTGGATTGCCCAGGGCTGACGTGGGGAAAGCAGAAAGAGGAGAGCTCAGAGCAGTGGCTCCAGGCCTCACAGGCTCACGGACCATTGGGCATTTGCCCTGGACCAGGGGACACCTCATTTTGCAGCTTGAAGGCATGGGAGGTAGCAAGTCTTGTCACTCTGGAGATGAACCTCAGTGGCAGTGAAACTGGTTTTGTCCCCCCACCGCCCTCCCCACCAAACACACACACACACACATGCATGCACACAGGCACACATCTGCTTTGGAGAGAGGATGGAATCACATGGTTCTATCAAAGCCTTTAGAGCTCACCTGGCCTGATGCCCTAATTTTACAGTTAAAAAAACTGAGGCCCAAAGAGAAGGACTATGTATCCAAGACCACATGGCCTATTGATGACAGAGTTCCAACCCAGAGTCCCCAACTTCCCCCAAAAAGTCTTTCCTCAGCACTAACACAATAGGTCTTCTCAGGGGTGATATTTAAATATTTTAACTACAGGAACAGCACAACCTCAGCAATCAGATCGGACATCAGCCTTAGCAATGGGCCAGGGGCCTGTAAGACCCCAGAAGTTCCCCTGTAGTTGCCGGATCTGGGAGAGGTCATGGGACTGGGGCTGTGGGGGATATTTGGGGGACCTGGGGCAACTATTTACCAGCTAGAATGGAAGTATTTCAACATCACAACAATGCTGCACCACTTAAACATCAGCCAGGGTGAGACAGCCCTCTTTCCCATTTAGAACGGCTGTCTTGGGAGTGCAAGCTCTGACTTCCTGCCTGTCTGTGAACTGCTAAGCGCAGACCTGCCAGGTACAATGGGGGCCTGTGCATGTGGAGTGGGGTGGGGGGAGAGAACACAGTGAAAAGCAAGTGGCAGGGACCAGCCTTTAGCTTCAGGAACCTGGCCAGGTCACCAAATAACAGACAGTCCAAGCACCAGCCTGCCTGTCCCTGTGGCCAGCATAGCTGCTTTGTGTGTTAAGCTTGGAAACAGCTGACAAAATGGGTGTGTCATCCTTTTGGAGGTCACAGTATTCAGGTGAAGGGACATAAAGTAAGCTGGCGCTGGCTCTTCTGCTTCCCTGGCTCTGTAGGGTGCCCAGAGGCTGGGCTGAGGGGTGAACCAGCCCAGTGTCCAGAAGTCCCTTAGGGTTCTGTGGTTCAGCAGAGTGCAGACACCCTGGAGGTTGTCTACACCTTCTTCCCCAACCCTGGAGGGTCCTACAGAGGGTAGGAGCACACAGGGCCTGGGCGGGAACTCTGACACTCAGTGAATGAGCTGAAAGGGACAGGGCACTGGCTTTGGTGTCAGACCAACTAGGTCTGAATCCTGGCTCAGCCATTCCCTGGTTTCTGTGACACTCACCTCCCTAGTCTCTGTTTCTTCATCTGTAAAATGGAAGCAATCATACTGACCTTGCAGGTGTGGTGAGGAGTAAATGCTGCATGTAGTCCTCAGGTGAGATGGTGAGTCCACACGTGGTCATGTGTCAATTATGCTTCATAACTTTTATATGTATGTGACGTATTTCCTTTGTGGGTATTGAGCTGATGTGTATGTGCCTGACAAAATTCTGAAATATAGTAGGTGCTCAATATGTGCCAGGGTTTTCCCCACTGGGGTGCCCTGAGGTATGTATCTTTGAGGGATGGGTTACTGCAGCACCCCCGTGGGCTTGTCAACTCTCTCCTTCCCCCTAGTGACCAGAAAGAGCCCCTGTGGAGCTGCCCAGGACCTCATAGAGCTGTCATTAACTTTCTGGGACTGGCTGCCCTCCCAGAGCTACAGCCAGAAAGCAGAGCCCTGGTCCCTCTACTCTTGGTTATCCAAACATAATTGGGGTTTCCAGTGTCCAACACCCTAGGGATTCAGGGAAAGGTGAGAGGGTCCGGGCATAGCTCCCCACCCCACACGCAACCCACAAGTTAGCCTTCTGACTTCTGTTGCCTTCTCCCTCCCTGACCTGGAGACCTTCTCTCCCCGGAGGCAGGAATGGAAGAGGGTAATTAATTAGTCTTGCCTGATCCTATCTGCCAAACATTCCATCTTCAACCTTTAAAAATTATAAAAGCCCCAAGTGTGACATCCTTATTCATCATCTTGTAGCTAGATGGGGAGGAGTGCCCTAGGATTAAATCATCAGCTAGTACTTGCCTGGCATTTCCTAACCCCAGGGAGAGGCTGAGTGGGAGGCTGCCAGAAGTGAGTGCTGAGCAGCCAGGGTACCTGCCAGTGCCCCCTGCTGGGAGCTTGGGCCCAGAGCCAAAGCATCAACTGTGGTGGGAGAGGCTGAGGGCTGTGTCCTTCCTCTTGCAAGGAGGTGGAGATGATGGTGGCCCCGCCCCTCCCCGGAGACCAGGGAGAGTCCCAGCAGCCTCGGGCCTTGTAGTCTGGCTGTCTGTATCCTCCATGGCCCCAGCTCCTTGCAGAGAAACTCACCAAGATCCTGCTCTGGGCTCTTCTGCCTGCCCACTCACTCAGGCCCTGGGCCAGATTATGAGCTTAGAGCAGATAGAAGCTTTGCTTGCCTCTACCACTGACCACCTAGCAGTGTGTGACCTCATCAGGTTGCTTAAAATGTTGAGCCACTTGAGTTTAGTTGCCTGTAAGATGGGAGCTCTACTAACATCTCCCTCCCAGGGCTGTGAGAATTAGCTGAGATAGTGCACATAAAACGCTGAGCACAGTGCCTGGCTCAGACTCGACAGAGGGTGGTAATCTTTGTTCATATTATCCTTGTCCCCATCACAGCAGGGAAACAAGAATAAACTGCTCCCTAGCAGAGCCAGTAAATGGAGGCCTCCTGAGTAGCTGTCTACATATTCACCCAAGCAGACACTCAAACACTGGGTGCTGAACTGTCACCAGTCCTGAAACAAGACTGAGAAAGCCATGTCCTCCAGCCCTCTCCGGGAAAAGGACACACTTTGACAAGCTTCCTGGGAGAGGTGAAATACTCTTCACCAAGGAATATGCTCAACACAAGAGCTATTTACCTAGTGCAGCTGCCTTCTGGAGAGGATGGTCCGGCCAGGCAATAGTTGGTGAGGAGGGGTCAGTAACTTGGGGTGGGGCCAAATTGCCAAGGGGAGTAAAGGAGAAACTGAAGCTGCTGCCAGCCTCCCCACTTACCCCGAACCCCATGCAGGGCTCAGCCTCTTCTACAGACAAATGCTGAACAAGCACTTAAATCACACAACGTGAAGGCCTTCTGATCTATGAACATGCCAAGAGACCATGTATCCAGCCTGGCCCCAGATGCTCCTCCTAGCAGGAGTGTAGTCAGATACCAGGGAGGGGGGACCCTGTAAGTGGGGGCACATGGCAGGGCTGGGAAGCAATGTTTTCAAGGCCCCACCCTTCTGCCGTCATCTCTGAATGTTTCATGCTGTCTGAGGCTCGTGCTGGAATAGGGCTACTCAGAGTGCTGTCTAGTGCCCCTCTGCAGGCTGCTTGCACAGATCCAGGATAAGACAAGCACAGCAATCGCCAGCAAGCTTTTAGATACTTCCATAGCAATTCAATAGTCATTTATGTCAGCTGAATTTTAAAAAATATTTTAATTGGCTGTATTTTGTATGTCTCCTGTTCATTTCATTTTTTCCAGCAATTCTTTTGTGTTACATTCTGCAAAAGAAATGACCAGTCCTTGATTAGAAATTAAAAAGAGAACCATTGGCCCTTGACCACAGAGCTGGGGAATTTCTGCTCAGATGTCTTTTCATCTTGGTCTTAACAACCTGCATGTCAACATTTTCACCTGAAAATGTGCTGCTTAAGGAGGCATGTACAGGAGGGGCAAATGGCCCCACTTCCTGGACCCCAGCAACCCACCTGACCCTGGTCAGCTCCCCACACACACGCACCCCACCCCAGACACAGCCAATCCACAGCCCTCTCCTCCCCCGGAGCCCATAGGACTTTCTGTCTCCACCACTCATTTAGCAGTTCAGCTAATAAAAATCATAATAATAATTGAGTGCAAGGCTTTGTGCTGTGAAATGACACATGTCTTCTTGAACAGGTCTCTGGGGTGTTGTCTCCTGTAGCTGCTTTGCAGCCTCCATTGCCTGTGTGCAGAACCTCCACTTGCAGCCCACTGCCCACCCCTCTTGGCACGTGTGCCCTGTGGGCAAGGGTACTGCAGGAACAGATGGACAGTGCAGGGCTGGACCCAGCAGCAAACAGCAGAACTGCCTCGGTGCTGGCAGAAAGGGAGAAGCCAAGAAACCCCTTTCCCTTTCTTTTATTTATTTCCAAACACCAGGGCTTTTTTCTTTATATCCTAAAACACATTGAATTTTTTTTTAAGGTAAAAAATTGGAACCGTACAGGGAGTAGACAGAACACAGGGTATGTGCGACCTACCAGCCCCAGGGCCCCCTCAGAGACAACCACTCCTGCCCTCCCTTCAAAGGGGTTCCTTGGGCAGCAGTGGGCACTGTTGTGTAGATCTGCCCATTGTTTTCATGCCAGTGACACCGCCCACCCCTTCTGTACTAACGTGTTCTGTTTTAACAGTAGATCTTGTAACCAGCTATCCATTCTCACCTGCTCCTCTCAAAATCTTCTTTCTCATTAGCTCAAGAGCTGGAAATTTCCTCAGAAACTTGCTCTTTCAGGGCTGCCAGAATGGGGCCTCAGGTGTGGGTGTTTGTATGCCAGTCACCTGAGACAATCTGGGGCCCCACCCCTGGCAGGGGCTAGTGGCAGGCGCCTGGGAATATCAGGTGAGCTTCCGGCCTTGCCAGATTCAGGACCAGCAGATTGTCTGCCTTCTCTAGTTACAAGCAAGGAAACTGAGTCTCAGGGAGGGGACATGATTGCCCATGTCACATAGAAGGTCGTGGCAGGGAGACCCGCAGCCTGGGGTGATGTGCTGGCCGCTCCCAGGGGCCTCAGGACCCACATTGGTCTCCTAGGGCTGCCGTAACTAACTACCACAAACTGGGTGCCTGAGGACAACAGCAATGTATTCTCTCACCGCTAAGGAAGCCGCAAGTCAGATCAGGTTGCTGGCAGGGCCACATTCCTCCTGAGGCTCCCAGGGAGGAGCTTCCTCTGCCTCTTCCAGCTACCGGTGGCTCCTAGAAGTCCTGGCCTCACAGACACACCACTCTAGCTCCTCTGTTGTCACGTGGCCTTCTTCCCTGTGTGTGTCTGTGTGCCCTCTCCTCTTCTTATAAGGAGACTCTAAACCCAGGATGATAATACCTCACGATCATTAACTTACTGTATCTCCCAAGACCCTATTCCTAAATAAGGTCACATTCTAAGGTTCCAAGTGGATGTGAATTTGGGAACCACATTTTTTAACCAACTACAAAAACAGTTCCACAGGCAGACTGGATGCCTGTTTTGGGCTCCCAATCCCCAGCCTCACAGGTTTCTCACAGCTTTAAACCTTGGATGCTAGGGGACTGAGAGGGGCAGCTTCAGGCCAGGAGCTGTGCATCCAGGTTGCTAGGCATAGCACCCCAGATCCTTGTACCGGCTGGTGCCCCCAGTCCCAGCTGCTAGGTGTGACTGCTCACAGCCAATAACTCCTGAGGATCGCCCCAGCCTACTGGAGCTGCCTGGCCAGAAATGCTGGTTGCATCCAGATGGAGGCAATGAGTGAATGATCCTGGAGCACACAAGGCCAGTCTCCCCGCCTCAGGAAGGGATACACTTTGAGGGGCCACTCCTACTCCAGAGCTGCCAGGGGGCCCAGCGGAGGTGAGAGCTGTGTTTGTGAGCATCTTCCCTGCTTCCCTCACTGCCTCACTTTCACCTGAGAGTCCTCCTTCAAACACTCACCTGCGCAAGAATCCCCACCGCAGACTCTCCTTCTAGGCAACTTGACCTAAGATAGCAGGGAGGGCTGGGGGGTGCGGCAGGCCCGGGAACAGGGGCAGTGGCTCTCCCTGAGTCAGCGAACCACCCAGTGACCCCTCACCCAGCCCTCCCTTTGCATTCACCCTGGGCACTAGGCGCCAGGGAAGAGAAGGTGGAGAGGGCATAGCAGAGGAAGGGTAAAATAAATAGGTATCTCCATGGAGCTTGTATCATGGAAATAAGATGCACAGACATGAGCCGACTTGAGAGCAGTTACAGAACAATGTGGCCATGTGCCCAAACCAACCAGCATCTCTTGGTTATCTGAGGACAAGTCACAAAGGGTTCCTGAGCAGGAATTCACTTCTAGGCACCCTCACCACCTCACCCCGTTGTCATATGTTCTTGGTTCAAATACCAGGAGGCAAGAATAGATGGCTAACTAGAGTCCTTCTGCCACAGACCCCAAGGGTTGACAGAGCCTAGGTCCACCAGTGTCTAAGCCATTCTTATCAGGTAATTAGTTGGTTAGTTAGTTAGTTAACTGATAGTTAGTTAAAGAAAGAGGAGAATTTGGGCCAAGCCAGGCAGAGAGAACATGGACAAGGGCCCAAAGACAGCATGGCATGGTTAAGGGAGTGCCAGTAGGTGTCTGTGGGAATGTGAAGCAGGCAGTTGGGAATGAAGCTTAAGAGCTGGGCAGAGAGATCCCATGGGATCAGGAGAGCCTTGGGTGCTCAGCAGAGGAGTTAGGACTTCACCTTGAAAGTTGCGGGCAGCCACAGAAGGATTTTAGAAAGAAAATTACATGATCAGATTTTCATTTTACAAAGATTACTTTGGCATGGTTTGAAGGGTAATTTGGAAAGTGGTGTATTAGTTATTTATGGCTGTATAACATGTTACTCTAAAATGTAACAGCTTAAAGCAATGAATATTTATTATCTGACACAATTTCTAAGGGTCAGGAGTCTGGGAGCAGCCTAACGGGGTGGTTCTGGATCGGGGTCTCTCCTGTCTGGAGGCTTGCCGAGGGCTGGAAGATCTGCTTCAAGATGGTTCACTCACATGCTGTTGGCAGAATGCCTCAGGTCCTCACCGTGTCAGCTTCTCCATAGGGCTGCTCACAACACACACAGCAGCTAACATCAGAGCCAGCGATCCAAGAGAAAACAAAAAGGAAGCCATAGGCTTTTAGGGCCTAATCACATACAGACACTTCTGCCATATTCTTTTCTTAGAAGTGAATCTATAAGTCCAGCCTACACTAAAGGGAGAGGAATTAACTTCTACCTTTTGGAAGGAGGAGTATCAAAGATTTACAGACATGTTTTAAAACTGCCATATGTGGTTGGTTAGCCTATAACCAAGAGACCAGTTAGGAAACTATAGGAATGTTCTAGGAAAGAGATGTCATGGCCTGAACCAAGGCAGGGGCAGTGGGAATGGAAAGGAGGGGACATCTTAACGAGTTGTTAGTACCTTGATGGCTTATGGAGCACGGGGAACTGTGATGGGCTGGGAGCCCATTGGCAGGAGCAGCGTTTGGAGCACTGGACACAGGACCCTTGGCATGCAGGGGTGGCCTGAACTGCCTCTACCTGCAAATGGAAAGAAGCTGTCAGGTAATAGCTTGGGGGATAAAACCATCACTAACCAAACTGAAAGCTTCTGGGAGCCCAGTAGTGAGAACCTTTTAGATCTATCCCTCTAGAATAAGGTTAAGGTGAGAGCAGCCCCACAGAAGACAGAAGACAGAAACCACAGGTAGACAATGATAATTGCGGAGCAACATACTCTGAGTGAGGATGTCATGTCCTACAGCTCTACCACCTATCCTGGATGTGGTAGGCATGCATGTGTTCACTCACTCATTCAACAAATGTTTGCTAAGCATTCCCATGCCCCAGGCATTCTGCTAGGCCCTGGAGAGAAAAACCAGGAATTAAAAAGGCATCAGAGTTCTCAACAGTGATACTAGAAGCTAGAAGGCAATGGAGCAATGCTTTTGAAGTTCTGAGAGAAAATTATTTCCAACCTATAAATCTGTATCCAGCCAAACTATCAATCAATGTGAGGGGAACATGCAAACGTTTCACTCAAGCAAGGCCTCAAAATGCATACTTTCTCAGGAAGATATGGAAGATTTGGGCCACTGAAAAGTGAGAGAGAGACAGAAAGAGTTCCTAGGATGATGGAGGTGGGAACACTTCAGAATGACAGCCTAGTCAGCTCGTCCAGTTTGAAGCAGAAGCAGGACAGGACTCCAGGGGAGATGCCTTAAAAAAATCAAAAGAGCCAAGTCCAAGTTATATAAGAGAGGAAATGTGATCAAAGTACACTACAGGCCTCATCTGTGAACAAGTTCTACATCCACATAACAATGTACACACTAAACAATGGTTTAACCAAAAATGTCATAGGAGGACAGGTGTAGAGAAAGTGGGGTGGGCTAAGGAGTAGGGTGTGTGGTTAGAGAGCTAAATCCTAAGATCCCACTATAGAAAGTCAATTGATAAACTCTAAAGTATATATATAATATATAATTTATATTTATTTTATATATATATGTTTAAAACTCTGGAAGTATATAGCCTAAGAAATAGCTTAAAAGTCAAATGTGTTTGCCTCTGGGGAGGAGAACTCAAGAGCAGAAAGATGTCATTATAAGCTTCTAGTATATTTGATTTTTTTAAACACATACAGTTATTACTTTGGTTAAAACAATAAAAATTAATAAATAAAAACACAATAGTTAGTTGGTGAGGGAGTCTCCAGTCTGGTGAGCAGGCTTCAGGTGAGCAGCAGTTAGAAGGTTTCTTGGCTGAGTCACAGGTCCAGGGCTTGGAAGGTTCAGCTCCTTTATTTGGGGAAATTACATCAGTGCCCTCCAGGTGGTGGCAGGTGAAGAACAAGGAGCAAAGGAAGCTAGGCTAAGGTTCTGGAAAGCAGTATCTAGGCCCCAGTCGAATTGAATACTGAAGTCATAAACTTTTACTTGGTAAGCCAAACTGGGTTTTTGCTTCCTGAAGAGTCTCTGACTGGTCCTCCATTTCTCCCTTAGACGGTCTTGGAAAGACCCAGACAGTTTTGACTATGTAAATGGGCACCAAGGTCAGGGCCTGGCCTTTATCCAGAGTGTGAAAGGGAGAGCAGCACCCCAGAGCAGAGAGACATCTGTTGTTGCTCTGGCCAATCCAGCATCTAATTCTTCTTCCTCTGGCACTCTCAGTCCACACAGAGGTGATCCCCACTCCAGGCTCCATGGGGAGCACATGACCCAGGCCTAACCAATGAGAGCACTGTGTGTCCTTGACTGCCATGATTGGTCTGAAGTGGGCATGTGACCTAAGCTGGGCCAGTGACAGCCCTTGTCAGCATTTTTGCTGAATGATTAGAGAAAAAGTGCTACTTCACTGCTGGGACTGCTGTGTTCCAAGTCTGCAGATACCTAAGGGGCCACCACAAGGTGAAAAACTGCCTGAGAAGGAAGCCTACCCCGGGAAAAGCAGCACAGGGAGTTGGAAGGAAAGAGGTTCCTGATGATATCATAGGTGCATCTGGATCCAGCCATGCCTGAAAACAACATCCTAAGACTTTTAGTTAATTGAGTTGATAAATTCCCTTTTGAGGATTTTATGCCACTTATAACTGAAAGACTTTTAAGTGAGACACTTTCCAGGAGACAACATGATAGATGTGGGAGACCCCAATGGGAAGGTAAAACACAAAGTCATAACAACTAGGTTATCTAATCCAGCCATCCTCTCCCAACTTCTGTGATTCCCCTTTCAGGGCTAACCTAGTGCTGGGAGTTGTTTTTATCAAAGGACGTTTATTCTCTTACATGTGCATATGGAAAAAGGCCCACTGCACAATTCTGCAGACTCTTGATTAGCAGGGTCACCTGGTGACATAGCTGAGCCTCTCACACGCTCAGATACCTAGTCAGTCTTTATCTGATCCAAACACTGTGTCTTCATCTGGCGCTATGTAGGACCATCCAATTTCTGCTCACTCTTCCATGGGTGAAGACTGCCCCTGACTCACCATCAAATTTTTCACTGAGCCAAGAACCAAAAGCAGAGCTAAAAGGTTCTTCCTCTATCTGGCTGAGCCAGTTTCTGTTTCCCTGACCCATCCACAGTACCTAACAACATAGGAAAAGTCCAAACCCACTCCCAGAGACAGTCCTTCAGGTGTTTAAGGAGAGCTGTTGTGCCCTATTTTATTAATAGGGATTGAGTTCAAATGCATGAGTCAAAAAACAGACTACACATGCTTTACCAAATGCAGAGTGAGATTTTGTCACATTGCTAGAGGGCTTCTCTGGGCAGCCCAGAGCTGGTTTAAAGACTCTGTGAGGACTTTAATGTCCCTGTTCCTTTTCATCTTTCTCCTCCATCATCCTTATAGGTAGCTTTTAGCCTCATGGCTGCCTCACAGTCACAAAGTGGCTGCCCCACCTCCAGACTCCAATTCACACTCCAAGCAGGAAGGAAAAGAGGAAAGCATCAAGGAAACAACTTTCCCAGAAATATGCAGCCGACTTCTGTTTATGTCACATAGGACAAGATTGTATTAATGGCTTCCACAAGTTGCAGAGTAGTAGAGGATATCTTTTGTTTATTTCTTTAAATCTGGATACATTGCTGCTTCAAATAAAATGATAGTACTATTGGTAGGGAAAGACAGGAGTATGGGCATTGGGTAGGCAACTAGCAATTGCTTCAAAAGCTTTCTCCAAACAAAATTCTTTTACAGAGGCACATTGAAGTACAGCTGAACCTTGACTTGGGTGGGAGCCCCTAACTCCAAGTCCAACCCCACCCCTTTTGGGTGACTTTAGGAGATATTCTTAAGCTCAGTGAGCTCCTAAATGATCGTTTGCTTAGAGATGAAATGCGCTTTTCTCAAAGGTTTCTGGAGCTATTACAGAACACCCATGCAAAGTACCTTAACATTTGGACACTCAACAAATGTGAATTCTTCTCTTCCTATGGTGACTCATCATGGAACATGTGTCTAGTCCTTTTCTCCTATACATGCTCCCAGGATCTGCTCTAATGTCGCTTTCAAAAGGTAGCACTAGGATGTAACACAAACTCCATGCATCTTGTTCTTGGCATTGTCCTTCCTTCTCACACCACCTGGCTGTGAGCCCATGATTGTGGTGAGTACGGGGAGCTTGGCACTCATTTCTCCTTCCCATGGGTTCTTGGACTATCAAGAATAGACCAGAAGGAGATAAGCAGGGACCTGCATACAGGGTCAGCTTTATTAGTGTAGAGCTGGATGGAAAATTGGCAGGGCCTCCAACTTCCCTCCTCAGACCTGGACCCTGCACAACCCTGATGAATTTTCCAATCACAGCCAGAGAAACCGCAACTCAGGGAGCGAGGGCCTCACCGGCCCTGCCAGCAGGCGAAGGCCTGCATAGCCTGCTTAGTCCAGGGCAGCCAAAGTGGCTCCAGCTGCTCCCCCACCACATCTGAGCATGCCCGTCCTGGACTGTCATGCTCTCCCATCAGATCGGTGGTTTTGTCTCCAGCGGGGAGGAAAGTGAGAATGAGGTGAAGGAGGCTGCAGTGGGCCAACAAATGGCCCTCCAAAGATGTCATATCCTAATCCCTGGAAACTGACGTGGCAAAAGGGACTTTACCGATGTGATTTAGAGTCGTGGGGTGAAATAATCAAGATGAGGTAGACAAGAAGATCAAAGGCAGAAGGAAGAGATGGGATAGTGGGAGGAGAGGTTGGAGTGATGTGTTTTGAAGCTGGAAGAAGGGGCCATGAGCCAAGGGTTGCAGGTGGTCTCTAGAAGCTGGAAAAGGCAAGGAAGCAGATTCTCTCCCAGCCAAGTGGGTTCTTCCCATGGATGCCACTAAGACTCATTTCAGAACTTCTGGGCTCCAAACTGTAAAAGAATAACTTTGGGTTGTTTTTGGCTACTAAGGTGGTGGTGATTTGTGACAGCAGCAAGAGGAAAGTATCACCAGGGCTGAAGGAGAGGGGACTACAGGGGAAGAAATCCTCCCAAGGATGCTCCGTGTGTCTCACCTGGGCCCCCAGGGGCCTTCCACAAGCTCAGGCGTGTCCTTCACTCCACCCTTCAAGGCTCAGCTCAAACAGTGCTTCCCTGGTGCGGCTTTCCCTGAGCTAACCTGACTAGGGGGAGCTAACTGTCCCCTTGTCCTGGCACGTGCAAGGCACTCGGTCCATACCACTGTTCTGGACACCCCAACTTGGTACTGTGGTTTTCAGTCTGACTCCCTCATCAGAGGGGGAGCCCCTTGGAAATTGGAGCTACAGTAATTCTCCTGGAAGTGTGTTGGATTGAGCAGAATCTAGCCAGCTCCTCCCCAGCACAGACTTGTGCTCCTGGTATCTGTTTTCATATTGACCCAGCCCAGCTGTTCACAGCTCCTTACCCCAAATAGGAGTCCTCCCTCTGCATCTTTAACAAGCTCTCTTTCAGTGCCCTGTCTTGGTCATCTGTAGAAATATCACCATAGAGACCTAGTGTTTGATTTGCAATATCTACCATTGTAGTCCTTCCTCAAGACTGAGGAATCAGGACTAAGGGGTTCCAGCCCAGGCTGGTTTCTCCTTTGGGTGAAGGATGTATAAACCCAGCTGCTATTATTTTCATTAGATGTTTTCTACCCCAAGTTTGGTACATCCCAGAGAGCAGGGCTACAGAGAGGGAGGGGGAAGCAGAGGGCAGAGAAGGGAGGAGGGCTCTGTGCTCCCACAGTGCCCCTGTCTCCCATTGCAGTGCCTCCCTAAGGCCTAGCAGCAGGCCTGCCCTAGAATTCTTGAGATACCTCTGGGGTCTTTCCAATAGATTTCCTGTTTGGCCTAGCAGAGCCAGAGTTCATTTCCCTCAGGCACAACCAAAGAAGTCTTACAAAATCTGGAATGAGTGAGCCTGAGCCAAAAACAGAGTGCTGGCACATCATATAGATGGTGTGTTCCCAAACCAAATATGGTAAAGCCTCTCTTACCCAGAGGTTGTGATTGTGACCCTCTTGCCTATGCAGGACACTGCAAAACCAGGAAGGAAGAAAAAGGGCCTTTGTTCTATGTGCCTGGCTGCATGGTGGGGGCCAGGAGGAACCGAATCATCGAGCAGAGTGAAGCAGGCAGGATGTTCGTGAATTAGAACACTGGGGAGAAGCCAAAGATGCCAGGATCTAATGGCCAGATAGAATAGGCACAAACAAAAAAAGCAAAGAAGGCCAGAGTCCGATCAGGTGGGAAGAAGCTGCCCTTTGGGCATCAGAGAGCCCTGATGAATTTCTGGGGCCAGGTTTGTTCTGTGTGTATGAGCACCCCTCCTGAAGGCCCAGGACCCCTCACTGGCACCCCCCCTGCCTTTGCTAGAGCCACTGCATCCTCAGTGCAGTTCCGAGGCCCAATTCAGCCCCAGTCAGCCTCAAGCTCATGTACTTGACTCATGACTAGTCCATGGGCCTGGATTCCACACCTCTTTACTCTCATGGAGGGATCAGTCTTAGCAAGATTGATTAACCAGTTTCCCAGCCCACACTGGGTTGGAAATCCCACATTAGAAATGGGAGAGACACTAACAGAGGAAACACACCACTAGCAGCCAGAACAGATGAGCTGCAGAAGGGTCTCTTCACCTCGGGACCAGCAACGTGAGGGGCCAGCGAATCTTCTGCTGGGGGAGCTGTCCTGTGCATTGCCAGATGTCACCAGCATTTCTCTGCCCACTAAATGCCAGTAAGACCCCCCTCTATTTGTGTCAACCAAAACTGTCTCTGAAATTGCCACCTGTCCCCAGGGGACAAAATCACCCCACATGGGGAACCACTGTGCTGCAACAGGAGGATAAGAAATAGATAAAAATTACTCACAAGAACCCAGAATATGCAACAGCTTAGGGCAGTTAGTTAGGGGGCAGGGCCCCCAGCATCTGTCTGTGACTCTTAAGGGTGAGCAGATTCCCAGAGAGAGTGGTAACCCCAGCCACCCCATGCTTGCCACTAACCCAGAGCTTCACTGGCCTGGCTCTCTGGCCCCCTACCCCACTGATGGAAACTCCCCGTGAGGCAGAGAGCAATGCTGACCTTTTAAGGACTCTCTCTAGCATCCTTTGACAGTACCTAGCATACTGCAGGTCTTCCCTTAATATTTGTCTAATTCAATTCAACTGTAAAGATTTCTACAGTGACTCCACAGGGCTTTGGCCTTGTTGGGGGGGGGTGGATGCTCAGCCTTTTCCAATGAGAATCTCTCAATACTTCCAGGCCTGTCTGCAAGCCTGCTTCCTCCCTGGGGCCACACCTGCCTCCCTGCCCTGGTCCTCTGCCCCATGACCTTCCTCACCTCTCTCAGCACTTTGTCTCCTACTCTTATCTCAGAGGCCTACACTCTAATCCCAGTCAGAGTGTTATGTGCAGTGCAGACAGTCAGGTGCGTGGGATGTCACAGTGGGCTCCTCATTTCTTGTTTGCAGCATGTGCCCCTTCTCTCTTGCCCCTCAAAGGGTATGGAAAATTGAGAGGTGGTCAGTAGAGCTGTAGTAAGTAAAGAAGTGCTACAGTCTGGCATCTGGGGCCTCTCAAATCGCATTTTCCTCTCTTTGTCCTCAGAACATCATGACCAAAAACCCAAGCTGAGTTAGATGAGGAGCCGTCTGGCACCTGCCTGGGGTGGTGTGCATTCATGTGTGTGTGAGAATGTGTGAAAGGATGTGGGTGTGCTTGAGAGAGTGAGCAAGAGCATGTGGAAGGAATGTGAGGAGATGCACGTGTGGGTCTGTGCACAGCTTTCTACTGGGGGTTATTTAGGGCCTGCTTTCCAGTTCCTAGAAGCAGATACCTGGGTGAGAGGCCTCTTTGCAATCAGGAGCATGGGCCTGGGCATTTCCTTTTGCAGTAGGAATGTGTGATGTGATCAGTCACTCCAGTGGCCAGACAGTGGGGAAGCCTGGCTGGAGAAACAAGGTTCCCCAAGCTGGTCCAGGGAAGGCACACTCAGGGACAGCCCTGGAAAGAATGGCCTGTGATGGGTGTATGCAGCTCCTGGGCCATGGCTGCTGGCCAGGAAGATCGCTGCTCTGGACATCAAGGTGGGAGCACAGAGCCTGGAATGTGCCCTGGGACCTAAGTAGAATCTCACACCCACCTTGAAAGACATGGAGAGGCAGCTGTTCCTGCTGGCCTGGAAAACCCACACCATGGGAGTTCCCAAAGGCTCTATCCTTAGAGATCTGATCCAAAATCCAAACTCAGCCATGGAAGAAGTTGGTCTGGTCATTTAGTCCAGTCTCCACTGGGTGCTAGTTTCCAGTCCAGCATCCCCGACAAGCTCTCATTCCTGCAGCCAGGAGACAGACTCGTATACTGAGAATGACAGACACAGGAAGACCCTGGGGCAATCTTTCAGGGCGGCAAGCTGAGTGGGGTACTCCTGAGCAAGTGAAAGAAGGTGCACCAGAAAAAGAGATAAAGATTCACACTGAGAAAACACTTTGGGGGTCGTGCCCCAGGCACTGTGCCAAACACTTCATCATACACCAACTTGGAGATCTTCAAAGCAATGACCAAGGGCACAGGGACATTAGGCAACTCAGTGGAGAGATGGACAAACCAAGGCTCAGAAAGAGTAGGTGACCTTCCTGATATCACCCAGCTATTAAGTAGCAGGATTCACACAAGGTCAAGACGAGGTACAAAATATCTAGCGATCAATAGACTGGTTAAATAAATAAGTGTTTATTTATGGAATGATGGGCAGCCATCGACATTTCTTGGTAGAAGAATATTTAATAACCTGGGAAGATGTTCAAGATATATAGTTGGGTGCAGAAAAAACAGGTTATAAACAGCATGTACAGATACAGAGGTATGACTTCCAAGAGAAAAACATCAAAACATTAGCAGGAGCTTTCTCTGGGTAACAGAAGTAGGTATGATTTCTGTTCTGACTTTGTCCATTATTTCCTTACAGTGATCATTTTATAACCAGGACAAACCCGATAGGAAGAGCCCAGGCTGTGTTTCTGTGGGTGGGTAGGAGAGGGGCCAGGGGCCAGACCGTGGCAGGATCCGGGGCTCGGGAGCTGGAGGGTATACGGTGGGAAGCAACACCCTTCCTTAAAACACATCGGACTTTTTCTAGATAGAGCAGCAGGCAGGCAAGGCTGGGTGCCCACCCCAGCTGTGGTGACCCTTGGCCGGCTCTGAGTACACAGGCAATTCAGATCCACCCTTCTGGGCCTGTATGTGCAGGGCTCCAGCCAGCTGTGTGGTGGGCAAAGATGGGAGAGGGCAGAGTTGGACCAGCTTTGTCCTGGGTGTGCATGGAAGGGGTGGGAAGAGCTGGCGAGAGATGCTTATGTGTGCCTTTGTGCCAAGTCTTCAGGTTGGTGGGGGTGGGATGTGGGGTCCCCTCATTCAAAGATAGCAAAAGTGGCAGTTAGAGTTCGGTCACATAGAACTGTGGTTCTCAGCAATGCTGAGCCCCAGCAACACTCCTTTTAAAACTTATTTAAAAATATCTTGTAACAACAACCTGAAAGTAAATTTGTTGACAATATAACCTACCTACAGATATATTTTTTAATCAATCTAATGTCTCAACTATATTATAAAGAAAAAAGTTCATAATAAAACAGCATGTATTTCAATATATAAATGTTCAGGCATGACTAGAAGACAACATCTCCTCCTCCCACTACCCCCCCAACCAAAGACTCACAAACATTTCCAAAACTTACTTTGGAGGAGATTCAGCTCTAAGAACAACTGATTAGAATCAAAATCACTGGCATATTATGAGTGTTTCTTCTAAGCCAGGCACCATTCTAAGCTCTTTATATACTTACTAAGTCATCTAATCTTCACACTATGAGGTAGGTATTCTTATTAGCCCCAGCCCCATTTTACAGATGAGAAATAGAGGCCCAGAGAGGTTGAGTTACTTGCTCACGGTGGACACAGCCAGTGAGCAGGGGAACTGGGATTTGATCCTGAGCAAACTGGCTTTCCTGGGGGATGAGGCTCAGCCTGCGGGAAGGGGACCAAGACCAGTAGCATTGCCCCCAGCATTCTCACCAGCAGTGCTTCTCAATCACAGCACTATTTGTGCTGTGATCTGGAGAACTGCTGAGGGGCTGTCCTGAGCTGTGTCAGAGGTTTAGCAGCAACCCTGGTTCCTATTCATTAGATGCCAGCAGCACCCCCTTCTATGGTGACAACCAGAATGTTGCCAGGCATTATCAGATGTTCCCTAAGAGGCAAAATTGAAGTTGAGAGCTACGGAGTTAGAATAAACAAGGCAGATTCCAAGAGAAGACATAACCTGAGCCAGGCCCAGAGATAAGGGCAGAGCCTCTGCAGCTACAGAGAAGTGGGGCAGTGTTTCCTAGGGAGGGGATGGAATGTCGTAGGCACGGCAGTGGGTGGATGGTCATGTGGAGGGCGTGTGTCAGTGGGTTTGGGTGGCCCTAGGCACATGGGTAAGGAGAAAAGCTGAGACCACGTGGCCAGAAGGAGAAAGAAGCTGCCTTCCTTCCTGGTTCCTCTCCAGACTTCACATCCTGCCCTGGGAGAGGACCCCTGATTAAGACAGCATCATGAAAATGATTTGGGTTGAGGATCCTCTGTTGAACAGAATTTACCAGGCTTTTCCAAGCCGACTCCAGCCCGCTGGGGGGTTAGCTTGACTTTCAGACCCTCAGATGAATCACTCCCACACGTGGAGATCCACCTCCCTGTTCTGTAACCTCCCCTCATTCTTAGCCAGTCTCCCAGCCACACCTTCTCAGGGCCTGACAACCATCTGCAGGCTCCTTGCCGTGGCCTCAGCCAGCAGAGAAGGGGTGGGGGTGTTCTGGCCTACACCCCTAAGAATGCTGAGGAGCTGGGGAGACAAATGAATTAGCGGAACAGCAAGGAGCCTCCTGCAATATCCTCTTCACCTCCTGGCATCCGCTGAGAGCCTCTGGGGGAAGAGGGGATTCTCAGACAACCCTTTGGCCACTGCACTTGGCTCCTGACTGGAATAATCAGAGACGGAGCCAGGAATGATGTCATGCCTCTGCAGGAGTGTGCAGGATGACTTTGAGCAAGGCATTTACCTTGGCCTCAGCTCTCCCCTTTATCAAGTGAGTTGGGGCGGACTTGATAAGTTTTGGCATTCCTGCACTGCTGTTCTGACTTGCAGATAAAAACCTCCTGGGCTAGTCCCTCTGAGAAGAGTGGGGGCCCATGGCTTTGAATACTCGACTCACTTCCCCTCCCCCTTCCTCTAGTCTCGCTGCTGAGCTGCTCTGCCTCCCCAGGTGGTAGGACTACAGCTGTCAATCATGGTGCTCTGCCCCTTCCAAGAATGCAGGGATAGGAAAGTGTCCCAGGCTGCCCAGTAAGAGGACCCTTCCTATTATGTTCATGGGTTCATTAATGGACATGATCCCAAGCAAGCCAGTTAAGAGTTCTTCCTGGGATATGACAGACAGAAATGATGTTCCCAGGGACTTATTAGGCTGGAAAGATGTGAATCTAAGGCTACCAGCTGTCATCTTCCTGACATAGGAAGAAAGCCCATCTGCAGAATAAAGCCAGTATATACAGTGAGACAAAGCAGAGGGCCTGAGAGATTTAAAGCCCTGGATCGAACTGTCCCTGAAGGTGATGCCCAGTTGTAAGTTAATAAATTCCCTTTTTGCTTAAGCTGGTTTGATTTGGGACTCTGTACCTTATAATGGAAACAGTCCTAACTAATATAACCCTTCAGCAGTAGGACTGAGAGAAGGGATATTCAGCACAGGAAGGGGTAGAATCTGCCAGTTTATACTCCAGCCTGAGATGACAAACTCCAGAAACTCCAGCACATTTCCGCCGTTTGCTTTGACAGTCTCTCAGCTTCAGCCCGTGGAGGGGAGCTCTCCAAACCTCACCCACAGCCAATGCCACCGTGTGCATTTTTAAAGCTCTAATTTAATAGTCTGAAAAAGGAGTTCCTTGCCCCCAGCTATATAACACCCCAGGAAACAAGTGAAATCTGTGATACACAGCCTCCAGCAAGCTGTCTCCAGGTTGGAGAGCTGGGGAGCTGGGGAGCTGGGGAGCTGGGGTACACATCAGCATGGGCTCTACACTCAGTACTTGACCCCATCAGGGGAGGTCTGGGTCCCCCAACACTGGAGCTAGGAATAGTCCACCAGCCAGGCTGATGTTTGGCAGGTTGGAAGTGCCCTTCCCGCTGCTTCAAACTGCTGACCCGGGACCCAGCCCCAGCCACCAGGCCAAGAAGGGCTGGGGTCTCTGAGTCACTGGTTGATACATCTGCAGTCTGGGCTCTTGGAGCAGCATTCCACTCTGCTATGAACTGATATATTTCACAAAATTCACGTGTTGAAGCCCCCACCCACAGTGTGACTATATTTGTAGATAGGGCGTTTGGGAGGCAATTAAGGTTAAATGAGGTCAGAAGGGTGGAGTCCTAACCAATAGTCTTGGTGTCCTTATAAGAAGGAAAAGAGAGATCTCTCTCTCTCTCTCCAAGCTTGCACCATGGAATGGCCATGTAAGCACACAGCCCTGCTGTCTGCACCCCAGGAAGAGGGCCCATGCTGGCATCCTGAGCTCAGACTTGCACCCTCCAGAAATGTGAGAAAATAGATGTCCATTGTTTTAAGTCACCCCATCTATGGTATTTTGTCTCCGCCCCTGAGCTGACAAGACACACTCCCGTTCCTCCACAGGCAGGCCGCGTGGCTCTTCTGTAGGGGTGGGGAAATAGTCCTTAGCCCAGAGCTCTTAGCACTTACCATGTGCCAAGCTCAGTTCTAAGCATTTTCCATGCATTAGATCACTGAATCCTCATTACCTCATAAGGCAGACAGCACTATAACCATTATACAGATGGGAAAACTGAGGAGGTTAAGGAACCAGTCACAAAATTGAACTCCAACCCTGATGGTCCAAATCCACCACCCCTAGTGGCTGAGAAACTGAGAAAAGAAATAAGGAAAGGTCTCCCCCTCAATAACCTCTACGAATCAGCAGGAATGGGAAACCATGACCTCTCCACTCAGCATTTAGACCCCTGGCAATGCTGTGCTGTGGAATGAAGATGGATCTCCCAGCCTCCCACAGTCCACAGGAAATGATCAGTCACTGTATGCCTTCCAGGGAAGTGCCCCTAAGTGCTGTTTTCTATTCAGTAGCTACATGACCTTGCCTAAGCCACTTGAAAAATAAGAGGTGGACAACAACACTGCTCAAGACCCTTCCCCTTCATTCTGTGGTTCCTTGGTGCAGGTGGTGCTGTAAGGGAATTGTGCAGAATCCGTTCACCCAGCATGTCCCCATCAGGGTTGTGTACGCCCAGGTCAGGGACTGGCACGGATTCTAACTCCACCCCAAGGAGGGCAGCAGGATATGTGTTGCACGCAGCAGCCCCAGGTACTGGAGCTGAGGGCTCGCCCCAGGCCCAGGCCCTCCCAGGTCTTCCTCATGCAAGCAAGCCTCACTCAACCCAAGTGGCCAAGCACCATCACTTCACAACCTGGCCAAGTCCCCAAAAGTCCTCATGTGATGAGGAACTGAATCCTTCCAAGACTCATTGTCTGTTTGTCCCCAGTACCCAGGACTCTGAGCTGGGGTAAAATGATGGGTTTTAGCCCACCTGGGTGAGTGGACTGAGATAGCAGCCCAGGAGCTTGGACTCCTGCCCCATCAGATGTCCACTGGGATGCTGGAACCAGGGGTTGGGCCTGTGAGGGACCAGTGGCATCTCCTTGCAACTATGCCCAAGACCCACAAGGTGTCGCTGTGTAGCCGGCAGGATGAAGGGTGAAGGGGAGGATTTTCTCCAGCACCGACCCTAGGGACGTGGAAGCAAAGGCAGGAGGCCTAGGGGAGCACAGTGTGGCCCTCTCCCCCTCTCCCCAAGTGCAGCAGACCTACCGTCTGACAGCATGTGTCGTGGTCTACGAGCTTGGGGACAGCAGAGATCTCCACACAAGGCCTGAAAGGAGATGAAGTGTGCTCCTCCCTGTGTGCTGGGCCCTTCACAACCCAGCCAGACCCTGGGTAGGACCGGAGGCTCCCTCCACCTCACCACACCCGTCTCCAGGAGCTCAGCTCAGCTTCCTGGGGCTCCCCCACCCAACACCCCACAGAAGGGGTCAGTGGGCCATGTGGAGCCACAGTGCACAGTGACCAGGGAGGCATCTCATCAGCTCTAGACTGCAGAACCCCCATGCCTCACCAGCAAAGCTGGTTCGGAGCTGGGCTGGGAGACTCAGACTAGCCATTTCCAGCCTAACCCAAGTCCTGAAGGCACATCACCCAAAACCAACATTCCCCAATGCTGGCTCCCTTCCCATCCTCCTGGGGCCCAGGGAAGGAAGGTCACCTGTTCTAGCCTCTGAACCCTGAGGCTCCACATGCAGGAGACCCTGGACACTGCGATGGAAAGACTTGGAGCATTTTACTTCCCTCAGCCCCTACACCCCATCTGAAGGTTGACGGGGCTCCCCTGCAGCCGCCAGAGGTCCAGTTGTAGTTCCTGGCACCTCTGCTGCCCCCTTAGGCCTAAGAAGGATCGTCCAAATTAGGAGGGGCTGGGGGTCTCCCTAGTCTCGGGGCCCAGCCCCCTCTAGCCCCAAGCCTGTCTCTCTCCAAAAGCCACTCAGAGGCCTCCATCTGGCTCTTTCCTGGAAAGGAAAATCAAGGGGTGAAGGAGAGAGGGAGGCCGAGTGCAGTGAGTACACTCAGAGCCCATGTGTGAGATGGAAAAGGAAGGCAGGGGATAGGAAGGGACACAAGAAAAACAGGGGTGCGGGGTGCACCCTTCACAGGTACAGGGAGACACGGATGTGACAGCTGAGTGAGGAGCTGGCTCAGATAGAAGGCTGTGGGGTTTGGTCTGGGTGATGGCCACGGAAGGTCTCAGGGGATGGCAGATGCATCTAACCAAACAATCCTATTAACAGAAATCATCCAGTGTCTTTCCCTTATCCGTCAGTGCACAAATACAAACTGATCACCTGCTAGAGGCTTCTCTTGCCAGGCGATACAGGGAGACACCAGAAAACATCCTGTTCTCCAAGGCAGTACAGTCTAGGTCTAGGCAGGAAGACAAGACTCAAGAAAAAGAACACACGTCTGTGCATTGTACACAACACTGGCTTGAAAGCCCACTGGTAACTGTACGAGTGTGCAAGAGCCCAACTAGGAAATGTTTGCTCATCACTGCTCTCTGATTATTCCTAACATAAAAAACACAGCAAACATACAAGACTCTCAAAAGCCCTGCCTAATTCCATATAGCGGCTGTGACTCTGTTCAAGATTTTACATCCGTGTGTGCGCGCGCGTGCACCCGCATATCAGACCATCTGTAACTTTGTGCTTGGGAGCCCTGAAAGAAAGGAATATTCTAAGAATTGTTGCATGTCAGAGCAGCAAAAGAACGGAAGGGTCCCGTAGGCCCCTCTCACAGTACAAGAAGGGAGAAGAAAAGGTTGAAGGGGTCAAATCAACGCCTCAGGTCATTCAGCAGAGAGCAAGTTAATTGGCCATGAGGCTTGTTTCAGCTGATATATGAGCTCACTGGAGGTCAGAGGCAGAGCCAGTGCTGGGAATGGAATACCGGAGTGTTTGTATTCTCTTCTGCCTATGACAACAGTGGGGGAGATGGTGGCACCTGCTGTCAGCCATGCCAACCTGGAGAGTGACAGTCAGTGGGAGGCAAAGAAGGGAAGTGGCTGGGCTCTGGAGACAGACTTCCATGGCTGGAATCCTGGCCTTATTCCTTACTAGATGCTTACCATCTCTGTGCTGGTTTCCTCATCTGGAAAACAGGGACAATGACACTACCTCCTTCATGAGGTTATTGTGAAGATTTAGATGGACAGAAAATGCAACAAATTTAGAAAGGTGCCTGGCATGCAGGAAAAGCTGAGTAGAGATGTGTTGCTCTGATTATTCTCTGCTTGCATGCTGGCCAGCAGGCTTCCAGCAAGCCCACCTCAGCCAGAGACCACTGCTGGGACCCAGAGCCCACCCTCTGAGCTTTCCAGCTCACAGGCTTCCTTTTTTACTGATTTCCTTCTAATTCCCAAAACCTGACCAGGCAATTCATATAGAAGCTCTAGCCACATCCTGGTGAAAATAGGAACAGCAGGCCAGCTGCTTGGTGCTGGCCTTGTCCTCTCTCTGGAGTTGGGGGGATAGGTCAGCTGACAGACCACACATCCCAAGCCAGAAAGCTGGTGTGCTGGGAAATTGATGCTGTATTTTCTCCTGCCCTGGGATTTGCTTACTTTTTGCCAGACTTTTGTGGCATCAGATGAAATATGCATCCAGTAGAGAGTTCCTGTGGTCTGGAGCTTACATTGGGCTGTTGACATCCACAGAGTCGTCTCTTTGTGCAGCTCATTTTTATTTTTGTCACTTGCTTTACTCTCTTAACTTCCACCCCCACTGTACATCATTGCATGTCAAAACCAACAGGATCTGTGGAGCTGGCCTTGTCTTCATTTTAGGACTGGGCACCCTGAGCACAGACAGATACTTCTCTTGTGTCTGGCATGAGCCTTGTTGAGCCTGTGAACCAGGCTAGCCACAGCTTTTCCCTCAACGCTGGGTACCAGGCCTTCCTTAGCAACCGCCACTGAATCACCACAGAGAGAGCCCGTGGGATCAGGCCTCTGGGGTGGGTCCATTTAAAGCAGCCACACTTGAGCCTGAGCCCAGCAGAGCTGGCAAGTGGAGGAGCATGGGCTTCATGCTGGCATGGGGCCGCCTGCCCCTCTGCCCCTTCAAGAACCCGTGACAAACAACCTTGCCTGGTGCCCAGGAGCCTGCCAAGCCCTGTCACAGTGAAACCCTGGCAGGCTCAGCAAGGAGTCCAATTTCAGCCCAGCGGGTAGGGAAACCAAGGCAGCAAGAGCCCAGCATATCCAAGGTCACACATGGGGCTGACAGCCAGAGGCCGGGCATCCAGGGCCGCATGCTGAGCCCTGAGCACCCAGGCCCACCCCTGGCCAAGATCCTGGGCCTTGACACAGAGGAGGAACAGACATTTCCTGAATCCTGTAGCAGCAAAGCCCAGAGAAAGGCCAGCACTTTCCACCCAGGGGTCCTCACAAGGGTCCCCTTTTTCCAGAGGAAACAGAGGCCCTGAGGCTCCCCAGGAGCTCCCTTAGGACATCAGGTTCAGGCCAGGAATCTGGCTCTAGAAGATTCCAGCTTCCAGCTGAGTGCCTGAAACACCAGACATCAAAACCCTGGCAGGCCAAGGGAGAAAGGAAGATTAGATCATTACAGCAGAATGAAGGAAACCGAGCAACCGAGGGAGGGGAGGAGGGACAGGAGCCAAGAATGTTTCAAGGCAACCTGGAAACTTCAGTATAAAGCAAGCCCAGACACTGGCCGCTCCCCACTGCCTGAGTTCCTTGGCCTGTGGGAAACCTGGCGCATCTCCACCCCTCCTGGGGAGACCGGTGCTGGTCTATACGTGCACATGTGTATCAGTACCTAAGCGACTAATGGAGGTGTTGGGAACAGTAGGTACGTTTTGGTGCTCTGTGTGCACACGCACCTGTGGGGACATAAACACGCGTGTGCAGGTATCCAGACTAGGTGTGTCAGCCGACAGGAGTGTATGTGTGTTTGCGTGCCGTCTACAAACATGTTTTCACCAAGCTCAAGGAGAAGCAGTCATCTCCAAGGCATCTTAGCAACAGCCATCCCCAGAAAAAGGCTTCTGCCAGCTGGAGCAGCGATGAGTCAGCAGAGGCTGCCCACGGGAGGAGCGCTCTCGCCCTGGAGGTGGCCTCTCCCTTCTCCCGGCCTGGCCGTCTCTCCTGGGTCACTGCTTTGGCACCCGTGTCCCAGAACACATTCCTGGAACTGGCCAGCACAGGCGGCTAAAGGGATTTTCCCTCCTCCTCCTCCTCCTCCCTCTCCCTCTCCACGTCCTGTCCCACCCCACACCCGCCTTTTTATTTTTCCTTCTTGCTGCAGAACCAAAACACCGCATTCACGAGTTCAGGAGCTGCAGCCAAATGGCAGGAGCTGAGGGCTGAGGGGGTGGGACACAGGAGCTGCCTAGGCCCAAGCAGCACAGGGGATAGGGACACCCACCAGCAGCAGAGAGAGCCCTCTTGGAGATTGCTGAGCTCCGCTTAAGCAAAAGTGTCATTGCCTGGGACTCCAGGGCAGGGAGAGTTCAAGGTGGTGGCTCCCAGAGAAACAGACTGTGTCTGCCTCCACCCCATTAGCAGAGCCTGAGTTTGCTAACACGGAGGATAAGGCAGGTAGACCAGAGGAACTGAGAGGCACAAGTATTAATCATGGCTCTATTGCCTGAGAGGGTGCTCATTTTATCTTCAGAGCCACCCTCAGGGGTGGTAAAATTATCTCCTTTTCCAGATGGGGAGATGGAGGTGTAGACAGGTGAAGGGATTTGGCCCAAGGTCATGAAGCTATTAGCAATGGAGCTAAATGGAATTAAACCAGTTTGGAGCTGCTGTGGGCGCTTTAACCAATGAACCACACGACCTCTTCCTGGGCCGCATCTTACACTGTGCGCCAGTGATCGCTGCACCTAAAAAAATAAATACAATCGAAATAAAAAGGGCTCATGCTGTTCCCTATTCTTCTCCTTCCCACAGGCAAGCAGATCTGGGTGAAGAGCCATCTGCAATCTCAGCAGCCCAGCGGAGGCAGGGGCAGTAACAGCCTGGCCCATCCCGAATCCCTGGCCTCTTTACTGGAGGCAGGAAATGAATAAAAGCTAAATGAGTTTGAAAATGCCAGGAGGCAGTGTTTATCCCCTTCCCCCACCCCCTCCCCCTGGCAAAAACCGTGTATAGTTACAGTTTAATCTTGGAAATGCCAGACAGCTGTTCCCGTTGCTAAGAGACTGGCCCACATTATGCAGATGTCAGGGACCTCAAATGTCTGCCGGAAATTACAGATCATGTTGGAGGCGCAGAGGGGCCTTCTCTGGGCTGGGGAAGCGCAGCGGGAGACCCGGGGTGGGTTGGGGTGGGGTGGGGGTGGATGGCAGAAATAAGAGGCCCACCCTTCACCGGGTCTGCCCTCTGAGGCTCTGGATCCTTCACTGCGCCCGCTCTGCCGCCCAGGCTCCCTCCCTCCTGCAGCTCCCACCCCACATCCGGGCCTTTTCCCTTTGACAGCTGTGCTGATGATGCCCATCTCCACCCTCCCCCTCCATTTTTCCTTCTGGAGCATCTTTCTTCAGTCCAGTGTCCCTTGTCTCTCATGCACTCCTCTCTGCCGCTGGGATGCAGCTGACCTGGCTGGGACTGAACTGCAAGGTGGGGCCAACCCCACCCTAGAAGGTAAACTCCCCTCACCTCACCTGGGGCTGAAAATGGGCACACACAAGCACACATACACCCTTCCAGACATCCCCCACTGCCCACGGAAACCCAAGGGAGGGCCATCACCATGGCAACCGAAGGCTAGCAGAGCTGCTGCACCCCTGGTCCATGGGGAAGGGGAGATGCCATCTGGGTGGGGATGGGGTAAGGAAAGGGGAAGCCCTTTTCCAAACCCAGGCTCTAATGTGGACACTGATTGAAGGTGACAGTGGCATCCACCAGGGCCCCAGTGTGGGCAGGGAACAGGTGCAGCTCCTCAGGCTGGAGAAGAGCACAGAGAGGCTGCCAGGTGGTGCCAAAGGAGCAATGGCATCCACAGGGCCTGCAGGATGCCCCCTGGGTATTGTGGGGGTAAGGGATGGGCTGGAGCCTGGTTCAGAGTGAGTGCCTGTTTCCCTGAGAACCCATGAGGTGCCTTGAGGGCAGAAACTAACTCACTGCCCATGTTTGATACCTGCTGTCCCTGCTACCAGCTGTGTGACCTTGGCTTCATCCAGCCATATAAAATACAGCTGGGTGAATTCTGTGCATTGTAGAAGGTGGCTCCGAAGATGCGAGTGGTGTGTTCCTCCATATATGAAAGCACTTTAGAAAAAGGGTCCTGGGAGCCCCATGGAAGCAGGGCCTTATACTCCTCTAGTCTTCCCTGGAGAGGCTGGTGTGAGAGGAACAAGATTCACACAGCTCTCTGTAAGCAGACACCACCTTCAAAGAGTGCCTCACTGACGCTGTCCTGGCTGCTCTGGTGAGCTTCTCCTCCAGCACATTCCTACAGCAACAGTGATGTCAGATGGGGAAACTGAGGCACAGAGATTTCCCAGATCTTCCCAAGACATCATGGACCATTAGTTTCTTCAAGGTCCCTCAGAGCTTCCAATCCCCTGCCTGCTCCCACCAGCCCCAAGACCATGACCTCTGTCCCCTGTCAGAGGTCCCCCTCCTTTTAGTTATGTGAGCTAGGCAAATAACCAGGCCTCTTAGCTCTCATTGCCCTTGTCTTACCAATGGGTTTCAGCCCCAGGCAAGTTCACTATGGATTCAGTGAGACTAAAAGATGACAATGGAACGTTCTTGGGGTGAAACGGTTTATACCCAACTTTATTCCCACAGTGGCAGCTCAGTCACTAGAATCCTGTCCACTCAGAGCGAGTCTGCATGCAGCAAGCCCGTCTCTGCCCCTGGGCCTCTCTGCCCCCATAGTCCTCTCAGTCTCTGTCCTCGGTACTGCAACCACTCCAGTGTCAGCTCTCCTGCAGCGTTGCAGTCCTGCCATTGTGTAGCCCAGAGTACTGGGCAGAGCTCTTTATATAGAGTCAATAGCAACGTATTGCCCACACGTGTGTAGTGAGGTAGAAAACCAGGGCCAGGTGAAAATCCTGGCCATAGGAACCTTCACTTTATCCACACCTCGTATGGGAAATGGAAACAATACTACCGACCTCTTAGGGTTGCTGTGAGCACCTAGTGAGATAAAACATCACCTGCTTAGAGTCTGTTAAACTCTCAACATATTTTAGCTCTGAGGGACTTTTATTAAGGTGGAGCCGGTTCCTGGGCTCTGCCTCCCTATAAAGGTCCTAGACTTCAGTGAAAGGAGGATGTCTTGCCAATGGGTTTCAGCCCCGAGGCAAGTTCACTATGGATTCAATGTGACCAGAGAAATTGACAGCAAAATGTTCCTGAGGTGAAAGGGTTTATTACCCAGCTTCTTCATCCGGTGGTAGATTGAGCAACTAGCGTCTCTGCCTCCACCCAGAGCACTGGGCAGAGCTCTCTATATAGCGCAATAATAGCTTATAGCCTAAAGGTGTGGAAGCGGTAGCCTAGCAACAGGCCAGTTACATTGTCAGGTGGTTTAAGTTCAGTGAGGATCCTGGTCATAGGAACCCCAGCTTCCCCGCAGAGGGGGAATTCTTTGGGCTGCATGTACAACTGCTCCCCTCCACCCCAACACAGCACCTGGTTTCTGCCTCTTTGGAAGGTTCTAGAAGGGCTGTCCAGGACTGTGCACCTGGGAGAACTCTGAGGGCAGGCACCAGCTACAAAGATCTAGGAGGTGAGGTTTCATGGGGCTTCAGGGAAGATGCTGCAGCTGAAAAGGGATGGAGGATGGAGGACAACATCCCTGCTCCGGGGGAAACTGCTGAGCCAGAAAGGATTTGGGGGCTGCAGCAGGAGCGACTAAGACTGAGTCATGGCTGGCTCCCGGTTCATTCAGCCACTCAAGGCCCTCGAAGCCTGCACACTTGGCAGGAGGGAGGATGAGGCAGCTGCTCAATCTCCGTCTTTGTTCCTCTTTCTCTCTCCCCTCAGCCTCTCCCATCCTTTCATTTCCTCTCCCCCTGTCTGCTCTCTCCCTCTATGCTTTCTCACCCTCCCTCTTTCTGTCATTCTCCCACCAACCTCAGTTCCCTCCCTCTTTCATCCTGCCCTTGAAGCTGATTTCTTGCTTTCTCATCCTTTCTTCTCCCTCAGAGCTCAGAATCACACTTGGCAGTCTCCCCTCCCACTCCCCTCCCCCTGTTCACTGTCCTTCCCTCCACCCTCTCAGCAGACAGCTCTTTCCCTCCCTCCTTCTGCTTCTCTCCTGTTTCTCCTTTCTGTCCCCCTTCTCTGCACCTTCCCCCACCTCTCTGTCTCCTCTTCACCTACAGGAGACACTTAGAGTCCCCAAACAGACAAAGCCAGGTCAAGGTCATCCATCAAGCCTCACCAGTCCTGGTAGGGGAGACTGGGGTCCAGAGACCAAGGTCAGGGCTGCCAGAAAATCAGAGTGGATTAGGGAGAGTTTGTCTCACAGTCCAGACAACCCCACCAGCTCCTGGAACCCCCTTTCTACCTTGGGATTCCTATACCATGTCACCTGTTTCCTATAAACCCCCTCTCAGCTTCCAGCTCCTTGCTGGAAGGGGTGCATGGAATGTCTGAATCCTGACCCTCCCCAGTTCTGCTCACCTCCTTACTCTGTCCCAGTGCAGGGAGATCAGGTGAGCAGGGAAATAAATCAGAAGCAATAACCTTCTGTGAACCCAAAGGAAAATGGCTGGGGAGGACTGTGCCATATGTAAGGGATGCGCTGTAGTAGAGAAAGCATCAGGCTTTGAAACCTGAGCTTGAATCTTGACCCTGCTTCTTCTAAGACAATTGACCTGGAGCAAGGCACTTGCTGCACCTGTGTCCACCTGCATAGATGGGGAGATAAACAGCACCTCCCTCCCAAGGCTGCTGGGAGAATGCAATGAGAAAATGCATGGAAACCACTTCACTCAGGGTAGCTGCTTGTAAACACCAGTTCTCCTTTCCTTAGAGAAAGGAAGGCTTTCTGGAGAAGATGGGGTCTTGAGGGATTGATAATAATAGTAATCGTACTTCCATTTTTGTTGATACCAGGTGCTATACTAAGCATTTTGGATGCACTGTCTCATTCAATCCCCCAGCAACCTTACGAAGCAATTACTTTCTTATCTCTGTTTCATGGAAGCAGCAGCCAGGCTCAGCGAGACCAGGCAATTTGCCCTAAGTCACACAGCCAAGTGGGGAAACAAAATTCTTATCTCCTCTGCTATCAGTTGGGGTGGCGGTAGGGGACGCAGCAAAGGACAAGAGCAGTGCCTAAACCAGGCAAGAGCAGGGGACAGTGAGGGTATAGGTGTGGCTGTGGGAAAATTCTAGTTGAGGCCAATGCAAACCCACCTGAGTGAGACCTCAGCCCCTGGCCACACTGCCCAAATTCTTGCTGTTGAACCTGGTGGAGAGAAGAGGAATGGGGTCCAGGTTCCTATATCTGGAGCACAATGTCACCCACACAAACCCCTCCTTCCCCCGCACACACCCTATAATCCAGGTAATCCCTACAGTTCCGGCCCTTGTATGGCAAAAATGATCCCTTTTGGTTTTGTGCCACCCTCTGTTCTGTAACAGGGACAATTGCTTCTTCTCTGGAGAATCAGGACAGGGCCTGTGGGGCTCCTGCCTGAGATTACAAAATGGGCCGGGGAGAGAGGCCCCTGGGTCGGTGGGAGGCAGATATCTTGTGGGAAAGAAGGGTGTTGAGGCCTACAACAGGTTTTTGGTGGGAAGAGGTAAACTAGGGGGATATTTGCTAGACAGGTGGAGTTGCACCCACCCTATATCCCAACCCCAGCCCTTCCCCCAGCCATCTCAGATTACACCCTGCATTGCTTTCAAAAAGAACACGGGGCTTCCATGGCAACGCACCCACGTGGTCTCCGCCTTAGAGGCTGGAGCGGGGAGCACTGAAGGGTGGCTGACAGGAGGCACGAGGCGCTCCTGGAAGGTGAAGGCAGATTCTCACCCTCCCAGCTCCACCGTCACCCTCACCTCCAAACCCCAGGCTGAGGCTGTACAAAGCTCCTAAGGAATGAGGAGACAGGACAGAGGCAGCAAGATGTGCCCTTGACCTGCGCCATTCTGTGCCACTGCCTCGAACGTTAGGGCAGCATCCTGTCCCACCCCTGGGCAACTCAAGGGCCGGCCAGAGGAGGCCCTGGGCAGAATCTCACCTTCAGCTGTGTCTTGTCTTTCCTTCTTTCAAAACAGAATCAGCCTCCTGGTAGGGAGCTGGGGTTTGAATTCTTCCTTGGCTGCTGTGAGCCATGTGACCTTGGGCAAGGGGCTTAACCTCTCTGAGACTATGTCCTCATCTTTATATGGGGATGGGCATGTCCGCTTCTCAGTGTTTTCAGAGTGGAGCAAAAGAGATGACATTTGGGAAAGTGCTTTGTACCAGAAAAAGCATAGAAAAGATAAAAGCAGAGCTCTCCTGGTGAAATGGGAGGGCAGTCAGAGCCCACCCTTTGCCTCCCCTGTCTGCCCAGGGGCCCAGCTCTACTGCGTGGAACACTGTAGCTCAGAAACGCTTATATTAAAACCTCGGGGTTCTTTTTAAGCCTTCACCGTTCTGTACTGTGTCTTGATTGATCTCCCCTGGACTTGACCCCAACCAAGAGCATCCGCTTCTGGCCAACTATCTAGTCTAGGACCAAGTGCCGAATGGGTGTGCCTTGCTGCCCGCCTCTACCGTGCTGATATTTTAGGCTAGTAGGGCTTTCCCTGGGGAAGAGGGCTCAGCTTTTTTAGAGCGTTCCCTTCCCTTTTCCTCCTCTCCTGTCTTTAGACTGGGAGGCTCCCTTGTGGTCTCTGGCTGGCAATTTCTCTCCAGCCCTGCTGATGGGGACTCATCTGGGCTTGGCCTCCTGGGAGACAGCCGAAACCCTGTGAAGCTGATCTTGGCAGAGGGGGGAGTAAAGGAAGAGGAAGAGAGGCCAGGGGGCCCACAGCACTCAGCCCGCCAGCTAAAGGGGCTTGTGCCCGGCCCTCACCTCCCTCTTCCTTCCCGATCTCCATGCACTGGCTCCTGGAGAACCCCACAGGCTTTGCTCAGCCATCCCATAGGACCAGTGTGTCCTGTCCCTTCTCCCCAGAGCCCCCGAGTGTCCCTGAGCTACTTCCTCCTGCCCTGGGACCCTGAGTGGGCCTCCTGCCTTCCTCCCCAGGCCTCCCTCCCTCATCCATCAGGTGGGGTGATCTCAGAAGCCCCCTCGGCTCTAAAACACTGACTCGGCAGTTCTCTGCAGCAGGCTGAAGTGCCTGGCCTGCAGCTTCCTTCCCTACAGCCCAGCCCTCTCCTTTCCTTTGTCACCTCACTTGGCAGTGCCCCCAATCCCATAGAGGGTGGCTTTCATTATTTTTTCTTTATTTTTATCAAAGGGTATTTTTTGTCAAAAATTGTGTCTCCCCTGAGACAGGGCAGCCTCTGAGCAGGCTCTGCTTGTTTCCATAGCAACAGCAGCTGGCTCACATGTGTGGTTGCTGTGGAAATGAGGCTGGTTCTCCTCCCCTCCTTCCCCTCCCCCTCACTTTCCCTTCCTTCACCACCTCACCACCCCCTCCTTGTCCTTCCCAGCACTTGGGGTGCAAGAAAGAGCAATGGGAGGCCCAGGGCAACATGGGAGCAAACTGGGTCTTGGCTCCTGATGAGCACTCGCCTTGTGGGTCAACCCCTGTGACTGGACATTTCTCTCGGCCCAGAGGGTGTGTGTGCAGAGCCATTCCTTCCACACACTGGGCTGCAGCTTTTCTGATACAAAGCATGGGGCACAAGCCGCCTTCAGCGCTCTGGACAAGGACCCAAGCAAATTCCTGCCTCTGACAAGAGTGGGAGCTGTCTTCTCCCTAACCCCGCACAAAGCCCACCCCAGATGTGGGTCCAGCACCTTCATGTCGCACATGAAGCCTTTTTCCGCTAGAGCAAAAATGTTCAAAAGGGAAGGAAGGATTCTTGGGAAGAAGATCAATGGCAATAGAGATGGAGACTGACAGAGAGGGAGCATTTGGAGAGAGCTGTCTGTTTGTCGGTAGATGTTAGATAGATTATGTATCACTTTTCCCACTGGTGCGTAAGCACTAAATAGCGGGAACCCTGCCTTCTTGTCACTGATGAATCCTCAGTGTCTCAGGGGGGTGGGGAGAAAGAAAAAATTAAAAAACACCAAAATGTTAACCGTGGTTGTTTCTTAGGTGGTGATTCTTATTACAGACTTCTGGTTTCTTTTCTTCAGTGAACAGGTATTCAATGTATAGAAAGAATAAACAGCAGGGTTATGTGTTTTACCTGAGAGAAAAAAAGGGACGGGAACCTGAAAGAGGCCAGGATGAGCAAGCCAGAGGCTCTTCAGCCTGAAGGCTGGGGCAGTGACTGTCTGACCTGACCAGAGAACTTAAGGTAGAGCAGGAGAGAGAGGCTGTCGGCCCAGGTAAGGGCAGGCCAGAGGTGAGACAGGCCCCTGTATATGCTGAAGTGACCACAGTGCTGAGAGGCCCAACGCTATACACCAGCAACCTGGGCAGGCCTCACCCGGCTTCCTGTCTCAGCCCAATCCCCAGGTGGGAGCAGGTAGCCCCATCCCCACCACTCCCACCCTCTCTCAGGCCTCAGACTGGGAATTTGGGAAAATGTGTGAAAGTTTCACACAGGCTAATGCCAGAGGGGCAAGTTATAGTTCCCTGTCCCCCGAGAGAGGGCTGGTGGAAGGCATTCTCAAGGTCGAAGAAACAGCGTCATGCAGATCTCATCCTCAGCCAAGGGCACTCTTCTCAGTTTCCTTCGCCCTTCCTGCAGTGAACACGCTGGGAGTGAACCGGGCACCTCAGAAATCCTCTCGTCCTGGATTAGGGGTGCAGGGGCCTGAGGGATCATGCTGATATTCCCACCAGCCCCCTTTTGATGGACAGACAGATGACAGAGGAGGCAAGGGCTCACCCTGGCTCATCCCCAGTCGGTTAATCCTGCCAGCTGTAGACAGAGAGAGGAGAACAAAGAGGAGAGGCAGGGGCGGGAGGGAAGGAGAGGAAGGAGGGATGGGCTCTCCTCCCCCACCGGCCACCACTGCCCTGGGGAGAGGCCCTCTCCTTGCTCTTCTGTGCCCCTCCACGGTGAGGCCACTGTGAGCAGACAGGGAGGTCAAAGATGGGCAACTGGGCACGATACGGGGGAGGGTCAGGAGATTTGGCGACAGGCATCTTGCATTCAATGCTTGGTAATCAAAATAGTGCTGAAAAATTAGGTTTGCACTTTTGAGGTAACAAAACCTTCACAGCAAAAAACCACCACCATATCACGGGGTTCTGATTTGCCCAATACAACCTAGTCTGAGCAGAGGCCTTGAAGCAATGCTCTTTCTACTGCCTTCTTGTCAAAGCAAAAGAAGAGTGCCTCTAGGGCACCACCCAATTTCTCTTTACTGTGGTGGACGACAACCACGGGTCAGAGGCCTGGCAATGACTACTGAATGGGTCATGTCCACCGTAAAGTCTCAGAGGAATTGCCTTTTGACAACACCCCTTTTGAGAGGTTCCTCCACACTCTTCTTGAATGCCTCCTGTGACAGGGATCTCACCTCCTTACAGATACCTCATCTCCCCAATCCTATATTTCAACTCCCTCTTACTAATATTTGTGCTACCCTTTCCATTTTTAAAAAATGTCTTTCTCATTCCATAATCTTTATAGAGAAGATCAGTGACAAATAGCATCCAGGTATATCTATCATCCATAAACACTAATTAGCCCTCACCCCAAGCAGGTCTTCCTGATTCTAGCAAAACTCTATAAACGCCCCCGACCTTCCCTCCCCTGACCTTATAAAAAGTGACTTTGCTCTTGGCCTTTCCTGCAGGCCTCAGCCCCAGGCGGGGCGCCGCAGGCCAGCTCCTTTTCTTGCATCTCCATGGCTCCTTTTCTCTTGCCCTTGGTTCTGTGCCCTTCCTCCAGCGTGACTGTGTCCTGCTCCAGTCTGAGCTCATCTGCCAGCTCCGAGATGATGCAGTCTGCCTCTTAGGCTTCTCCTCTCCTCAAGCTCGTGAAGACCTTTCATGACTACACAGTCAGAATTTCATTTCCAGGGGCCTCCCAGACCAACTCAACATCCTTTTACGGCTCACATACAGCCTGCCTTTTCCCTCTGTGTTTTGAATATTACCTGACCGAATTAGATCTGGTGCCATCCTCCTCCCTGAGTCTCGGGGAGAATGTGTTAGTCTCCTGGGGCTGCTGTGACAAAGTACCACAAATGGGGGTGGGGGTGGGGGTGGGGGCAGCAGGAGGGCTTCAAACAATGCACACCTATTCTTTTGCAGTACTGGGAGCTGCAAGTACAAAATCCAGATGTCAGCAGGGCCCTTCTCCCTCTGAAGGTGCTAGGGAGGACCCTTCCTTGCCTCTTCCAGCTTGTGGTGTTGGCCAGCAACCCTGGGCATTCCTTGGCTTGCAGACGGATTCCTCCAATCTCTGCCCCCACTGTCCCGTGGCCTTCCCCACCTTCCCGCAGCATTTTTCTGTGCCTGTGTCTGTGTTTCCTTCTTATAAAGATACCAGTCTTTGGACTTAGGGCCTGCCCAAATCCAGTATGACCTCATCTTAACTAATTGCATCTGCAAAGACCCTATTTCCAAATTAGGTCACATTTACAGGTTCCTGGTGCTCTTGAATTTGGGGAAGACACTTTTCAACCCTGCATACTCCCTCACCCTCCCCTTTGATTTCTCCCTCTCCCTATCCCCACAATCCCCAAGAAACTTTCTGGGTTCAGTCAGTTATTCTGACTCTTCCTCCTTGATATCCTCCCAGTCTGTCCCATCTTCAACCTCCTGACGGTTGGGGCCCTTCCGATCAGCACAGACTCTGGGGCCAGACTGTCCTGGCTTCCTTGCCTAGGTACGGGAATGGGAGAATGTTGCTTCACCCCTCCAGGCCTCAGTTACCTGGCCTGCAAACTGGGGATAATAGTGGTACCTACTTTATGGGATTGTTGTGATGATTAATAAATCACTCTTTGTAACAGAAGAACAATGCCTGGCACAGACAAGGCCATGGAAGTGTGAACGTTATGTCAGGCCTTCATCATTTCAAACATAGATCATGAACGACAGTTTCCTGACCAGCTGCTTTCCAGCTCCAGTCCTAAGCACCCAAACTGTCTTCAGACTGCAAATCTTACCATGTCACTCCATGTCATCTAAATGTGTTCCACTGCATTCAAGCTAAGATGCAAAAGTGGGCAGCAGAGAACACAGAACCTTCAGCAAGGTGGCTCTTACCTACGTGTGCAAGTTTAGTTCATTTCTTGCCATCTTATGCATATACCTGTATACACACGTGTACACACACACACACACACACACACAAGCCATTCTTAAGTCCCACTGTGGCCTAACTGTGGCTTTCTGGAAGCACCAGGCTCTCTCCTGGCTCTCAGCTTTTGTACAACTGCTCCTCTCACTGGAACTCCCCTAGTTGTCCTCTCCCCAGGTATCTCCCAGGACAGATTCAGCTCGGTCCACCACCTCCAGGACATTGACCCCAGCCTCCCAACCTTCTAGGCTGGATCAGGGCTCTGTCTTCTGGGACCCCACCCTATCTCTGCCCCTCCCAGCTGTAAGCTACTGCAGGACCAGGAGTGTGTACTTTCTCTATATCTTCAGAACATTCACTGGAGCAGAGCAGGTGTGGACAAGAATGAAGTATGCGTGATAAATGATATGGTGTTTTCTACATGCTGCTGAAAACTCCTTTGATCAGCATTCCTCTATTTCCCATCAGGTTTGATACCCACCTGTCTTCAGCAGGTCCCTGGGACCCTCCGTCTCCTGCCAGCCCCAGAGTCTCCTCCTCTCTGACCTTTTCCTGCACTCTGGACCTCTTTCAACAGCCTGCTCTTACTCCTGCCCCCAGTATCAGCTGAACTTGTTTCCTTTCTTCCCTTGTTTGGGCCACTCACAGGCTGCTATTAGCTCTTGTAATTGGATTATTTGCATACACGTGCTGTTTAGGGCTGCATTTGTGGGAAAACCTTTCCATGGTGCCGTTGGGTGGAGCTGGGTCCCAGCAGGAGAGGCCCCCAGAGCCCCTAGGGGGGCACAGGAGGGAACAGAGAACACAAACACTCACCCCAAGAGAATGGGCTTGCAGTCAGCCTCCACCACCCCAGGGCACCCCTCAGTGCTTGCCAAGGCACCTTAGCCCCTCGGGGCTTTTTGCTGGTAGAGAAGGAGGTGGTGGGAGGAGTAAGCCTTTCTCCTGGGGACTTGCCCACAGGAAAGAGCCTCATGGGGCTGCTCCAGGGCCCGACTTGCAAGCAAAGAGAAGACAGTCTGTGGGTGCCCTGGGCCTCAGAGGTCAGAGGAGCAAAGGTAGCCGAAGGGCGCCTCCTGGCTGGGAGACTGCACTGAGTGACAGAATTACCCATAGCCCCAGACTCCTGCTGGAAGGACTTTAATAGAGTCTCACCTGGCTGGAGGCAGCGGGAGCAGGAATGTCCGTCTGTACTCAAGGGCCCTGGCAGCAGCAAGACCCTGACCCGATTTCCAACTGCCAACTGGAATCTCAAATTCTCACAGGAATCTCAAACTCAGCATCTTCCCTCCATCCCCCAGCTTTTCTTCTAGATAGAAGGCACCCCATCCACCCAGCACCCAGTTACCCAAGCCAGAAACCAGGGAGTGTCCTGTGATGCCTCTCTCCCCTACCTGCATTGAGCTAATCACCAAGAGGGGTCATCCCTACCTTCCAAGCGGCCCCCACCACCACCCGGCTGTGCCCAGGCCCTCTGCCACACCAACTGCTTACACTGGACTGGTCTGATGGCCCCTTAACCCACCCTGTGCTCCTTTCTCAAATCACAACATGACCACTATGTCTGGAAGCAGAGCCAGTAATGTTACACACATTTCCAAATTTTAAGACCACCCTACCATCTCCACCTAATAGCCCAAGTGGATCTGCTCATTCATATCTTATGTTGTCTCTGTCCTATTAAAATTCTCCACAGAGTCCCACCGAACTCAGCAAGCAAGCCCAGAATTACAACTCTGAGGCCTCCTGGAACAAGATGGCTCTGCTCTGAGGAGAGGCAGCTGCCTTTCCACCCAGAGCTGCTTCATAATGGGATTCACTTCCTTATTTTGACTCTTAAGCAACACCCCTCTGTAAGGATTCCCCAAATTCCCAAGATTCTAGAAGCACCCCTCCCCCCATGGGATGTCTCTGGAAGCTCCCTCAGTTTCCCTGAGAAAGTTCATCTCCAAGCTTCCTTCTACCCTGTTGCTAGTCCTGGCACCTCTGTGGAGGTGTGGACAGGGGGGTACTTCCTGAGATTACCCTGACCAGCTGGAAGGGCAGGCCTGGAGCAAGGCTCAGCAATTGGGCCTAGTCTGCATGCCCAGGGCTGCTGTGGATGCCACGGGGAGGCCGGAGTCAGGACCTGGGCCCAACAGAGGAATAGCAGGTCCCTCAGCCCAAGCCCCAGGGGCAGCCCCCAGCTCTGCCTTCCCACTGCAGCCCCCAGCTCCTCTCCATTTGGCATTCAAGGCCCATTCTCTCTGATGGAACAGTAACCACTTTTTGCTGTCCCTGCTCATCTCTGCATTATTCATGGGCTTCACTGCTCCTGACAGGCACAGGCTGATCTCATGCTCCATTCAGAGAGGAAAAAGTAAAGGCTTTAGTGAAAAGGTGCTCCCCCTGCCCCACCCCAATTCCTTTTCTCCTCTGCCCTTTTCTTAAGGCAAGAGGGTCAAGAAGAGGACCTGTGATGGCCACATCCAGCTCTTGGGGTCACTGGGTCCCTTCAGTCATTTGCTGCTTCTCATTCTCCCCTGCTGCCGACTCCATGGGCCTGGCCCTGCAGAGTTTCGGGAGAGTGAAGAAGGTCCTGCCGAGACCGCTGGCCCTGAGTAGACCAGAAGAGCATGTCTTCTTGGTCATTTGCCTTTCCCCAGGGCCTGTTCTCTACTGCCCCCACCCCCAGGGCAGGTGATGGTGCTGGGCTGGGTTTGCCCCCATCCCTGTGCCTGTTTTCTGTCCAGTCTTCCCTAATCCATCCCTGGGCCCACCTACCCTGCCCCAGTGAAGCACTGGGAGCAGCAGGCAGGTGTGGCAGGCCCTCCCCCTGGAGCAAGGGGACAGGAACAGTGCCACCTCCTCTGAGGTGCCCCAGCTGCCTGCCTCACTGACATACACGGCTTCCCTGGAGAACACACACACAGCAGGGTCCAGAGGGACCCAGCCAAGGCAGGTAGGCGCAGGGAGTTAAGATCATTGAGTAAACGAGCCCTGAGCACTCACCCGTTATCACATTTACTCTTAAACAACTCTCTGAGGCAGGAGATATGCACCCCTTTTCAAAGATTAAAACACAGACCAAAGTCACACAGCTAGCAAGTGGTGGGGCTCAAATTCCCTGGCTTCAAAGCATGCCTTTGAGCCAACTCCTGTCAAGGGAGGGTCTTTTCTTAAGCATTCTCGATGCCACCCAGGAATCCTCCCTTGCCACCTTTCCAAGGGTGGGCTCAGGAGACCCTGGGCATGCCATGCCTAGCTGGCTGGGGATGCGGCAGCTTGGCCTGCCCCGGAAGGACCCAACTGCTGATCAGAGGCACTGGTATCCAGGCAACCAGCCTCCCTGGCTTCAGATAAGCAGAAACAGCTGGGAGCTGCTGAGGCTGGGAAGCTGTCAGTAGGGAGAAGGGGGGAGCCAGCCAGCCAGGCGGCCTGTTATTTTGAGCCTGCTATTCTCACCTTCCCGGACCTCGGCTTGAGCCAGGGCTTGTCCCCCAAACTTGTTCTTGCCACTGCTTCAGGGGAGGGGGTCTCCTGGGGCTCTCTGCCCAGCACAATTTGGGGGAAAGGAGGGAGAACTGCTGACTCTTCCTCTTTCTGTGAGCAAACAAGGGCAGGAAAGTTGGTCACAGGCGTCCAAGGTACAGGGGCTCTGGGGTCATTTAATAAACCAAAGTAGCAGAGGTTCACCTCTTGGGACCTCCAGGCCTCAATGAGAAGTTTCCTCTTCCCTCCACAGAGCCAGCCCGGCGGTGGGGGGTGGGGGTGGACAGGTCAGCTGAGAACTCCACCCCACCGCTTGACGGCAACAGTAATCAGCGTGGGGAGGGGTGCAGCCAGATGAGGCGTGGATTGTCAGACCAGCGAGGTTTGGATCAGTCCCAGCTCTGCCCACTGCAAGCCTGGCCACTCTGAGCCTCAGTTTATCATCTAGGAGGGGAGATGAGGATGACTATTGCAGGCTGGAGGGCAGATTAAGTGGGAAAGCGAGTGAGGTTCCAGCACAGCGTCTGCTGTTGGAGCTTGTTTGGTTCTCATCCCTGCCTCCCATCTGGGCCTGTCCCTGCCCAGCCTGGACATCTCTCCCACCCAGGTTCTGTCCTCTCCCAGGCTATTTCTGTCTCTGGTTCTAAAGGTCAGTGCCTTTCCTGGGATATGGCAGCTGCTGCCTCTTCTTCACCTCGAAGTGGTGTTAGTCCCGCTCTTAGAGATGGTGGCTGCCCCAGCTGGTTCCCCTCCCTCGCTTCACCCAGGACTGGCTGGGTGTGCCCACCCCCTCTTTTACACATGGCTTTCCAAGGCTGCCACTAGGTCTGGAGCATGTCCATTTATTGACTGACTCACTGACCTCAGCCCGTGGCGAGAACGCTCATTAGGATACCACTGACCTCCTGGGCCTCCCTCCCAAAGCTCCAGCTCCAGGCCCTCCCAGGCCCTCCATAGGGGCTGATGGGCTTTTCCTATAAGGAAGCTTAAAGGAAAGGACTCAAAGAAACAGAATGCCTACCTCAGGCCAGAAATCATCAAGGTAAGCTTCAAGCTTATATCCTTCCTCCCCTCTTCACACCTTCCCTTCTCCAGTCACAGGCCCCTTTCCTCTGCTGGCCCTGAGTTCTCAGGTGTGCGCCTGGGGGCTGCAGGAGGTGTGTACTCTGGAGGCCCCCCTCCTCGGGCAGCCAGCAGGCCGACTTTGCACCAGCAGTGTCCCTCATCCCCAGATGAGTGCAGACCAGTACCCCTGTGGGGGGGGGGGGCAGGGGGAGAAAGAAAAGGAGGCCCTGAGTGCCACACCCCTGTAACAAGAGCTTCAGCAGCCTGCAGCGATTAAAGGAGGCTGAAGGGAGCAGTATGGCTTTCTTTAATTGCTGCTGAAAATGCTCCAGGGAGACTCACACCCCATCAGTATTCCGCAAGCACCGCATGGGATGTGACTGACCCGTCCAGTGCTAACGGACTGGCTAACACCTACCGATAAGCTTCCACAAGCTTCCACGTGCCAACAGGGCTTTACATTCGCCATTCCATGCAATCCTGACAGCGGTTCCCTTACAGCAAGAACTTTGTCATTTTCATGTTACGCAGAACGCAGCCAAGGCTAAAGTGGAATGAACAAACCCAGGAAATCACACCAGTGCTTTGTCCCCAGTCCTCCTGCCCCTGCTGCACATGTTCAGATAGGAGCTCCTTCAAGGGACCCACAGTGTATCCTGACCCAGGCCCGCGGGCTGATCCTGTCTGCCCACCCCACCCTAGGTATGACCTCACCTGAGGTCCCAGAAGGACAGGTGAGAGGATGGGGGCTGCCCAAGGCCTGGGCCAGGAGCAAGGCCCCTGACAGCACAATAGAGGTCTCATCAGTGGTAGTGGAGAGGGAGGAGGGGGATAACCTGGTGGCCCCAAACACAGGAAACGCAGAAAAGAGGAAAAGGCAGCCTCCAGAGCAGGGGGCTGGGGTGGGGGACAGGGAGCAGCTCCCACCTCTCCCCACCAGCCCAGCCCCTGCCAATGTCTCTTCTTTCTGGCACCCCTAACCTCTTCTCCTTCCCTCATTTATCCCACTTCTGCTATAGAATTTCCTGGAGAGGAACAGGGACACAAAAGCAAGATAAACAGAAGTGAAGGGGGCTTTGGAGGGGCATTCCAGAGCTAAAAATAACAGGGTCAGCTGGCTGGAAGAGCTAGCCAGCCTCCAAACCCTCCCCTCCTCACCCGCCCCTGCAGGGTGGCCCCCAGCTCTCAACTGGGCCTCCAGTAGGGAAGTCTGGAATGCTAACCTGTTCTCTCCAAGCCCATGGTCCCCTTCCCAGACCCCACTCCCAGGTGAGGGCCACAGCTAAGGGAGATGGGAAGCCCACCCCAGGAAGGCCCTTGCTCTCCATGGCACCAAAAGGAACATCTGAGCAGCTCCAGGAGGCCCACAGCTCAGCGGACCCTCTCCCTTGCTTCCCTATTATTACTGTTTTCAACAAAATGCAAGCATACAGCCCTATTGGTAAAGACTGGGGTCCTTCAGACCAAGAAGGATCTTGTTCTCCACTTAAGTACCCCCCTTCCCAATTGGTGAGCAATTCTAGTCCTATAGATGATAAGGGAGGGGAGGACATTGAGGAAGAAGAAAATTCCAGGAGAAAACTCACTAGCAAGAGCCTACTAGTGCCAGGGTCCTGTCCATCATTTCACTCCACTCTCACAGAAAGTAGATCTGATTATGTTGCTATTTTCCAGATAGAGAAGTGGAGGCTCAGAAATGCAAGAACTGAGGTCATCAGAGTTTTCCCAGGTTGAAGAGGTGGCTTCATGCCCTGGGGCAGCCCATAAATGCATTTGTTTACCCATACTGTGGCATATTTGGGGAGACTGAAGTGATCTGGACATGGAAGGGGGTGTGGTCTGCTACTGAGAGGAAGGGCTTGGTTCTCCCTCCCTGGGGTTGCTCTGGAGGCCAACTCGTCCCCCAAGCAGCTCAGGGGGATCTACTGCAGCAGCTGAGACCAGCCCTGGAGCAAAGCAGTCATGCCTGCCAGAGATCAGTGCTTTCTGGAAGTCTGAGCCTGCTCCCCACCCACAGCTGGGGCCAGGCATCTTGTGTCTTGGCCTATGCGGGGCCTGGTCCCTGAGGACTAACAGGGGTAGAGTTCCCTCCAAACAGGGGCACTGCCAGGAAGAGGGGTGAGGAGTTGGGGTTGCCTGCATGGCTTGGTCAAGAGAACCCCCGCCTCATACCTATGACTCACTTGGGGTGTCCCTGCAGGAGTCCTGCCTATGAGTTGAGGATTTTCAGGGAGCCACGCCTGGCTCCAGTGGCCCTGCAGACAGCAGGGCGCCCTTTACTGAAAAGCCAGGAGGCCTTGGGCAGGCCTGCACAGCGTCAGCCACGCCACGGCTCCGCCCACGCGGGGGTTGTTCTTGCAGCCCTGCGCGGGAAGGAAACAGAGACTGTTAAACCCAGAACACTGGAGCAGGCTTAGCTGTGACTTAGCTGCTATCTTCACTGGCTGGCAGAGGGGTTTTTGTGCAGGCCATGGGAGGCAGCGGCTGTCCCACTGAGGTGCAGGGAGCAAAAAGAAAAGGGTGCTCACAATCTCAAGAATTCAGTCTTGTTGACTGGCTCCCAGCATCCTGCCAGCCTGTGCTTGAATACTCACAGTGGAGGGAGGCTCAGCCTGAGAAAGCTCTGATGATTAGCAAGCTCTACCTGGTTGTAATGAGCTGGAATCTCCATTCCTGTGCCTCTATCATCTGGCTCTGCCCTCTGGGGCAGTCCACAGGAAGCCTTTCAAAGGTAGAACGCTGTCTCTCAGACAGCTGCGTCCTGGCGCGCATTCCAATGCTAGAATTGCACGACAGCCACAAAAAGAATTAGATGGTTCAAAATCATGCTGCACTGGTTGATAATAATGCCCCCCAAGTTCTGCTCTCAAGACACTGCGTCTCAAAGACACCTGCAGGTAAGGAGTTCTTTATTTAATAAGCAGGAGCAGAACTTTTTATTGCCCAGCCCATGTAGACTCTGGACAAAAGATTCTCCTATGTCCAACAAGCATGAGGGCTTTCTTTGACAGTGTCTGGACATTGGGCTGTTTACTAGGTCTATTGGATTGCCCAGGCCATCTAGGAATGGCTCCCCAGAGACTTGTCCTGTTCCCTCTCCACCAATCCCATGAACAGGTGTCACTCCTATCCCCGGCCAGGCCTCATTTCTACCTACTTTTCCCCATCCTTATGGCTAACATCCTAACCTGCCTAAGTGGTCCTTACCTCCTAACTGTGCTCTCCACTTTCCGATCCTGCTTTCCACCCCACCCCCAATTCATTCTCCACCTAGAAGTCAGAACATGGGTCAGATCCTGTGATTCACCCACATAAACCTTACAGTAATTGTTAATGCACTTCGAATAAAAACCAAACTTCTCACCAAGAGCATAAGGCCCTTCAGCATGGGTTCTACCCCACCTCCCTGACCACTGGACTTCCAGGAGTATACCAAACCTTTCCCTGCCTCAGGGCCTTTACACTTGCTGGTCGCTCTCCCTGGAACACTATTCCTGTAGCTCTTCACATGCCTGGCTCCTTCTTTACCTTTAGGTCTCAGCTGGAATGTCAGCTTCTCAGAAAGACCTCCCCTGACTGCCTTATCTAAATTATTTTCCTTTTGTTACTCTCTGTCGTAGGCCTTTTTCCATTTCTTCTATACCACTTACAACCACTCACTCATTTATGTTACAGTCTGTCTGCCATGCTAACATGTAAACTCCATGAGGACAGGACTCTGTCTTGCGCATGGCTGTCCCTGCTGCGTCCCACATTGGACCTGGTACCTGTAAGCACATTTGTTGGATGATAAATAAACAGCCTTGCCTTTGCCCAGTCTATGGGGGTATTTGGAATCCAGCCCTCCTTGGAAACAGACAGACACAAAACCACCCAATGGCCTCGGGAATCCCATCAGAGGAGGAATGCATTTAATAAACACTAACCAGTTTTCATGGTTCATCCATTTACTAATTCCTTTAGCAAAAACCCACCACTATCCAATTACCAGAAACTGTTCTAGGGACTGAAACTTTAGTGGTGACTGATACCAACGAAATCTTCCCTTCAGGAACCTTAACTGACCCTACAAAAATCAAATAAACATTTGATTATAAACAAGTAAACAACAAAACAATGACAAATGGTGGTAAGGTGTGGCAAAAACTAAAACTGGGTCTTAGGAGTAGAGTGTGAGTGAAGTGGCCTGTTAAAGAGAGGTCAGGGGGATCTGAGGATTGTAAGCACAGGGATGAATAGGCAGGAATGCCCTGAGCTTGGCCCATCCCATTTTACCACCAAGTATCACGATGTTACAAATGGGCAGGAAGGCAAGAGTAGGTGGGAGGGATGCAATAAAAGATACCCTTGGCCAGATAATGCCCCTTAAAAATGACATAGGTAATTTGCCCCTGTGAAGTTCTGTTTTCATTCAGCCTCAGCCTCTTGGGGCCTGCTGACTAAAGGAAAGTCAGGGATTCCTTCTGTGAGGCAGGAAGTCAACACTGCCAGTCCCCTGTGTTAAATATCCACCCGCTGCATCTGCTATTAAAATGAGGGGCCGCCTGCCAACCAACACCCTCACTGGTAGATGTGTTTTAAGGTGCAGGACATAGGGCTCCACCCTGACGCAGCTTGTCAAAGGAACTCTGCAGTGAATAACAAATAGAGCTGCGATAAATTTGTGATACCTGATGTGGAAGCTAGGATGACTAAAAATAACAAAACCAGTCACACGTGTAGGTGACAAAGTTCAACATGATGTGTGTCTCCGTGTGAGAAGCCAGTTTGGCTTTGTCTTGCTCCCGCTTCCTTGGCCAGGGGTGCATTTAGAGAGCTGGTGCGGGTCTGGGGAGAGCGCATCTCTCTCACTGGTTCGAGTGCTGTCTTACCTCTCCCCTTTCATGTATTCTTTCGGCAACCCTGGGCACGCCCACTGTGACCCAGGTCCTTGCAGGCCCTGGGGTGGGTGGGGAAGCCGGACAAGAATGGTACAGGAGTCCTGGTCTCAGGCACTTGAAGTCCATGTTTTCTGTCTTGGGGAGCCCAGCCCCACCTGCCTGCTGCCCTAGGAGCTGTCCTAGCTGCCTCCCTGTCATCAGCCTCCACTTCACCAGCCTTCTTCCACCAGGCGGCTGAATTGGTCACCTCTACCTCTTAAATAACTCTGATCTCCCATCCACTGCTGGTGCCCCAGGTCAGGCCAGCATCCCTCTCCCCCGGACTGCTGCAGAGCCTCCCCCTAGCCTGTCTGTCCCACCCTGTCATCCATGCTCCACAGGTCTTCTGTAGGCACAGCCATCTTTAACAATCACACCTGGTCTCACCATTTCCCACCAAGGGCCCGCAGGCCTCCGAAAGCCTATCCCATCGCTGGCCCTGCCTATCTGGTCCAAGGCAGCCCCTCCCTCCATCAGGGACTGGATGAAGCTCCCAGAGGTCCCAGGGGTACCTCGCTGGACACTGTCTCCCCTGCAGGGCAGCAGCTCCGTGCCTCAACCTCACGGCACTACCTGGTAACACCCTGGGCCAAGGCCACTCATCAGAAATTCCCTCCTCACAGATATGGGTAACCGTGTGGTGGCAGCCACAGTAGGAGCTAGCCAACACGCAGCCCAGGCAGCAGCTGGTGTCGTCATGGAAACCGCGCAGAGCCACACGAGGCCTGGCCTCTTTGCTCTGCCTTTCTGGCAGGCTTCCTCAGCCACCCTGAAACCCATTCACCCAAGCATGCCAGGGCCTTGCCCCTACCCCCACCCAACCGCCCTTCTGTCCTCTTTGGCCAGCTCTTCCTCTCCCACCCCTTCCTCCCCCTCGCCTTCCTCCCAGCCACCCTCCCTTCTGCAGCCTTTGCCAAAGCGCTGGGAGGGGAAAGCTGGGCCAAGGAAGGACTCACATTTTCAATTCTAAGCAGATTTCCCCTCCACAGGCAGGGAGCCCTTTCATGCATTCTTTCCCCTATTATCATAAACGCAGGAACTTGCATTAGGATGAATGAGCAGAAACTCCTGTCTTTGTCAGAGCCTTGGCAGAACGCCAGGCAGAGAATGACCTAAAACATTCAGAACTAAATGGAGCTGGAGAGGGGGTGGAGATCCCTTGCTGGTGAGAAATGGGATGGGACTGGGGGGTGGGGGTGGGCAGCCCTTGTCTCTAATTATAATAACAGTGTATGCCGTGTGCCCAGACACTGTGCTAAGCCCTTTGCACAGATTCATGTTTAATCCTCACAAAATTCCTGTGCCCTATTTATCCCACCATCCCCTTTTATAGTTGAGCCAACAAAATCAAGGGTATCAAGGAACACGTCCAAGATCACACAGCAAATGGGTGAAAGAGTGGGATTTGAACCCTTGCACCTCTGGAGCCTGAACCACAACTTCAAGGTCACCTTCCTGAGGACTGGTTTATGGCTCTGCAACCAGTTCCCATCACCCAGACCTTCCACCTACCCACTCCCTCTCTTCACCCCAGCCTTCCTCATTTCCATTTGTCACTGTAATTTGCAAATCAGACTGGTTTGTCTATTTGCTGCCCCCAAGTCAGACATAAATGGGAGACCCCAGGCAGAGGGAATAGGGTCTCTTCAAGACCCAGCCTCTGCATGTTTGTGCTGCCTGGAGGGCAAACAACTTGCTCTATAAACCTTCCTATCTCATGTTTGTCTCCAGTGCACGAACTCAGGCACAGAGCGAACGCTCAGCAAATGTCAATTGCGTGCTAGGCTGAATGTTACATGTCTCCCTCCCAACCACTACCCCTCCCGTTCCACAATCCACCCTTTTCTGCCCTTTCTGTGCCCTGGTGGAGCCTGCCCCCTAAGGATGGTGTCAGAGTTCTCTTGGTCTCTGGCTTCTGGATGGATTTAGCCAATGGGAAGCTATAGCCTCAGGTTACAGGCAGGAGGAGAAAGAGCTGATGGTCTTTATTCCCCACCCATTTCTGACCACAGGTTAGCAGTGGCTGCTTCCCTCTACCAAAGGCCACAGTACCCATCCTCTCACCCTCTCCTGCAGCTCAGCTCTGCACAGGCTCTGTGGCCCACCCCCTACCCTGTAGTCAGGCCTGGGGTACATCCCCCTTACTGTTAGTTCTCCTTGCCTTGTCTACGACCTCAGAAAGAGTGCTCTCCGGGCACTCCCACAGACCCTGTTGAGGCGTGCAGCCTTCTGTGTCCTTTCAAAACCCCTCCACCCAACCCTGGCCCAATGCACGCTCCTCCTATTGGCCCCATCCTCTCCTAGGTGCCAGAGGTAATGGTATAGTAGTGAACAAAACAAAAGCCCCTGTCCTCACGGAGCTGGTGAGGAGTCAGACAGACAATAAACAAACAAACAGAACATATACCATGTCAAGAAGTGGTTAAAGTGAATGAGTGAAAAAATGAATGAAAGAATCAATAAATGCCATCATTTGGATGTCATGACTAGACTTTAGAGATGACCTAGTTTAGACCTCACTTTACAAATGAAGGGAAGGAGGCCCAGAGAAGATGCTCAAGGTCACACAGTGAATTGTTAGTAAAAGCTAGGTGGGTTCCAGCTATCCTTAACTCTGCCATAGCCAGAGGGGTGCAGCTCAGCCCAAATAAGTTGGGGGTTATGGGCAGGGGATACAAAAGCCCTTGAAGTTCCTTCTGGTTCTTTCCCTTTTTTAAGGACAATCTTCCAGAAGTGTCAGTGGGGGCAGCAATGAGTTTACTGGAAGGCTCAGGCAGCTGGGTAGAAACGAAGGCATCACCTGGCAGGAGCAGTGAAGTGCCTCTATGCCACTTTAGGGGCACCTTGTTGCCCAGCCAAGCAGAGGGCACTGTGGGCCCCAGAGCCCCCAGCATGCCAGAGCAGGGGTGTGTGGGTACAAAGGCCTGTCCACCAGGGCACTGGGGCTGCAGAGTGCTGGGAGCTGGGGGAGGGCTTGACTGTGGGCCTGGCTGTTTGGAAAGGGTATTGTTCTTTTGTTGCTGACCAAGCCCCAGCCCATGTGCAGGGCTTGGCTGGGAACCTGCAACTGCCCTGGTTGACTGGGTCATCCGTTTCCCAAGCCCTACAATTCTTCCCATTCCAACCAGCTCACCCTCTTGGCATGCCCCCAATGCCCTACTGGGTGGAGGGAAACAGCAGTAATATGTATTGAATCTGCAGTATGCTGACCACAATTCATGCATTATCTCAATACGTGATAATCTTTGCAACTATCCAATGAGGTGAGTTATTATCGCCATTTCACAGATGGGGAAAAAAGAGCTATGTGACTTGCCCAGGCCAGAGAGCAGGAAGAGCCAGACTCAGATTCATCCAACAGGAAGGCCTGGGCTCTTGCCTTACCTGCCTCTCAGACTCCTGCCAGGGACTTCCTGCCAGCCCACCCTCCCATCTGGCCTTGAACACAGCCTACAGGCCATACCCCAATCTCCTTTCTGTGGTCTTCTCAGCACTGGCTGCTCCCCCACCCCCGGCCCTTAGAGTCTAGGGTCCATGCCCAGTGTAGCTTCTCTGCCATGTGGCCCTGCACCAGGCTCTTGGCCCCAAAGCCAGGCTGGGGTTGCTATAGCAATGCCCTGCCCCAGACAGCCTCGTGGGCCCCACAAGCCGCTGGAATGTCTCAGAAATCCCACCCTTCAGGCCAGCATCCAAACTGCCTCTCCCAGACAGTCACTCTCATTAGGAGCAACAGGAAGATCTTTTCAGACCGTGTCCTGATTTTCAGTTTGGAAAACAGATGGCCACCATTTCGAGGGCCCCAGATGCCCTTTATTTCCCTTTTTCTTTCATTCTGTCCTCTATCTCTGCCCAATATTGTGTGGTGATTACAAGCACAGACAGAGCCTGAGCTCAAATTTCAGTTCGACTTCCCAGCCATCTGACCTTGAACTTGTCCTTGGTGCTTGATTTCCTGGTCCTCATGGGTATGATAATTATCATATCTGCAGATTAAAGAGATTTACCCAGTCAGACTCAGTGCCACCTACTCAGGAAGGCCTTCCCCACCCTTCTACTTAAAATTGCAAACCCACCCTTACCCCAGCACCTCTCCTCCTTCCTTCTTTATTTTGCTCCATAGCACATGTCACCATCTTACATATATTTCACTTATCTTTTTTGTTTGTTGGCTGTTTTTCTACTGGAATATAAGTGCCATGAAGACAGAGTTTTTTTTCTTAATGTGTTTTCATGGCTGTGTCCAGAACATTGCCTGGCACACTGAGGGTGCTCAAAAATATCTGTTGAATAGAGGGGTGAATGAGGACAGGCCGATGGCACAGGCCTTTTTCACAGGCTGTGATCTGAGGCAACCGGAATTTTACCAGGTGGCTGAAGCACTTGGCATAGGGCCCGGGCTGTGGTTAGCGCTTGAGCCCAGTCGATGCCATTGTCTCTTCCTTTCCCTTTCCTCAGCCCACACCCATACCTTGGGCCTCCCAGTGACACCCTTGGGAAGCCCTGCTGGGAGCCCACAAAGGGAAGCCGTGGCTGAGGCAGCATCCTGAATGGAGAGCTGGCCACTCTGGCTTCTGACCCATCACATGGGGACACCCCGGAGCTGTCAGGCTTTCCCTCCTAACTCTCACCCACAAAGGAGGTTGAGTCAGGACAGAAGACTGAACAACGGTGGCCTCAGGCCACCTTCTTGATGCCAGGTCAGCTTGCTCTGCCCAGGCCTGCAGCAGGAAGGAGCCCCAGGCACAGGGCAGGCTGTGGCTGTACAGGCAGCTCAGGGCAAGGGGCCTGCCTTTCCATGCTGGGGTTCCCCCACAGATGGCCAGCAGGCTGTGTGCCCCCCAGAGCCACAGCCTCCACAGGACCACTTTCACTTTCTGTTTTTTCCTCTGCAGCAAGAACCACGAGGCCAGGAGCTACTGCGCCAGCTCACTGAGATGGGGTAGGGGGTGGAGGGGTCAGAAAGACTGGCCCCTGGGGCCCCCTGGGCACGGGGAGAAAGGGGGTATGGCAGCTTTCTGTGTCCCACTGGCTGTGAGTGAATCTCACCTGATGACCCTCCCTTGGAGTCTCCAGAGGAGACATTTTCCAAAGCGCGGTTGTGGTTGTTATCTTACTGGACCCTCAAGCTGGGGCCGGCTGGAGAAGACAGGAATGGAAAAGCAGAAGCAGGAAACATCCTCCAGCTCAGATGGGACCTCAGCTGCAGAGCCAGAACATGAATGCAGTGTTAACCTTTTGCCAGGTTTCCTCAGCGTTCCCAGAGGTCCACCTTGCTCAGGGGAGACCTGCTCAATCCCTATCCACCATCCACCTGAGAGGAACTGAGGCTCGGGGCCTGGCAGCACCTGGAGTGGAAACATGGCTGCTGCCTCCAAGATACTTCTAAGGAAAGAGATTCTCCATATCTGGATTCCCCAGCAGAGCCAAGTGTGTCTTAGGAGCTGGCGTGGGGAGGAGGTGACATCTGGGAGGGGACCCAGAGCCATCAATAACCCTGGGAGAGAGGTTGTGTTCAATCTCATTTTCTAGATAGTAAATAACAGGCCTAAAGACACAGAGCTAGCACCTGAGAGAGGGGAATCCTCAGCCAGGCGTGGGGTACTCCAAAGCATTTCTGCTGGCTTTGGGGGGCAAGTCCTACCACAGGCCCTGTGCACAAACCACCTCCCCCCCATGCACGTTCTGTCTCTTTCCTTGTCCAGGTCTCCCCAAGGAGAAGTGTGTTTGAAGCCATCTGTCCCCTTCAGAACTGCCCCTGCTCCATACACACACCTGTTAAATGTCCCTGAGCTCTGAGCACCGCTATGTCCCAGGCACTATTCTAGGTACTAGGGACAGAGCTGGGTCACACAGGACAGAAAAAGTCTTTGCCGTCAAGCTTTTATGGAGGAAAGGGAGTGGACAGACAAAAAAGAAGAAAACACATAAGAAAGATAAACCCTGATAGTGTGAAAATGCCATGAAGAAGCTAAAGCAGCTGGTTGCATGGAGACTGAGGCTATAGGACAGAGGGACGGTCTCTCTGAGAGGGGGACATTTGTTCTGAGATTAGGGCCAGCTACGCTAAGATGGCAGCAAGGGTAAGGGCTCTGAGGTGGGAATGAACCCAAAGGGTTGTCCGGGACAGTCCCAGGTCACCCGTATTGTCCTGGTATTGTTTTTAATAGTTCCTCCTTTTGTGGCCAAGAGTGACCCATTTCAAAGACGTCACCCAGGACAAGGGGTTGGGTTTATTTTAAGAGCAGTGGAAAGCCATTGGAGGAAATCATATGATCCACGTCATGGAGAGATCTTGCTGGCTGCTCCCTAGAGAAGAAAGTTGAGGGACCAAGAGGGCAGAAGATCCATGCCCAGGGCTGCGGCCACCCAGGTGCACTGCGATGTCCCAGCCACTGGATTCCAGTGGGGGCAGTAGGCAGGGGAGAAGAGCATTTAGAAGGACCTGCAGGATCACCCCAGCCACCTCCACCCCTACTCAGGCTCAGCCCCCCTGAGCCAGCCCTGGGCATTTCTCAGATGACCTTCAGAGCTCAGGGACCTCCCCTCACATTTCCCTGTCTGTTCTTGCCTAACCAGATGCAGTACGTTGGGCCAGCCTCCTGCCTGGTCCCACCTGCATCCAGCCCTTGCCAGGTCCAGCCAGGCTACAGAGCCACAGGAGAGCCCACCTGCCTGCCTGCAGGAAGTGGGCTGGCAGCGCCTGCTCCGTGACCTTGGGCTGCAAAGTACAGCATCCGCAAAGTCAAAGTGAGTCACTTCCTCCCAGGGCACCCCCCTGGGTGGCCCTCAGTGGCTGTTCCCTGCCCCCTTGCCGCTGGCCAGGGGCTGGTGCTGGCATGAAAATGCTCTGCATGCTAAGTGCTTGCTGGGAGCCCGCCACCCCAGAGGCTCATTTGTCACCCGCTGCTGACTCAGCACTTCTGGGGGAGGCTTTTCCCCTGCCTTAGACGAGGAGGCGGAGAAATAAGGCGGCCCTGGCTCTTTCTGCCCTTCCTTCCAGGATGTGAGTGTGGGTGTCTGTGTGGGTGTAACTATTGTATGTTTCTGCGTGTTTGTGTCTGTGTATATGTGAGTCTGAGTGTCCCTGGGTCTGTGTGTGCCTCTGATGTGTGTCAACATGGGTGTGCCTTTCTGGGTCTATGTATGTCTGCCTTTTGTGTGCGCCTGAATCTGTGTGTGTCTTTTATATGTGTGTTTATGTATGAACCTTTCCTGTAGGTCTTTAGGTGTCTCTGTTGGCTCTGTCCTCGTGCATATGTTGTCTCTCTGTGTATGTTGAGTCTGTGTGTCTGGATGTTGTACCTCTGTGTATGTGTGTGTTGTCTATCTGTGTGTAGAGTTCGGTGTGTTGTATATGTGTGTGTGCACCTCTCCATCACACTGCAGACCTTTCTTCTCCTATCTCCCTCATTCCCACATCTTCCCCTCAGACCTCACTTACCCCCAGAGTGATCCTCACCTTCCCTCCCCTGGTCCCGAGCTCCTGTCTGCACCCTTCATCTCCTGTCCTCTAAACGTAGGACCTCAGGGATTAAGAGCTCAAACTCTGGAATCAGGCAGATCTAGGTCTCAACCTTGGCTCTGTACTTGTCAGCCGAGTGACCTTGATTGAGATTCTTACCTTTCTGAGCCTCAGTTTCCTCACTTATAAAACAGAAATGATCCTATTTCCCTAAAAGAGATACTCTCGTGATGGAGCCTGCCATAACACAAGCTGCAAAGGATGCCTGTTATTTCTTCTTAAAGCAATCAGCCCAGTATCAGGCACACAGCCAGGGTCTAATGAACAGCAGTCAAGAACAAAGGCGCTGAGCAGCCAGCTCCTTGGCTGTCAGGGAAGGGAGGGGTGTGGGAGCCAGTGACCTGGATTGGGAGCTGGGCAGGAGCCGTCTGCATGACGGCCACTGCAAGGAAAGACAAGTGGTGACCTGATTTAGTACTGCCGTGGGCGCCGAGGAAGTGAGGACTGCAGTCACAGGTGAGGGGCTGGAGCCATCCTGCCCTGCCCTTCCCTTCCCCAGACAGAGTCCTACCTGACAGCCCCAGCTCTGGCAAGAGCCCTAGGGGAGCAGCATGATTCCTCCCCACCCCACCCCCAGGGCAGCCCTCATGCTGTGTCCCTGGAAGACCACCCACATTCATTTGTTTGGATCTTCTTACCAACCCTGTGAAGGAGATTCTTAGCACACCCATTTTGTAGCTAGGGAAACAGAGTTTCTGCAAGGTTAAATTACAAGGTCACAGGACCCACATGTGGCAGAAAGAACCCTGGCACTCCAAATCTCAATCGAGTACTCCCTGGATGTCGACACCACCCACCTCTTCCTGCACACACAGCCTCCCCCCACCTGGCCCTCCCTCTGTGCCCACAGGCCGAGCTCCCACATGGGTTGGACCACATCTTCCCTAGCACTAGCTCCTGGACCAAATTCTTCCCAGAGCCTGCCAAGCCCTGCTCCCCATCATTAAAAATAGGACTTTCTTCAGAAGGGTTAGTGTTGATCATCTCAGGGCCATCAGTGTGGATCCTCACTCCATCCTTCTGCTATGTGCAGCAGGGGATGGCAAACGAGCTTGGGTGGGGCCACAGGGTCTTCCCCATCAGCAGGGGGGCCTGAGGTTGGCAGCCCACACTTCAGAGTTGCTGCCTAGGCTTGGTTGTGGATTCAGAGGGTAGGGGGCAGAACCAACTAGAAAGCAAACCAGGGATCCAGGCAGGTAGGAGTAGTGAGAGTGCAGGCTTAGAGGACAGAGACCACACACATTTCATGACTCTGTTGCTAACTAGCTGTGTGGCCTTGGGTGAGTCACTACCCCGTCTCTGAGCCTGAGTGTCCACATCTATGAAATGGTTTCTTCCAGGTCACGCACAGTCCCAGATGCCACTAGACCTCGATCATGGCCAAGTCTGTGCTATCAGATGCTACCCAAGACCTATATGTTAGGGAGACTCCGCCCCAACAATGCCCCGCCCCAGCCCTGCCTCCAGCTCTCCTGGGAAAACCAGCAGACTACACTGGCCATGTAGGAGCCAGCATGAGGGCTCAGGCTGTCTGGAAACAGAACTTAGAAAAGCCCACAGTAGAAGAGGGCACCAGAGAGCTTCTTTCTCTCCTGCTCCAGGGAGTCTGGCACCGAGCTGGAGGCAGAAAGCAGGGTTCTCTGCTCAGCACCCAACTAGATCTGTAGGTGAAGCAGGAGTCATTTCCACTTTTGGGGCCTGTGACTTGGGGAGGAAAGGGATGATAAGCATCTCTGGACTTCCTGATTCACAGGGTTATCTGAACCTGAGGTGGGGCCTGTTGCAAAGCAGACATGCCCGTTTCTGTCCAGACACAGTCCAGGCGGGCAGTGGGCGGCTGCAGCCTGTCCTTACATGGGGCTGAAGGGGCCCAGCCACTCAGTGACTCACTTACCCAGCCAGCTAAAACCGGGGCCCCACCCTTCCTTTCTCCTGCTACCCACAAAAGCCCCTTAACATAGCATTCTTGTCACACGGAGACTAAGACAGAGAAAGATATTTCCAAAGGTTGGCAGATGATAACTGGGAAATAAACAGAAGGCCATGTGATCACTTAACCAACTCTGGAACCACCTACCTCTGGGTTTCCTGGTGTGTGATTTTGTTAACCCTTTATTGTGGAAGTTGCTTGAGTTAAGTGTTTTATTCTTGCAGCCAAAAGCAGCCCACTGGATATGAACCTGGTGGGCCCTCCGGGAATGTTATCCTTACAGCAGACAGTCTGCCAGTAACAGGGTCCTTCACCTATTCTGGGGGTCTGTGAGGGCCTGGGGGGATCAGAAGAAGTCTGATCAGAACAAATGTGGAACCCTGATAATGGTGGTGCCTTTAAGAACTATGGGTCAGATGTAGGATGTATTAGTAAGGAGAACATGAAGGGAGGAATTCATCAGGAAAATTGGGGCCAAATTCTAGCTGTTAGGGGTTGAAGACACAGCAGAGTGAAGAATTGTCCTCCAGAGCAGTGTTCTTTCCAGTTGTGAACTGAGACCCATTAGTGGGTCATGAAACCAATTTAAGGGATTGCACCCAGAATTGCACTTCTTCTTATGGAAGAAATAAAAGCATAGCTGACATATGGTAAAAAGAACGTAGAGTTTCATAAAACTTGGGTTTCAGGATATGTATGTAATCGCTCAGAAGTCATGAGATGAGATGAGAAATGCATTTCTTACTGTGAGTTGTGGTTTTAAAGGTGGAAAGCAAAGGAGTACGCACCAAAGTGTGCCCTTCGTACATGTGAGGGGCAGGGGTCTCTGTCCTGACACTGGATTCCAGTATCCCCAGGACTGCCTGTGGAAGGACAGTTGACCTCCACTTTCCTAAGCACTGCATGAGTTTCTGTTTCTCACCTCAGTGTGCTCCAATCCCTTTGCTACTTTCTGTAGTGCGAAGGTTGGTGGCTTTTACCCAGATCCCCCATCCTCAGAATGTTTTCACATTTCCCAAGAAGCTCCACCGGACAAGTCGGTCAGGATCTTTGTTGAACCTTCCAAGTGTCAGGTGCCACCTGTCCCCATTCCCTACCCAGAAAACATGCGGAGAGGCAGGGGCCAGCATAAGCAATCAGGAAAGGCAAATTTGGCTCCGGAGGAGGTCTTTCCTCAGATGCTCTCCCCTCCTATTCCCACTGTTCTATTCCCACTGTTCGGCAGAATCTAGAATGTAGTGGGGTGGCACAGAGAAAAAACTAGAAAGCTCAGCTTCTGCCACCAGGCCGGAAGGCCGGAAGCCCCACCGGTGTCCTGTGCCAGTGGTTAGCCCCTGTTTGTCATTTTGCAAATCTGGTCTAGCCACCTCCGGTTAAAACTCCCAACCTCACCCCAGGGGGCAATGACTAATTACAAAACACAGTTTCTCTCATTTTCCTTGGGCTCCCCTCCCTGCCCACAGTGCCCCCTCCCAACGCTAGACTGGGCTGAATGAACTCTTGGCCCAGCCCCTCCTCCCCATTCTGCACCCTCTGGGGCTCTTTCTGCTCTGCTTCTGTTTTACTTTCACTTTCTAGTTGCTCTCATTTTTCTGCAGCTTCTTAGCCTGGAGTTCAGAGCCCTGGCCCTTTCTCAAGGCGAGGGCCATTTTTGAAGCCCTGGGCTGTGCCCAATTAGTCAGGTCTAGATTCAGTGAGAGTCAACAAATATTTAGTCAATGCATTCTGTTCCAGGTGTCAAGTATGCAGTGATAGCAACACGGCAAGGTTCCTGCACGCACAGCTTCTAGAAGCCTGGGTGATTCAGAGACACAAAGCAATTAAAAACGGTGGACAAAGGCCTTGCAGCTAGATGCCTGGTGCTGGAGAGGCACATGGGAGAAACGCTAAGCCAGCCTTGTAGGCAGGGCAGCTCCAGAGGGGGAGAATTCAGAGCTGAGGCCTGAACGATGACGTGGAGTTGGCTGTTAGCCAGGTGAAGAAAGAGAAGAGTCTTTTCAGGCCAAGGGAATGGCCTGTGCATCTCTGGGTAAACTGGCTAGAGCCTGCTGTGGGGGTGGGGGTAAGGACTGTGAGAAGCTGCAGTTGCAAAGGTAGGAAGGAGCAAGATGGAAAAGGACCTTTACACACCTGCTAAGCCATTTGGATTCTGCCCTGAAGCCATATGGAGTCTGCCTTGAGGGTGAGGGGTGCCATGAAAGGGTTGTAAACCAGAGTGACATAATTATACAGAATGGAATTGGAAGGCAGAATGGAGGCAGAGAGATCAGTCAGGAGATGGTAGTTGCAAAGAGAAGTGGATGGACGTGAGAGATACTTAGGATACAGGATCCATTCAATGCAGAGGTTAGGGAAGAGAAGCAGGCGAAGACTGCGTGAATGGTAGCCCCCTCTGCTTCCCACAGGATGAAGAGGTGGGGGTAGGGGGGGCAGGAGGGCCCAGATGACAAGGTCCTTCTGGAACAGGTCAAATGCTAGGTGTCTGTGGACACTGGACCATTAGGTAATGGTGCTCCGGGCCCCTAAACAGTAGCCTGGGACAGAGTGTAGACTAGTCACCACCTACACACAGAGGTAATGGTGGCAAGGTGAGGTGTAGAGTCAGAAGCTGTGAAGGCCTGCAGTAGAGAAGCCACCGCAGAGCATGACACTGGTGAAGGACCAAAGAACGACCAGCAGGAGAGGGATGAAGACAGCTCAGAGGGCGGGCCAGGGACACCCACTGCTCCAGGTCAAAGGATGTGGTCAGCCATGCAACTGGGAGGCCAGGTGAGGCAGGGCCAGAGCGGCTTCCCCAACATGGGGCAAAGGGAGAGCCTCTGAGCGAGGTGGTGGTCGACGGAGGGTGACAAAAAGCTGTTTGGTGCTGGGGCCGGGGAGTAGCCGGCAAGGAGAGGAGTAACCAACTCACAAGGGCCTTCTAGGCCCCAAATATCCCCTTTACCTTTCAGTAAAGCATGATTTAAATGTCTCTGCATTTCTTTAAAGATCGTTCCTTATTTTGTGCCCAGACCTGCTGCCTTGTAAATTCCACTCTCGTTATGCTGCTACCCTGGGGCCACACAGAACATGATGGGTCCGCCGCCCTCACCACCACCCTGCCATGCAGGAGCTGGCCAGGAGATACCACACTAGCACCCCTGCCTCCCTCATCCTCTTCCCCAAATTAACATTCTCATTTCTTTTCATTCTTACTCCCCCTTTGTCAGGCCCATTTCTGCCTCAGTTGCTCCCCTCTTAGAGATGTGCCCAGCTATGAACACCACCTGCCTGGGTAGGTTCTACCAGCATGCAGGGGGGACCATCACCTCCCTCTTTCTAGATGCCATCTCTGCTAAAGCTGACTCTCCCTGGCTCTGCTACCCTCAATCGTAGAACTAACTCTAAGACGAGAAGAGAACTTGAGATTCTTCAGGACCTAAACTAGAGTTCAGTGTCCTGATTTTGCAGATAAAGAAACTGAAGGCAGTCCAGGCCACAGAGATAGTAATTAGCAGACAATCAATCAGAGCCACAGGCCAGTGGGGCGGGCATGGACCACAGTGGCCTGGGGCAAGCATGCAGCCTTGGTTGTGGTGGCCATAGTGGTGGTGAAAGGGTGTGGGAAAGCAATGATTGGAGAGCTGTCAGTGGGAACATTCTGGAGGGTATCCAAAAGAATTCTATCCTACAAAAAATATAGGGCTGTTTATAGATGTTTGAGATGCTGTACCAAAGAAAGCCAATTATCCCATAATAAATTTTCTGCTCTTCTTTTAGCAATAGAACTCCCAATTTTTAGTGGGGCAGACACCCACTCAGTATAAAGATTACATTTCCCAGCTTCTCTCATAGCTAGATGTGGCCATGTGACAAAGTTCTGGCCAATAGGTGTGAGCAAAAGTGATGTGCAACATCTAATCTGAGTTAGCCACTTAGAGGTCAGAGTTCTTCCACTTTCCCTCCTCCTTTGCCCCCCACCCCCGCCTGCCTCCAATGGATGGAATGTGGACCCAGAGGCTAGGGTGCTGAGTCATCTTCAATCATGTAGAATAAAAGGAAAGAAGGATACCAGGAATCTGTATCCCTTACAAAGCAGTGCCACCCTGTCAGTCCTGAACTGCTTACACACCTACTGAAACCTGAGCGATAACATCAATCCTGTAAGCACCTATTATTGTGGGGCTTTGTTAAAGAACTGAACTGTAGCCTAACTATATGGAGATGTTCATTCCAACATTGTTTATAGGGTGGTTTTCCATTTTAATGGAAACACCCAAATGTCCATCAAAGAGAGAGTGAGAAAAAGAACCAAGGTAACTCTGTACAAGTAAGTACCTGAAGTCATTAAATGAATGAAATAGGTATCTGTACACTGACCTGGAACAGTATGCCTGATCTAACATTAAAATGAAAAAGGCAAGTGGCAGGCAGCAAACAAGATGGTTGGCTGGGTTTCCAGAAGCAAAGCATTTTCTCCTCCTGTAGAAGCTACAAAGGACACCTTCTGTCCCTTGCCTTGGATGTTATGGTGGTGTGAGGATGGAGGTCTAGTACTGTGGCAGCCTTTTTGTCCCATGAGGTAAATGGGGGAGGGGGTCAACACTGAGTGGAGCTTAAAGAGAGAGTCCACACATCAAAAAATAGCAAAGAGACAGAGAACCAGGTCTGTGAAGATAGCGAGTGGCTGGATTGGGCCTTAAATGAAGTCTACATGATAGATATCCAGTATGTGCAGTTACTGAACCTTCAAACCCCATACTGTTCATTGGTTTAAGTCAATTTTAGCTACATTTTCTTTATTTTAAAAAGAAGACTCCTTCTAAAGGTGTTTATTATTGCTTCCTTCATAAGCAAAATATTAGAAAATCTGTTTCCTTTAAAATGGATTAAAGAAGTAATGGTACTTCTAACCACAAAATACTATACAGCCAAAAGTTTTTTTTTAAATTAATATACAGTCTTTAGTTTCAAGTATGCAACACAGTGGTTCAACAGTTACCCATGTTATTAAATCCTCACCCTGGCTAGTACAGCTACTATCTGTCAACATAGAAGAATGTTACAGAATCATTGGCTGTATTCTCCATGCTGTACTACTATCCCTGTGACCAACTTATATTATGATTAAGAATTTTTATGCCCCTTTATCCCTCTCACCCTTTCCAACTACCCACCCCACCCCCTCCCCTGTGGTAACCACCAGACCCTTCTCCGTGTCTATGAGTCTATTGCTGTTTTGTTCATTCTGTTTTGCTTTGTATTTATATTCCACAAATAAGCGAAGTAATATAGTATTTGTCTTTTTCTGCCTGGCTTATTTCACTGAGCATAATATCCTCTAGATCCATCCATGTTGGTGCAAATGGCAGGATTTCTTTTCTTTGTATGGCTGAATAATATTCTATTGTGTATATGTACCACTTCTTTATGGACACTTAGGTTGCTTCCATATCTTGTAGCCAAACTTGAAAAAAAATTCTATATGCAGTAATACCCAAAATGTATCATTAAGTGAAAAAAAAGTGCATATTATGTAAAGTATGCTACCATTTGCAGGAGGAAAAAATATATAAACTTACACATTTAGAATAATGCTTGTAATATCTCTTGAAGGATACTCAAGAAATTCGTAACAATGGGGGCCTGACTAGCTGGGAACTGAGGAGAGAAGGATGCTTATTTTTCTATGTATTCCCTTTTTTTTTTTAACTTTTTGGATTTTATACCATGTGTATGTAATACCTGTTTAAAAAAATAAAGTTACTTTAGAAATTAAAAAAAAAAACTCCGAAATGATAGAGTATGTACACAGGCATATTTATAACTGTCACATGCACCCACTTGCACACACAAGTCATGTCTATACATTCCAAAAAGCCAACAACGATAAACACCAAACTGTTCACAGCAGTTACTCCGAGGGGGAGGATTTGGAGTGTGTGCCTGTGTGTGTGTGTGTGTGTGTGTGTGTGTGTGTGTGTGTGTGCAGCAGGAAATGATTTACCAACTGCAAAGTCACTCCACACTGACATTTATTGTAAAGCACCATTATAAACTTCGTAAGTATCAGTTCATTTCATCCTAACTCTAGGAGCTGAGGAAGATCAGCCTCACCAGCCCTACTAAACAGACTGGGAAATGGAGGCTGAACTCAGAAACCAGCAGCTAGTGAGTGGTGGGCCAGATTTGAGCCGAGGTGGTTTAACAACTTCCCAATGGCCTTATCCTGTCTTTCTGGCTCCTGGGTGGGGCTGCTGGCTCTCAGGAAATGAGCTGGCATGGAAAACCCCTTCGTGACCCTCTTGTCATTGAACCCCTTCCCACACCACCAAGGGTGGCAGCCCCAGCCTGTCTGCCTTCTTTCCCCCTGCACACTGCCAACAGAAATCACTCTCCTTTTCCTCCCCACTGTATCCCTCCTGGAAAACAGGAAACTGGAGGCTGATGGGGGCCCCATGGGAAGGTATTTTACTTAAGCTCTGTTTACCTGCCCAATTTACATTTGGAAGTACATAAAGGGTTCATAATACTGCATTCTGGTGGGACTGCGATGCTTTTGGATGGATGATTGGATAAAATCTATCCCATTCAGGAATGCACGTACTCTTAGAAACAAACTGTTCCAATTTTAGGATGGTATCCTACAGAAATACTTGCATGAGCATGCTGACTGCAGCATTCCCATACTTGTTACAGGCTACAGAATCTATGCTGCTGACAAAAGGAATAAAGTAGCTCTGACTGCCAAACAGGCACAGAAGATGTATGTGTTATGCCGTTTAAAAGCCAAGGTACAAAATGATACATAGAGTATAATCCAACTTTTTCTAAAAAAATTAAAAATAAACAATGTGTATAGAAACATATATACAGAAAATGGTCTGAAAGGATATACAGCAAAATGACAGTGGTAAGTAGAATTAGAGAAGAAGTTGGGGAGAGGGAGAACTTGTCATTTTTTTGTCTGCATACTTTCAAAATTGTCCAAGTCTTTATAAGAATATCTTAGTTTTGTAATTAAACTTTTAAAAAAATTAGCAACTAATAAATGAATCAGCTTGCCAACTGCCCTTCTCCCTCTTCTCCCCCTCCCTTCCGCACACAGTCTGCTCTTCTGCCATGTGCTATCTTTGGACCTCAGACTCCAGAGCCCCTCCAAACAGCTCTCACTAATCTCGGCTCCCCAGCAGCTCAAGCGGCTGCGGTCTTCCCCTGCGGGAGGTGGGCAGGAGTCCCCGTGGTTTATGCCCATCGTAAAAAGAGAAACAGCTGCGGCCCTGTGGATGCTCAGAACTCTAGGACATGTCAGCCTCTCTAGAGAGAGAGGGAGCCTGGCCTCTCCCCAGGGAGCATATTCCTTCCTCTCCTTCCTGAAAATACCAATTGAGGTAAAAGCATTTTCTAAGAATTGGGTGGAACTCCAGAGATGGTCTTGTCCAAAAGCCTCCTTCTGCAGGTAAGAACCCTGCATCCAGCCAAGCCACCTGCTGCTCTCCAAGTGCAGCTCCTTACCAGTTTCAGTCTGAATGCACACTCTTGTTAGCTGCCCAATAGAGGCATTCCATCAGGCAAGCTGCCATCTCTGTCAGTGGTTCTCAGCCATGATGACAACCGGAATTACCTGGGGAGATTTGCAATCTACTGACAACTGGGTCCCGCCCCTGGGGGGTGGGGGGTTATTTTATCTGGGAGGTGCCCTGAGCACGGGACTTTATTACTCCTCAGATGCTCCCAGCACGCAGCCATCATTGAGAACCACTAGCCCATGCAACGCAGTGTGGTGGGTGGGTGTGTACACACCCTGGACACATATATGACCCATGTGTGGAAAGAACAGGCAGAGCTGAATTTCCGAGAACACAAAGTAATATGTACTGCTGAGCTCACCAGCTAAGCCTGACACCCAAAGAAAATGGAAAAAAACAATTCTGAGAATGTGTTACTTAAAAAATGAAGAGGTTGTCATGGGGAACATCAGAATCTTTCTTGGGCTTCTTATTTTTGGTGTGTTTTTTCCTGTATCACACATGGGGGAAAAGGGTCCCCCAGTCCTTTCCAAGCTGATCTGACCCCACACATCCACAAAGAGAACTGTTTGCCCAAAATTGTGCTCAGGTTTTCTGGTTGAAGCGTCCAGCCCCTGTAAAGGAGGGATAGAGTGAGTCGTCCCCAGTTCTGCCAGGTGAAATTTCTCTGCCGCCAGAGTCCTGGCCCTGGGCTGCGGATCAGTTGGGCCCAAGAGATCCGTGCTCCTAGTGCTCCAGGAGCTCCAGGCCTTGCCCCTTTCCCCCGGGAACGATGTGACTAAAGGAACTGCTCTCCTATCATGCAGGGGTCCTCAGGTATTTGGGGGTTTGGCCTCAGGGCAAGATGCACATGTGTGAGGTATACAGGAGGGGCTGCCTGAAGCAGGTAAGAGCTGGCCAACTTCTAGGTCCTTCCAAATCTAGGTTTGATAAGTCAGGCATACAAAATGAATCCAGTGAAATTCTCTGTGGAAGTCCTATGAGGAATTGATTGGTTGACTTTAATTTGGACAATCAGAGAAGGCTTTCTGCAGGAGGCACACTTAAAGATAGGCAGGATTTAAGGGGGAAAGGAGACAAAGTGAGAGCTGCCCTATTCCTTCTCTCCTCCGCTTTCTCCTCCTTGACCTCAGAGAACCTGGCTCTGCCCTGGGAGCCTTCTGCAGCCTTCAGGAGAAAGAGAGCTCTGGGAGTGGCCTGGGAAGGAGGCAGAGGGCTCCCCCATCTCACTGCCCTCCTGGAGTAAATATCAGCCCCAGCTGAGCAGCTGCATCTAGACCAGCTGGGCTGACCTGGCTTTGAAGCCATCCCCCCCACCCCCGATCACCCCATCATCCAGAAGCCTCCAGGCCCACCCCTCAGTGCCTCACAGTTCCAAGTCATAGCAGGGGGAGATGCCCTCTGGCCTCTCCTGTAGGCCCTTGGAGCCAGGATCTCAACTGGGAATTGCCTCAGAAAGACCTGGAGAGCTTTAAAATACCCAGGTGGCCAGGACCCCAGCCCACATCTGCAGAATCTGACCATCCTGGGGTGGGGGCCTGTGCTTTGAGAAGGTTCTTGCAAGGCTGCTGATTGCCAGCCAGTATTGAGACCATAGTCAGTGCCAAAACGTAGGGGAGAAGGAAAAGAAAGCAAGATTGAAGGGAGGGAGGAACAGCTGCCCAGGGGCAAAGCCCAGAGGCTCTAAGACAGGTGGAGTACAAGGCCCAGCGAGAAGGGTTCTATGGTAAACAAATGTTCAATGAACAGCCGCAGAGATCTGTGCAGGCTCTCTGCTCCCTATACTCTCAGAGGGGACCAGGGACAACTGTTCACCACCAACTGAGGCAAAAAGACACAAAGGCAGGAACCCTCCTACACTGCTGGTGGGAATGTAAGCTAGTTCAACCATTGTGGAAAGCAGTATGGAGGTTCCTCAAAAAGCTCAAAATAGAAATACTATTTGACCCAGGAATTCCACTCCTAGGAATTTACCCTAAGAATGCAGGAACCCAATTTCAAAAAGACATATGCACCCCTATGTTTATCGGGGCACTATTTACAATAGTCAAGAAATGGAAGCAACCTAAGTGTCCATCAGTAGATGAATGGATAAAGATGTGGTACATATACATAATGGAATACTATTCAGCCATAAGAAAGAAACAAATCCTACCATTTGCAACAACATGGATGGAGCTAGAGGGTATTATGCTCAGTGAAATAAAGCCAGGCGGAAAAAGACAAGATCCAAATGATTTCCCTCATCTGTGTAGCATAAGAACAAAGAAAAAACTGAAGGAACAAAACAGCAGACTCACAGAACCCAAGAATGGACTAACAGTTACCAAAGGGAAAGGGACTGGGGAGGCTGGGTGGGAAGGGAGGGATAAGGGGAATAAGAGGCATTAGGATTAGCACACATAACATGGGGGCGAGGGGGCACGGGAGAGGCAGTATAACACAGAGAGGGCAGGTAGTGACTCTATAGCATCTTACTATGCTGATGGACAGTGACTGTAATGGGGTAGTATGTGGTGGGGACTTGATAATGGGGGGAATCTAGTAACCACGATGTTGCTCATGTAATTGTATATTAATGATACCAAAATTTAAAAAAAGACACAAAGGCACCAAAAGAGCACCTCCTATTTTCTATTGTCAAAGACTCCATGAAAGCAAAGACTTCATCATCTGTTCACTGCTGTCTCCCCCAAGACTGCTGCAGTTGTAAAGGCCCTCACTTCACAGGCAGAGAGATTGAGGCCTGGGGAGATTTGGCTGAGGCCCCACAGTTGGCGAGTACTGAACTGGGACTCAGCCCAGCAGCACACCTTCTAGAGAAAGGCTCCTACACCAGCCCACCTCAGGATCTGTCACCTGGAGCCCTGGGGGGCACAATTACCTGGCGGGGCACATGTGTTACTACAACAGCTTCCTGAAATACCTACCATATGAATCAATTAACAGGCTTCCTGTGCCCCCCAACCTGGCCTAATAACTTAGGACAGGGTTACAGCCTTCCCTTCCAGCCCCAAGGTCTCTGCAGAGTCCTGAACCCCTTCCTGACTTTTCAAATCAGAATGTCTAAGGATGGAGCCCAGAAATCTGCCTTTTCATTCATTACCCCTCCCCAAACCCCTCTACAAGCTCCTCCACCCAGCCCCCCAAATTTGGCCGATGCACCTGTCTAAAGCACGTCTCCAGACCCATCCTCCAGAGCTTCTGCTCCAGTGGGGTAGAGGTTGTGCCCAAACTGTGCATTTTTGCAAGCATCCTTGCTGACCCTTGGGAAACACTGCTTCACCATTTGGGGCGAGGTCCCCAATGACGAATCCTGGGAGGGGCCCACAGATGGGTCTGCGCAATAGCAGCTACAGGCTGAAGGGAGGTCCTCCTGGGATGGGGCCCAGGACTTTTACAAATTCCTCAAAGAGGTACATGACCCCAAATAGGTTAGAAACAAGGAGTCTTGGTCCCAGAGTGATATGTGGAGAAGAGCGAGCCTGGAGGGGGTGTCCCTTTGGGTCACATATGGCTGAACCCTGGGTTCAGATCTCCCTCGTAACCAGTGCTGACACCCCAGTCTTGTCTTAAGCCTGAGCTGAGGCCTGGCCTCCCTCAGTCGCTGTGTCCAATCCAGCCAGGCCACCCTGCCTCCCAGCTACCCACTCTGCCTCCTACTCCCCTCTCCTTCCCTGCCCCTCCCACCCCTACCCCACCAGTTTCCTGAGGATGCAGGCATGTGAGGAGTGGGGATTTCAGAGGCAACCCCCGTGACCGTGCTGTCCTCCTCTGAGCTCTGGTCTTGGGCGCCCTGGCTCTCCTTGCCCACAGAGGGTAGCAGAGTGTAAGTCTATGCGGGGGTGGGTGATGGGTGGAGAGGAAGTGGGAAAGGAATGGAAAGCATCACTCTCTATTTGGGGAGTGCTGCAATTTCTCTTTCCTGGTGTCTCCATCCCAACAGGAGACACTGAAAGGTAATGACCTGGCGTTCTTTCTATCTCTTGTGGTGCCTGCTTTGGAAAGCTGGGCTTGTGGGCTCAGCAATGTGTGTGTGTGTGTGTGTGTGTGTGTGTGTGTGTGTGTGTGTGTGTGTGCTCACATGTGTGCACCGTATACAAATGCAGAGGTGAACAACGATGGGCATGCTCATAGGGGCCAGTAGTACGGCCTTAAGACAATGTAGTATCAGCAAGCACAGGGGTGGAAGCAAGTTCATCAGGTCGCAGGTGAGTGTGTGTTTAAGTTCTATTTAAGCTGTCTTTGTGTGTCTTAAGTTGGGTGCACAGTGTGTCAAGCCCCCGGCCAGGAGTTCATTTTAAACCCATCTTAAATGAGGCCTTTGGCCTCTCCATTCCGGGTGCTTGAGCCCACTCCACACCATACCTGAAGCATGGGCCTTGGCCTCCAGGAGGAGCAAGCTGGGCACTGCCCTGGACACACCACTCCTGGAACCCCAGGTCTGTCTGAACACTGGGAGGTGTTCTGAAGTCACGGGCAGCCCCTCTCACCTGTGAGGATCCGGTTGGGGGCCTGGGTGTGTGTCTGGTTTTATGGTGAGCTCAAGGCTGGCCCTGAGGTGGTGAGGAGAGGAGGGGACTGACTAGAGATGGTACTGCCCATAGGCTGCCCGGGACTGTCCCTGGAGCCATCCAGCTGACCAGTGGCCAGGCTGGGGGCCAGACCCTCCTTCCCAGGCAGGATTCTACCTAACCACGGACAACTCTGCCCTGGCCAGCTGCCACATCTCCTCCCCCAGGAGTGGATGTAGGAGTGGGGTGGGTGAAAGGCATTATGGGGCAGGTCCTCCTGTCAACTCTTCCAATCCTTCACTTACCAGAGATCTGCCCTCCAAATCATCCTAGAGGACAACAAGGCCCATTTCCAAGTGGCTGCGGTCACTGACTCGTTGCTGGACAGGACCAACCTACCCCACCTCACTCACCCTCGCCAATGCCCAGCACAGGACTGCCTAGGCAACATCAAGGGTGTTGGGGATGTGTTAAGGAGAACAATCCTTTTGAATCCCTCTGTTTCTCCACCTTTTCCCATCTTTCACTCAGGATTCAGACATGACATGGTAGGATTGGGTCAGGCTGGAAGCCCTAAAAGCATCCAGGCAGATGCGCTGCCCTGTGGGCCCCATCCACCTCCACCCTGGTGGGCTGCTATTCCAGGACTATCATCCTCCGTGATGTTTGCATTCCAAAAGAGAGGAATTTCAGATGGTGGAGTGCAGTGGTTATGAACATGCACTCAAGAAGTTCGAGTTCCAGATCTTGACCTGGGCAAGTTGCTTAATCTCCTTGTGCCACCATGTTCTCATCTATAAAATGGGGAAGTAGTACCCACCTCGCAGAGTTGCATGAAGATTAAATGAGTGCCAGGAACCTAACGTATACAGGTGTAAGTATGCATGGTTACTGAAATTTGTGGAATTTCTAGAGCAAGCTCTGTTTAGAAGTCTTTTAATCTTTTAGTGCCTCTCAGGTCATCTCCGAAGGTGCATTTCTTCTGATGAAAGGCTAACCCAGCTGCCCAGCCAAGACTCAGACCTTTGGAGGCCAGGCAGAGGGTTTGTCTGATCCAGAATAGGCGATCAGGGCCTTTGAAACATAAATGAATTGTGTTTTGACTTAGCCAGTTAAAAGCCGTGGGAAGCACCTTTCCCCTGGGAAGAGGACCAGAAAGCAGGAAAGCCAGGAGGTTGTGGAGGGAAGGTCAGAGGGGAGGTGGCACCTGTCATCAAACCATTACCTGGAGAGTTGGAGAAGCCTGTGACAGCACCAAGCCCAATCCTCCCACTGTACAGATGGAGAAATCAAGGGCTTTATACTCTGGTGAGTGACTACTTAGGTTTTCAGAAGCTCAGTTTCCAGATCTTCAAAGGAGAAGATGAAACCTGCGTTCGGCCCCACTGCTGGGCACATGTAGGAGGCAGCAAAGGTGGGGTGGTGAAGCCCTCCAGAGACCTGTGCTCTCTGCCCTAGGAGGCACCAGAGCAGAGCCCAGGGCCAGTCCGCAGAGCTGGGGGTGGCTCCCATGTCAAGCGGGGCCAGGCCAGTTTGCTTACCGCTTGACCCCTCTCTCTCCCTGGCTCTCCTGTGAAGGGGCAGGGCAGTGCACCCCAAACCTGGGGGAGGACAGCGAAGGATGAGCTGAGTGGCTCTGGCCACCCCGAGGGCCCCTGGAGGCTGGCTTTGCAGCACCAGCTCCTGCTCTGTGTCCTCTCTTGGATCGTATTTGTGCTGCCCTAGTTTCTAAGAATTTAGACACTCCAGGGACCAAATTCATCATAAGAATAAAAACTCAATTCTCCATTAAAACTATTTCCTTTGTTGAAACATTGCGCAGATTTGGAATCTGACAAATCAGGTTTGAATTTGCTTTCTACCACTTTCTAGTGGAACAACATTGAACAAATCTTGGTTCTTGGAGGCTCAGTTTCCCTATATAGAAAGTAGGGAGTGTCATCTCTGCACCACAGGCTTTTTGAGAAGATTATATTAATTCAGCCATTCATTCAATAAATCTACTGAGCCTGTATGATGTGCCAGCCATTGAGAATAGAGCTATGAATACAAGGTAGGCAGGAACACATGCTCATGGGGCCTTCAGGCAGATATTAACCAGAAGTTACCCCAATATCTACATCACTGATTATGTTGAGGGTTTTGGAGGAGGAGTATTCATGAGGACGACTTGTGAGCTCAGTTTTGAAGGAAAACTAGGTGTGAGCTATTTCATTGAATCTAAAACACTATCGATTGTCAACACACTATTATTTTAGATAACAGAAAGAAAAACTCTCCCAATTAACCATGACACAGCACCTTCCTACCCTTAAAAATGTTGTTCTGTGCTTACTGAAAGAGGTCTTTCAGACTTCCCTTCAGCCCCAGAGGAATTTCCTATCTCCTACCTAATTTAAAACAAAGAAAGGGTCTGTAACGGCAGAGATCAGTGTAGGGTAAAATCCAAGAGAAATCCACCTCGCCCTGAAGCAAGCTTGCTGGGTGTAAAACTCCCCGGAGTTGGTAGCAGGTAGGCTCCCAGGCTCTGGTTCTGTGGACAAGGGAGGCAGGACCGAAGGGCTATGTGACCTGCACAGAGGGCAGGAAATGTGGAAAAGGGGTCCTGGCTGATTGCTCACTGCTAGGCTCAGCTGCAAGTTGAATAGGAGAGTGGACAAGGAAGAGGAAAATGCCAAACTAGGAGATTATTAGACACTATACTCTGTTAAATGCATCCTGTAGTCAGAGATTTAAGATGCAGCTTCCGCAGAATCAGTACAGACGGAGATGAGCCTCTATGATGTGCCAGGTTTCTAGCCCCCATATCTTGGTTTCTAAATACTGGTAGCCCCTAAAAGGAACCAGAGCACTTTGGGAAATAGCTAATTCCAGCGCTGGCTTGGGGAAAATACAAGATGACTCTGGAACATCTTGTGCCAGAGAGTGACAAAGTGCTAAAATAAAAATAATAATAATGGGGACATGTCAATAGGAATGGGAACCAGCTTAAAGGTATTTTCTGAGAGACAAATTTGGCATAAGTGGAACACCAAAATAAATAGAGTTATAGATTATAAGCCAAAGAATAAAATAACAATTCATGAGTCCGCCTGATACAAATAAATAAATGAATAAGGAAGAAAAGAATGTTCTTCTCTAACAAAGAATGCTAAGGAACAAACGCAGAAAAAATGATGAAATTAGAAAACCATCATTTGCCAATCACCATAATATTGCTTCAGGCAAGAATCATAAATGGAAGCTATAACTAATGGATAAGAAAAAAACAAGATATTTATACACAGTAAAATAGTGCATAAAATAGTATGTAGAGCAGAAAATTTTTCTTCTTTTGCTATGAAGGACATTAATAGGATAACCGGACATGCTTGAATAAGGTATGCTGATCAGACAATAGAACCATATCTATACTAACTTCTGATTTTGATAAGTGTACTGTGGTTATTATGTGAGAATTCCTTTCTTTTAAAGAAATACACACTGAAGTATTTAGGGATAAAGGGGGCTGTGTCTGTCACCTACTCTCAAACAGTTCAGGAAAAAAAAGAAAGAATATGCATGTATACACATATATATGTATAGAAAGAGAGAGAGAGAAAAAAAGATTGATAAAATGGAGGCATGGTAGTAAATGTTTGACAACATTTTCTAGGGGGAAAAGCCCCAATTACCAATTTCTGTGGTGTGAATACTGTGCCTCCACGGCCACTTTCAAGCTACCAATACGAAGTCACTGAACAGGGAGTTGGGAAGAGATACACACCAATGACTATAGCACCCAGCACACCCGTATAAAAGTAAACATGGTAAAACTCTAACATTTGGGGAATCTAAGTAAAGGGAATATGGGGAATTATTTGCATTATTTGCACTATTCTTCTGCAACTTTTATGTAATTTGAAGTTATTTCAGAGGAAAAGCTGGGTTGTTTTTGTTTTAAGTATGTATCTTGCAACTGATAAAATAACGTACATGAACTGGGAAAAACAATGAAAGCACATCCAAGTAGAGGCTCTATATGGGCAAAAGCCCTGAGGCTGGAGAAACACAATTTATTGGAAAACAAAAACCAAAGAAAGCTTGAATGTGAGGGCAGGGTGAGCTAAGAGGTGGGCAAGGGCCAGGACATGTGTCATTTGTAGGCCATACTGAGGGTTTGGGTCCCAGGGAGGACATCAGGGAGAATGTGGCTTTATTTGCATTTATTTCTCTGGCCTCCAGCTGACCTCCCATAAATGGTGACCATTAATACTGCCTTATCTACTCCACTCTCTGCTGTCACTTCCTCTAGAGTCCTTTTTGCCCAACTGGAGCTGACAGTAAGTACGTCTCTACCCACAGGCTGCAAGGCCCAGCCCTACTTTCTCCCTATCACCCTACTCAGACCTGCTCACTGTGCATACAGACCTACCCGCTTCTCCATCGGTTTCCTTCTGGCTGTCTGAGTTTTCTAGCTGAGTCCTAGAGCCCAGGGAAGGCCTGGAGAGATTTGAGTTCAAGATAGAATGAATGCACTGTTTGATGGGGATCTCCCAGGGCAACCTCCAGGCTTGGTAGAGTTTGAGTGGCTGTGGGCTTCCTTTTTTCCAGATGAATCACTGCTCTGTGTGTCTGCGACTGTGTGTGCCCTCCCCCCGACATGCCCGGGACCCTGCAGTAACAGAAGTGTACTGGATTTGTGTACAGAGCAGCTCCTCCTGCTGACTAGTATCTGTGCCAAGTGCCTTGCTAGTGTGCATTACCCATTCCACCCTTACAGCCACTATTATGTCCATTTTGCAGGAGAGCAAACTGAGGCTTGAAAGGTTCCCTGGAGTGTTCAGGTTCACACAGCTGACCCAAAGATTCAACCCAGGTCCTCTGACCCCTGCCGCCTGCGTTTCTGCCCACAGCACCGCCCTGCCTCCTCCAGTGACCCCTGTGCCGTGTCTCTCAGCCTGGGCATCTCCGCTGTGGGAACCCAGGCCACATGACAGCAAGCAGGCATAGCTGAGGGCCCTGCTCTGCCAGGAAGGGGTTAATTGGGATGCCCTCAGCTGCAAGGCTGGCTGCCATGGCAACAGCAAGGACTGGGGGGAGAGGAAGACCAGCACAGCAGGATCTTCTGAATTACTGGATGTGCAGCCCACATGTTTATTCTGAACATACAAGGGGGTGAGCCCCTTCCAGCTTCCTCTGGGACCAAGTGGCCACCAGGACTGGCTATGCAGAGCAAGAGTGAGGACACCAGTTCCCTGAGTGGGCCTGGCCAGGAGGCCCAGGCCCTGTTGCTGCCCTTCACCCAGGGCACTCTGCCTTTGGTGCTGTTCCACCAGGAAGACCCAGGGCTTCTGCTTTTAGCCTCCAGAGCCCCAGACCAGGTGGAAACCAGGAAAAACACAGATCTGGAGCCAGAAGAGGTTAATCTATCACTCATTTACTCATTCTTTTTCCAGATATTTATGGCCCGCCCACAATATACTGGCCCCTGTGCCAGGGGCTGTAACCTGGGGTTAGCTGGAAGCCAGATGGGCTCTGCACTCATGGAGCCACCATTCCAAGGAGCTGGAAGCCCCCCACACACGCTTTCAGTGCCACCTTAGGCAAGCTCCTTTCCCCTTCAGAGCTCACCTGCAAAACGGGGTCCAGAAAGTCCATGTGGCAGGGATGCGTGGCAGGGATGAGACCATATATTTGAAGCATTACCTGGGTGCCCAGCATATAGTGGGGCTGAATATGCAATTAAGACATAAATGCCTGCAGGCTGCTTACCTTTCCCTCCAGCCTCAGAAGGAGGTAGGTGATGATAAAATTCATAAATGAAAAACTCCAGGCTCTGGACCTTGGGGTTCACTGTGAAGCAAAAATCTCAATACCAACCCAATTAGAGAGAAGGGCTCTTCCACCACCAGGCATGTGACCTTGGCTTCAGTTCTCCCATTTGCAAGTGGGGGTGATCCTCCAACACTTACAGGAGGGAATGTACCTGAGCTGATGGGCAGCACCCCAGTGGGCACTTGACCATTCTGTTCTCCCATCTGAGCCACTCCCAGGTCAGAAGAGCCCAAGGCCACTTCTCCCGCTCGGCCTCCCAGTTCTGGCCTCCCACTCTAGCCCAACTAGTGTTTTGCTAGCAATCTGGACCTTAGCAGTTATCTGTTGATTTAATTCATGTTAGCTTTTCTGAGCTGGGCTACCCTCGTCAAGGAGAAAGCCCCCTCCTACTGCCCATCCAGGACTCTGCCATCCCTGTCCCCTGCTTATTACCCATCAGCCCCAAGCAGGTGTGCCCTGGCAGTATGAATCAAGAACTTGACTGTGTGACCCTCCCCACTGCACCCCAGGCCTGGTTTCATGTAGGACCACTGAGGTCCTCAAGGTCAGCCCTGGAGCCACCATCTGCAGCCTCAAGACAAGGCAGGCCTGGTGGGGACAGGAGGGTCAGCTAGGTTGATTACGGAAAAGAGCAACACGAACACCAAACCTGCACTTAGGGAACCAGCAAAAGAGAAAAACATCATCCAAGAATTTTGTATTTGGTATTGCAAAAAATACAAAACTTCAAAGTAGTCATCATGGGAAAATTCAAAATGGTGAAGGACTTCCTCATGTGTATTTTGTGGCTTAGTGTTATTTTATTTTGTACTGCTCATGGGGGTGCAGATGGCATAACTACTAGGGGTTTGGTGTTTCTAAAAGTCTTAAGTAACACCTGGGAAATGGAGGCGGGGCACACAGCCTGTGGGCTCCCGTTAGGCCTGACCCCTGAGCACAGACAGGATGTTTTCCTCTCGCTTCTGTCTGACACCCAGAAGACGAGATTAAGCTTGGTTGGAATTGGTGCTAATGAGTTATCCAGGATTTTCTTATTCTAGGTCCAATCTTGAATTTCCTTCTTTTCAGCTGGGTGTCAGGGTACATATTTGTACCATAACAGGGTTCAAAGAGCAGATCATAGCTGTCATTTGTTGGTGAAATTCTAGAAGGTCAGTGCACTGGGCAGAAGCCTTTTCAGGTGGGGGCCTACAAGGTTGGCAGAGGAACTGTGGAGATGAGGAAGCTCCCAGCCAGCCAGGCCCCTGAGATGGAAAATCTTTAACAAAGGATCCACTCAAACCACAGAAGAAAAGGACAGGCAGACAGACATGCCTAGCAAACACATTTCCCATTAGGAAGTCAGAAAACACTTGGGTAGCAGAAGGAAAGGATGCAGATGACAAGATAAGGGAACCCAGGGAGAATGTCTGAGGATTTCTTTTCTTGCTTTTTTAATGGACTTCCTGTTTTAGAGAATTTTTCAGTTCAAAGCAAAATTAAGCAACAAGTACACAGAGTTCCTCTATACCCTGCCCCTATTCACACAGCCTCACCAACCACCAACATCCCTAGCAGAGTGGTACATTTATTACAATGCAAGAACCTACACTGATGCATCACTATATCACCCAAAGTCTAGAGTTTAAATTAATGTTCACTCTTAATGTACATTCTGTGGATTTGGGCAAATGTATAAGGCCATATACCAACCATCAAAGTATCACACAGAAAATCATCTGTGCTCCACCTATTCATCCTTCCCTCCCACCTAACCCTTGGCAACCACTGATTTTTTTACCACCTCCTTAGTGTGGCCTTTTCTAGAATGCCTTTTAGTTAGAATCATAGTTTGTAGCCTTTTCAGGCTGGCTTCTTTCACTTAGTTATATGCATTTAAGCTTCTTACATGTCTTTTCATGGCTTAACAGCTCATTCCTTTTGAGTGCTGAATAATATTCCATTGTCCATTATCCATTCACCTACTGAAGGACATCTGATGGATACCAAGTTTTTGACAGTTATGAATAAAACTGCTATAAGCATCTGTGTACAGGTTTTTGTGTGGATATAAATTTCAGTTTCTTTGGGTAAATACTAAGGAGCATGACGGCTGGATTGTATGAATACATTTAGTTACGTAAGAAACTGCCGAACTGTCTTCCAGAGTAACTGCCATTTTGCATTCCCACCGGTAATGAATGAATGCTCCTGTTGCTCCACATCCACACGGTATTTGGTATCAGTGTTTTAGAATTTGTCCTTTCTAATAGGCGGTAGTGGTATCTTATCATTGTTTTAGTCTGTAGTTCCCTAATGACAGAAAGATGTGGAGCATCTTTTCATATGCTTATTTGCCATCTTTACATCCTCTTTGGTAAGGTGTCTATTCAAGTCTTTGGCCTATTTTTAATTGGAGTATTTGTTTTCTTACTGTTGAGTTTTAAGAGTTCATTTTAGGTAACAGTCCTTTATCAGATTGTTTTCAAATATTTTCTCTCTGTCTATGGCTTGCCTTCTCATACTTTTGAACCTCAGCTTTTGAGTTGATGGTTCCAGCCATTGACCAAGCCAGATGTGTACAGGGTCCAGCCATTTCCACCCAGTTCAGGATTCCTGTAATGGTCAGTCTTTGCTCCAAGTATTCCAGCAGGAGGGCAGAAACCTTGTCAGATCTGCACTGTAGTCTGATGGCCCCACCCTTCCCAATCCAGCATCTTCCTTACTCCTTCACAGGGGCTGCTCCCACTAACCCCTGGGCATACCGAATTCATCTCAGTGTCTGCTTCAGACCCAACGACTTTGTGCTCAGGAGGAAAGAAGTCAGAGTGATAGGCCAGTAAGGGCCTGGGGGTGGGAGGCCAAGGAAGGCCCCACTGATTATGTCACCATGTTGGGTTGAAACCTGGAGCCAGGACAGCACCTGGCAGCCAAGGGGTCTGGGAGAGGGTATGTCAGGTACAAAGTCCCTTGCCTATGTGGCCAAGGCAGGGGGTGACCAAGGAGTGGGAGGAAATGAGGCCACAAAGATTGGGATGGGGACAATCCTGCAGGCACTGGTTGGAAGTTTGGATTTATTCAGATAAATCTGGAAGTGGGAAGCCACTGGAGGGTTTTCAGCCTAGAAGTAAATGATCTGATTAGGATTTTTAAAAGCTTCCATTGGCTGCTAGGTGGAGAACTAGTTACAAGGAGCTGGAGGGGAAGCAGGGAAACCAGTTCAGCATTTTATTGCTTGGGTTAATATCAACATTCCAGCCCAACATCTCCCCTTAGACAATTATGCTGGCTAGTTGCATAGAATCCCATGCATATGCAGTGCAAACACACATAGATATCTCCAGGCCCCCACACTCATGAGGACCCACAGATTGCCATGTTCCCCCACATACACAGAGGCATGTAAGTCTAATGCACATGTGCTCCTGTACGTGGCAACAGCAGAGACATTTTCATGCACATGCAAGTATATACACTCCCTTCTATGCACTTCCTTACACACATATGAGATACTTTCATGCACAGACACACATACAGCTATACACATTTTCTACACAGCTACACAGACATACTGTTTCCCACTGTCCAAAGAGAAAAAGGTCTGAGTAGTGGGGGGTGGCTGGGAAAAGGTGTTAGGCATTTTATGAGAGGAAGAGATCATTGCAAACCAACCCAGTCATTGAAGAAAGAAAATGCCTGAATGCCTGCTTTACCCTAAATTGTACCTGATGGTTGGGGTAGCCAGTTATTAGTGAGACTGCATTAAGGCCTTCATTCATCAAGTCAGGGCCTCCCCCAACCCCTACTTGCAGTTCCTCCCCACTCAGCTGCCGCCGCCCACCCCTAGCCTTAACGAGCTCTCACTGCACCCCTAATGGCTCACAGGGCATGAGGGGTAAGGCACAGGTGGCTACACCAAAGGCCTAGGAAGTCCTGCAGCTCCGAGGACCCCACGGATTGGGGGAGGAGGTCTCCTTTCAGGGCCTCAGGTGCCTGGGCAAGCAGAGAACAGGCGGAGGGTGAGTGGGGTGGGGTGGAACTACTATGGGAAAATCTGGACTCCTCAGAAAGGCCTTTTCAAGGCCAAGTAGGACCCGCCCTCCAATCCCAGCCCCTCTCCATCACTTCCTTCCTGCAGCTCTGAGCCCCAGACACGGTGTCCTGCCAGCAGCCAGCGGCTCTTCACACACACACCTTCAGATCTCTGCTGCCCCTGCCCGCACTGCCACCTGGAACCACTTCCTTATCCTTCCGTACCTGGCTTAGGAGCCACTTCCTCAGGAAAGCCTCCCCTGACTGTCCCACCATGTCCCTCCAATGAGAGGTCCTTCTGGGCTCATCTCCACCTGAGCTTTTACTGCACCATCCAGAGCCCACAGGGTCATACTGCTTCCCCTTCAGGGCAGACAGCATGTCTGTTTTATTCATTGCTGCTTGGCACGTAGCAGGCACTCAAAAAATACTTCCTGAATAAATGAAGGTTGCTTCTATGCACCAGTGAAACTAGAAAGCAACAGACACCCTGCCCCAGAGAAATCCTCGGAGTAAAGGCCCCTCCCTGCCCAGTGGTCAGACATCCCCACCCCCTCATCAGCCTCCCTCTGCCAGAGGCCTGGAGCTGCAGTGTGTTTATCTGGACCAAGCTGTCCCAGGAAGGAGCCAGCCATGTTCCCACTCCATCCCCACTCTGAGGCCTGGGATTCAGATGTCTCTCTGGATGTTCAACATTTGCTCAGGGAATTAGAAGAAAAACAAAGTGAAACCGTTGAGGTGACAGGCTGGTGACTGAGGCAACTGGGCCACACCAGCCCGAGGGTTTCCAGAGAGGGCAGGAGGGGCAGGGGGCATGGAAGCCTGGGGCCGCCTGAGGACTCAGGGGAGGGAACCAAGTGGGGCTGGAGATCCCGGTGGCTCAGGCTCCTCCCTCTACACACACCCCTTTCTGAGGCTCCCCCCTGGGGGATGGCAGCACTTGGGCCCAATCATTCTATAGAACTGATGCACTGCAAGGGGAGACCAGGGCTCCTGTAGTCACCAGGCTGCAGAAAGAGATGTGTGCGTGTTCCCTGAGCTCAGGAAACCTAGGGCATGTGGGGGACACAGCCCTATAAATGCTCTGGCAGTAACTGCAGGGAGGCACAGGCAGGTCGCAGGGGTGCTTTGAACCAGTTCCTCTCCCCGAACCCAAGACCCTCCTCTTCCTCCAGTCCTGTGGATCCTGAGGACAAGCCTATGGCTGGGCTTGCAAACGTCTCCCCTGGCCTCCAATACCTGCCCTCAAACAAGGCTGGAGACAGATCCTGGGAGTGATCTGGGGAGACTGGACCACCTCCTTCCTGCCCTCTCACTGCCTCAGACACATGCTGCCTCTGCCCTACAGTGTCACCATCCAAGCCAGCAGCCCCCAAGTTCTTGGAGAATGGCCCCTTCCCAGGCCAACAGGATGAGCACCCTCCCCTGGGTCGGAAGGGAACTGCAGCCCCCCAGAGTCTCACATCAAGCACAGCTTGGTGGTCTTTGCTGATGATGCACAGAAGGCCCTGCCCGTAATGAATAGCAGGTATGGAGGGCCATTGCCCCTTCCTCCAAGGATGTCATCAGACCTGAGCCTGTCTGTGCTGGGGCTACCTGTCCACCCCACAAGGCACAACCAGCCTGCTCCATGTCTGAGGCGGCTGAGCAAAGTGGGACCCCTGGGGCAGGGCAGGCACCTCTGCTCACCCCTTACCTCCTGCCCCACCGGACCCTCCGCCCTTCCTAAGCTGCGCACTGGGAGCTCCGCCCCTACTGTGCCAGCCTTCAGCAGCTCCAGGCTGCCCCGAACAAGGGGGCTAGGCCCTCGTCAGCTTCTCTCCTGGGCTCTGTGGGTCAGGAGGGAGAGTTTGAGTGTGTAGTGGCTGCCTGGGGCTGGGGGGACCAAGTGCAGGAGAAACGGTCTTCCCTCGGCTTTGTAAAGCAGACCCACCCCCCAGCTTGAAGCTGGCTGGCATTGGCATGCGCCATAAATCTCTGGGATGCTGCAGCTGTGACTGGATTATTTATAGCTCTGGTCTTACATTCCTAACACGAGAATATCACACAAAGGGAAAGGTAATGAAATCTCACCTCTCCTGTACGTCCCTCACTCCAAACTGCAGGGCTTTCTAGAGCCCTTGTGTCTGTAGGAGGGATGACAGGCCCGCCACCCGCTCCCTGCCTGTCTCCCTCCCTGTGCTGTCAGCCACAGTCCCCCTCACCCGCGGTTCTCTCAGACACACTCTCACACACACATTTCCTCACAGATGCACAGGCAATTCTGCTCTCTCTGCCTTTCAGTTCACCCTGGCTGAGCCTTCCTAGGCCCCAGACACACTCCACACATCCTTGCCTTTTTCTGTCCTCCACTGCTGTCTCAGTGTGACTCACTCCCTTCACTTGTGTTTTTACTTATTTGCTTTGTCACTGAAGACACAGGCGCTTTAATTACCAGGTCTGTCCTCTGTGAGGCAAGTCAGCTCCTTGTCAATAGTGGGTGGAAGTGTCATCTTACATTCATCATGCTCTGCCTTTAAAACTCCCCTGGGCATTGCCTCCCTAGGGCAACCCATTCTGTGGCAGTGAGGCCTCTGGTTCCTGGGCTTGACACACACAGAAACACAGAAAATATAGGCCGCAGAACACACCTCTCACCTGCTAGAGGTAACAGCTGAGGATGTTATCAAACTGGATGCCCGGCCCCCATCCAGTGCAAAGGACAAGAAGTTCCTCCCTCTGCCTCCTGTGTTACTGTCTCCCTGGTGTTCTGTAGGATCAGCCCTGTGTTACACCATCCTGCAGGCACAAATAGGAAACCCTGAGCCCCGTGCAAGCTCTCGTGGAGAGCCACCCCCTTGTCTGGCCCTTTCACACCTCTGCCCACCTCCAGGTGCAAGCCTCTGATCATGCATTCTATCTGCAAGCCAGTTAGTCACCAAAGGTTCTCCTCCATTCTAGGCACTGTTCCTGGACTAGGCATTCCATATCATGAAAGATTCAGAGGGGGAGGCAGAAAACATGCAAACACACGGTATGGACCACATTCAGAACTGAAGACCCAAAGATGAGTTGATGTCATTCCTTCTTTCAAAGAGTCACAGCCTAGCTGCAGGAAGCCAGAGGCAGACAGATTAAAGAGGTGAGGGCAGTACAGTGTGACTGTGATGATGTTTTCCAGTGGCCTAGAACACTCTTGGCTCATGTTTATATCAGGTCTCATCTTTGATGTCTGTCACCTCACCTGCTGGGCCTTCTAGAATGACCTGTATAAAATAATAATGCTTCCCATTCTGTCAACCACACCCCCCCTACTTGTCCTATCCATCTTCTTAGCTCTTACCACCACCTGACATTTTTTGATATATTTATTTGTCATTGGTCTGCTCCACCAGAATGTAAGCTTCCTGAGGGCAGAACCTTTGTTTTGCTTCCTCCTTATTCCCCTGTGCTTGGAGTAACAATTGGCAAGTGGTGGATGGTTTATAGGTGTCTGTTAAATAAAGGAAATGTGGGCAAATCACTCTTCAGTGTCCTGACTTTCCCTTGGGTGAAATAAGTAACAAAACCCCACTCTCACTTGCCACATGGGGAAACTCAAACTTGAAAAGAGATAATACATGATAATCAGACATGCTTTTGACTCATCCGACCATAGATGCAAATAAATTCAGCAGAGATCAATCTGTGCATGGCTTTGCACTCTCTATTGCATAAGCAATGAGGGACTGTGGTCACAAACAGACCATGTATGCCCACTCTAATGGCTCTGCCCTGCAGTTGGCCCATCTGCTCCTAGAAATGGTGAACATGGGCTCTGCCATATTCAAGTGGGTGACTACCTGTGGCCACACAGCTGGTCAGGGACTGTGCTTTTGCTGCAAGTCCTTAAGAGGAGGGCAGAATCTATCAGGTTGTTTGTGTAAGCTCAGGACTCAGGAAATAACTGGAGATAGCCATGTAGGAATCTGGGTCCTGAACCACTGAGCCAAGTGAGAGATCTAGAAAAATGGTGGGTCAGGGCCTCAGCTGGACTGTCTCCAGAGCAGGTTAAGAAAGATGAGGGTGCTAGGTGGGTGTGCTCAGAGCAGAGTGAGGTCCCCCTATCTGTATATTGACTCTCTGCAGCACCATTAAAAAGTCCTCCCTTGACCTCTGTGCTCCCTGCTGTCAAGGCACTGGGCGGCTAGCTCCACCCAGTGAATTTGAGAGAGGAATTTGGTTGGGGCCAAGTTTTCTTCCAGCTGAGCCCAGGGAAGAGCTAGAGGCCTGACCAGTGAGGAAGTTGCCAAAATTATAGTATCAGGGAGATTCACTGTCAGATCCAGACTGGCTTCATTCCTGAGTCATGCTTTCCTGCAGCCTTACAGCATCTCCCAGCACCCATGTGTTCTACGCAGGTGTGGTGATACTTTAAACCAATGGACAAGACCAGAAATTTGCCGTTCCCTGATCAGTGAACTCCTATTCACTCGTCAAAGCCCAGGCAAAATTGCCCAAGCTAAAGCAGTTGCCCTTCCATTATCAAGTTGTGTGTTTCTGAAACTGTCCCACTAGACTGTGAGCATATCAACAAGGACTTCGCTTATTTATGACAACATTCTAAATGCTGAATATATGATAACTGACTAAGCAAGGGTAATCCATACATCCTGACTCTGCCTGATCACATCTCTCATTCCTCCTCCATAATCCAGGCATCTGCTCAGCTGAAGGGTCAAGATGTTCCTGTTTGGCAGGGACAGTTCCAGGTTTTGATGACCTGCCTCAGCCAGATTAGTATCTACTCCACATTATCATTTATACATACTCTGCAAGGGGCTGAGGGAAATAGTTATACAAAACAGGAAGAGTGCGCCAGCCTGTAGCAGTCCCCTCCTGCTCTAGCCATGGACCCCTGGCTCCATATAGGCACGGGACCTTCAAATCTTCCAAGAATCCCTTATGGGGCAGCCTGTCAGCTCTTCAGACAGGTCAGAGAGCCCCTCCTCTTGGGGGGCCTTGGAGGGGTAGAATCAGCTGGGAAGGGAATGTCACCCTTCCTGTCTGGCAGTGAGCCCTGCAGCCCTGCACTCTGGAAGGCTGAATGGGTGCATTCCACCCTGGGGCAATGTGCGCACCAGGCTGCTCCCTCAGCAACACCACAGGGCACAGGGGACAGGGCACACATAAAGCGAATACCTGACTCATCTCAGCCTCTCTCCTGAAGCTCAGAAGTCTCAAGGCTCTCGGACAAAATTCACTTGATTCACATCCTCTCTGCCCTCAGCTTGTCACTGTCTTCACTAACCCTCAAACTGACTTTTTCCCTTAGGCAGATAATAACATCGGTGTGTCAAGTCAACAACTGTAGATGACTTCATAGTTTACAATAATCGATTATCTCATTTGGTCCCCTTGATAATGCTTTGAAGGGGGAACTGTTCTTTCTACTTAACAGAAAAGAAATTCAAGACTCAGAGTGACTTCTCCAAGATCACTAGCACAGAAGAAATGTGAACCCCTTTCTGTCTAATCCCAAAGCCTGAATGAGCTCTTCCCAAATACTGCATCTCTGTATGTTACAGCCTTTTCTGGGGGAGCACTTGCTGAGGAAGAAAACCTACAACCTAATTCCCCAGAGCTGAATTTCCAAAACAGGGCAGAGGTCAGAGAAAAGCACTAATTTCGCTCCCAACCCATATCCTTGTTTCCTTCTCCCCAAGTCTTTAACCAGAGTGGCTGCTGGTCAACACCAGCTTCAGGATTTGAACTAACAGCTCTTGCCCTCCCCAGGGAGACTCCTAGCAGCCAGACTGAACTCCACGGCCCAAGACTGCAGACCAAGGGGCTAAAGCGTGGTACAGGGCTCAGATTGTGCTGTGGTTAAAAGCATGGAGCCACAGAAAGCCCTAGGTTCAAATCCCAGCTCCACTTCTTCCTAGATGGAGGAAGTCCCTCCCTATGCCTCAGTTCCCCACTCTGTAAAAAAGGGGGAGGACAGCAGGTCTCTCCTGGGCTCTGGCAGGATGCAATGAGGCGATGCACAGAGAGCACTGGTGGCAGGTGGGCCATATCCTTAGGGCTGTGTGGCAAGATTGTGGTCCTGCAGGAGCCAGGGAACAGTGGGGAGATAGGGTCCAGTCTGAGCTTGGCTGCACAGAGAACCAATGCCTTAAAGCTTTGCCAGGGCTCATCTCTAGGGTGGGAGTAACTCACAATGCTTTGCAAGGCTGTTCAAAGGCTTGGAAATCTTAAATGGGAAATATCCTGCACCCAGAATCCACTAATTCCTTTCCTTCTCTCCCTCGAATGTAAAATTTCCTTCAGAAAACATGTAACCTCCAGCTTTCGTTTATTATCAAGAGGAATACATGGTTTTGTGTGTGCTGTGCCTGACACAGTAAATGCATGTCCCCTTGGAGAGCTGAAAGGAGCTGGATGGGCCCCAGTGGGACCAGACACAAAAAGAGCTGAGCAAGAGGGTGGGTGGAGGCGGGGAGTGCCCAGTGCCTTCTGGCTTTACCGGGGAGTGCCTAGAGCTGCAGACAGGAGGTGGAGGGTTGTCTTCATGCCCCACTCAGGGAGGGGGGAGGAGTAAGACAAGGCCAACAGGTTCTGTTCCACCTGCCACTTGTTTGGTGGTGACCTTGTGGGAAGGACTTATCCTTCCCTTTTTAGGACTGTTTTCTCTCTGCAAAATGAAGTGCCCTGAAAGGTCCCCACCCCCTGGAATTTCCTAGGATGCTCCCTGATTGTACTAAAGAGGCCTGATCCTCCTGCTTGTCCATAGCCTTCTGCCTGCCTTCCCTGTCAACCACCACTGCGCCCTCCTACCCTCTCCTTCTCAGACACGTGGGGTTTATTTTTAACTAAAGTTAACAGGCAGTATCTGGAAAAGCTTGTCTGCAGAATTTCTTGCACTTGCTCACCCCCTCCCCCACAGTGGGAGGAGGAGTAGCTTAGGGCCTGGAGACCTGCCGGACAGGTGTGGAGTGAAGGACAGCAGGCCTGGGGACTAACACAGCTCAGCTGTCCTTGGCCAGCTGGAGGACTGGAAGGGGGCCTCTGGCTGCTCTGGTTGGGAGGAGAGGGTGCACCCGGGGCAGGGGCGGGGAAGTGGAACATTCTGGGCTTTCTAGACATCACCTCCCCAGCAGGGGCTGATTGTCCCAGGCTTCCCTCTACCCTGGGGAAGTCTCTGGGCAGAGTGACCCAATGCCCCATATTGCAGGCCAGGCCTCTGTCTTTCTCTGGTATAGAGGAGGAGGCAGGCAAAGCATATACCCAAGAGGCAGACTGAGCATGTCCTTGGGGCACCAGCAGGAAAAGGGCATCAACAAAGTATTTTGGTTTGGTGTGGGTTTTTTAAGGTCTAATTCTTAGTATTTCAAAAATTGCAAGGAAGTAGTCATCCTGGAAAAAATCAGAACTTTGTTGGACTTCCTCACACTGATTTTAAGATTCGGGGTGGGATTTTTTTTTTATTTGTATGTGGGTGGGTTGGGAGAGGTGCTCCTTAACCTCTCAGCTCTCAGGGCTGTTAAAGGTCTTAATCCAGCTCAGGGTGTCAAGGATCAGAAAGGGGGTGGGAACTGCAGGGTGTTGAGGAGGAGGGAGCATGTGACCTCAGGCAATGGGTACATCTCCTGGAGCAGGAGGCCTTCCCTGGATCAGTGTCACTGCATTGTTATGCAGGGAAAGCTGTGTTAGAGTGCTGTGAGGTAGTGAGAGAGGCAGGATTGCTCAGGGTCCCAGAAAAAGACCCCACTTGGCAGACTGAAACTCCCACCTCTAGTCTAGACCTGGGATTTGTTCTCCCTCTGCTCACTCTGGAAATGGCAGGGCTCTTGGCCAGAAGAGGCCAAAGATGGTAGCCATTTTGGAAGGGGAACCGGCAGCCCATTTCCTGGAAGGTAGTTCCGAAAATGGAACTCAAACCTGTGAGTCCCCTGCAGGGCAGGGCAGGGCCTGCATGCCTCTTCTCCCAGAGTTTCCTAGAGCAGGAGTGTGTCACTCACAAATACCCAACAGCAAACATTTACTAAGCACCATGAACCAGCACTTCGCATACATTCCCTCCTCAACTCTCATACTGCCCTGTGACATGGTCACTCTGTCCCTGCTCCAGAGGGGAGGAACCAGGCTCGGGGATGTCCAGTACATGCTGAGGAGCACACAGCTAGCTAGTCAGGGTGAGGATGCAAGCCCAGTTGTCTGACCGCCCAGCATGCTTTACTCAATACCACAGGTCTCATCCCCACTCCAGGCCTCTGGAGGGACAAAACAGCCAGCTGGCCCCTCACCTCTCTCTGGCCCACCATGTACTTCTCAACTTCCATGGGGCCAGGAGCAGACATGGGCCTCCCATATTCATTATGGGTGGGGAAACAGACGAACACCCCAGGCCCAGAACCAGGACAGGCTGCATGATTAGCAGGGCCCAAAGCAAAATGAAAATACCTCCATCTTAGCTTTTGTCACCTCCATCCTGCACACACCATGTGGCTGGGTCTCCAGGGACCTCCCTGCTGCCAAATAGAAGGGACACCTTCTAGGCCTTATCTTCCTCAATCTCAGCCCAGTACCAATGGACCCTGTCAGTGACTCCCTCCTTCGGTAGCTCCTGTGGCAGTCAGGACATTGCCCTCTGACGACTCCCCCCACCTTCACTCTCCCTCCCCCTGCCCTGGCAGTCAGTGCTCCCAGCATGCCATTGCCTTCTCATTCTGCCCACTTCCCCCCAGGGACCTCATCCAAACTCACATCTCTAACTACCCCCTCAAAGAAGACAACGCCTCTCAGCTACTGCCAAGACCTGTCTTGCAGCCCAGACCAGCATGTCCCACTGTTTACCTGGCATCTCTCCCCAGCTGGCCCATGGCACCTCAGGCCAGTGTCTAAAGCTGCCCAGACCTCTTCCCCTAAACCCATTTCCATGCTGCATTCCCTGGGCCCCTGAGCTGAGGGCTGGCCCTGCCTCCTCCCTTCCTCTGCCTCAAGCACCTGGGCACCAGGGCCTGCTGTCTCTCCTCCTGACAGCTCTCAGCCCTCCTTAACTTGGCTTCATCTCCATCTGCCTGGATCACTGCAGTCCCCTTCCTTGCTAGTTTCCCAGGGTTTCCCTGCACCCCTCCCAATCTAGTTCTCAAGCTGCTGCCAGAAAGATCTTTTAAAAAGGAAAATCAGACTGTGTCCCTCTGCTCATGACATCCTTCAATGGTCCTTCAGGATTAATTCCAATCCCTTCAGCTTAGCTCAGGAGGTCTCACTTGCAGGGTCTGCCTCACCTCCCCACACTCCAGCCCAACAAAACTAACTCTTCGCCCTTCTCCGGTGGAGCCTAGTGTTGCCGCCTCACAGCCCTCTCTTCCCCTCTGTCTCCTTCCTTTACAGGTCCCACCTTCTGGCAGGGGTCCCACCATGCTCCTGCAACCCCATGGTCAGAGCACTTCCTGTCCCAGCACTGGAGGTGTGTGGCAGGGTATCTAAGTCAAGCAAGAATGAACAGTAATAGCCAACATTTCTTGAGAGCCCATCACGCTGATGCTGATTGGCACTCTGTGTTTTGATTTTCCAACAACCTTGTGAGTGGTATTCTCATCTCACAGGGGAACCCTGATGCCCTGAGAGAGCAAGCAACTTGGCCAGCGTTAACAGCAGAGCCAGAATTTGAACCCAAACATCAACAGGTCAGTATTTGTTGGGTGAATACAAGTTTTCAGGGCAGCATGGACCTTCAGTAGTGTGAAAGGAGAAGCAGTGGGTAGTAAGGGGACAAAAGGAGAGGGGAGCAACCTTTCAGACAGGAGCAACTGTCTGGGATCTAGGCTTCTCAGGCCTCTGCCATCCCGAGGGGCCAGGAACCCTGTGTCAGGCTTGCAGCCTCAGTGGGGAGGAGAGAGCCCTGGGAAGAAGCCACTGCAGGTAGGACTGGAGATGAAGGGACAAGGAGACCAAAGACTCTGATTCAGCTCTTCCCAGGGAGAAGGGCTCGACCTGGACCATGCTGGATTAAGAAAAGGAGGCCTAGGCTGTCAGAGGCCCTCCCTGTCCCCAGGGTGCTGGAGGCAGCTGCTCTGGCTGGCAGACACCTGCTGACCCCTTCTGCCTCCATGGGGGTGGGGCAAGGCTGAGGACTCACAGAGGCTGAGCCTGGGTGCCCACTTCCTGTGCAAGGGCCAGGCCTGCCTCCCCCAACCCCAACTGGGTTGCTCCACTCGCTGAAGTGGCATGGAGACCCTTCTGGGGCAGAATGAGCCTGGAGCCTGAGAGGCTGCCTCTGGGCAGATAGTCTGGCCAGGTAAGTCAACCCTAGGTGAGGGGGATTCTCCATGGCAGCTCCTGCTCTGGGCCCCTCAGCTATCCCCCATTCTGTCCTGCCTGGGAAGCTCCCGGCCACCAATCTTTCCCCCTCCCCTAAAACTATCCTAATTCTAGAGAACTTCCTTGCCTCTAGCAGAGCGGGCATGTTGGCAACTTCCCGAGTCAGAAGTCAGGAATCCGTTGCCTGGTCTTCGCCAAAAAGAGCACAGCGGTCTTATAGCTCCAGGCAGATGAGGAGAGGAGGGGTGGGGGGGTGTAGTAGGTGGTCACATGGCCATCTGGGCTGGGACCCAGGGGCACAGAGTTAATGCCTTCATGTTCACGTGGTTCGACATTCCAGAGCTACTGCTCCCGGGGTGCTGGCTGCCAGCATCGCCCCAGTGCCCGCAGCAACCCAAACCTGTTCTGAGGCAGCCAGATCTCCTGGAGCTCTGGCTCATAAGCCACTAACCCATGGCCCTGGATTTCAAAGGCTCACTCCTTGCAACAGAAATCCAGGTCTCCCTGGAAGGGCTGGCGCTGGTGGGGAGTGAGGTGCGGGGCTGTGGGGCTAGGGGAGCGTGTGAAGGCCCCTCAGCTATGAGACAGCGAGTGAGGCCAGCAGGAGCGAGTTACTGTGCTTTGGCTGCCCTGGCTGTAAAATGGGGTAATGAGAGTACCTACTATGGGTATTGTTCTGTCAAAGGAGAATAATAGCAACAAGCAGCCTCAAAGGGTTGCCATAGTAAATAGGATATGACGATGCCTAGTCCATTGCCAAGTGCAAAGGTTATAGTCAATAGTGTTTCTCCCTTGCTCTTTTCCTTTATCCACAGTTTCCAAGTCTGTCGTCTAGGGCAGCAATTCTGCCAGCTTCACCAAGCCATCATAGGTGGTGGGAGAGAGAGCGGTGCGTGGCTACTGGTGACATAGGCACTTGACACTGCAGGAGATACCTGGCCTCCAAGGTCACCACCCGACCTCTCCCCATCCCCATTCCTTCCAGAGAACCCCCCAAGACATACAGAGGCTTCTTCAGGGAGCCCAAGGCACCAGAGTGATGTAGATACACTGGGTGTGAACTAAGGACACACACATACACACACACACCCCTCACCTAGGAGCCTATCAAGAATAATAGCTAATCTCTGGCTGTGGGGGTAGGGGACACCCCAAACCCAGACTGGGGCTCTGACCCAAGTCTCTTCCTCCCAGGACCTTCTTTCTTGCCTTCAGCTTGTCCCAAGACCTCCTATATCCCAGGAGATACGCATTATAAATCCAGCTTCCTTTGTGCATCTAATATGGCTGAGAGCATGTCCAAACAACTGCCAACAGCGTTTCCCTCAGCAGAGAGGAACTGAAGACCTGGGACCGGAAAGAGACTGCCGCGTTTGTTACTGAGTATCTTTCATACCTTTTTGTTTTTAAACCCTATGTATGTAATACCTTTTTTAAAATTAAAATACCCTACCCCTGGGAAGTTAGAAATAAAAGAGGGCTTTGCTTACTGTGCAAGGAATTTGGACTTTATCCTGTAAGCAATAGGGAGCAAATGGAGGTTTCTAAGCACGGACATGACATGCTCAGATGTGTAAAAGAACTGACTGCTACAGAGCCGTGGCCTGCAGTGGGCAGAGACTGGAGCCAACAGGAGACCAGTTGGGAGGCTGAGACACTTTTCTCTTGAGTCTAGCCTGAACTGGGGACCTCGGTTGTTCATACGGTACCCACAGAGGTAAGCCTTCCTGGATCAAACCCCAAGACCTGCACACAGACTCTTGTAACTGGTGGATACACATTTATGACCGCAAGAGACAGGACAACCAAGCCAGGCCCAAGAATTAATGGCCACTTCTTTTCCCCTAAAACAAGCAAGATCGCCAGGGTAGATGATGGCTCATAGGGCTGATGCTACCCATAGGAAAAAGATGCCTTAGAAACTAGAACTTCCATCTGCTTCCTGCCCACCTCTCTGTTCACCAAAACTGGGACACAGGTGGGCTCATTCTTTGATTAAGTTTGAAGGTAGCCGGCACCTGATGGAGACTTCAGAACAGCCTTGCTCCAGAGCCCCTGATTGGACATATTGCTTGGAGAGCACCACTGTGTGTTCCCAGAACACTGAGCCTAGGACATGCCCTCTCCCAAGGGCTTCCCAACAGCCCCTACAGCCTTGCTCACTGGCACTGGCTAGGCTTACACTGAGACTCTGGGAGTAGGGAAAGGGCTGAGAGATGGGGCTCAAGCTCTTAACCTGGATTTTCCAGGCCCTGTGGGCCAGAAGTCAGAGGCCCTCTGTAATGAACAACATAGGGGTCTTGGGAAGAGCCCAGGCTCCAGGCTGGGCTTAAACTGCACACCGAGGATGGCCTTGGGCCCTCTCTTGAGCTCAGCTGGCACATCTCTAAAATAGGAGCCATCACACCTTCCTCAAAGGATGGCGTAAAGCTTGGATGGCATCATGTGCATCTAGCTGGCCTACCATGCAGAACCTGGCAGGCCATTGTCTCCTTTGGTCCCCTCTTTAGCACTGGGGAGAGACAGCCAGGCTGAGGTGGCAGGAATAGAGGAGAGAAGCCACAGCTCAAAGGGAGGCAAGAGGTGTCTTAGTCAATCTTTCTCCCTTCTTACTTAATTCCATGCCCAGATGGTTGCTTATCCGACTGTCTTTAAATCTTCAGAAGTTTCCAATCAGCAAAGGTGGAGATGGTATGAAGATCTACATGTCAAAGTTAAGAAAAGACTCCACTAGTTCATGCCCACCTGCTATTTATAGTCAGAAACCTAGAAACTTCTCTGAGCATCCCCTTTCCTAACGGGATGGCTGCAAAAGACCAAGGGACAAATGTTTGTTCCCTGTCTGCCAAGAGTTAGAAAAAACACTGAGCCCCACGCCACCAGCCACTCACTCTCCTTTGGGCCACCTCATCATCACCCTTTCTCATATACAACTCTAGCTGACCAAGTGTTATGAATTATTTGTCACTGTTCTCTAACAGGCCTCTAGCTATGGCTCTGCCATTGTGTGACCTTAAGCGAGTTACTTCACCTCTCTGTGCCCTGGGCCCTCATCTTCACAAGGTGGATGTGCTGAACCTAAGTTCTGACCTCAAGTTCCACGGAGGGACTTTAGATAAGCATGAACACCTCTAAGAATCTGGTAACACCAATTGCCTCCCAGAAGGGAACTGGCTGGCAGAGGAGCCAACTGCAGAAAGGAGACCTTTCTGTACCGGATTCCCCTTTGCATCTTTTGAATTTTGAATCAAAGGAATATATTATCTATTAAAAAATAAACACATTCAATTGATATTAAAAAGGAAAGAAAATATATTCAAATCCATGTGTGTGTGGGACACCTGTGCTTTCTGCAAAAGGATTTTTTTTTTCATCAGATTTTCCAAGGTGTCTCCGACCTCAGAAATATATAGAAAGCATTTCCCTAGATTACTTTAAGGGTCATTCCCGGTTCCAATTTCCTTGATTTGATGAAGCGTGTTTAAAAAACAAAAGTGAATTTCAGTACTCATTACATTAAAAGCCTGGGTGATGCACGTGAAAAAGTGCCCTTGAATCTTACATTTAATAACTCAGCACGCATGCCCACATGATGGGAGTGGGTTCATATTCAAATGCAGATCTCCTGTCCTGCAGCCTTCAGAGATCTAGGTCAAAAAATGACCCTACAAGGGGATCTCTCAAAACCCTCCTTGTGCTATCCCCCTACCCACTTAAACATCCAGCTTGGATTAGCTGTACAAACAATGCATATCAATAAAGACAATATGGATTTTTAAATGTTGGCCACTTTGATTCTTAGGGGAAAGGGAGTGAGAAGGATGGGAAATGGAGGAGATCCAGGGTGAAATGGAGATGAAGGAAGCCTAGGCTCATCCAAAGGCCTCCATCTGAATCTCTGAGACCCACAGGAATCCTCATATGCTGGAGAGGAAAATGCTTCCCAGGCATGCAATGTGGAAAGCTTCAGGGAAGGGGGAATCTAGCTGAGGGATCAAAGTAAGACTGGTTAAGGCAACCAGACTAGCGGCTGAATGGTCAGGGCAAAGGGGTCCCAAAAAAGGGAAGGGAGAGCTGCCATTTAACAATTGGCCCCTGGCTACGGTAAACTTTAATTAACTGCACCATTGTAATTCACTTCCAGCCTGAGTTCCACCCAACCAGCTCTCTCTCTCCCTCTTCCCCATACTCTGCCCCTCTCCCCAGCCCAGGTCTCAGAGAGGCAAGCTTGCTTAGTGAAACCAACTGGCTGCCGGTGCTGGATGCCTCATTATTACAGCTCTCCTGCTAATAATGCACCCAGCAACAAGAAGGGGGAGCAACTACACTGTTCTCAGCTCTTTGTGACAGGCCCCTTTTCCTACCATGGGCACTAAAGCAAGAGTCTCATAATCCTAAAAGTACCTGAATGCATACCATCGCAATGAAGACACAGTGGCAGGCCAGCAGGAGCAGATACGCACAGAGGCAGGTAATAGGGCCCACTCCCACTTGGAGCCACTGGAGAGCACTCAAAGCGTCACACCCTGACAGGTCACCCACACACGGGGACGTGCATATGCACAGTTCAATGCTGTGGCTGCAGCCACCACTCCATTCAATGGTGGTTCAATTACACCTGTGACACTCTATCTATCTGTATTCTCAGGCTGCTGAGCTTTACCCATTTTAAGAGTGCATATATTGGGAGGGGGGTTGGGAACACCTTAGAGGATCATCCAGGCGAAATATTCTTGGTTTTTGTTAATGAGCTTATGAGAAAAGCCAATCCAGACCTTTACGTGAAATATATGATTGTTAGCCAGGCAAGGATAGGTTTTAGAATTAACTCTTCCTATAGTCTGCTATGCATTATCACCCCCAAGTTAATTACCCCTGAGGATGAAAATAGGTTTCATGACTCACAAGCACCAATACAACACTTGGCAGCAGATGAAAATGCAAGGACACATTTTCAGGAAGCTGACACGCAAATCTATTTATATGCGGGGGAGATTCTTAAAGAGGTGAGACAGATACCTCCCATGTACCAGGATTAAGAGGCTGCAGCAGATCCATTAATTGCCATTTGTCCACCGCCCCCTGCCCCGCCCGCCACACAGAGCCATGGTTTCCACTACTTCAATGATGGTGGTGAAAAAGCAGGAACAGAAACCAAAAGAGCGCTATTAACGGCAAGTACCAGCACTGACCCAACCTCCACACCGGTGCTCAGGGCTAACTGGGGATTTGCTTTTCTCTAAACCCCATATACCCACCTCCCTATGCATCCACCCCTCTTTCAAGGGAGCCAGATTAGGGGAACCAGGTCTCTTCCCTTAGTCTCTTAGCTGTGGTGGAGACTGTTCTGGCCCAGCTGCCCCCACCAGAAATGGGATGTGGCCAGGAATGAATTTCAGATAGGATCTCAGGTTTTGTTTTGCTTCCTCCCCGCCCCCCCCACATCCCCCCCCTCCCCAGCCGTTTTCTACTCTTCCTCCACTTGCCTCCCAGGAAAGTACAAGGTTCATTCGAGGTTTGTTAGCCTTGCCCTGGCCTGGGAGGGGTCCAGTCTGGTCTCGGCTAAGGGAGTCAGAGCACTAACGGTTATTCCTGCCCCTGGTCTCCTTGCCACCCCTCTGTACCTCACAAATGCCACCACCAAGTTGGGCAGATGAGTTAATTCCATTTCTTCACCAGTGGGAGTGCCCTAAGTGATCTTTGCCTCAGGAACTGGGTTTGAGCTTTCTCTTCCCTATTCCCCCCAGCTATCTTCTGACCAGCTAAGTGTGCTGCCCTTTTTCAAAAAGAGCAGAGAAAGTGTGGGGAATGACTGAGGTGAGACTGCTTTCCCAGTGCATCAGCTGGAAGCCTCTGGGAACCCTCCTGGCTGAGAGCATGCATTTGTCTTCCCGTTGCCCACACCCCTCCTGCCTCCACTGAGGGCTCCCAGCAATGTGGCAATTTTGCTTTAGATGTGTAATCAGTGATTTCTGCCACATCTCAGAGGCAATGCCTCCTAGCCCCCCACACCTCCCCTTTGAACAAGTCATAGCTGCATTGGGTATCAATCAGCATTTACTCACAGCCATAGGGGCAAGGCACCAAAAAGCATTCCTGACAATGCCATTTGCAGCTGGGGCAGCATTGGGGAAAATAGAGATGCTGAAGAGTAAACATAAATCGCTTAGTCAGCAACTGTCCTGCCCCAAGAGGTGAGTGTAAACAGCCTGGTACTGAGGGGGAGGGGCAGGCAGCCCGCGGGGCCTTCCACAGCTGCCATTATCTGAGGGCTTTCAAAGACACCAGTATTGCTGTTCTGTTGGGAGGTAGGGAAGGTATCCCCTTTGTTGGAACTATGTGACCTTAGCCCTAGAAAAACACACTTGCTGACTCAGGGCAGAATTAATATCAATTGGATTTATTACAACTAAGCTCCAAGGCACATTACAGTGTTCTGTTAACTACAGAAATGTATAAAGGACAAACAGAGCAGATTCTCCATGTCTAGCATTTCGCTCTACTGTTCAAAAGCATCCGTGCATCAATAAAGCAAAAACAAAACAACACGTGAAGATCCAACACATTCAGGTTCGTAGAAACAAACTGAAACATTTTCCCTCACAAACTTGCAACAAAAAACACCCCCACCCTCCCCAACACCCCTCTTACCACTTTGCAAACAAAACAGAAAAATGGAACAGAACAAAATAAAGTGAAGACTTCAACACTTGGGGCTGTTTAGAAAGAAGCTTTCACCATTTTATAGCCTTTTTTTTTTTTTTTTTAGGCAGCAACACTGGCCTTGGCAAAAAAAAAAAAAAAAAGTCATGTTCTTTTGTGTGTGTTTTTCCTTTCAGAGAGTGCATAACATTTACAAAAATACACACCAGCAGCAGTCGTTGCTAAGGGCTAGTAATTCTGTACCTAGGCAAACTCTGCCACCAAGTAAATGCTAACGAATATGATGCAAATGACCCAACCAATTATTATACTGCTTAACACAAACCAGGTTATCCTTCAAATGAAGAAGTTACATACCTTTGTTCCAAAATATAGAAACATACGACGAAAATAATGTCTATACATAAGACTAACTCTTTGCAGTTTGTTATATTCACAATTCTACATCTTGGGGAAGGGGAGGGGGAGGGCCGCTGTGGGCGGGGGAGGGGCTCTCTGGATTGGAGAGGAGCTGGTCTGGGGCAAAGGAGGTGGCTGTTTTGTGGTTCAAGGGTCTCTCTCCTTTTTCACTTTAACATCTCCAGCTAAGATCGTTGCGATTTCGCCCTGCATGAAAGCCCAAGGTACATTAGACCCAACCAAGGGGCATTTCTCTCCGCTGGGGCAGTACACCTCGCCGGTGGCTCCCTGTGCCTTGATACTCTCTCTGGAGCAAGGGAAACAGAATTTGTGGCTGGGGACAGATGGGCACTGAACGAAATGCGTGTCCTCCAAACGTTCGTGGCAAATGGTACAGCACAGCGGCCCGCTGTTGGCCATAGGAGAATCTGGAATGTTTTGGGGGTGCACTTGGTCCATGCCCGGGTGGGTGCTAGGAGGTGGGGGCGCCACCTGTAAATTCAGGTCCCCGTTCCGTGACGCCAAGCGGCGCTGCCCGGGCACAGAGGCCGGCGACACTGGGCTGCTGCTGTTGCGCCTCGTGGACGCAGTGGTGGAGTGCACGGAAGTGCCATCCTTGGGTGAGTGCGCGGTGCCCAGAGTGTCTGCCACTGACATGAGGGCGGCCATGGGGGACGGCCCATTCTGTGGGGCTGACTCGGGCGGGGTGGTCCGGTTGGAATGGGGTCCCAGGGGTGGGGGCGGCGGGGGCGGACCCCCCGCCGCATGCCCCGGCGCTGCAAACCCCCCGGCCGACATGGTGAGCTTTAGTGCCTCGCTCTGGTTCGCCATCCACTGCTGCCTCTGCTGCTCCTCGCCCAGCTTCAGTGCGCCCTCGGCGGAGTCCGGGGGCTCGGGAGATGCTTTCCTCTTGCGCAGGCTGGCGGCTGCACTACGGCCCGAAGGGGCAGCGGGCGGCAGGGCCCCGGTTCCCGGGGGTGCGCTGGGGGCGCGGCTGAGACTCACCAGTGCCGTGGGCAGCATGGGGCAGTTGGCGTCCAGGTAGGGCTGAGGCAGCATGTCGGCGCCGGGCACGCCCTCCTTGAAGAAGCGAACAGCCTCGGGCAGCAGGTCCCCAAGTAGGCGCCAGTCCCCGGAACCGTGCTTCTTCTCATACTCCAGATACTTGAAGCCAGAGGAGAGACCCCGTCCGAAGTCCTTCATACAGTCCTGGTACATTTGCTTGGCCACACCAGACGCGCTGGAGTACACGTTGCCCGAGCCGGTGGGATACTCAATGAACAGCTTTAGTTCGTAGTCCATACCAGGTTTGGAGACGGCGTCAAAGGCGAAGACTCGGCCCAGCAGCGAGTGGTCCTTCTTGAAACGCACCTCGTAAGGCGTGCAGCCCGCCAGCGTGAGCAGCGTGTCGCGAACCATCTTGGGCTTGCTGGCCCACTCCTCGGCGCGGTTGCGCAGGCTTTCGCTCAGCTCGGCCAGGGCCTCAGCGTTACGCTGCTTCTCCTTCAGCTCACGCTCCTGGTCGGTGCTCGATACTGAGCCGGGCCTTTTGACACCGGCACCCACGCCCACCTCGGCAACCGAAGACGAGGTGGAAGACGCCGCCGAAGACGCTGAGACTGACGCGCCTGTGGCGCCCCCGAGACAAGCGGGGCCCCCGGGGGCGCCAGGGGGCGCGGGCGTCGGGGGCCCACGACTGCCCAGGCCGTGGGGCGGCGGGGGCGGCAGCACGGCAGCGCTGGCCGGGCCATTGAGCAGCGTCTGCGGCAGCAGGCTTGGGGGTACGGTGAGCTGCGGGCCTCCGCCGCCCCCCGGGTTGGGCAGCCCCGTCACTAGCCCGCCGTGCGTCCCGCGCCGAGCCGCCACCGACGCGACTGCTGAAGAAGAGTTGGGGCTCTGGCGGTTCAGTTCCGGGGGCCCCTCCTCCGGTGTCGGCTTGGGGAAGCCATTGGGGCCCCCCAGGCCGTTGGGCAGCCGCGCGGCGTGGCTGCTGCTCCCCAGGCTCGGCGGCGGCGGCGGGTACTCAAAGCGGCTGCGCTGTTCCACGGCGGCGGCGGCTGCGGCGGCAGCGGCGGCGCTCAAGCCGTAGCGTTCCAGGCCGGACGGCGCCGCCAGCACCGCGGGTTTGCCGGGCCCGTCGACGTGGTTGAGCTGCTGTTGTTGCTGTTGCTGCGCGGCGGCAGCGGCCGCCGCTGCCGCCGCCGCCGCCGCCGCCGCCGCCTCTTTAGCCGACAGGGCCACTGTCTTGACGCCGACCGGCGGCGGAGGCCCGGGGGAGCGGCCGTCCTGGAAGCAGCCGTGCGCCCGCTTCAGCTGGCGAGCGGTCTCGATCACGAACTCGATGCGGTCGGCGCCCTCGTAGTTTACGCAACCGCGGCAGACGGGTTCCGAGAAGTCCCAGATCATGGCCCAGGGCATGCGGGGCAGGTCGCACAGGTAGCAGGACTGTCTCCGCGACGAGGACACCTGCGCCGCCGCCATGCTGCCGACCCCGGGGGTGGGTCCCCGCCCGGGCGGTCTCAGCAGAGCCTTCTCCGCCCGGAGGACTGGCCGGCCGCGGGGGGAGTCCGGCTGCGGGGGAAGGCGGGGGGGCGATAAAGTTCTGCCCCACGGGCTGGAGGCAGCGCGAGTCTCCGCCGCCGGCGCAACGCCTCTCCGCGGGGGCTCCACCGCCCGGGCCGCGGACGGGTTCAGCCCTCGCTTCGCCCCCACCTCCTGCTGCGGCTGTCTCGTCGGCAGGGAAGCTCAGGCGCCTTCTTCCTGGTGCAGCGGACCCGGCCTGGAACCTCCGGACGGGGGGAGGGGGCGAGGGTGCCAAGCGCTGCCAGCCGTTGGCTCTAGCCCCCTCCCCGGTGTGGCTGGTGCGTGGAAGCTCGGAAGGGGCTGTCTCTTCCTCTCCCTTGGGGGCCCCCTACGAGCTCAGTCCTCTGCCCGCCAGGCTTCCCGGGGCGAGGGCTAGAAGGCTCAGTGCCACCCGGCGCCCGGGTCCAATCTTGCTCAAGTCGTTGCTTCCCTGGAGGGCCGGCGGGCCGGGGGGCTGGGAGGCAGTGGCAGCAGAGAGGAGCTTCTCCCCTCTGCAGCTTCGGCCGTTCCGCTGGCGGTGGCTGCGTTTGCACGGCCGGAGAAAGCCGCCGCGGCCACTGCTTCCAGGACGCGGGAGAGGAAAGGAGAGGAGCGCACGCACGCAGGCTCCCGCCGCCCCAGGCCTGGCCGGCGCCTGGGCCGCCGCAGCAGGCGGGGCTCACGTTGGCTGCAGGGCGCTCGCACGGTGCCTCGGCCAGGGTCGCATCCCTTCCCGCTCGCACTCGCCCAGAATGTGGGGTTGTGATTGTTACTCTACGTTCCGGAGGCGCGTCTCGGCGCTCCCGCTCGCGCTGCGGCTCGCGCTGTCCCCGGCTTGGCCGCGCGGGATGCCGCCCGGGCGGAGCGCTGACGTCACCGCCATGCTCTGCACCAGTCCTCCCCCCCCCACCTCTTTACACTTCCTCCGTCTGTGGAGCCCACTTGTTGCTCGCGAAAGGCGCATGCGCGGCAGGACGCCCAGATTCCTCCCAGTCGGCCCCTCCTCTGCGCCTCCGCCCTCCCCTCCCCCCTCGCTGTGTGTGTACAACAGCTGAGGCTCGGCGAGCTAATGCTGGAAGTCCAGGACTGGGGGTGGAAATTAAACAGACGATGACCTTTCCTTTCCCCTCCCGGCTTTCCCAAGTAAAAACGCATTTAAAAACCACAAGCGTCGTTTCCGATCCCGCTCACCCCGGGCAGTGAATTTTAATGTCCTGTTCAAGATTGCTGTGAATTTCGTATAGGGTGTTAACCCATGTCATCTGCAATCAAATCTTTTCTCCCGTTACGGATATTTCATTCACTATCACCGATGAGGAAGCACCAGCAAAATTAGCTGTTTTCCACTCTTACAGAAACTGCCTTTTCGCATTGTTTTTTGTACACTGGTCTAGCAACCTAAGCCTCAACGATGGAGCTAAATAAATTCAGGGTAAGCCACCTCTCCCCCCAAGCCGCACTCTAAAAATTTTGGCTGAATGTCCAAAGAAGCTACGAGAACCCGGAGGCCTTTAAGGAAAACAGGCTACTGGCTGTTCACAGCTGCAGTTGGGGGCAGGGAGGGGGAGGTGCTGGAGAGGCCAAACAGGTGAGTGGTTTTTCTGGGTTTGATAAAAGTGTGGGGACAGCACTTAAAAATATTTGGTATCTCTTTGTAAAACGCAGTTTTCAGAGTAATTTCTAGTGTGCTGTGATTTCATCCCATAATGCCCCAGAAGGCTGAGCCGTCTGGTGATTTTGTTTCCGTTAGATCGCTGCTCGTCATTATTACGTATTGTGGAACATATATGTTGGCTCTAATCAAAGTTTTTCAACTGATTCTTCTAAGTTTTGGGTCTGTTTTTTCTTTTTTTCCCAGGAAATCAGATAATTCTGGGCAAGGCTGGGGATGGGGAGGCAATGTAATAGGATCTCAGGATCTGCAGTCTGGCAGACTAGGTTGGAATTTCTTCTCCATCACTTACTGGGCTTTGTTCTTGAGCTAGTCTTAACCTCATAACCTGTTTCCATCTGTAAAATGGGATCGTAACTCCCAACTTACTAGGACTGTTTTGAGATTTCGTTTTCTTTCTTGTAATAGGTAACTCACTGAGTACTTCTGTGGACTAGACATTGCTAGGTGGTTTGCTTGTATATTATTAAACCCTCAATATTATCTACAAGATAGATTCTACGATTAACTCTGTTTTACAGTCTCAAAGTAAAAAAGTTAAATAACTGGCCCAAGGTCACACAGCCATTGGAGGTGGAGCTGAGATCCAAATCAAGTAAACATGATTTGAGAAGCGACTTTGACAAGCTTAGGTTCTCAGAGGTGGTTTAGGGTGTTCAGAATTTCCATTGCTGCCCCCCCCCCACTTTGTTACATGCAAGCTCATGTAAAGTACTATGAGATATGCCTTTGTAACAAACGCCTCTTCTCCGATTTCAAACAGATTGTGTTGCTGAATTCTTCCATATACAGAAGTTTTGGATCTGCCACTGACACAGACTATAACATAAATACACTGTATAGTGTATAGAGCAGTGTTGGACTCACCTGAAGCCATTGGTAAAATGTTGGTTAGTATTAATATTAGCGTTGGTACTATTGCTAGTTAACATGTAAAAGTACTTTGTAAAGTGTATAAAATGTAGGGAGCATTATTCTTATAACTACTACCACTACGAATTGTAATAGAGCTCAGTTGAAGCAACCAGAAGGATTTATTTTTGACACTTGACCTTCAGAACCTGTTCCCCCATCCAGCACTCCCCAACACTCCCCCAGTACTCTGATCATCTGCTCATTCTGGGGCCCTAGGTGCAAAGGAAGGGCTGTTTTAAGGATAGGGAGAAAGGGGGAAGGAAGAGCTCTAGGGTGCCCCGCTTTCATCTCAGAGCAGCCAGATTTCTGTTTTTGCAAAACAGTGAGCTCACTGTGCACTCCCCAACAATAATAAACTTTCCCTGGCCTGCTGGCTCCCGGCAGTGATTCTCTGTTATATGCTGCTGTGGGAGCATTGCCTCACCCTTCCAAACTCCAGCCCTCCCCACACCACAGCTACCCTGGAGTGAGTCAAAACATAGGGCTGGGAAACGGAGTGACATCCCAACCGGCCCAGGGCTCAGGACTTTGGGCTTGTTAGCTTTGGCTTGGCTGGTTCATCCATTTCTTTACATTAATATTTATTCAACCCATCCTTTTATTTACCAAAAATACTGAGAAATAGCAATTTAGCCCCAACCCTCTAGCCAGGATGCTAGAGAAAGCAAGTTGGATTCTGTGTCATGGTGTTGTTTTGTATGTGCACACATATGTCTCTATCTCCTTGTCCGTCTCTGTCTTCACTGTTTCTAAAGGAGATATATATAGATATCTACACACATCCACAAATGCCTGGTGTCTTCAGGCACACTTGAATTAGAAATAAACATGCATTTCAGCAAACTTCCATTACAGTCCCATAATCCTTTAATTTAAAAAGCATAGCTCTCTTGATAACCCTTCCTCCCTCAAAGAATCACCATCCTTTATGATGGTAAATTTCATCTTAACTGTCTGTCTGAAATGGCTCTTTATGGGGATATGTCAGGGATTGTGAGAGGCAAGACTGTTTTCAGAGAGATTTTTCCCCTGAAGGAGGAGAATCCTATATGACAACACTGCGTCCACAGTGGTTAGGACTGGGGTGAAGGTGCTCAACCCAAAACACCAGGTGGAGAGACTCTGGCAGTGGCATCTGGGAGAGTCTGAGCCAGGCTCAACCAGGCCCAAAGGGAAATGCTTGCAATCCTCAGAAAGTTCCTCCTTAAAGCTGCTGTCTCCCCACAGCTTGCCATCTGAGCTAGCACCCTCAAAGAACCGCCCCACCCCCACCTCAGCTCTAAACTGGAGCAAAAGGTCAGCTCTCCACTTCGTCCTGGTTGGTGGGTGGGGGAGCAGGGGTCGGAACAGCCCAACCTTAGGGGTGAGAAGAGTGAAGTGTGCCCAGGCATTTATAAACTGGCCGCAGTCACCCTGTTGTCATCTCGCCAATCCCGCCCCCACCCCCGCTGGCTTGTGGCACACATAGGTCAGGCTGGGGTACTCTAGGGCCGGGCATCCCTGTAGCCAGCTGGCTTGGCTTTCGAGGAGGCCCGGGCTGAACCTCGCGTCACCCGGCTGCAAAGCGCGCAGCGAGCGGCCAAATGCTCAAGCAAGAGAAAGGCCTTTTTTGGTAACAGTCAGCCTGGCGGTAAGGAAGACCCGGTTCACCGGCCCGCTAGAGCAGCCTCAGAGCGGATGAAAACAAACGCCTGGGTTGGGCTGCCCTCTGGGCTCTCACAGGGCCCCGTCTTGCACGCCAGGAGCTAATGGAGCTACTGGGAAGAATCGAGTCAGCACAGTAATTTACACATTTACTTCCAGGCCAGTTCCGTGGGGGAAGTCTGCTTTTTTTTCTAAAGTATAAATTCTGATACTAATTTTTTTTCACTTAGGCCAGGGCGCAGGGTTACGCAAAGCCATTCGAGCGTGAAATCCCAGCAACTACGTGATGCGCTTAAAACCTTTTGCGAAGGCAGCCTGCGGCGCTGCCAAGACCTGCCCAGCCCGAAGCACGCAGGCAGCCCGGCATTCTCTGCAAAATTGGGTGGAAGGAAAAGGTGAACATAGTGGTTGGTGCCGGCCGGCCACAGAGAGCGATCAAATCTCTGACTGCTCTCTTCCTGAAGGGGCGGAGAGCAGGGAAGGGAAGAAAGGCAGGAGGAGTCGTGTCAGGTTCCTCCCCCCTCCCACTCCTTCCCTTGCCCGCATGTCCGGGCACCGGGAAGCCCAGCGCTGTCCTCAGCAAAAGCGGATGTGTTTTTTAGGTACCCCCCCCAAAAAAAAGGAACTATGGAATGAGTCTCCCATACACCAGTCCTCGAGGGGGCGGGGAAGGAATCGCTATTCAAGGGTGCTATTCATTGACTCAGTTGGGTTAAAACAAACACTACACCTCAAGAAGGGGTGGGGAGCAGGGAAGGAGGGCTTGAAGGGCAAAAATGAACGGGGGAGCCGTTAAGGCCACAGGTGCGCACACCCCCAGGACCCTCCATCTTACTCCGTGTGCACTTGGACCTCAGCAGGGAGCAAGAGTGCCAGTGGGTTCCCACCAGCCAACATCAGGCCTGGGGATTTCCACTGCCTGGCTTTGGAGACCCGTCGCCGCCGGCGCTTTCCTGTTGGGGCTGCCAGAAGGCAGGCCCTCAGAGCGGAAAGCCCTCCCTGTGACCTCACCATCCCTTGGTCAAGTCTGGTACAGACAGGCAGCCATCACTACTGTCCTTGGTTGGGGTGGAGGTCCAGGATCTCCAAATAGTTTGACTTGCCCAAGCTGGGCGGTTCAACCCAAACCTCAGGAGAGAGGGCGGAAGAGAGGGCACTTAGCATTGCACTTATTTACATTGTATTGTTCAACTTGGACTTGGCTGACCCTCAAAAACTCTTGTGACCTTGAGCAAATCATCTGAACTTTGGTTCCTTAGTCTATAAAGTGAGAATAATTACACTGCCTCCTTTGCCTGTCTCATTGGCCTGTGTGAAAGATAGACTATTACAATGTACTTAATAAAACAGAAGAGATTATGAACAACAGAATGACCAACATTTGTCTAGGCCTCTGAAGTGCATTCCCAGACATTATCTCACCAGTCCCACACCAGTCCTGTGAGGTAGGTGTTACTTTCATCACCTTCCTATATAGGTGAGGAAAGCAGGTCCAGAGCTGGTCCAGAATTACTGGAAACCAGTTCTCTGGCTCTAAACCCGCCTTCCTTCAAGTACGTCGGTTCTTTTTCCTTTTTTGTGGGGGAGGAGGGTGTCCCAGATGTTTCTAAGAAACTATGAGAAAGTAAAATGCCTCTCTCCACAGGAGTTTGTGGGTGAAGAATGCCACTACTATCTAAATAGATGCAAGATGATGTACAGGCTAGCACCAGCTATTTTGGAGTTAAAATCAGTCACCATTCAGCTTTGAGCAAAATTGTGTAGCCATGCTTCCCTGGCATCTCTGAGACTTTTTTCTCTCTTCCTGGGTTTTCTATACCCTGGCCCTAGGCAGAGGTGATGGAGGAAAATCTGAAGCTCTTAGAACACCCTGAAATATTTAGGAACTCACTGAGTTACCTTCACAAGATTACTGTATTTAAAGTGTCTTCACCTGAGGAGGACCCCAGACATTCATGCTGAATCAGGGACAGGAAAGTGAAGAGGGTGCATTTTATGGTGGAAGGAAGGAGCCTCTTTCTAGACCTACAAGTCATATCACACAAGTAGCCACCCTTTGTCCTCAACTAATTCAGGTCACTCTGCACCCAACAATACATACCTCCTGTGCTTGGTCTGGAAGCCACTCAATGACCATGGGAGGCTGCTGCCCTCAAAGCACTTGTAGCCTAGGGAGGCCTATACCCATAATGATCAAACCTGGCCCAGGTGTCATTGGAGCTAGAGAGCAAGGGAACAAGATACCTGCCTACCCCCACCCCATCTAGAGGACCACCATCCTTTAACCTGAACTTCTGTTTGGCCAGACTGAGAGGATCCAAGCCTAACTGTGTCCCTGGTGGGTGTGAAACTATTCTTATCACATTTTGTTTCAAAGCTAAAACTTGGCTGTCAAATGGCCTGATGGGTTTCCATTCCCCAGCTCCTTAACCTGTACCCTCCCATTCTCCATTCAGTATTCAACTACCTTTTTAGAGAGCATTTTCTCAGTCCTGGGGACCTAAGAACCAAGCTAGATTGGCTCCAGCCCCAAATCTAGAAGCTTCCATTTCCTTGTAGGTGTCCTAGCTTCCTGATGTAATAGCCCAAAATCATTAGAGACAGTGCTTACTGAACACTCCCAATGGCCATTTGATTGAACTGGAGCAATTTATGTACTCTTTCTTTCTGGGTCTCAGTTTCCTTGCCCATCAAGTGTTGATATTAAAACCTGTTATCCCTACCTCAGGGGCTTACAGTAAAATTCTGTATGTTAACACCTAGGGCTGTAGAAAGGTGAGACTTTGTCCTGAATCTCTTTTTCACAGCTAAGCCCTTCCAGATAAAATAGCTGAAAACCAAAGCTTGATGCTAAGGCCAATCCACACTCTTCATTTTGTCTCTGGAAGGTTTTCTGTTGGGGTGGGCAGCCCAGCATCATCTCTGTTCTTCTGGGCTGAGGGAAAAATAAGCAGTGACTGACCCTCAATCTAAGAGCTAGAGCAAGACAATAGCAAGGTTGGGCTGTCTTCTTGTCTCTCCTAAAGGGACATGGATTTCCCATCTCCAAATCCATCCCTGGTGGTGCCCAAGCTTGGAGCAGTTGGGTTTAGTTGGGGCTTTTGCTTTTTTGTTTTGATCAGTTTGGAAAGAAAAGAGGCAATGACCTCTTCTTCAAAAACAAAACTAGGCAGGAAGTGTGCTGGGTCTGAGTGGGAAGGACTAAGGGTGTAATTACAGGGTTTTGTCCAGCATTCTCATGTAATTAAATCCAAGGGAAAGCGAGCCTGAGCCTGACCCATACTTTTTGGATGCAGAGTAGACAAGAGGGGTGTATGTTGGGGTGAGGAGAGCAGTAGGTGAAAAATAGATCTGCTTTCCAAGCTGAGAAGAAGGTTTCTCCCTTTTATTAGTACGTTCACATCGCTTTTCCAAAAGGTAGCTGATTATTCATCTTTTGTTGGGCACCACAGCACTCTCCTTGGTGACATTTCCCAGTCGTGCGCAGCCTTCTCCTGCGCACTGATTTCCCTTCAACCGTGGACTCTCCCCACTCCCCACTTTTTTCACATTGCCACTTTCTGCCTGCTTGCCCACACAATAAACCCACTGCAAAATCCTCAGCCAGCTTTCTTGCCTAGAGTTGCAATACCAACGACCTCCAATGCTGTGAAATAATCCTTCCTTTTGTTTTAAACATCTTCTGTTTCCCCGTGTCCCACTTTAAAATACTTCCTACCACCACCGCCCCATCCAGTCTTCCACATGGCTGCCTCGGTTTCTCCTGGCAAGCAGTCTCTGTGTGAAAGAGCCCGGGGGTCTGCAACGGCAGGGAACTTCGAAATGGGTCCAAAGTGTCAGAGCCCCCAGGCCCGCCCCTCCTCTCCCCTCCCATTCCCAACCCTTAGTGTCCCTCTGATGTTTCCTGGACGCTGTGAACTGGCAGCAAGAATGGACACACTGCTCACATTCTTAAAGGCAAGAAACCTGACCCACCCCAAAACCACACACTCCAAAGACAGGGTACTCGCATTTTCTGGGAGGGCGGGCCTCTGCTACAGTTTGCAGGGTTGTTCTCCAGTGCCCTCTGCTCTCCTGCCCCCTCACCACCTCCCACCATGCCCACAGGTTACCTCCACCCCCACCTTTTACACCCCCTTCACCTAACTCTTCCCAAGAACAGATTATTAGAAAGGGCAGCCAAGAAACCTACCCTTGTTTCTGGCCTCTGCCAGAGATTAATCACACTTGGGGAAAGCACAAAATTTGACTGTGTTGGGGGGCAGAGTAGGGGAAGCTGTATTAAAAAGAAAGACCAATAGTTTTGACATTTGACAACCTGACCAAATTGGTGCTACCTTTCCTCTCCTTTATATTAGTAAGTCGGTGTAGAGGAGTGAATTATATTTCTTTCCCACCCACTTTACCCCCATTTATAGTCCCCCTCCTTCTCTAAGTCTTCATGTTTGATGCTTTAATAGTACTAACTGGCTTTTAATTCTGATTAACATTCTCAGCTGGTTTTGTGTGCGTGTGTGTGTTGGGGACTGGAAAGACACATTCACAAACCTGACTGCCTGACAAATTCCCCCTTTTCATCCTCCTCTTTGAAATGACATCAAGATGACTGGGGATGGGGTCTGAAGAGAGGAGGCATGGAAAAAAGAGAGGGAGGGGGGAGCAATTTATGTGCTTTTCTAAGGCAGCTAGTAAAATTCCTAAGGGAGAACAAATGCCAAAAGTGACTGTCTTGGTGTATTTTAGACCTGATCATCAGGGTGCTTTGCACTGTAACTAGAAGCCAGGGACAGCACAAGAAACATCCCTATAGCTGAGAGGTGCTCTTCTAAAGGAGGCAGGAGGTAGGCATTTGCTCTCACCAGATTCCTTTCCATCAGATTTTTTTTCTCTAATTCATTGCAAGATGTATTAAAACAAAATGGGCTGATAAAGAAAAGACAGGGATAGAAAACGCCCCATAAAACATGGCCCCCAAAGGAAAGGTGCAAAACCCATTTGATCCAAGGTACAGATATCTCCACCCTGGATTTTTTTCCTGTGCTTTACAACTCTGCAGACATCAGGTTAGCAAAAGGTAATAAATAGTCCTTGCACAGCAGGGGCTGGACTAGTGAAAACAGTTTACTGAAATTAATGGGCCTCGCTTGAACCAAAACCTCCACTTTGGAATTAATGCCAGACAGAGTTTTCCTGAACTCTATCCAACTGCTTAAGCAGCAGACAATTTTCGTTCTATTTGTGCTGGAAAATAAAGCTTGGGCCCTTGATCTCAGTGTAGATTATAATTTTTTTATAAATTCAGCACAATAAATAGTATGCCAATTTTCAGTTTCTGCTAGTAGAAGCCCTTGTGCTCTGGGCTGTGCCTGATGATCAGAAGTAAACTTTCCATTGAAAACCATCTCCGAACTCCCTCCCCATCGGTGGCCTCAGAGCTTTCACCGTGACATCCGAGAGATTTAAGGAAAGCTCCAGAAACAGGCTCGGTTCTCTGTAACAACCCTCTTCCCCAGGGCTCTTGGAAAAGCTGGATCTGAACAACGCTGCCAGCATGACCTCCATTCCCCACCCTAAATGAAAATCCAAAGCACCCAAGTGAAAAATACTCGCCGGCCTGCATCCCGACTCGGGATATACGGTTATGAAGCTGCTTTTATTTTTATTTTATTAATGTTATTTTTAAGGCCGAAAGGCGCGTGCGCGCGGCGGGACTTTACACCCAGTGGTTATGGCAAGTACAGTGGAGACCCATCACCCGGCTGTCAGTGTCTGATCTCAAAGTGCCCCGCTTCCCCCCGTCCCCCCACCCCCCATTTAATAACAGTCCGGTCGTGAGCAGCTTGCGTTCTGGTTTTCATTTGTACAGACTGCGCTGGTGACACAGGACATGTGGAAAATTTTGAGAGCACTGCGGTGAATGGCGTGGAGGGGGAGCGTGAGCAGGGGGAAGGGAGGAGGGGAGGAGGGGAGAGGAGCGAGTTACTTTTTAGCTTCCGCTAAGTACTTGGCAGTGCGCCAGGCCCAGAGGATTCTGGGAAGCGAAAGCCTCCCCAGTATAAACTGCCAGCTTTAAGCAGCCCTGACAGTTCGGCTCCTTCCAAACTTGGCAGCCGTTCAAAGTGCTCTTTCATTTGAAATGCTGGAAGCCTGCCATGTGCAATGCAGATTTGCTGTGCCTGTGCGCAGAAGGGACTGATAAATGCCGTTGCAGTTGCCATGGGGACAGGAGGCTATCAGAATGGCCTTGTGATCCGCAGCCTCTCAGCGCGGCAGGCTCTCACTCTGCCTCCCGCCCCTCCTCCCTCTAGTCAGTGAGATGGTGAAATAAATGTTCTGGAAAAAGGTTAACCCTCCCCGCTCTGGTTCCATAGCCGACAGAAGGTTAACCTCGCAGCACTTTCCAGGACTTAGTGCCAACCAGGACCACAGGCCTGAGCACTGTCCTTGACGGGTCACCACACCCCCAGCCCCTACTCAATCACACACATCCCCAGCCCTGCTTCCTGTTCCCTGGGGCTTTCACAAAGCTGTGTTTTTAATAGAGCTTTTAGTTGTAAGTCTTTGAGTCATCAAAACCCGGATGTAAACACAGCAGCCCTACCTTCTGCGATGTTTGCGTGTATTTCATCTTTTTAATAATATTTATCTGCCATCTTAAATTTGCAAGAATGCCAGATATTCTAGCCAACCACGTACATCATGCATGATCCATCTTGGGGAGAATGGCTGCCTGTCCATTCCTTGTTCTCCCTACCTTGAGACCGTGGGGAATCTGGGTCTTTCTGAAGCCCTCTTAGTGCGGTATAGACAATCCAGTGCCTCATAACGCCAGGCTTTAGAATGAGCATGAGACACTGGGTGATCGGAGGTGAAGTGAAACAGGTCTGTCATTTACGTTGTGAGGGAGGGAGGGGATACCAGTCTGGATAGCAGACCCCCCATTTTGCACAAGCTGCTATTTGAAACACAATCCGATTCAATGTACAGAAACAAAATAGCACATTCAGATTTGGTACGTGTTCAGGTCTATAATGCCAACTCTCCGGGTGGCCTGTTTAATGGGGAAAAAATGAAATACTCCATTCCAGCCAAGGCCTATGGAGGCCAAAGAGATTTAGTGATTTATTTACACTGAACGCTATTCCTTCTCAACCCAACTCGCTATTTCCTGAAGGTTTCCTGAACCTAAACCTTCGTTAACATCCCAGGAAGAGAACATATTTTTCCTGTGGCTTTCAGTATTTTCTGCTAAATATATTTCAGCACACTGTTTATCTAGGGTTTCAGCTTTCAGACCTTTATGTACTTTTGACACCTTGAGGCTGTTCCACTGAAAAATGATGTATGTTTATTAAAGAGGACTTTATGTGCTGGGCGTTGAGGCAGTGGGAATTTCTCTTTGGGTATAATGAGGGCTTCAGGATGAGATCCAAGTCAGAGGCCTCTTTGGCTTATGAGGCCCTTTTGACAAAGTGGGCCCTACATAGCTCACACAAGTCCTTGAATACCAGAAAGTTGAACCAAATGAGGTATTCCTTCATAAGTATCCTGCTGACTAAGAGGCTGGGACCAGAAGAAAGACTAAAAATGCCCCAAGTTCCCGGGGTTTAGCTACAGTTTCTTTTAACCCACCTCTCTCTGGGTGTCTGCTTATGATTGTCACAGCAGTTCTGGCCAGGACGATGCAGTCTATCTCACTGGAATTTCCTGACTTCAAAGTAGCCCCTTCCAAATAAATACATTTATCAAAAGCCATTTGCTTCACCTTGCCAGCAGGCCTAGGGCTGGAAGAGATAGTGTTAAATGCGATTTTTAGGAGCAGGTGGCTCTTGAGACATTTTGAGGTGGGTTTGGCTTGGAATTAAATAGGACATGGAGGCAAATATCAGGTGATTCAAAAAGCCCCTCTTTCTCTCCCCACCAGCCCCCCACCTTCCCAGACAATCTAGGCAGCTGGGTTTTTGGCTCTGGCAGCTGTTAAGCTTTGGCAAGCTAAAAGCATATTTCATGGTGGTGATTCCTTTCCCAAGTTGATGGACGTGTTTCTGTACTGAGTGAAGGGATGTTTCCTGACTGTGTGCATGAATCAGAGGCTGTATTTTTTGATCCAGGGCTCCTGGTGACAGTTTTAAAGTGGAAGAACAAAGATCATGATGAGCTCCTATCGTCAGGGTCCAGAAATGAAGAATCCATCTGAAGGACTGGCCATAAATAGCTCAGATGTATGATTTCTATGTTTTAACCATGCCAAGAGCAGCCCATTTCCCCAGAGGGCAATGCCCATGTTCACATTTCAGACACTACACATCCTTTCTCTCTTGATGTCCTTGTGCTGTTTGTTTATCTGTCGGCTTCAAAAGTTCTTACTTTATTTTCAGCCTTCCTCTCCCAAATGGGAAGATTTGCAAAAGCCATTTTTGTGACCCTTGAGAGCCTTCCCATATGGAAGCCAGCCGTGAGATTCTAAACAGCCTAGACACTTGCCCACGCTCTGCCCTGTTACAATAGGATGACAACAGAGTGAGTAGATGGGGCGGCCCCTCTGTGCCAGGGCCTGAAGAGCCAGCTTCCCAGAAGTCCATGGACCAGGAAGGTTTGTCAGGGCAGCTTCAGGAGTGCTGGGGAACAACTCCCTTTTGTTCTGCTGTGTAGCATGTGACCAGAATGCTGCCAGCTAATTTTAACCCCACCAAAGTACTGCTGGAAAAAAACAAAAAACAAAAAACTATCTTGCATCTGGAGAGAGAAATGCTGTGGGCTGGATAAAAGCATTTTCAGCCTATGTTCCTTCCTGTTTCGGTTTCCAAACTTGTATTATCGGTAACCTGAAAAATGATGAGTTTCACCAAATTCCTGGATATTGCACAAGAAGGACAATGAGTCTATTTCGGGTGCTGTGATTGTGTCTGGCACAGACCCTGGAAGCCATTGTTTTCGGGAGGGTGACCGCTTTGGGGTTTCCTGGTGCTTTTCTTCTAGGTTCTCAAAGCCCCAAAAGGTAAGGGGGAGGGGAGGTGCTCTCTCCATGGCAACCATGTCAACTGTACTCTGATGAAAGAACCTGGATGGGAAGTAGATGCTTAGGCCAGTGGAGGGGTGGCAGTGGCCATGATGACCCTGGAGGTGTTAAAAAGGTGGGTGGTGGAGTGTTTGAAGTGGAACAGCAGGAGCAGGAGGAAGTAGGGAGAGGGCGCTTTCACAATAGCTGGGTGGCCCCCTGGGACACTGGCCACCAGCTTTCCTGCTAAATTTCCATTTCCGCTTTCAGCACCAGGAGTTAGTGGAGGACTTCATGGAGTTCCTTGCCCTGGATACTGGATTCTCAAAGCATTCCCCTGGTGGTGAATTGATGTCTGACTGGGTGGCCTCTGATGTGAGTGAAAAGGTACAGAATCTGGAGATCAAGGAAATTAAGCGGATTAGATTAGATAGTGTGTAGCTGCAGCCAGCTGTTCTAAAATGGGTAGTGAGCTGGCTGTCATTAACCTGAGGGTCTATGCTGTAGTCCTCACAGATAATATGACAGCGAAGAGACGGAGGGAGACGCCCTGGTTAATTCTGCCGCACTCCTCTCAACCAGGAGGACGTTGTTCTGACAGCTGCTGAGGGCTTCAGCTGTCTGAAAGCCATTTGCTAAAGCCTGCCCTGTCTGGCCAACTTCTGTATATTTAAAGGATCCTTGTTGGTCATTGAGGCCCCCCTCTCCACCTGAATCCTCAGGCACAGACATCAACTTTGGAGGGGCAGAGAACTCCTAAGGGACTTTCACCCAACCGTCTGCCTCTAAACTTGCTGCTGTAACCTGCCCACAGTAGTCATGATCAGTTGGCAAATTCCTAAATTAAGGTTCTGTTTACTCTGCTGTTCCAAAGGCTTGTTTTGAGCAAGATGTTGTGCTTTAATTAAAAAGCGGAGAGCTCATGAGTAAGTGAAAATATTTTCGAATCTTCACAAATATGTTAGAATTTTGTTTCTTGTGTTTCACAGTAGGGGGTCAGGCTGGTCACTTTTCTCTATAAAAGCCCACTAAAACTTTTCTGTAAGCTAACAGCTGGCTCTTCTGCACAGTAGAATTATAAAGAGAACCTTAAGTCAAGAATTTGTTCATGCTTCTCTGCAGATTTTAGCCAGCATTCAGGTGTCATTAGGACACAGGCCATTTACCTTTCCCCCCAGAGGATTCCTAAAGGTTTCCTAATAGCTCCACAGCTGGAATGCAGCTGCGGCAGGGTGGAGCAAACACAGTTCCTTACGGGTCAACAGGGTGAGGGAGGGCAGGGAATCTTGGAAGGTTGGGAAAGTCCTTCTTTCTAAAGCCAGAGCTCAGGAATGAGTAGGGCCTCTGGTGAGAAAACTTTCCAGATGGGGGAAAGGAGGGTAAGTTTTTGCCCTCTGGGTAGATTCCAAAAAATCGCTTTGGGGAAGCCAACTATTTTGAAATCGCCTTTAAAGCAAACAGCATAAATGTTTAAATTGACCTGGAAAACCCTTTCATTTTCCTTCCCTTACAATCCAAGTCTGTTCCCTTGAACATTAATCAACAGGAGCATTTGCCCAACCTCCTCTCCTCCCCCACCATTTTTTTTTTTTATTATCTTTGGTTCAGAAAACTTTTTGGAATCTTTCCCAGGCTGTAGCTATAGAATGTTTCCAGGAAAATACATAAGGAGTGTCTGTGTTTTGAGTTTCTCTGGAGGGGGCTGAACATGTTTTTCAGAGGGACTGAGCTGGGGGCAGCCAGGTCTTATGCAAGAGTCCAGCCAAGCAAATGGGCAGATGGTGCTGGAAAGATCTGTGTGCACTCAAAAGTGCTGAAACGAAGGTGTGGCCTAGCAGGCCTGCCTATTTTCTACCTCTTTCAGCCTTTTATTGTGGCAGCTGCCTTGATGTGCTCTGAAGCACCCCATCTCTAGGATATGTGCTGGAAACAGCACCAGGGTTTGGACTTCATTCTCAATTAGCAGCACTTGTAATTTCTACCTAAAGAACACCCCAAGACTTAGATGGAGAAGTGTTGGGCGTCAATACTCACCCAGCAGATAGAGGCCCTTCCCAAGAGTGGAATGTAATAGGCAAAAGGTGTCCTGGGGCTGTGGCTACCAAGGGTGGTGCCAACCCCCAGCCTGTGCCAGCACAGCTCCACTTGGGCCCAGAAGCACACAAAAGCTACATGCACTCATGGATAAGAAACATCCATACACAAAACCAGGAAGGGCATACATAAAATCCAAGGGCAACAGGGACTCTCAGGACCCCTCCCTCATAGACGGGGCTCTTGAAAGCCAAGGTAGGTGGAATTTCCTGGAAATACCCTCTACTGGGGCTGCTTCATGGGTAAAGGAGGCAGAAATCGCTCCACAGGAAGGCAGCTTTGTGTGACAGCTGAGCTGCCCCAGCCACCCTCCAATGAGTACTCTGCTCCTCCTGGGTAAGTGCCCTGTGTCTCTGAGGATCCAGAGACTCAGGAGAGGAAGAAACAAGCAGGGGCCTGCAGTGCTGGAAACTCAAGGACTCAGCTCCTGGCTCTCCTCACCGGGTGAGTCTGATGACTGTTTACCAGTAACACTAATATGTTTCTTGCAGTAGAATCTCTTTCCTTTCTACCCAGGGGACAAACTGATGCCAGAAGATATCTTCCCCACTGCAGGTTGGGAAGGTGCTTAACAGTCCAGACTTTGGAATATTAATAGCTACAATGACAAGGCATTGCTAATAGTCATCAGGCGCCTCTTCTGTGTCTGGTGTTGTGCTAAGTGTTTTAATGCATTCTCTCTACTAATCCACACCCAATGAAGTGGGTTCAATTATTATTCCCATAGCATACATGCAGAAATGGAAGCTAAGAGAGGTTAAGTAACTTGTCCCAGAACACACAGATAGTAAATGGTAACTGCAGTTAGAACTCAAGGTCGCCTTCTTCTACACTGCTGGTGGGATTGTAAGTTGGTACAACCACTATGGAAAGCAGTATGGAGGTTTCTTTAAAAACTAAAAAGAGAAACACCATATGACCCAGCGTTTCCACTTCTGGGAATTTGTCTAAAGAAAACAAAATCACTAATTTGGAAAGAAACATGCACACCTATGTTTATTGCAACATTATCTACAAAAGCCAAAATATGGAAGCAACCTAAATGTTTACTGATAGATGAGTAGATAAAAAAGAGGTGGTATATATACATAATGGAATATTACTTGTCCATAAAAAAGAATGAAATCTTGCTATTTGCAACAACATGGATGGACTTAAAGGGTATTATGCTAAGTGAAATCAGTCAGAGAAAGATGAATACCATATGATTTCATTTATATGTGGAATCTAACAAAACAAAACAAATATAGACTCACAGACACAGAGAACAGACTGGTGGTTGCCCTAGGGGAGATGATGGGTGAAATAGGTGAAGGGGAAAAAAGTTAGACTATTTAATATCTTGATCTGGGTGAGAGTTGCATGAGTATATACATATGTCAAAATTCATCCAGCTCTACACTAAGATTTGTGCATTTTATTGTATGTACCTCAATAAAAAATGAAAGAAAGAATGAACTCAGGGTTGCCTTATTCTAGAGTCTCCATCAAATAGACCTAAGTTTGAATCCTGAGTCTGCCATGTGTGATTTTGTGACCTGTGCCAACTTCCAGGCTTCCTCATCTATTTTCATAAATTAAGCACATCAAATATTGGCAATTTCATATAATTTGGCCTAAACCTTCCTTATAAGATTGTTGTAAAAATTAAATAGGATAATGCATATAGAGTACTTAGCATAGTGCATAGACTATAGAAAGCACTCAATAGATGCTAGCTTTTCATAATCAGTATGTTTCAGAGTCAGTATGTTCGTTCAGTATGGATACATTTCATAGATTTTGGGTTTTCTCAAACCCTTGCAAGGTCCTGCACATCCCCAGACAGGCACATCAGCCCCAAGTACATTTGGGTGCAGTGCTGATGCCAGGGCAGGGGCGCCTTCTCACTCCTTGGTGACTTCTCTGAACTTGTACCAGGATCCAGACATCTGGAGCATACATTTGTGTCTGAGCCACTGATTCCTCCCTTCTACATTGCTCACCCATGATGTTCACTTAGGTTCATTAGGGGGTGCCAAGTCTTCAAAATCATTCAAATCTGATCACTTTCCCTTCCTGCTTAAAAATCTTCCAGGCACCTAACAGAATAATCTTTAGCTTGGAAGGCAAGGCCCCCAGGAAACTGCCTCCAATCCAGCCTTTCTGTCTCTTTCTACCCCTCAGTTGCTTTTTGACCACATTAAATCCCTCTTTTTTTCCTTGAAAATAACATGAACTTTGAAGTCCATGCCTTTGCAGGGCTCATTTCTCTACCTAGAAGGAACGTTTTCCCCTCTTCTTCTTTGAGCAAACTTTTATGCATCTTTCAAAACCCAACTCTGTGTTCATCTTTCCTATTAAATTCATCTTCAGCATTTCCTGGCTCTATATTCCATGGCAATTTGCATGTATCATACAGAGCTGTTATTTTCTGTTCACACAACTCCTTGACTGGGACTTGCTGAAGTTGAAAGCTAGGGCTTAACCCATCCCCAAACTCAAAGGGCCCAGAAGGCCCTAAATAAATGCTAGTCATATGAACGTACGTGAATGCAAATTTTTATGACATAATTTTATTGTCAGTAAAATAGTATGTGAGTATATGTGTATATTATTTATACCTTCCCTTGTCCCAGCAAGAGTTTGAAGTATGTGGATATACCAATCTTTCTTATCTACAAGCTGATATAGAATAGTGCTTGGCACATCCTACAGCCTAAAGAGCCAAAACTTTGGAGTCAAACAGTTCTGGATTTAAATCCTAACTTGCCTTCTTACTGTGACCTTACATCATTAGTTGATCCCTCTTATCCTCAGTTTTCCCTTCTGTAAAGTGGAGATTAATAATTACCTGTGTGGTACACATTGTTGATTGCCATCTAGTCGTCACTCATGCTTTCTTCCTTAGTGTCCTGAATTTTTTTTCAGGAGCCCACCCTCTCCTCCATGTGTCTGGTATAGGAAGGAGAAATCCTGATTAGTCTAAACTAATTTTGTTATTCCATTCCCCATGCCAGTCATTCATCTTGGGATGGATCTTTTTGGGGTGTATGTGGAGAGCTGTTCTAGCAAATATCCCTTGCTCTCAAAACATGAGAGAAACAATTGTCCTTCTGCAGCCAAATTGTGTCTGGAATGATGGCTGGGGCAATAGCAGCCATCTTGTTGGGATGAAGATAACTAGTCAGAGAACCAAGACAATAAGCTAGGGATGCTAGACTGGAAACATGGCATGAACTGGGTTCTAGAGGCACAACTCTGGAGCTGGATTATGCTGCCCTGGAGCCACCAACATCTGAACTATTTTCTTAGATCATGAATTCCTTCATTGTTCAGCCAGCTACCCCTGCTTCAATCTAATACTGCTGAGGTTGCTGTTACTTGCATCCGAAGCACTCTAAAAGATCAGTGTAACAGGGTTGTCATGATGACTAAATAAAATTAAGTTTGTTAAGTACCTAACACAGTGCCTGGCACATGGTAGGTTCTTAATAAAGATTACAGACTTCCCTGCTGTGACATTCTGAGGTGAAGGCATTAATGACTGTGATGAGTGGCCTGAAGAACTGGACAGATGGTAAAAAAGTTTAGAGCAGTTCAGCGGTGGGCGGGTGTTGGAATGACAAGGAAGATGACAATGACAGTGCAGTTCAAACATTATGTTATTAAGTGTCCTGATGGAACTTCTCAGGGCTGTAACAATAGTTCCCCTGTGTTCTTTTCAGGCCTATTCTTCCCCCAGTCAGAGTTAAACACTGCACAACACAAGCTTTTCTAATTGTAGGCAGCCACACTTGTACAGTCGGGGTGGTCTCTGATTACCCTGGGGCATGGAAGCCCTGTGACAGGATGAAGGCTACAGCGTAATTTGTAGCTCCAGGAGGGGCCAAGATTTGGAAGCAGAACTAACATACCCTCATAACACAAAACACGGCCTGTAACTGACAAAAGCAAGTCTGTCCTCTCCAAGGGTGCCCAGAGAAGTCCTGTGGACTTCTGCCACTTGAGAATGCCTGCCTTTGGGGACCCTGGGGCTGGTGGCCAACCTGGCTTTTGGCCTGCTGACCAGGACACAGAGTTCCACTGCATGCCAGCCCATAGCTCTTCTGAATGTCATTCCAGGAGGCTCAGCCACACCAGTGTCTGCCAGACTTACGTCCGCCCAGCTGCGTAGGCGGCCCTGGCAGCAGGAGATGGGGCCGGGTTTGTGCAAGGACATTGTGGATCCCAAAGGAGAGTTGTAGATGAGGCGGTGGCTTACTTCAGGGGCAAGCCAGGAGCGAACTCAGAAAAGTAGGAAACAGAGCTGCAGCCTCAAGGCAGCCCCCTTTTCAAAGACTATCTTCACCTTTGAAACCTGTTACAGGCCCCCTTGCCCTCCAGCTACCTTCTGGCCTTTTTCCCTGCTTGCCCTGCTCTCTCCCAGCCAGGTTCAGCATGGCCCTGTTTTCTAGCACTGACATTCAGTTCCATCCCTCAAATATTTATTGAGAACACTCTATGCAAGATGCTATACTCCTGCTAGTGACTGGGGTCGGGTGTGGGGGGCAGGTGGTGAGAGAGACACAAAAAGTCCCAACAAGATGAGAGTAGGAAGGACCTCAAAATGTTTTTCAAACTTCTTTCCACCTTAAAGCCTTCCCTCCTCTCCCCAACAAAAGCCCCTGTATTTAAGAAAGAGAAAAACCTGAGACCATACAGTTGAACTGGCTGGGGCTGGGGCAGGGGCCTGTCCCCTCTGGCCAGAGGCCGACTCCACCCACAGAGGCTGAAAAGCCCTGATTTAGACCAGCAGGGAAACTTAAGGCCCAGATAAGTGACCTCCCTGAGATACACTGTCAGTCAGTGGCCCAGTCAGGGTCAAATTCAGGTGTCTGCACACTGGCACAATGCCTTACTTATTGTACTGCCCTACCCTTTGCCCCTTTGTTTCAAAGATCAACTGGGGAGAGGAGGCAAGTTACCCCAGAATAGGATGCATGCTACAGGCCAGTGAAAGAGAGCAAAGGATCTAGTGCAGGGAGAAAAATCTTCAATGGAAGGCTGGGAGGAGGCTGGGCCTAGAATGGGATGGGTGATTTGACATGGAACTTGGCTGCCAGGCAGCGGGCAGTTCGGTAGTGGGAAGGAGGCAATGCCAGGCTCTGGAGAACATCATCAGCTAAAGCCTGAAGAAAGCCTGGCAGTGCAGAGACCTGGGTTCCAGCCCTGGCTCTGCCATTATAGGCTAGGTAGCGCTGGGCGGGTGGCCTCCCCTGTCTGGGTTTGCTTCCTTGCATGTAAAATGGCAGAGGGGCTGAGCTAGCTGGTCCTATCTTGACACACTGTGATGCTTTCTCCCCTGCCACGGGGCTGGCCCTTTTCCCCACCATCACCACCCAGGACACTCCCCAGCGTGTGCCAGGTGGCTAGAACTGACACCAGGAGGAAGTGGCCCTGGTGAGCCAGGAGAGCAGCACAGAGTTGGAAGCTCAAGGGGCCCGCCCAGAGCTTTGGGGAACAGTGACAAACCACAGGGAGGCAGGAACCCAGGGCAGAACTAGAGCAGGAACCATGTCTCTTCTGAGAAGTATGCCTTCCAATCCAGCCCTCTCCAGCAACTCCAGCCCTGCCAGCATCCTTTGCCCATGCCTGCCACCTGGTAGCAGAAAGGGGAGGCCTCCAGGGTAAGGGTGGCAAGCCTCTTAGCTCCAAACCTCAGTATTCTTACTTGTAAAATTAATACCTTAGTATTCTCATTTGTAAAATTTACCTTTCAGTATCTCGGATAGTGAAATGACCTTTTCGGTATCTCAGTTCTCCAGAGCCACTTGTCCAGTGCCTAGCACAGCACCTGGTGTAAGAACCACTCAGTAAATACTCGTCCCATACACTGCCAGAGGACTGCCTGCTGAGGAAGGCCACACAATTTGAAGGCTCTTGACATTAAACAGACTGGTTAAACTAGGGCCGGTTTGTCTCACGCACCGATCTCTCAATCGCAGGAGGGGAGAACCAAGCTGAGTATGGGGTTGGGGGGCGGGAGGTTGGTGAGAAGCCCATTAGACACAATGTGTGCGCGCCCCCTGCTGGCTGGGAGCAAAGGTGCAGACCTGCCGGCTCAGGGGATCCGGGGATGGTGCTGGGGGGATGTCCCTCAGCACAACTAGTTGCTGCTCAGTATTTTGACTTAGGATTCCCAGAGCACCCACCAGGTGTCACCGCCAGACTTAGGAAGGGATGCAAAATGAGCGGCAGGTAAACTAGGTTTTTGGAGCCGCTAGTTTTAGAGTCAGCCAGGCATGGGTTCAAGCTCAAAAACCATCCCAGGAACCACCTACATCAGATATAGCAGTGAATAAAATGCCTTGCATTTAGACTTGTAGTGTGTGTTATAACCTTGAACAGTGCACAGAATCCTTCTGAGCATTAGTTTCCTCACCTGTCACGGTGAAGTCTTCTCTACCCCTTTCTCCCAAAATAGAGACACTAGGTGTGGATCTCAAGGACTCTCTCACTTAGGGTGAATTGAAAACCACCACAATCATCCCTTCTCAAGGGAAACCTCATCCATCTGGACCTGGACTGTCACTGTTTCGTTCATTTGGAAGGGTCCCTGTCATGATTCTGGGCAACACTAGCTCCCCAGGTTCTCGCATCCATTGGATACCCTGGCAGACCACCGGCTCCAGGCCTTTCTGCTCAAGGATAATGGTGGAGCTGAGCTTCTAATAAGAGTCCATCAAAGTGGATGTGGGAGGATCCTGCAGACAGCTCCTCAGATGGTCCAAGTCCCACACTGCATCTTCCAGGCCACACCTGGGTGTTTCTCCTTAAATTAATCGGACTATTTAGCCTCACAGTATCAGCCTGGTAAGGGCCATTTGTTTTCCTGGCTACCTGCTGTCTTCCAGACTACTGGGTGACTTCTGTCTCACTGGCATGGCATTGAGGGCTTAAGGAGGATAGGGAAATACATTCTCAATGAATTTTTATTAACATCCACTATCATTACCACAATCAGCAAATTTCCACTCCCAGTGGTCTTTACTGCCCTCATGTACATGTGCACATATGCACATATCACACGTGCGGGCACACATACACGTGTGGGCACACACATACACACACAGAGCAAAGTGAGCGCTGGGAACCTTTGATGATATGCTTTAATACTCATATCAAAACACAAGCCAAGTTGGGTCCATTTTATTTTTTGAGGAGGTATATAGCATCATCTCACATTCTGTATATGTACGTGCTTTTGCATTCATTCATATAACAAAGTTTTATTGAGCTATTGCCAGGTATTAGGGCAATATCAGTAAACAAAATAGACAAAATCTTCGCCTTGGAGCTCATATTTGTGCAGTGAGGAGGCATATGGTTAAGCTAGTGGCATAAACATGTTTAATGGTGGGTTTGGGTAGCCCAGGAGAGGGGGTCAATTTTAAATGGAGTGATCAGGGAAGGCCTCCATAAAAAGGTGATATTTAAGTAAAGACCTAAAGGAGGTAATAGAGTGAGCCATGTAGTTATTTGGCAGGAGATGGTTATGGGCAGAGGAAATGGCAGATGCAGAAGCCCTGAGGCAGGAATATGCCACATTGACAGAGAGGCTGTCCTGGAGAGAAGCAGGGAGAAGAATAGGACAGGCGGTCAGGGAGGGAATGGGGAGAAGCAGGTGGCGGCAGGCTTTGAGGGTCACTGGTGTTTACTCTGAGTGAGATGGGAGCCATAGGGGGGTTTTGAGCTGATGGGTGATATTAACTGCCCTGCATTTGAACAGGATCATTCTGCAGGAGTGAGGGTGGGAAACCAGGGTGTGCCAGGCTGTTGAAGGGATGTAAGCAAAGGAATGGTGGCTGGGACCAGGGGGGTGGTGGCACAGTTCGTGGCTGGGCAGGTAGGGAGAGTGAGATGGTAAATCACTGTTTTGACGTGTATAAATACTGCTCTTGCATATTTTGCTGTTAGTCCCTAAGCTATGTAGGGAGAAGGAGCAGTGTTCACACATAGGATCTTGCTTGACTCGGCAGGGAATTGGAGTGTCCTCTGCAAGGCCCAGTCCTCAGGTGGGAATGGCGATGACGGTGCTTCCCTCACAGGGGTGTTGTAGGGACAATACATGCAAAGCACCTAGCAAGCATTTTTGGACTCGGTAAAGAGGAGCTACTTTTACTCATAAAAGGGGGTCAAGGATCCCCCATACTCTTTTACCAACCAATATAGTTCATTTCAACTGTCCTCTGAAGGTTCAGAAATTAGCACCTGTCTTGTAAGGAGGACATGAAAAGCTCTATTTAGAGAAATGTGGTGGGGAGAGGTTAACCAGGGTAGGCTTCCTGGAGGAGGAGCTTGGCTGAATTCCTTTCTTTTCAGGTGAGGAAACCAAGCTCAGTGACATTTAATCACCTGTCTGAGGTCACAAAACTAGAAGCTGGCTGAGAAGGCCTTGCATCCATGCTTGGCTTGGAAGCCACTGAGCTTAGCCAGGGTGCTGTCATGGGGACAGGCCATTCCCTTTAGAGACCAACGACCATTCATGTGAAGACATGGCACCCACTTCACAAACAGTCAGAGATTCTTGGGGTGAACTTTAGTATGTGCTAGGCCAGGCACAGCACACAGGGGTTTAGATGCATAATCTCATTTAACCCTCATCCTGCAGGTCACGAAACCGAGGCTGGTTTTGCCTGAGAGGGTCAGACAAGAACCCAAGTGTTGCAGTTATCTATTGCTGTGTAACAATCAACTTGAAAAGTTAGTGGCTTAAATAAATTTATTTTTTCTCATGATCTGGTGAGTCTGGAATTTGGGCAGGGCTCAGCTGGGTGGTTCTTTGGCTCCATGTGGCATTAGCTGAGGTCACTCACTTGGCTACATTCAGCTGGCTGCTGGGCTTGGAGGGAAGTGCCAAAAAGGCTTCCTTCACATGCCTGGTACCTCAGCATCCCTGTCCACAGCCTTTCCACTGTCTTCAGGGTAGTTGGATTTTTTTACATGGCAGCTAGCTTCCAAAGAAATGAAAGCAGAAGTTGCCGGGCTCCTTAGGGGCTAGCCCTGGAGCCGGCACAGTGTCCCTTCTACCACATTCTACTGGTCAAAGCAAGGCACAGGCTCAGCCCAGATTCAGGAGGAGGGGAAACAGATCTCTCCTCTTGATGGGTGAGGCAGCATGTGCATACTGGAATGGGAGATCTTTGTGGCCATTGTGGGAGGCTAACTGCCATCCCCAGCCTCCTCACAGCCAGTCTTTCTCCTAGGCCCTGGGCCTAACCCCAGGAAGCTCTCATTTCCCGGGACTTGCTGAAGACCGCTAGGCCCCCACCTCAAGGCACATGCCCATGTTTGGCCTTACAGGGCCCTCCTGCCCAATGACTCCCTTGTGTTCTATGCCTGGCTTCATAGGAATTTATCTTATCATGCTTTCTCAAGAACAGGCACCGATTTTTCCTGCTTACTGGGTCCCCATCACATGGGTTAGCCTGAGCCTGTCTTGTTCCCAGGAACCTGTAAGAACCTACAACATGGCTCACAGCCCGTCAGACACCTGAACAAGACAGCGTCTGATTCATGTTTGCAGACCCAGCCCCGGCACCGGGCCTTTCCAGGAGAGCTCTGTAAACAGGACTTTCTGGCACCTGAGTTCATGTGCTTGGGCCTGGAACAAAAGGAGAGTCTTCCTTCTCCAGGACCAGCATCATCACCATCACCTGCAAATGTGTTTAGGAAAACAGACCTCCCACTCACTCCTCCTAACCAGAACTTGCATTTTAACAAATGACCAAGTGATTCATATCATGTTAAAATTTGAGACAACAGAGGTAGAAGTACCCAAGGTGAAAGGAACAGAAACAGGTTGGGAAGACAGATGCCAGGTGAGCCCACCTAGAACAATAAGGTGTGGGTCTTAACTTGGCTGATGATTAGAATCACATGTGGTGCTTTAAAAACAATCCTGATGCCCAGTGTGTGCCCAGATCAACTAAATCTAGGTCTCTGGGGGTGAAGCCGAGGCAGCAGAAATTTCTAAAAGCTCCTTGGGTGATTTCGGTGTATAGCTGGGGTTGAGAGCCATTGGATTAGAGTATTAGTTCTTAAAGTATGTATGATCTGTGGACCACGTGCGCCTAGAACACTTGGGGCACTTATTGAATGTGCAGATTCCTGCGTCCCAGACCAGGTTCTTGAGTCTGAACCTCCTCATGGTGGGGTGCAGGAATCCACATTTCAAACAATCTCTCTGGGTGATTTTAATGTGCACCAAAGTTAGAGACCATTGGTTTAGGGCCATGAATAAGCAATTTGCAATTATGTTTTCAAATGCTTCAAATATAGTGGGCAAAATTAGAAAATATGGATAGGTAAAGTAGGGGAAAAATTTCTGTGCTCTCACTGTCTAAAGACAATTAGAGGCCCCCCTCCGCACCCGTTCTAAAGAAGGAAGGAACTCCCTCCCCCAGAGGAGCTGCCACCCGTTGCACAGGTCAGCTGTGATTTCGGATCTGTTCTGCTGGCAGGGTGGAACCAGCCTGTCATCTGGCCTGGACAGAATTATTGCCTCAAATTACATGGTTGATTATCAATTACTTGTGTCCATGTGAGAGCATGTGTATGTGTATATGCATAAGTGTCTTTGAAAATCATTAAGGGTCGTAATTCTGGATTATCGTTGATTAACGAGAGGGAATCCTGGTACCTCCAGCAGCCAGGATGGCAGCCCCGCAATTATGTCCCAGCTGATCAGTAATTGGTGCATCACAAGATGATTTCTCTCTCTCTCCACTGCCTCCTCCCAGCCTTTCCTGCCTGCTCTGCAATTAGCACCATCACTCATTCCCTCCCAGCCCAGGCTGAGTTCTGGCAAGTGGGTGCAACGGGGACGGCTGACAGTGGTGTGGGGGGGTGGTGGTGGCAGAGACTCAGGGGTGGGGATGTGGGGCTGGCTTGAGCCCCAGCTCGCTGAGAACTAGGGTGCCTTGAACAGTCTTACCATCATCCTTCCCAGCAAGCTCAGGAGCCATACTCCATCTCCCTGCCCACTCCCCACTGCATGGATAAGGAAACTGAGACCCAAGGAAGGAAAGAGGCAACTTAAAAAAGTCTAAAACCAATCATTCCACCCAGTGTAGCAACAGAGCCAAGGGAGGAGCAGACACAGAAGGGCCCCTCCTACCATCACTCTCATCCTTGGGAGGCTGTAAGGTTGCCACTGGTTATGCTTTCCTGAGTAGCATAAGCTTTTGCCCTCCAGAGACTGCAAATAGGTGACCAACTCCTGGGTGGGGAGGAAGTGCACTGAGGCCTGTGCGGGTTCATGCGAGGCAGCACATCACCCGCCTGGATCGTGGCAATGGCCTCCTAATTGTTCACTGCACTTCTACATTCAGTCCCCAGTATCTATCACGCTGGAATGGAGTGATCTTTGTAACGTCCCATCCTCTTACTCCCTGCGAGATACCCTCCCTCCACCCCTTCTAACTCCCCTTTGCCATCAGGATAGAGTCCAGGTCCCAGGCTCCTTTCTTGCTCCACCGCACTAGCCCTCTCTGCCCCAGCTCAGACCCCTCAGCACACTAGCTCCCCCCAGTCCCACCCCTCTACCTGGAACCTCTGTTCCCTCTTCCCATCTCCTATCACCTGGGGCACATATCTGTGGGGGAGGCGGTGATGCTTTCTCTCATATCTGGGCTCCATTCCCAGGAAAGGGGTTCTGCCCTCCCTGGGGACCAGCAGTTACAGAAGCAGCAACTTTAAGGACAGCTCTATGGGGGTCCGAGGGGATGGGGAAGGCGGGACTGTGCCAGAAACCTTCCACATAAAAGACCCCGCAGAGCCGCCAGGCAGTTTGTTTCTGAGCCTTACAGCTGCCTTGGCTATTTTCATTTTTATCTACTTAGGGTGGTCAGCAGGTCATGGCAAGTGGGAGACACAATGCTAATGACTCCGGCTCCACGTGGCGACCATTCAGGAAAAAGCTGCAATGTTCTCTCTGCCACATTAATCAGAGAAGCACATCAAGAGCTGTTGCGTGGAGACAGCTTTCCTTGCCACACCTGCCCTGCATACTAATCACCACTCCCTCCTGGCGGTGAGTCAGCTCCATGCCAGGCAGGGCAGTAAGGGAAGGCCAGAAATGTCAGCTCCATGTGTGTGGGGCACAGCCAGAGGGGCAGGAGCCATGGCCCCAGCCCCCGAACACACACTGCATATATCTTTGAGGTCCCAAGCAGGTGGGAATGGCAAATGCTGGGAGAGTTGATCTAAATGAAAATTCTTGGCTTCTTCCTTGGGTTTAGGTCTTACCCGAGTCTACCAAGGGGATCCCTGGACAGAGTCTGCTTAAAGCAAGAGGGACCTCACTGTGAGGCACTTTGATAATAATAAGACATAGCCTTAGATTGTGCTTAATACATGGGAGGCACACCTGTAAGCACTCTCAATATGTTACTCATTTAATCCTCGTACAACGCTATGCACTGGGTGCCATTACTATTTCCATTGTGCAGATAAGCAACGTGACACAGAGAGGTTAAGTAGCCCATCCAAGGTCACATAGCTAGTAACAACCACTTGGGTTTGAACCCTAGCACCCCTACTCCGAACCACTCTGTCCCTCTGCCTCTCATTGCTCTACCAGGGCTCAGTCGCCTGAGCTGGGAGTAACCATGGAAAGACTCTGAGTGTCTTTGCATGTATTCATTCATTGATTCACTCACTCATTCATTCATACAGCAACTATTTGTTGAGCACCTACTTTTTAAAAGGCAGTGTTCTCAGCACCAGAGGGACAATGGGAAACAGAACAGACACAGGCTTAAGAGGGAGACTGGCATCAGTTTTAATATTTTCATAATGGACCATAAGAAGTACTGGGTCCCATGAAAGAAGGGGGCCGGAGGCCTTTTCACTATGTTAGCTTTCAGAGCTCCCACGTTTTCAGCTTCCTCCTCCCATCATTCTGAACACAAATAAGTATTGATGGTTCGTTTGTAAACAGCGCATCAGGGCACAGCAGTGAGTGGTCTACTCAGGGGCAGCCTCATGGGGAAGACAGATAAATGCAAATGTTCCAGAAAGGAGCTATTGGGTGTTTTTAGGGCCAAGAGTGACGGTTCTGAGGGTTATTATTTTATTTATTAAGAAACACATCATTTCTTTAAGGGTCCTTGGCAAGGAGAGAGAAACCAAGAGGGTCTGCTAGATGTTCCCATTGGCTTTGCCCACAGTTACTATTAAATATCGTCAAAGGACCTGGCAGTAGTTGAGCTCCTCAGTGCACCAGGTGCCAGGCATCTCTCTGAGGAGGCTGCCCCCCTCTTCCTAGCTGCCCCACCTGCTCTCCGTGGGGCTTTTGCACAAGACGCTCAGGGGATTCCTGCATCCGCCTATAGAAGAGACACCTGCGTACTGTCTCCTCTCCTAGTGTGTAGTCCTGCAAACCTGACAATGAGTCTTGGAGACCATAGGCTTTGGTGAAAGGTGGGGAGCAAAAAATAGAGCATTTTAAAGTATGTCCCTGTTAGTTCCCTTCTTGGACTCCCCCATCTCCCCATCTGGCATATGAACTTGTTCCTCCTTTATACAGCAATGAGAAAAGTGCCATATGGCAGTTACATCGGGCTTACGGACTAGTTTCTGTCTGGCCCACTCTGATTTCCTCCCAGCCATGGGTCTATAGAGTGGCCCATCCTTCATGAGACACACAGAGAAAGGGCAAAACAACAAAAACCATACAGACATCCAGAAAAATGACACCAGCCAGGAGCTCTTCTGACCGTGTGTATTGATGTTTGCCACAGCCCTAGAGTACTGCTGTCACGCCCCTCACCCACCCCCATTCACTGAGGGACGAAGAAACCAAGATGCGGAGGTGTTCAAGACATTCTCAAAGTCTCTTGGCTACTGATGGCAGAGCTGCGGTCTGGGCCAGAATGACTATCAGTCTTTGCTGATTTGCTGTCATGGACAACCCGGTCATGGCTGAAAGATATTGGCAGGAAGGGTGAGAGTTTAGAAGGAGTTTTGTCCATTTGGACAGGAGAGGGGGATGCCAAAGAAAAGGCCAGTACATCCAGGAGGAGGGCCGTGGGCCAATAGACCCTGCCTCCAACAGAGCAGGGTCCGAGCTACCTAGTGGGCCAGCACACTAGGAGAGCAGCCAGAGGCTGGAAGCAGGCAGGATGCCTGCAGGCATCACTGTGGAGAACCGTTTAGGGAGCTGCCTGGAGCCCTCAGCAGGCCCTGGAGGCTGGCCTCCCCATTGGGTTTCCTGCCTAGCTTATGTTCTTACCAACAGCCCCCTCCACCACTGTTTTCTCTGCTCTCCAGGAGTGAGTGACAAGCACACCCTCTCTGAGGCCTGTTGAGGAGTGAGGCTACACCCGGGTTTGGTGCAACTGAGCCGCCCTTTGGAGCTCAGAGGCCTGGCACAGATCTCAGCTTCATGTCTGTTGTGTGGCTGTGTGGCCATGTCACCCCCCCCCCCGTGGCTATGAGCCTCATCTAGAGGGTAAAAACCCAGGTGGGCTCCTGGCGCAGAAGAGATGTATGATCTATGTGTTCTGCCCCCATTCCCTGCTCTTCCTTTTAGGACAAGAGAGGAGGAAGGAAAGGCACCCTGGACACTCAGGGCTGGCCCTACAGTAGGCCTGGTAGACACACAGGTCTCCACGATGGAAGGGCTCCTCCTTCACAGCCTCTGCGGCAGGCCTGGGGAGTGCAGGCAGGCAGTGCCAGGCCAAGTAGAGAATTGAGGGGCCCTGACGTGGCACCGGGGATGGTCCTGCCCTGACTCCTTTGGTGGCAAAATCACTTCTATCCACAGGCCGGTGTGGGGCTGTGGCTTTGTTTCACCAGCTGGCCAGTCGAAGGCTTCACCGGCTCCCCAGTCAGGCCTGCCGCAGGTGCAGAGGCAGGCTGTGCTTCCTCCCCTCCGCCGTCCCCTAGGATGGAGGGATTGGCTGCCAGTGAGGGGCTCCCCTAGAAAAGGGGGCTTTATTCAACACAGCCCTCCCAGATTCCTTTGGCCTTTTGGGGTCTTCCCCACACATCGCCCCTGCTGCAGGCCTGGAGCTTCATGCCCCGCAGGCTGTCTCTATAGCGTCCATCAGACACCATGGACCCCATAACACAGACTCAGGTCAGAAGTCCTGGATGGATGTTGGGCTGCTCCTGGCCCCTTCAGGGTTCCAGGGGACTTTTGATGTGGGTCTAGGTAGACCTCTCCTCCCCAGGGTTTCTCCTTTGAGAGAAAAAAAACTAAGGGATCTTGGAGGAACCCAGCATCCCAAGAAGTATGGTGAGGAATGGGGATTTGGAGAAGGCCGTGATGGGTAAGCCAGGTAGGCAAGAATCGCAGAGGACAGGAGGATACTTTTCCTCACACTAGTTTTTTTTCTTCATTAAAAAAATGTGAACACAGAGGTAAGGAGAGAAAAAGGTGAAAAGTTCCTTTTACTCCCATCTCTCATCAATATCACCACTTTCCCCAGCAGTATATTAGCAGTTTGCTGGGTATCATCCCAGACATTTTCCAAGCATTTACACACACACACACACACACACACACACACACACACACACACACACACACACACACACACACACACCTGTGTGTATGATGCCAGGATCTTTGTTTTTCTTTGCTTTTATTTAAATGAGATCGTGCCAATCATATTGTCTAACTTTTGCCCTTATATAATGGTATGTTCTGGACACTTTCTCACATCAACATATATGGAGCATTCTTTTTTTAAATTTTTGGTTTCATTTTTTTAACTTATGCATAATATCGTATGTGTGGATATTACACAATTGATTCAACCACTCCCCTTCCACTCACGCCTTCACTCAGGGTCCCTGTTGCCCAGCCAGTTCTCAGGAACATGCGTCAAAGGCTTTATGGTAAATGGGACCTCTGCACAATTCCAGGGGACCTGTCCACATTTGAGTGTACCACCCCTCCCACCCCCATGAACAGATAAGGCATCTCCAATTTGTTCCCATGCAAACAATTTTGTACCCAGTGTCATTGCCCATGCATCTTGGTTCATATGGGTGGTTCTCTAGCACTGGTACCTCAAGGTAGAGTGAGTGGGCAGAAGTACATGCACTCTGCATTTGACAGACCTTGCCAGGGTATCCCCCTGGCATCCATCATGTGGCTGCTGACTGAATCAGCCGCTTCCAGGAAATCAATTGCAAAGACTGGAGGTTGTCAATAGCTGGAACACTGGAGGCCATTTAGAGAGTAGATTAAATCGTAGGAGAAAATTGTACTAGGTTCAAGACTGCTCATAATGGAGACCCTTTGGTGACCTTCTTGGAGAAGGTAAAAGAACACAGGCAGATATATTCTCACTGATGATCACATACTACCAACCCACCTGCCAGAGCACAGCCCTCTGCCCTTAGAGCAGCCTCTCCTCATTAGCTGAACTGGCAGGAAAGGGGAGACCTGGCCCAGGGTCCAAGCCACCAGTGTGTAGGCAAGGAGGCCAGTGGGGGGTACCTGCTTCCCTGCAGGATGGACCCAGCCAGCCATCAGGCCCTTAGCTGCTCAAGGTCCTAGAGCCCCCTTGCTCCACTGCCCACCCATGCTCCTGTTGCCCACTGATCTGGCTGCCAGGCAGCGGACCTCTGGTGACCCTTTCTCTACCTCTTCCCCAGTCCAGATCCTCCCGCTGAGTACAGCCCTTTGTTCCTATGGCTCTGTTCTCATTTTCCAGCTTGAGACCCTCACCCTGCACCTCCAGGGCAGGGGTCCTCTTTGAGGGCAGCTTGGGGGAGGGAGATGCCATGTGGACAATCTGATGTGTTCCTTAACTGGGAGAGTGACCAGAGCCTTTACCTGGTTTCAAAGCAGCTAGGTTTACAAGCTCTCACCCCCGTGCCTTCCTCTCTAGATCCCAGCCACCCACACTCTCACCTGGCCCTGCACAGGAAACCCAGCCATAGCTATGAACTTGGGGAAACACACACTCATTTTCTACATGCAGCTGTCTCCCAACTCTTCCAGGTGACTTCCCTGATAATGGTCAAAATAACTCAAGCTACCACAGACTGGGCACTCACGGTGCATGTGCCAAGTACCTGTGGATATGATCTGATTTAATTTTCACAAACTCGGTGAGGTATGTACCACTGTGATTTACAGGTGGTGAATGGAGGCTCAGAGAGGTTAAGTGACTTGATCCAGGTCATACAGCTGTTAAGTGCTAGAGCCAGGACTGGAAGCCAAGTCCCGGTCAGACTCCAGGGCTTGCGGGCTTAACCACTGTGCTGCCCTGATTCCCATGTACTTCATTTCTTTCCTTCCTCCAGGGTGTCCCAGAGACCAGGGTGAGCTGGCCAATTTCCCAGGGCTGTGCCCAGGCTGGGTGGCACTGCCTCTTCTGGTCCTGGAGTTGTGTGGGTGACTGGCAGAGGAAAAACCCTTACATCTCCCCACCTGCCCTTCTCCAAATTCTCTGACTCTCTCTCTCTTTTTTTTTTAATTTTTATTTTGGTATCATTAATCTACAATTACAGAAAGAACATTATGTTTACTAGGTTCTCCCCTTCACCAAGTCCCCCCCCACATACCCCTTCACAGTCACTGTCTCTGACTCTCTCTTGAGCAAACCCAGCCCCTGCTCTGGGCCAGCAAGCCCTGACAGGCCACCCTGGCAGCCAGGGAACACTTTGGACTCGGCCTAAGGACTCTGGAACTCCCTCTGGCCAGTACCTCCCCACCTGGGGCTGGATTCCTTTCTTCCAGGCTGCCCAAGTCCACTGGCTGGGAGAAGGGAGAGAGAAGTAGCCCCCCACCTCCGTTCCAGAGGGACCTGCTGCCTTTGTGTGGCCTGGGGCCGGGACTGCCGCATCTCGCTCCTGCCTCCCTCCCTCCTGCTGCTGCCTAGCTAAGGCTCCAGCGGGAGGAGGAGGAAAGAGAAGAGAGAGGGTGACGTGGGAGGGCAAGAGAAATCAGAAGGACCAGAGAGGGCTGGGTACTGTGGGAAGGGCTGAGAACACCAACAACAATAATAACACAGCTACTAGTACTAATATTTTAAAGGCAGCTACCACGTAGCATTTGTTATGACCTACAGATCCTCTCATTTAATCCTTGCCTTTACATCAATGTGACTAGTAGCTGTGATTAGTTTTACAGGTGATAATTCAAGGCTCAGTCATTTGCGCGAATGTCCCGGCTAGTGGGGGACCGAGCCAGGACCTTATGTGACTTCAGAGCCCTAACCACCTCCACTGCCCCACCCTCCCAGCTGGGGCTCCTCTCCACTCAAGGGTGTGCCAGGATGCTGAGCCTCTGGGCATCTGCATCCTCCTTCCATGTGGCTTGCCCTCTGTTCCTCCCCAGTTCTCCCTGGTGCTGTTCCCTGCTGGGGCCCATCTAAGAGGTCAAAGTCGCTGCGGGCCTATTGGGCTGTTCCAGCGTGTCCTCACTCTGGAACAGCTCTGTGCCTTGAGGGTCTCCAAACACCCCCAGTTGCCCAAGGACAGACTCCCACAGTCCAGTGCAGGTGCCCAGACCATTTTTGCTGCTGAGGGGACAGAGGCAGAATGACTGGAGGTTGAAATACCCAATCACTGGATAACACCACAGAGCCCATAACATTAATGGAGGTCAAGGATACTTATCTGTTGGTCTGAAAAGATATCCTAGTATATTATTCCATGAAAAAGAAAGAAAACAAGCAGGTTTTATAGCTGTGTACCATAAGAAAACATTTTATTAATGAAACAAAAGTATTCTCTACTAAGCATAGAAAAAGGATGTTTGCCAAGATGTTACAGATGATTTTTGTTGTCTTCTCTTGGCTTATCTGTTTTCTTTTTTTCAATGAACACCAATTAATCACATAACTTTAAAAAGCAATAAAAATAAACAGTCAGTATCTGTCCTCAAACTCCCAAAAGCTCTCCAAAAAAATCACAGTTCTACATTCCTGGGCCTACCCTTCCCTGCCCACCTGCCCTTTTCACATCTTGGTTGCGGGTGGGAGTCGCACCTGCTCTAGGATGCCTTCCCTGACTAATGGGAGGTGTGAAGGCTGTGCAGGGCTGACCCACCTCTGTCCAATACACAGTGCCTGGGAGGCCCCCTCCTTCCCTCCCGATACCCTTTCACAGACGAGGAAAAGCTCTGCTTTCTACTGAGCTGTTGGCTTCTGCAGGCTGACACCAGCTTCCCTGAGACCAGGTCGCTCAGAGGCCAGGCCCTCCAGGTCCTGTGGGTTGGACCCCCCAGGCAAATGGCTCTTCTGCTGAGAGGTGATTATGGGAAAATGAAGAGTGAGGGGAAAGAAATCACAGAAGCTCCTGATCATAGGAAAAGAAAAAGCAGTGCCTCAGGATGGGGCCAGGCTGACCCTTCCAGAAGGCTTGGAGGAAACTAGGAAGGAGATGGGAATGGAGCTTTCTGAGCTTCTTCTACATAGTAGTGGATCTTCCCACCCCCACACGAACAGCTCACTGTCACTCCTCAGAACACCCTCCCTTTGTACAGGTGAAGCAGCTGAGGCCAGGTGGCACCCGGGCCTTAGTTTCATGCATTTCTGGTTCTTCATCCCCAGAGTAGGCTCCAAAAAATGACTCTGGATGGAGAAATTCATGTTGGCAGGCAGCACCTTCTCCTCCCATGTTAGGCACTGCCCAGTCTCCACAAGAGCCACAGAGACCCCTCTGCTCAGGAGCGGGGGCTGGGACCGTGCATTTTCCTGCAGGGTCTGGCTTTCTGAGCACCTCCTAGTTTAATGATTCCATCATTCCTGTCATTATAATAGCAGTCAACAGAAAGGCAGCCTGGAGTGCCTGGCAGAGAGCTGGGCTGCAACCCAGCAGAACCCAGGACTCTAAATGTTAAAAAACAAAATTCATCCAAGTAAATTTGAAGATTTAATTGGCTTTATTAAGTGATTCATGAATCCAGCAGCATCCCCTCTAGCAAGTAGAAAGATGCTCCAAAGGCTCCACAGAGGCAAAAGCTTTTACAGGCAGGACAAGGAAGTCATAAACAGAAAATAAAGATTATTTCACCTTCATCTGGGGACAAAAGGGTCTCAGGTGGATTCCTTTGAGGAATGGAAAGGACACAGGTGACATTATCTTACTGATGCTGAATGGAGAATTCCTGACTGACTACATTTCTGGGGAAGGTTGAAACTGAAGTTAAGTCAGGCATTCAGCCCTGGTTTGGTGACCTGGCCTAGCAGAAGTGATCCCATGTTGGGCCTGTATCTTTCTGTTTAACAAAGGAAATGGGCAGAGGACCCTTTAGTGTCACCCTGAAGCCCCATCTTCAAATCACAGTCCCTGAGGTGGCCATTCCTTGAGACCCAGAAACCAGGCTCCCGTCCCCCCACCCCCACCCCGCCAAGCCTCTTACACACTCAGGACAGACCTGCAGTTGGTGCATCTAACCAGCAGGCAGGAGACCCTTACTCTTCCAGCTCTGCACCTAGCTACCTGGGTCACCTAGGCCGAGTCACCCCTTGCACCAACCCTCCTTCTACTTACATAGTCTGTATCAAGAATATTTCAGAGGATGTTGAAGAATGCTCAGCTGCTCACTGCATCTCCTCCCTGAGTGGGAGTCTGGTAACCAGTTTCAGGCCCTGAGTATCTTGTTTTGGCTTCAGGGCGTGGAAATGTGATTAATTACGACATCTCGTGGACATAATGGGTAACTGCACTCAGTTGGGCAGAAGCCACAGGGTGACATCCAGCTTCCATCATTATGTGGAAAAGAGCTGATTGCAATTAATCACACTCATCACCTCACACAGAGAGAGCTGTCTTAGAGCTCGAAAAGAATCCCTCCAAAAAACAGAAAACAACCTATCTGCCACAATTTCCATCAGCTTCCAGCTACGTAACTCTTTCTTTCAAATTTGTCTATCTTCAAACTGACCTGAAAAAGAGTCTAGTGGCCATGGAGGGCAAGTGCTGTTAATATTAACAGAAGAAAAACATAATGGGCTGTTTACTCTTGCCATGAATTTCATGCATTATCTCACTTACTCCTCCCCCAAATACAAGGAGGTATGTGTTCCTATCCTCAGCTTTCAGATGAGGAATCAGAGACTTGGAGGATAAGGAGACACTAGGTTTCAAACCTGGGCTGTTGGGCATTAGACCCAATTATCTTTAGCCACCACTTTATACAACCTCACCAGCACCAGTGAATACCTACCATGGTAATCCCTTGAAGCTCGAGAAAATCCCAACTCCTGGGGCCCTGGCTTTAATCCCCAGACTGAATTCTCCTGATCACCCTCTATAGCAGTGAGAGGTGAGTAGGCATGAGGGGCATTAGTGTCTGACAGGCCCAGGCTGGAGTCCCAGCTCAGTCCCTCATTAGCACCATGACCTTGGGCTCACTCCTGAGCTTCACCTTCCTGAACTGCCAAACCTAGGTCATAATCTTTCACCTTGGAGGGGTGCTGTGAAGATTAGAGAAATAATTTGCTGCTGGGTAGATACTCCAGAAATGGTGGCTATTCTTACCTGCAAGGTCTGTGAATAGATCTGGAAAGGGGCCAGCCTGGAAGATTTCTGTAGGTGCTACATCTGATTCAACTTTTTTAGGGAACACCACCACTAAGGAGGTCTAGGACTTGCATGCAGGTGAGGGCTAGCCTTCTCACCCTTAGGCTTGTACTGTTTCAGAGGGAGTGGCTGTTGTGTCATGGCTCAAAGGATCCCCAGAAGGAGGAGCTCAGTCAAGTTGACAGAGCAGAAACAAGATCCTAGGACTCTGGGCCCCCATCTTTCCGCAGAGACACCATTATCCAAAAAGAGTGTCCTGGCAGAATTCAAGGCCATATGCCTCCAGGTATCTACAGAGACCCTGGTGCCATGATCCATCCTCTGTCAAGCTCAGGAAGCACAAATCCAAGACCAGAAACAGGGAGTCTGGATTCCAGCTCTACCTCCTACTGCTTGTGGACCCTTGAGCTTGGTTCTCCTTTTGCCTCTACAGGGTCACACCACTAAAGACTTCAGCGGCCCCTCCTCCTGCCTCTGCAGATGAGTGTGGTCCTTCTTGCCCATATCTGTCTCGTAGCAGAGATATGGCCCTGACGGGACTGTTCACACCTATAGCCCCAGGCCCTAACACAGCATTGGCACATGGAAGGTGCTCACTGGTAAATGAGTAAGCGGGATGCCTCACTACCAATAGCTGTGGAGCGCATTGCTGGAAATATTACCACTGCAGAGAGGATGACATTGGGGTATCTGATCATTCCTAGTGATATGTGAGTATGACACGATTCAACGCTTCCTGTTTCAGGTTATACCTAGGCCCCAGCAGGACAGATACCAGTATTAGTCACCTATTGCTGCATAAAAATTACTCCGATACTTAGAAGCTTAAAATAATAATAAACATTTATTATCTCACAGTTTCTGTGGGTCAGGAACTGGGAAATGGCTTAACTGGGTTCTCTGGCTCAAGATTTCTTAGAAGTAGCAGTCAAATGCCAATTAGGGCCACAGTCATCTGAAGGCGTGACAGGGCCATAGGATCTGCTTCTGAGGGAGCCCACTCAGATGGTGGCAAGCTGGGGTAGCTGTCAGCAGGAGGCCTCAGTTCCTTTCCTTGCTGGTCTCTCCATAGGTCTACGCTGGAGTGACTTAAGAGACAGCAGGAAAGAAGTCACAATGACTACATTAGTTTCTTAGGACTGCCTAACAGTACCACAAATGTGGTGACTTGAAACAACCAATATTTACTTTCTCACAATTCTGGAATCAAGGTCTTACCAGGGCTACACTCCTGGCAAAAGATCTAGGGTAGAATCCTTCCTTGCCTCTTCCAGCTTCTGGTGGCCCCATGGTTCCTTGGCTTGTGGCAGCCTGTTTGCATCTTCACACAGAGGTCACTGTATCTGTCTCTGTGTCTCTCTTCTTATAAGGATGTCAGTCATTGGGTTTAGGGTCCATCCTAATCCATTATGGCTCTTGATTAGTGCAAAGACTGTTCCCAAATAAGCTCACATTCACAGGTCCTGAGGGTTAGGACTTGAACATATCCTTTTGGGGTATAGCTGAACCCTAGAAGTCACATATGACCTAGCCTCAGAAGTACATACCATCACTTCTGCAATAGCAAGTGGTGACAAGGGTCAGCCCTGTTCAGGGCGGGAGGAGACTGCACAGGATGTGAATATCTGGAGGTGAGAGGCCATTCTGGAGTAGGCTACCACAATATCAAATAGCAAATTGAGCATGAGACACACCCTCACGTGCAGTGTTTACAAAGGAAACAATGGAGAACCAACTGCAAGCACTTGGGCCCCTGGGCCTATCAAAAATAGGAAAAGAGTCAGAGTGTAGAAAATGGGAAGATTGGAAATAGAGTTCTTCTGTGAGTTATGCCCCAATGGAGGTGGAGGTGGGTGCCCTACCACATTCATCTCAAGCCCTGTGGTGGGGGCTTCCACGAAGTCGTTCAAGCTGTGGGCACCCACGGGCCTGTGTCAGAAGGAGGGGCTGTACTGGGATTGGGGCAGAGGCCATTGAGTGCTTCCCCTGGCCAGATGTGGTGCATGGGGGAGAGAGGGCCAGCATAGGGTTAGTGTAAGACCTGTGGCGCCTCCTAGGGAATAAAAGGATCTCACCAGGAAAAAGTTGGAGGGGAATGCTGGTTTCTTGGGGGCTGAAGACGAAGTCACAGTCATTACCCCGAACAGAGATGCAGCCTGGGAACCTCAGGAGAGGGCCCTGAGGTGGAAACCTCTGAAGGGCAGGACATCGCCTTGAAAACAGCTTTCACCATTTGCCAGGCCCAGAGAGCTGGCAACTGTACAGTCAAGTAACGATCGCCCTGTTCCCCTTTCCCTCGCTTCTTTCCCTCCTGCCCCTCCCACTTAGACCTTGGAAGCAACCAGTAAGTGGGGAAGGGGATGGGTGGTCAGGTGAGAAGACACAAAAGCTTAGCACACCCCAGGGCCTGGCGGTGGCAGCCCTAACTCCAGACCTTAGAGCAGGAAGCGGAAGAGTTAATCCTGAAGCAAGATGAAATTCCTTTCATATCTATGACTGGAAGCTTTAAATCTCTAATTGATTGTAGATTTTGTGATATAAAATGACATTATCTGAACCTGATCAGAAGAGGCCTGGGTGGGCTGGGCTCTCCCCCAGGGGGAAGGAAAATGCCTTCCCTTGCTGAATAGTTCAAACGGATGGTGAGAGGCCAAAATCAGTTGCATTTTGATTACATCACTTTCAACGGATTGGTTTCACTGAACTCAAGCGTTCTCAAGAGAAGTTGGGTCAGAGCCTTGACCTTCAAGGAGGTTCCTAAAGAAAATTCCATCTCAGCTTCTGTCCAGAATTGAAGACTGTTTACTATTTTTTCCTAGCTATCTGTCTGGAAATGACACCAAGAACAGCAACAAAAAGAGGACTCCTTGTCCGGGTGCAGAACACCCACACCCTCCCAACTCTCACCGGGGCTTGGCCTGGCTTCACCCAGGTAGGGGAGGCAAAGCATAAGCTATGGGTTGCGTGTGCTGGAAGAAAGGTTCCTGGGAGGATACAGCTCAGCCTGGGAACAAAAGCTGTTTTTCGAAAGCTCTGTGCAAAGTCCACTCAATGGGGGAGGCATCTGGGCAAAGCCAGGAGAAAACATTCGGGGAGAAATTTCCACAAAAAATGTTTAATTCCCCAGGGACATTGAAGCCATGCTCTGATCTGTCCTGTGTCTTATTTGTTACTTTTGAAAAAAAAAGAAAAAGTAAAAAAGGCTGCCCATGAGTCTCCCCCCTCTCACTATCCTTGCCCCAAGCTTGGGACTTATTCTATCCTTTTTTAGGAGTCAGGCTTTGTCAAGAATGCCCTCGAGGGAAGGCACTAGGACCAGGCAGGAGCAGGGACTCCGGAGAATCAGGGCCTTCAGAGCGCTGGTCTGCTGATCAGATACCCACCAGGAAGTTCCTAGCACCGAGGGCTAGGCAGAGGCGTGGGCTGGAATGCGAGTGGAGATGTGGACCTAGAAAGCAGGGGCATTTCACGATCACAGCTTCTAGAAAAGATGTCTTCTCAGCACAGAGACTTCAGGGAATAGAGGCCCTGGTTCACTATTTCAGTAAAAAGTATTTGTTGTGTTCATGTAACAGCGGTATTTCAGGACCTAAACAGGCTTGGTTTTTCAGTCTGTAGGAGACAGGGCACCTAACACTCTTGAGAAGATATGAGGCCCTAAATAAACTCTCATATCACCAGGCCACCCATTTTTCTCTCTCCCAGACCCTGGTGCCAAGAGACCGTCACAATCGCCTCCAGGCAACAGAGCCTTCTTGGATCAGTTTCCTGAAGAGCTTAATCATGAACAAGTCACCATCTCTGCCTGGAGCTGGCAAGCCCAGGAGGGTCTCAGGGTGAGGCCTTCCCTGCTGAGGCCACAGCCCCTTCAGGGGGCCGCAGTGTCCCAAGCATGTTGCACTGGGGAGTAACTCCAGAGTATCTGAGCTCCCGTGGGGTTGTCAGGGCTTATCAGCTTTGGCCATGCTGACACTTTGGGCCGAATAATCTTTGCCGTGGGAGCTGCCCTGTGCATTGTATGGTGTTTAGAACCAAGCCTGGCCTCCAGCCATAAGGTGCCAGCAGCCCCCATCATTTCCCTCTCACACACTGTGACAAACAAAATTGCCTGTAGATATTGTCAAATGTCCCTGGGAGCCAAAATCATTCTTGGTTGAGAATCATTGGCTAGGAGCAGTGCCCATGCAGTGACCAGACAGCTAAGGAAATCCAGGGTAGAGCTGGGCCATACATATCACAAGGGAATCTTCACTTTGTGCAAAGAAAGAAAAAAAAGCCAAACCCCACCCAGGTCTATGTGGTCTGTATATCAGTTAGTGCTCTCTTGGTTGCACCAAATGACAAAAATTCAACTCTGAATGAATTCAGAGGGGTTGGATGCTGTCACATGTACCTGAGAAGACCGAGCATAGTGCTGGCACAGGCCTAGCTTGGCCCAGGGACTCAAACAATATCACCAGGACTTGGTTTTATCTTTATCTCTTAACTCTGCTCTTCTCCACATCCTCTTCTTGTAGGGGCAAGATGGCTACCAGTCCTGTATCTTCCAAGGTTTGAGAATGTGGAAGGAAAATGCGAAGTGTTCTTCTCTCTGCAATCCTAGAAAAAGTCTCATTGCACTTCATTGGCTCTGATTGGACCATGGGTTTGTCACCGAGCAAAACACCATGGCCAGGGAATGTGATGGCTTAACTGGCCAGGCTGCAGTCACACGCCCACCCATGGATCTGGTAGTACAGTCAACTGTGCATGCAGAACATAAAAGATGTATAAGTGGGGCTCCCAAGAGGAAAATCAGGGTACCACTACCAGAGGACAGGTGAAAGAATTCTGTATGACAAAAAGCAAGAGAGCTACCACAGTCTTTATCCTAAAAACAAGTTCATCATTATTAAACCCATCAAGGTGAGAGGTAATAATAGGGATGGCTTTGCTGAATGGCAGTACAAAGGTTGTGCCATGATTGTTCAAATCAAACTCCAGGTGACAAATGAAAGCTCTCTTATGTGTCTTTAGGACAAACTAGCCACTGAGATGATTCATTCAAATGGTTCCTAAAATGGAGACTATCAGAGTTCCACCAAGACTCTTCCTCCCCTACTTCCATAGTAACACATTTGTATTTGGGGCCATAGCTGTCCAGCATTTCCCAGTCTCTCTTGCAGTTAGGTGTGACCATGTGACTAAGTTGCACTATTTGAACAGAAGAGATGACCAGACCTATGACTGAAGATAGTAGGCCTGCCTGATGCTCACTCTTTCTCCCTCCCTTGCACCAGACATAAACTAGCTTGAGTCCCAGCTTTGACCATGCAACTGAGAATGATGCCCTAGAGGATGACAGAGGAAGATGCAAGGAACCTGGATCCCTGAATGACCATGTGGCACAGAGCCTCCAACCATCCTAGAATAAGTATCTCAAGTGAGAAAGAAAGAATTTTTTGTCTTTTCTAAGCCACTAAATCATTACATTTCATCTTTTTAAGATACAAGTTTTTGGTTTGGTTTTTTTTTCATATTCTAATTACCTTTGAAATCCATCATGCCACTGGCCAGTCAGGGGTCATCAGGGGCCACCTTAGGTCAGGCCCCAGAAAAACACATTTGTGGGACTCCTGTTTATATAAATGAATTAATTCAAAATTAATGCATTGTACAATATTCATAAGCCCATTGAGGTATAGTGATTTATCAATAAAGATTAAGAATAATGGAAAGAGAAATGCTGCTTATATATGCATTTATTGTCCAATTAATGTACATGGAGATTCCTTATTGCCAGGAACCATCTCTTTCTGTCAAGATCCAAAAATCATCCATATCTTTTAAATTTCCTATCACCCACTACAAGACACAATAGCACACCATTACACTTACTAAACACTGGGCACCTAATAATCTTTTAAGAACACCATGCCAATGTTCTATCTCAGCCTTTACTTGCCTTTTTTTTTCACAAATTTTCTTTTAATAAACATTTTTATTGAAACATGAAATGTTTAAAAGTACACAAATCATAACAGGACAGTTGTATGAGCAGTCACGAAGTCCTCTATCCCTAAGCAACTACTTATATACTTTCTGTCCCAGTAGACTTGACTATTACGGACATTTTGTATAAACTGATTCATATAATATGTGCTCTTTTACAATTAACTTTTTACTTAGCATGATGTTTTCAACATCCATCCATTTTGTAGCAAGTATCATTACTTTATTATGTTTTGTTGCTAAATAATGATTGTATAGCTATACCACATTTTGTTCATACACTCATCAGTTAGTGGACATTTGGATTGTTTTCACTTTTTGGCTACTAGGAATAATGTTACTGTGAACATTCATGTAGAAGTTTTGTGTGGTCTTATGTTTTTAATTCTGTAGAGTATATACCTAGGAGTGGAACTGCTGGATTTTATGATAACTCATGTTAGCTTTTTGAAGAATGGCAGCCTTTACTTGAAGAATGGCAGCCAAATACTGTCATTTATTTGATCTGTACTGAGTTTTTGTCCTAGAAATTGCATATTGTGTGAGTTAACCTTGAAAATAAAACTCAGTCTTTTTTTTTTTTTCAGCAAAAGCAGGTTTATTGGGCAATAGCAGAGAATTACAATTCAGAGCAAGCAAGATAGTGTAAAACCATAGGGAAGTTCAGAGAACAAAGGAGACTAAAAGCTCCTATATAGATGAAAGGGTGAACTTGGGAGGGGCTGTTATAAACAAAAAGCCCATTGGAGGAAATTGGGAGTTCCAAGTATTGTGGCTGCTCATTGGCTAGGTTGTGACAGTCTCTCACTGGCTAGCCTGTTGCAGAGAGGCAGAAACCTTCCTCCCTCCTGGTGGCCAGTAAAGCTAAGGCGATATGGTAGGGCCTGAGAGCGACCCCTGCTGGACCTTACTCGGCCCTGTTAGTGAGGTTTCCCTTTGTTAAGTTTTCACATGTGGAAGTGATGTTTTGTGTTCATTTGATAAAGAGCCTACATATTTCTGATCCTAGACACCTTCATTGGCCAACACTAATACTGAAAGGGGGATTTTAAAACAAGTAACAGTGGTAACAGAACACTTGACTTTGAACTTAGAATATACTTAGGCCATAACAGCCAGTTTCTACAGTTTCTTTTGCCTTTTGAAGAAGGTGTAAAGCAAGTTGCTGGCTTATATTCTAGACTTTGGGCAGATCCCTTTGCTGAAGAATCCTGGTTTTCCAGGCAACAGAACGCAGTCCCTCGTTGGTCCCCAGCCCTTGCCCAAGTCTTAAAGAGGGCCACTGGTGCACTTGCACAGATGCTGTGGGGCCATCCTTGTTAGCAATGAGACCCCTGCCCACCCTCTCATCCCCTACCCCCAATCCTGCAGCGCTCTGGGCTTGATGGTCAGCCAGAGGTGAGGTCGGGGGTCACCTTGAGGGGTGGAGCTGACTGAAGAGATGGGTGAGGGATGCCTAGACTTAGATCAGCCTTTGCTGCAGGGTTGGGTCTTTGATGGAGGCCAGTCGTGCTGCAAAACCTTTTAATGCTGAAGTCATGACCATTTAGGGACACAAGCTGGACTTCCCAGGCATATGACACATTCCTCTTCTTATCACAATAAATTGTGCTAGCGGTGAGTGGGCTCCGGGCAGAGGCAGGGGCTCTGCTTTTTCTGCTTTCAGCAGTACTGGTGTTTGTCACTTCCTGAATATGCAGGCTCTTTCTGGTAAGGGAAAGCAAAATGCCAGTATTAAAACTTGAAGAAAGAGTGTCTGTGGCTTGGAAAAAATCCCAGAGATAATAGTACAGTACTCTGCATCACAATGCTCTTGGTATGAAGGATGATATTGTTGGGAAAACATGGCAATGATTCTGAGAGGAGAAGTGGTTCCAGAGAGCTGGCCTCTGATGAAAGAGGGGATTTGATTGATGCACTATGTCAGTGAGCACACACATAATCATCTAGACACTGTCATTCCCATTCTTTCTGGTCCTAGGGCTGGCCTCACCAGATTTTCCACTGTGCCTTAAACAAGGTAATATATCAGGATGGGTTCTATCAGCCCTAGGCCTCACATCTGTGCTGGACACACAGGTGGCGTGATGTGTGGGCACAGAGACACACCCTAAAATAAACTCCCCCAAACTAGAGAGCCTCATTGACATCACTGAGCTGCTGTGATTTCTTCCAGCTTGCCGTTAGAGAATAACAAACACTTTACCATTCGCAAAGCACTTTTATTTATAGTATATTTATTTTATCCCATTCCATTCTCACAACCCTGGAAAGGAGGGCAGGTATTATTATCAGTCCATTTTAGAAATGAGAGATAGCAGCTCAGAGAGGTCAAGGGACTTTCTCAGCAGACTCCAGCTTGTAAAGCTTGTATTCAACTGAGATCTTTAATTGAACCCTGGGCTCTGTTCACTGTATCATGAATTCTACTTTTAGGGCAATCCCATTTCTGTTCCTTGTCTTTTGCATTATCTGGTTCTGAAGAGTTTAGTTTGTGTAGGTTTCTTTTTCGCATTTGTTTGGGTGGGGTTGGGGGGGAGTTACAGATGTTTCTTAGAGTCTACAGAAAAATTCTTGTACAGCAAGCACCCCAATTGACAAGACAATGTTAAGTTTCAGTCTGCAATCATTGCTGATTTCTCTTGAAATGGCGTTCTCACAGATTGCCCATAAGATGGGAGCTTTTCATGCATTATATCCCTAATGGAAATTAGAGGTACCTTTAAGAATGGGTTGGGTACTCATTACCTCAAGTTATACAAGAAACCCTCATGGGATGAGTTTACAGAACACCATCAACTCAAGTATTATTATCTCTTTGCATCAGTGGACACACTTTTGTTATATTTTATTGAAGTAGAAAGGTTTGGAGTTTTATTTTGTTAGAGTTGTTTTATTTGGGTGCAGAGCTCCCTAGAGAGAAAGAGAAGAGTGATGGAAGGAACTGATGAACTGTCATTCCCCATCTTGGCCTAGAAGACTCAGTCCAGCCCCAGTGAGGGAGGAGTAGTCATGTAAGACTTAGAGTAACCAAGGATACAAGCAATTGTGCTATGGGACACAGGTAGCCAAGAACAGCCAATCAGCAAGAGGTTCATTCATTCCCCACTGTTCCACCCCACCCTCCACTTTGGCTACTTGGTGGCCTAGAGTGGCCCCAGGAGAGCATGCTGCATCCAGCATGGCATCAGGAGTGCCCATTATAGGAGCAGTCTGTTTACAGAGTGTGCACATGCTGGCGAGGTACCCTTTTGTAGGGGGTGTGGAGAGAAGACCACCAGTGGGTTGGTTACAGTGGAAGAATAAGTTGGTCTGCCTATAAACTATGCCTCAGGGGCCTCCAGAAGTAACTGAGGATGAGTTGGCAAGGGAAGAGATGAGTATAAAGTTTGACAGACCTTCAAGAGGGCTTGGAGCTAATGAAATTTCGGTCTGGATATCAATAGGACAATCTATAGGCTGGTGAAGTCTGGTAGTGGGGTATTGTGAAACACTGAACTGTATCCTTCTCTTCTGTGTCATTCAACTTCAAAAATTCTGTTTGTAGTGAAGGTGCCATGCAACACGCTTACAGTGCAGTCTCCTTCTAAATGCAGTTATCTGGGGCAGGCCCCCTCCAGCCGATTGCCCTATCTCCCCCCATCATTCGAGGATGGGCCATGCAGGGGGGAGGGAGTCTCTCAGAAATTGTTTCTAGGGCAGCAGCTAAGAAGTCTAGCTGCAGGATTTGGGGATGGGAAGAAAATAAATAGTTGTTTCCTATGTCAGGGCAGATAGGATTTGCTAAAGGCTTCTGAGTGACTAGGTTATTAGGCAAAGATTTTTTGCTATTTCAACTGAAACTGGAATGAGAGTAAATATGGAACTACAGAGCAAACTGCAGTGTAAAGGATTTAATTAGAGCAATAAAGGATTTCCCAACATCAAAGGAAACAAGTTCTTTGCTCTTGGCCCATTTTTAAAAGTAAACAGAGAGGCTTCCCTTGTCTGCCAACCTTCCAGATCTAGTTTAAATGGCTCCCTACATATCTGTTCCTGAATGCCCACCCTTTGCCTGAATTCGCTGACCTTCTGTCCGTACTCCCATATCTTCATTATAGCACTTAAAACTGGTCTGTGAATTTCTCTGGGTAGAGAGAGAGTGTCTTATTCTTTACTGCTTCCTTGACCCTTAGGAGGTACACAGTACCTAGTAAATGTTGGTTGGTTTGATTGTAAGTGAAAAGCTGCATCAAGGCAGGAAAGTATGGTGGTGCTCATAAAAGCCATACACGTCAGCACTTTTTGAGCTTCATTTGTGGAATGGGCCATGAGGGGCTACATGAAGTTGATGGTGCAATGCGGTTCTATAAGGAAAACATTTTTGTGCCTGATCTTATACAGTCCCCTTCTCTACTTTAACCCTTCCTTCTGCCTGACAGTGGGTCTGGAAGCAAAAGTTAGGTGCTCTATGTGAAGACAAGAGGTCTGAATGATTTCTTGCGAATGGCAAAGGATTTGAAGGAATGATGGTGGAGAAAATGAGCAACATGCAAGCCCTGGGATGTGGGAGCACAGAGAGAGCAAAGTGTGCTTACCAAAGGCGGCGGAGGGCACGTCGGTGCCACAGGACCATTACCCCAAAAGCGTCTTCTTTTCTGTGTGGATTCCTAATACGGTCCACTCAGGAGGGGCCTCCAATGAGTGTGTATAGGACTGTGTACCAGTGCTGCCAGGAATAGCTACTTCACCGGGCCCTGGCACCTTCCTGAGGAAGAAGATGCCAAACCAACCCACCAGACAAATGAACTCAAGGGAAAGGGGTTAGTCAAACCCCAGGCGCTGTCTCACAACCGTCTCCACAGTGGGTGGGAAAGAACTTGGCCCAAGTGATCCAAAGACTCCCTAATGCAAGATCTGGAACATTCCAAAGCCCTCCTTACATGGAGAGAGGGAGGCCTATGGCGCTGCTGCAAAGTAAACAAAGAACGACATGGGGTTTCTTTTAAACTGAAGCGTGTAAAATAGAGGTGGGGAGGCTGTGAACACCCTGGCAGCAATTATGCAGAAAGACGGCAGTAGATACAGGGCAGCACCCTATCCAACAACATCAGCAGTGTCACACTCCATGAAGAGCTGTGTAAGAGCTGCTAATTACTGAGACTCCAATAGGAGCTGTGTCTTAAAAGTGATTTTGAACTGATTGCAGCTTATTGAACTGACTGCAGCTGTAAGCTATAAAGGAAGGAATCTAAATAAAAGTGAAAAATCCTTTGATCAAACACAAACGAACTGTTCCAAATAAAAATACCTTTATTTTACATACCCATCATAGCTGTCTGTTTCACATGTGTAAACAAATGCTTATACACATTTACTAAACATAGAAGTTCCCTGAGACAGGGACCATACTTGTTCACCCTTACAACTCCTTATGGTATACCATAGCATCTAGCACATAGAAGCTGCTTACTGAATTGAATTTGTGGTAATGATTTGACCAGATAATTGTCCTTTTTAGGATAATGGGCCACTATAAAATGAATACCCGGGTGAAGCAATACAAAAGGCCATTTTAATAACCTCAACTCCAAGAAAACATACCATTTTTTCTAGAAGCCCAAAAGAAATATGCAAATACAAACATTCTTGAAAGCCAACCACACTACATTCCACCACACAGACTGTGTTGCTTGAGCCGAGTTGCTAGGCAACCACTTGGTAATTCCCCTTGTAAGAGAGACGAACCTGTCATCTGCTTTCTTGGCTATATGTGACATGAGGAGACAACAGGTAAAGGCCAGGCAAGAACACCTGCACCTGGATAACACAATCACTCTTGAAGTGTGATGACACTGAAGAAAATCTCCATGCCCTGTCAGAAAGTGCTGGAGGGAGAATTCCATTAAACTATTAGCACAAGACATTCTGGTGAATTTTCTGGGATGTACCCTGTGGGTAAATCCTGTGGGTTATCCTGTTATCCCTGCCCACAAAGCAGGAGACCAAAAGCACTGTAGCTCTGCATGTGGATGGCTGTCAACTCACTAAGGGCTCCAGATCAGCATGTCCCATTATTGCAGCTGGGATGAGATTTCTACCAAATAAAAGCAGGCTTTTAAAAGAACACTCGACATCTCAAAGAAATCCAAGTTCTGAGTGAATAAACCACACTTTTTTTTTAATACCTGAGGAAATGTTTTTAGTAATGTCTTTGTTTGGACATGATTCCCAGACATTTTAGGCAAATGAGCTCCTTTGCAAAGACCCCACTCCGCTATAAGTATTAACATCGCTGCCTTTGAAATAGTCTGAAGATCTGATAAAGTATTGGAGAATGAATAAGAAATGTCTCAAAACTTCTCTGACATTAAGAAAAAATAGAACTTAAAGTTAAATGCCACTTTCGATTTAGAAGGCTAAGGGTATACATCTTTTTCATATGAATTTTCAAAAGGACTGTTCCCCTGGTTTAAAAAAAATAAGAATATTTGCCCACTCCCTACTCCCACAAATATTGTATTTATGTCTTCTTTAAAATGGCTTGCATTTCAGTCTCCTGTTTGATATTTAACTTTGAGATCTTAGACTCTGGGATCAAGCAGTCAGTTGAAAAGAAAGCAGTTTCTGAATCAAGATAAAACCAACTAGGCAGTTTTGATGAATAAGTGGGTACGGTTTCACCTTAGCCTCTAGTGCCCACTTACCCAAACTGTTGTGATGCTGACTTAAACAAGCCCAACTGGCCATACCTGTGGAGTGAAGCCTGTCAAGAGTGCCAGTCCTGTCTCTCTGGTGCCATAAAGAGGATTGCTGGCATGTGAAGTTCCTGGGCTTGTCTCTGCAAAATAAAGTCAGGGCATGTCATCTCTACCAACTACCAAGTTTTATAAGATTCTTCATGGAATTCCAAATAGAGTCAGCCATTCCAACAGAGCCAAATTGTTAGGGAGGAGGATCATGGGCATTCCTGAACAAATGCTCAGAATGCAAAAGACCCTACAATGACTCTAGGGGGAGCAAGGTGTAGAAGGAGCAATGAAAGCTCTGGAATTTCTTCACCAGAATTACAAGTGTGGAGCAAAACCTGCCAGCAGCTACCTTCACTCCACCTTCTCAACATGCAGTTGTACGTAAGTGGCCTGGAGAGCAGAGCGTTATCAGGGACCTGGCAAAAGAAGAGGAGATCTCCAGTCCCCCCTGCCCCAGTGGTCCTGGAGGTGACTCACTCCTCTGGTTGATGGTGTCTTCCTTCTTTGGAATCCTGTCAGTGATGTGTGAGCCCATTGTCAAATTCTCAGAAAGCTGGAGTCCCACTGGTGTCAAGTTGGTTGAACACTTTTTATGTAGAATTTACTTTGTGGAAGAAAAATATTAAATAGCCTGCCCTGATGGAGTTTAGACTCCAGTGGGGAAGACAGATACGTACCCAATAAATTAAAAGGTAAACCAGTCTGGATCAAGCCACAAGACATAGAAAGTGTTCAATTTGGGAAATACTTAATGTCTGTGTGGAAGCTGCTCCTGATGGTGGACTTTGTATTCAGCCTCCTATTACTGAAGAGTCAGGTTCCACTGAAGAGCTCCAGCTCCATCTGGTATTCTGCTGTGGTGGCCTGTGTTCCCTCCCTGTTGACAATTCCATGCTGGGGAGCTCAGCTGGGACGCGAAGGCTGTTTACAGAAGGGAGGGAAGCCTGTAAGGCAGGATAGGAGGCCAAGGAGTAGTTCAAAGTCCATAACACAAAGGGGCAATTGAACAGCTTTCTGGTTCTGGGTCTTCTACAGAAAGAGAGGTGGTGAGTTTAAGTCTAAGACTATTATATTCACTGGGGGGAGATGACACTTTATATTTCCCCTAAAAAGTTTCTAGATAGAGGATCTAACAAGTAGAAGGCAGCTGCTGAGTGGTTTGAAAAGATTGGAGGGTTGAAATCAGCATTATCCTCCCACCCCCACTCTGCCCCCACAACAAATACCTCTACCATGTGCAGAGTGAAAGAGGAGGACCAGATGGAGGTGTTTTCTGCAGAGTTCGCCTTTCTAGTGCTCAGTCTCCATTCCTGGCATCCTCTCCCGTGAGTGCTTGTACCTTGGGCCTTCTGGCCTGGCTTCCCACTGGCCTCCCCCTCAGCACAGCAGGAAAGGGTGTGGTGGTACCATTTCCACTTTACGACAGAGGCAGTCTAGCAGAATGGCTAAAAGCAAGGATTCTAGAACTCAAATCCTGACTGCACCACTTTCCACCAGTGACCTTGGCAAATGCCACAGCTTCTTTACCTTAGTTTACTCCCTGTAAAATGAGAGTAATGACACCACAACCGTCTCATAGGACAGTGTGAGGTTAAAATGACTAAATCTAGGCAAATCACTTAGAACAGTATCTGGCAGATAGGAAGCACCATGTTTGTGGTTATGAAAGAATTTGTCTTGGGTTCTATAGTATTTGCATGTTAAACAATTATACTTAAAAGAATTTCAGGTAAGATTGGCAAGAAAATGGAGAGCTATTTGGGAGAGGTTTCCATTGCCCCTGAAACCAAACCTGTCTATATATTAATATCCTGATTGTAACCCAAATATTATCCTTTTATTGTTCCTGCTCTTCCAGATATCTCCTAAGAATATGAGCTAAGAACCAATTGGCTGGTGGGGACCTAAGTCACCTGAACTTCTAAGGAAAAGAGGATCAGGCAACTCTATCACCCACCTCTGCCTCTGCCAGCCTGGGACCTATAGACCTCGGGCCCATGTGCAGGCTGGAGCCCCCCTCCTCTTCTCTCCTGACTCATGGCTCTGGGACTCTTGAGCATAAACACACTGACCATCCCAGCAGATCCTCCTCAAACTGTGAAGTGGTCAGCACTAATGCTAGATGCAGAATAGAGGATAACTTTTACAGATGGCCAAATTAAGTTTCAGAAAAATAAAATAGATGTCTTTCAAATGTCTGCCCAATAACTGATGCCAGTCCTTGTGTAATATTTTTATTGGTCCTCAGCAAAATTAGAAAAATAAGAATAATGCAATGTATTTTTCATAAAGCAGAATCATTCAACTTATAAGATTATGACTATCTTCCCTCCTGTGTACAGGTGAGGGAAGATGTTGAAATGCTCCTTCTTTTATAAAATGATATTGACAGGAGCTGGGATTTGAAACTATATCTTTTGAATACTTTCACTGTTTCCAATCCTTTCAACTACTTTTAAGTAATTTTAAAAGAATTTTAATTTATAAATAAAATTTATATATTAAAATAAGTATTACACAATTATTAAGTATATTAAATTATATACAAATTGTCTATTTTTAAATAAGTTCAAATAAAACTCAACATAAGGTTAACTCTTCATGGCATCCTATACAGGACTGAAAACTCAAATCCTCACATGGACAGGGCAGGTAATAATTTGATGAAGAGGGTGGAGATGCAGTTTCTGACCTCCTGTCTGTGGCTCTGCAGCAGAGGAGAAAGCTGCAGCCTATTTGCAAATCCGCTAAGTATAGCATTTAAGGGAGCAGGTCTCCACCTGCTGTCAGTGATGGTAAAGCAAGAAGACACCATACTTCGAAACCCACTCTCTGTCACAGGAACCTTAGCCTAAATAAGAGTGTAACAACAAAGATTTAAGAACACAAAACATCAGGAAACTATCAACAGAAGAGATGCTGATTAACAAACCCTGGTGAATTTATTTATTTATTTATTGGTATCATTAATCTACAATTACATGATTATGGTTACTAGACTCCCCCCATCAACAAATCCCCACCACATACCCCATTACAGTCACTGTCCATCAGCATAGTAAGATGCTATAGAATCACTAGTTGTCTTCTCTGTGTTGTACAGCCCTCCCTGTGGCCCCCACCCCCACATTGTCTGCTAATGGTGATGTTCCTTTTTCCCCCTTGTCCCTCCCTTCCCACCCATCCTCCCCAGTCCCTTTCCCTTTGGTAACTGTTAGTCCATTCTTGGGTTCTGTGAGTCTGCTGCTGTTTTGTTCCTTCAGTTTTTTTCTTTGTTCTTATACTCCACATATGAGTGAAATCATTTGATACTTGTCTTTTCCGCCTGGCTTATTTCACTGAACATAATATACCCTCTAGTTCCATCCATGTTGTTGCAAATGGTAGGATTTGTTTTCTTCTTATGGCTGAGTGATACTCCATTGTGTATATGTACCACATCTTCTTTATCCATTCATCTACTGATGGACACTTAGGTTGCTTCCATTTCTTAGCTATTGTAAATAGTGCTGCGATAAACATAAGGGTGCATATGTCTTTTTCAAACTGGGCTCCTGCATTCTTAGAGTAAATTCCTAGGAGTGGAATTCCTGGGTCAAATGATATTTCTATTTTGAGTTTTTTGAGTAACCTCCATACTGCTTTCCACAATGGTTGAACTAGTTTACATTCCCACCAGCAGTGTAGGAGGGTTCCCCTTTCTCCACCACAACCTTGCCAACATTTGCTCTTGTTTGTTTTTTGGATGGTGGCCATCCCTACTGGTGTGAGGTGATATCTCACTGTGGTTTTAATTTGCATTCCTCTGATGATTAGCGATGTGGAGCATCTTTTCATGTGCCTGTTGGCCATCTGAATTTCTTTGGAGAACTGTCTGTTCAGATCCTCTGCCCATTTTTAATTGGCTTATTTGCTTTTTGTTTGTTGGGGTGTGTGAGCTCTTCATATATTTTGGATGTCAATCCTTTATTGGACATGCCATTTATCAATATATTCTCCCATACTGTAGGATGTCTTTTTGTTCTATTGATGGTGTCCTTTGCTGTACAGAAGCTTTCTAGCTTGATATAGTCCCACTTGTTCATTTTTGCTTTTGTTTCCCTTGCCCGGGGAGATATGTTCATGAAGAAGTTGCTCATGTTTATGTCCAAGAGATTTTTGCCTATGTTTTTTCCTAAGAGTTTTATGGTTTCATGACTTACATTCATGTCTTTGATCCACTTCAAATTTACTTTTGTGTGTGGAGTTAGACAATAATCCAGTTTCATTGTCTTACACGTAGCTGTCCAGTTTTGCCAACACCAGCTGTTGAAGAGGTTGTCATTTCCCCTTTGTTTATCCATGGCTCCTTTATTGTATATTAATTGACCATATATGTTTGGGTTAATATCTGGACTCTCTATTCTGTTCCACTGGTCTGTGGATCTGTTCTTGGTGAATTAGTTTTTATACTGGTTTGGCTTTATAAAAATATTCATCATCTATGTTCATGAACTGTGCATTCTATATATCTAATTATATACAACCATACAGTGGTTCAATAAAAATTTGCCTATCAGTAAACTGATCTGACTCAATTGGTTCCATTACTAAACCTGTCTTTGAAGTTTAAGTTATTGATACCATATGGCTGCTCTCATAAGATAGTTTGACTTGTTTGTCCTTTTGGAGAACTAAAATAATCCTCACGCAATCATTTATTTCACTTACTCTCCTTTGCCTGGTATTCATTATGCTCTTACCCACTTTAAGTCCAACTTTCATCTGTCCTTAAAGTTTTACTTCCTGTTCTCTTCCTCCTCTAACAAACAAAAGAACAAGCTGAAATTATTATTTTCACTCCCTTGGTTTTATTAGATTTTTTTTCAGATTCCTCTGGCATTTATCACATTCTCTCCCATACTGTATTAGAATATGTCTATTTCCCACATCAGATTCCAAGGTATTTGAAAGGAAAGGCTGTTTTACTCTGCCTCAGAAAGAGGCATTATGGGTAATGGTCAAGACCCCAGGTTTCATAGTCATGTCATAGGCATAAACTCCAGTACCCTCATCTATAAAGAGGATATGATAATAACATCAATCATCATGAATTTGTACAGGCATAAGAGAAATGTATGTAAAGCTGCCTGGTTCTTAATTACTTGACAATTGTTAACTATTGTTTTCATTCCCTCCATCCCCTAAACAAATGCCTCATATACTGTAAGCATTCAATTATCCTTTATTGGTAGTTAATGCTAATAAATACATTCATACCCAGTAATGTCTTAGCATTGTGTGTCTGGAGGACTAATGTGATTAACTATGACCTCGCAGTGCTTAGAAAGGCTTGGATTACCAACACAGGGCTATTTCCTCCTGCCCCTTCATCTAGATCAGTACTATCCAATATAACTTTCTGTGATGCTGGCAATGTGCTAGAATGTGTGCTGTCCAATACAGCAGCCATTAGCTGCATGTAGTTACTGAGGAAATGTGGCTACTGCGAATAAGAAACTGAATTTTTTCATCAGTTCAATACCCTCTAATTATAAGTGGCTACCTTATTGGACAGGGCAGCTCTAGAACTTGCCTCCACCTATCAACTTTAAATTCACGCGTGTCCTCTTTTTCACCACTTAAGTAAATTTTTTTCTAATCTTAAAAAGTAACCCTCACCCATTCAAGGCATCAGCACTTCCACTTATTCCAATCCCTTTTCTTCTTTGGCTGTCACACGGTGCGTTCAGTGACAATTGGCCAAGAGCCGGCATGGTAGACAGCATCCATAGAAAACACATGTTCGACAGTCACATGGGACAAAGCGAGCCGTACATCAAATGACATGAAGTCACCTAACAAAAATACTGACTACGTCCCTGCCTCGTGAGGCGCTGTCTCACGGGTTAGTTCGGAAGGCGTATCAACCGCAGAGACAGGCGTGGCGAAAATGTGAGCCGGGCGCAGGGCGGCCAGGTCACGCCTCCATCAGTCCGAGACGGCGGCGAGATTGGCTGCCGGCCCTCCCACGCCGGCCACCGCCTCCACAGCTCGCGTGCAAGTCAGCATGGACTGTCCCTGTGCCCAGCCTTAACAGTGTCCCAGCGTACAAACCGAGAGAGCCGTTTCCCCTGGCCGACCTACATCCGCTCCCACAGGAAAGTCGCCTCCAGCTTTGTGGGCTAGAAGCCAGCCCACCCCCGTCTTCGCCAAACCCCGCCTCAAAACGGTGCCCCAGCTACTCGTCTCTAAAGGTCCCCTGTGCAAAATGGCGGCGGGGGCCTGGAAAACCATAGAGACGTCCTCCTTCCGCGGAGAGAAAGCGAGCCTCTTAGGAATGTCCGCACCTCCCAGCCAGGCTGCAGGCCGCGCCTTTTGGAGGAGGCGGGGATAGGGTGCGCCTCCAAGGGCCCCTCTAGGAGAAGAGCGGGCCGTCTCCATGGTCCCGGGTCCTCCGAGCCGCATCACGCGGCTGGTGAAAGCGTCGCGGAGGCGTGGGGAGAAATGGGCGGGACGCTGGGGGAATAGCTTGAGACCCGGCGACCACGGGGTTGTCATGGAGCCGCGGGGCCGTACTCGCGCATGCGCCGCCAGACCCGCAGGGCCGGTGGTGGAGCGGCAACCTCGGCAGTAGGTGAACACAGGCGGGCTGGGCCAGGGGTGGGAGAGGGTTTGGGCGAGGAGTGTGGGGAAGTGACTAGGAGTCGGGGAGAGAAAAAAGGAAGCGAGGTAGGCAAGAGAGAGAACCGGCACTTTCGGGGGACAGAGGGCCAAATGGTGGGAGCAGGAGGTGGTTTGTCCCTCCCCCATGTAGTTTGTTGGTTTTGCTGCGAGCAGCGGGTCTGCGTGGGAGCGGGGTCGCGGGTGAGGAGGGGGCTTGTGTGAGGAGCAGCGGGGGAAGACCGCCAGGGCTGGTGGGTCCTGGGCTAGCCCTAGGGGCCACAGCCTGCCGGGCGTCCGGATGGCGGGGGAGAGCCTGAAGGCCTGAGGGGCAGTGAGCAGAGGGGCAGGTGAGTGGGCACGGGAGCTGGTAACCGGTGAGGGTCCTGGGCCTCCCTTGTGGGGATGGGGGTACTGCCCCGTTCTGGGCCCGGAGCACAGGTGTGCTCTTTTCCAGAGACCTGCTGTCACCCATTTGGCTGGTTATTTCCCCTGGGTGGCCAGCTTGCCAGATGTGGTGGCAGGGGACGGGGAGATGCAGGAGCAGGTGGACAGTGCCAAGTAAGGAGTTGGTTGGTGGTGGGTGGGTTGGTGGGGAGCTCTGATCCAGACCCAGGGCACAGGCTGCAGCCAGGATCCCTGTTGCCCAAGTCCTGGCAGTACACATTGCCTGGGCGTTTGCCCTGGGAGGCTGTTGGTATGCCAGTCACAGCACAGTCCCAGGGTCTGCCCAGTTCTGCCTTGCTGAGCTGGCAGGCTGGCGGATGCCTGGAGGGTGCTCCTGCTGTCAGGCACAGATGCAGCGTGGGCTGGTGTGAATGGGGAGGTGGGCACTGTTACTGTGAACCCTCCTCAAAGCATGGAATTTGGGGAAGTTCTCCATATCTCCTCTTTGAAAGGAGTATGGAGTGAGCTATACCTGGTCTCTAAGAGAGGACATCGAATAAAACTGGGGTTCGAGATCTTTGTCGTGAATCTGCAGCCAAGTTGGAGAATGGACATGGATGTGAAGAAGAAAATGAATATTAGAGAGTTAGGTAAATGGGGTTTTCCCCCACTCTGTTAAAATACAGACATTCCCCCAGAATGGTATCTCCAAATATGCAGACCAAGAGAAAATGACTTCAAGAAAACCTAGTAATATGTTTATAATTCTGACTGGGATTACTCAGAATCACTGGGTTTTTTGGGTGGTAAGTTCTTAATTATCTGTGGCCTTATCCCTTTATTGTACTTAAGCCTCTGCTTGGGTTTTCATCTCACACCTTTGTCCATGCACACATGTTATACACATGACACCTTTTGAAGGGAACTCGAGCTCTCAGGGAAGTTGCCAAGTACCTATAAAAAGAGATCTGAGAGCAGCATTTCAGATCCTTTGCTTGTAAACCTTGGGTGTCCTCTTTATCAATCCATAGAAATTTGATTAGACCCCCCCCATTAATTTGGTGGATTCATCCCTGAGGTTTCATCTTAGAAGAGGGGTAGATGAGATATGTTTCCTGCAGGACACCAAACCTAGAAGTCAGATCCTTAGGGTGACCATGATTTTTGGAAATGCAGAATCTTGACCTTCAAGCTGTTCGGGTATTTTGGTGACAGCTAAGCTGCTAGGGCTGTCAGCAAGATTCAGCAGGACAGAAGATTTGTTGGAATTTATAATTCTGTTGAGTATCTCACACACCAATTGTTGGGGGCTGAGATTGCAAAGATGAAAAAACAACTCTTGAGATTGACAACACAAATAATTCAACTCTAATGTAAGAAATGCAAACGTAGACGTAAGAGCCAAGTGCTTGGAGCACTTGTTAGAATTTTATCCAATATTTATATAAACATCTGTATTTATTGATTTACTTTCTGTTATGAGTTTCAGTGTGTACTGTACTCTCTGGGAACCTTTTGGACTCTATGTTACATATGCACTTAGAAGAGACCAAATTAGGTCGATTCTGACAGTTTGAGGAGCTGAGGTTGGAGTCCTTCTAATGCAGGGTCAGGCATGTGAGGATCTGAGATGTTTGTAAAGCAGCATTAGTGGTTACCAGTCTGTGCCAGGAAGCAGAGATGGCACGGTAAGAGCCTCCTAACCCATTTTCAACCCCCACTGCTTATGAGTATTTAACTTTATTGTAAACTAATACCAAGGAGGAAAAATCTTGAGGTCATCAGACTTTGCTGTTTGCATGGTGGTGTGTCTGAGAGCTGGGGTAGTAAATGCCATCACTCTGTCTACTTCCCTCCCAGCGAGGGCTTCATGTATCCTGTGGATGAGTGGTTCTGTTGTTCACTGGCTAATCGATGTTCTCAGCACCACTCCCAAGACAGAAGTGCCTCTCCTCCCAAAACAGAGGGTCAAGGTAGGATGTAGCCCTTCATTCTCCATCCCACTTGAACCTCCCTGGGATGCGAGGCTTTTTCTGCTGCTTAAAGAGAACTCTAATTTATACAAAGGCTTTCCTATTTTTAGTCATTTTCAGATCTAAGTTTGTCAGTTTATTGTTCTCAAAGTAGATTATGCATTCTTTATTTCCAACTGCCACCAAAATTCCCCAGGATCTGAAATTTTTGCATCTGTTCTCCTTTTAACCTCTTTGTCAAAATTTCAGTGTTTTGATTTCACAATCCACATTGTCTTGCAATTTCTCAGTGAGCCAGATAGAATGAATCCCTATTTGTCTCCTGTAGTCTGTTGACTAACCTTCAGTAACAGTGCAAGATGTTTTTTGCTGTCACAAGAAAGACTAAATTGTCTTGTAGAAGACTAAACTGGGAGGCTTTTCTAAAATACCTGTAAAAGAGTCCATGTTTAGTAAGATAATATGAAACTTTGTCAAGTTCTCAATTAGTTGCAACTAATATGAGCTACCCTCCTAATCTAAATCAACAGCGGCTGGGTCAGACTGGAGGCTATCTGAATGCCCATCCACAGACTACATCTACTTCCATTTTGAAGAAGCCTTCTATTCACTCTTTGAACATTTCAGGGAAATGAAACTATGCACATTTGTTGGGTTTCATACAAAAGTACCCTGATTTAGTTGGAGATAGAGTTTTATATTTTAGTCTACTTTTTAAATTGGATTGCCCATGCTGTCAAACTTCATAGCCTCCCAGTAGAGAGACAATGCTTTTACACAGTGCTCGGCAAGATGTGGCAGTGCCATTATCGTTTATGCACATAGGACATGTGACCTGTGAAAGAGTTCTTGGTTTGACGTGGATTGAATGGGGAAGCCAGTCCTCTTAAATGAGTTAGATATGGTACAAAATAATTGTTATTCGAAACTATTTAAAATTCAGCCTCATTCAGAGCAGCGTGTGATCCTTTTACTCCACTTACACTATTTACAAAAGTATGAGCAAGAGGGTTGCTCAAGGATGCTGGAAACTTCCTTGTCTTCTATTTAATTTTATTTCAAGTCATTCCTCTGCTTCTGTAGTAGATCCTGTATTAGCAGAAATGTTTGGACTTGACATTTCATGGTATTCTTGATACAGTGCTTTTTGGAAGGGAGCTTGTGTTTCTACCCAGAAGGACAAATCATTGGAGTCGCAAGTGGATTGTGAATGAAAATGTCACTAGGTGTAGTGTACACCTAGTATCGTGGCCCATCCAGGCTGCTATACCATAATACCATAGACTAGGTAACTTGTAAAAAGTAGAAATTTGTTTCTCCCAGTTCTAGAGGCTAGAAGTCTGCTATCAGGTGAGGACTGTCTTCCAGGCCTCAGATTTTTCACTGAAAAGGTGAGGGATCTCTCTGGAGCCTCTTTTTTATTTTTTCCCCATTAAAATATTGCTATACAATCGTATGTTGGTTTCATATATACAACACAGCAGTTCAGCAGTTACCCATATTACCAAATCCTCACCCCCTCCGGTGTGGTGACTATCAACATAGTAAGATGTTACAGAATCATTAACTGTATCCTCTGTGCTGTACTACCATCCCCGGGACCAACCTATATTGTGATTGTGAATTATTGGGCCCCTTATCCCCTCCCACCTCCCCCCTCCCCAACCCCTCCCTCTTGGTAACCACTAGTCCCTCCTCTGTGTCTGTGAGTCTACTGCTATTTTGTTCTGGAGCCTCTTTTATAGGGCACTAATTCCATCCATGAGAGCTCCACCCTCATGACTGAAGCACCTCCCAAAGGCCCCACCTCCTGACACCATTATCTTTCAGGGTTAGGGTTTCAACATATGAATTGGGGGCGGGCACACAAACACTCAGACCACAGCACCTACCTAATCTCATTAGCATGGTCATTTTCCCTCTTGGCCTCCTGTTCTCTTTCTTCCCTACAGTGTTTTAATCATGCCACCCTTATAGCTGCCTTTGGTGACTTAAATGGTCTTGTTAAAATATCTGGAATGTTCTCAGCCTCTGCTAGCCCTTGAAGAGCTCACTTGTCTCATTCTTTTTACTGTTATCCTAGTTCTAGATCTGCTATGGCCCACCTGTGTGTCCAGGGTCAAATCTAGGCTTCTCTATAATTTCTGAACTCTCAGCTTGGACAGGTGACAGTCTGCCCAGCATCTCCCCTTGGATGGCCCACAGTCACATCTCTCTATGTGTGAATCAGCCTAGCCGCCCTACCCAACTCCTTCTGTGCTCTTGGACTCCCTAGCTTAGAAAATGGTACCACCATCTACCCCCCAACACATAGTCACCACTAAATTGAGTCATCTTCCTAACAATGTCTACAATCTGTTCACTTCTCTCCATTTCCACTGCCACCACTCTAATTCACCTGGACTATCATGGTAGCATCTGAATGAGCTCAGTGACATTCTTGCCTTTCTCTACTTTAGTCTCAGTCCAGTATCCAAAATGCTTTTAAAATGCTGATCTGATCATGTCACTCTTCCGGTTAAAATCCTTCTGTGGCTTCCCATTGCTCTTAAGTTAAAAACCTTTACAACATGGGTTACAAGGCCCTGCCTGTCTGGCCCCCACCAGCCCCTCTAGCCTTCTGCTCCCTGCACTGTGCTCTGGCTTCCCTGGCCTTTCAACTCTGAATGTGTCAGGCTCCTTGCTCCCTAAGACCTTCATACCTCCATCCGCCCTTCCCCCTTTCCCTGGTGAACTGCTCACTCCCTCATCCTCTGGGTGCCAGCTGCATGTCACTTCCTCAGGAAAGCCTCAACACCCTCCACCCCCAGGAGCCCCTCTCCTTTCATAGCTATTATCAAAATTAACTGTGATTACTTGATTAATGTCTGTCTCTCTTGACTAAACTCCAGGAAGGTAGCAACGTGTCTGTTCTATTCACTGCATATCCCCAGTCCTAGCACAATGCTTGGTTCACAGCGGGCACTTGATAAATATTTTTAATTGACTGACTATAAGTTAACTGAGCCTGTTTCCTCAGATAGCAACTGAGGAGATCATGATGAGGCTCAAGTCAGCTAATATTAATGGCAATAATGTTACAAGCTTTTACAGAATCAAAACACTATTATATACGATCTAATTTGTACAAAAAAGTGCCTTTTAAGTCAAAATGTAGCATGCAATACAAGGAGTTGTTTTTACTCTGTTCAGGACCCCATTCACAGGAGTGAAAGGTTAATTTGAAAAACTACACTATGGGAGGTGACCACAGTAAGTAGGAGCCTGCGGAGGTATGCTGGGAAAGCAGGCTTGTCCGAGGTGGGCATTACCTCGCCTTCCCTCCCCCACGCAGCAGGATGAGTTACCCATTCCAGAAAGCTTGATCAAATGTGCCTTTGTTAGCAGTTCACAAAGCTTCCACTGAATGTGGTTTGTGTGCCTTGAGTTTATAATGGAATTACAGGGCATTGAGGGGGTGTTGTACCCCCTTTTAGGTAGAAACGTTCTACTGTTTGGTAAACTTGAAGCCATCGTCAGTTGAGACCTCTGAGAAAATACAGAGGGAGTGGGTGAGGCCAGTGTTCTTCACCCTTACTTGACTCACCACTTGGATCACCTGTTTCAGCTCTCCAGGCAGTGACTTCTTATGTAATTTATTGTTTTTCACAGGGCAGTCGGATGAAAAGCATACTGATGAATCCACTTCCTTCACAGTAAAATATGGAAAGGAAAAGCTCATCCAGAGAGAGCCCCAGAAGGCCCTCAGCCAGACAAGTCAAAGGCACAGACACCAAAGAAGTGTCTCGGCAGCTCGGCATGGCAGCCGCCGAGTCAGATAAGGACTCTGGATTTTCAGGTTAAAAATACCTTACTCTTTCTACATTGTAATAAATGATTTGCTTGAAAGATGTCCTCCCTTAAAACTCATTTGTGGGATAAAGATGGGAAGATTTCATGTACAGGATAAATAACTGAGCTCTTAAAATGGCAATTCTGATGCCATATGGCAGATTATATACCCATCAGAGTCACCATGGGGTTCGTTCTTTTTCTTAAGTTTTCTTTTTCTTTTTTTTGAAATATAGCTGACATACCATGGAGTTACTTCTGAAGGAATAATTGGCATCATTTTTCAACTCAAGACTCTCAACTTTAAATCTTACGCTTTTAGCTCTTGCAAGTGTTACTGGAAAAAAATGTTTAAGTACTCATTATTCTGTTGTCTTAGCTCCTTTTTCATAGGAATGGTTACATTGCTGGAAAAGAAAAAATACTACTGCATTTTGTCACCATGTAACAGATTAAATGAGCGTAGTATATAATTTAAGAACTTATTTTGCTAAAAAAGTAATTTTGCTGTGTTTAAAAATGTTTTCCCCCACAATCCATCCCTACCAGTATCTGTGCAGCTTGTGTTTGGACTGTGAGACCCCTGGTTCAATTTCAGACTTGAGAATCTATTAGAGACAAGAAAGTAGAACAGTTTCCCTCACTGGTTTGTTTTAAACCTTCACCCGAAAGGGCTAACTTGCATACCCATGGAACTTAGTTTTGTGCTGAAGCACTTGTGTTTCCAGGTCTGAGGGTAGTGATTGGAGTATGGTTTTACTGTCCACATTTTTGGTCCAGGGGATGCAGAGGGGTGAGGTCAGGGGATTCTGGCTGGATCAGCATCGTGAAGAGTGGAGCCCTCTCCTGGAGGAAGATTTATATATCTAGCCTCACAGAAGCTAATCAGCCCATCTTTTTGGCCTATTAATTTCTAGTGAGAAATGTAGCTGTTAGGAAAACTCTCTGACCCTTAGATTGGTATATTTTCTCCCTGTAGGCATGCTGCATGGGAAGCCAAATTATAAATAGACTGTTGCTCAGAGAGGAACAGAACACTGACCCACTGAAGGACTAGAATAAGGACAGTCCAGGGAGGGAGGGCCCTTTAGGTTTTTCTTTATATCTTAGCATGATTTCCCAAGCTTGCCTCCTGATAAGGCTCATCTAAGGCATTTGTTAAAAATATTAATCACCTCTCCTAGAGACTGTGATACCGAGGGCCTGGGGGAGGGCCTCGAATATGGGTTTTATTTTTTTACAAGTGTCTCGGGTGATTCATGTGATCACACATGTTTGGGAAACATTGCAGGCTTACGGTCTCTTTTTTTTCTTTTAATACCATGTTTGTTTTTCATATCATGAAGGTAAACCATGCTCATCATAGAAGCTTAGAAATTTAGGAACATGTGAAGAAGAAAATAAACATTATCCATAATCCTGTCACCTTTTATTCCCAGTACTGTTGACATTTTGGTACTTCTTCCCACAAGTTCAGCTTTGTCAGGCCTGTTGTTCTGTAGTATGTCCCAAAGTCTGGGTCGTGTTTCTGGTAGTTTCCATATTCTCTGCGTAGGAGTACTCAAAGAAGTATTGTGCTGTTCAAACATAAGGCAGTGTTAAAAGTAATCAAACTCAATATGCCCAGAAAGTGGCCCCAGTGAGTGCCTCCAGCCCCTGTGGGCCAGTGCCAGCGATTTCATCACAGCCTGAGTTATCGTTCCAATTACCTTGGACTGTGATGTGATTTTCAAATCCAAGATAGTTTTTTCCATTTTAATTATTTTCCCAACTTTATATTTTGAAAAATTTGAAGTCTACAGAAAAGTGAATGAATACACAGATGTTTTTCATTCAGATCCACTGAGTGATATCATTTTGCCATATTGCTTTATATCTCTCTATATACATACACATATATGTAAAATATATATATAGAATATATACTGAACTATTTGAAAGTTACAAACACTGGACATTTCACCTTACATATTTCAGTATGAATCTCCTAAAGCAAAATTCTCCTATATAATTATAATATTATACCCAAAAATTTAACACTGATACAGTTCATCATAGTCCATATTCCGATTTTTCCCATTGTCCCAACAGTGTCCTTTATAGCTATTTGTCTGTAAACGTGTTTGTTTTGTACCCAGGATCCAGTTGAGAGTTGTGCATTACATTTAGTTGTCCTGTCTTGTTAGTCTTATTTAGTCTAGAACAGCTTCCTCATCCTTCCTTTCTGATCCTTTGTCATTAAAAAAGAAAGAAAAAAAAGGAACATTGTTATCTTTGAGTTAGACCTATTTTTTGTAAAACATCTCACACTCTAGATTTTCCTAGTGTCTCTCCATTATTAGAATCAGGATAAGCATTATTTTACCAAAATACTGTGTTTTTGATGTTACATCCTTCCCATTGCAACACATAAGAAGACCCTAAGTCTTTCTTACTCTTGATGACGCTCTACTTAATCACTTGGTTAAGGTGCTGTGTGAGTGTATTCTAGATTTCTTTATTGTATTCTCTTCTCTTTGTAATTTAACAAGTAATTTATGGGATGACACATTAAGGTGTATGACTGTACTGTTCCCCAACAAACTCTAGACCAGTGATTTTAGCATCCACTCATGATCCTGCCTGCATGAGTTACTACAGTTGGGGTTTAAAAACAGTGTTCTAACTTTATCATTCCTTGTACATTTTGTTAGCTGACATTCTTCTGTGAAGAAGTGCTTTCCCTCCTCATTTTCTGAATATCACTATGGATTCATGAAATTCTTTTGTAACTGAGTATGTCAATCCATTAGCACTGTTCTTTTTGATACTCAGATTGTCCCAAATGTGGCCAGAGAACGTCCCTTCTGGAGAACTCCTGTGTCCTTTTGACATATCCCCATTTGTGTTTGAGTACTTCCTTGCTTCCTGGGAGAGTGAGATGTCCAGGCTCATCTTGTACCTCCCCTGCGAAGGCCTGGAATCAGCTGTTTCCCCAAGGAGCCCTGCTTTCCTTTTTTGCAGAATGGCATTCAGTTTATGTATTTTGCTTTTGAAGTCCTTGGTTTCTTGGCCATTTAGATTGCTTGTGGGGCTTTGTGAAAACACCCCTGCCTCAGCATCGAGTAAGCTAACTTAGTAGACTGAGGGCAGGCTGCAATATCCGTATCTCCTAAAAAGCATCACTGGAGATTCTGTTTAAATGCAAGTGTTAAAGTTGCACTCATTCAAATTATAGCCACATTCCAGTCCTGCCTCATCCCGATTACTCTGAGATTCTTGTTGAGCATTTAGGGCATTACCACAGTCCTCATTAGCAGGGCTGTAGCAGCCTCTTGGCTCACTACAGCAGGTAGCTCATTAACTCCTTTTTGTATGGATTTCACGTAGGGCGACCTTATTTTCTTTGTCTTTGGGAGTATCTTTCTATCACCCTTGTGCAGGATTCCCAGTAGGCACAGTCAGCGTGCACTTAAGACACCAACAAAGGGGGTACTTACATGGGTGGAGGGAGAAAACAAAGACACATTCCCCAATGCCAGCTTTAATGAACTTAGCCAGAATAGTACAATTAGAAAACTTAGGAAGAAGTTACTTAAATTTCAGCAAGAATGTAAGTTTTGAGGTTTGCAGGTTGGTTTTGTTTTTATGATTATATCCTGTGTCCAGAGTCTCTAAAGGTCTTAATCCTGCCTCAGGTCCCACATACACTCCCCTCCTCCTATGAACCCTAATTGATCCTGGCTTTTGTATGTAATAGATCTAGAAAGGAAGTCTGCTGTCCTAGGACAGTGATTTTTAATCTTTTGGGGTGAAAGGGATAATAATGGATTCCATTGAGAATTCAATGGAAGCTGAAGACTTGCTCAGAAAAATTCACAAATAAATGTATCACAAATGCTCGCTTCAATTTCAAAGGGTCCATGTCTCCCTTGGAGGCCAAGTTAAGAGCCCCTAGCCTAGAGAGCCTAAGTGAACTGCCCATTCTTCTGCCCACCAGATGGGAGCTCCGAATGTCTGAGCTCAGCAGAGCAGATGGAGTCCGAGGACATGCTGAGCGCCTTAGGCTGGAGCCGAGAAGACAGGCCAAGGCAGAACTCCAAGACTCCCAGCAGTGCCTTCCCTACACTGTCCCCGATGGTTGTCATGAAGAACGTGCTGGTCAAACAGGTGAGGAGGACTGTATCTCCTAACGTCTTTGCAAATGGAAGTTTCTAAGCTTCCTGTGCACAGAGCTACTCCCCCTGTCTGCCAAGGAGAGATTTCAGAAGTAGACCACCGCAACCACAGTGCTGCGTGCTCCTGTCCCGGGGAGACGATGTTTCCCTTCAGCTGCTGAGTGTTTTCACAGAATGACTAGAATCTTGATGTGTTCTCATTTTTCAGACAGTGAGACTATTTTATTTCTGTATCTCTAGTTTTTCCACAGTCCCTGTGGAATTCCTTAGTTATGTATAAAAGAACCAGGCAGAAGTGTCTGAACTCCTATAGGACATTCTAATATATGGTAGAATTTAGGGTAGAAACAAAAGAAACTCTTTTTAATTTGAATCGCCTTGGGAATTTAGAAGTGTAGGATGCATTTATCTATTTATCTAGATATCTCTATCTGTCTAATTGGTAGAGGCAATTTCCATGTTTTTCTCTAGGCCATGTCATTAATGAGAAAGCAGCTCTTTGGTCTAGGTATGGCTATACCAGCAGAATCCACACAGCATTGCTGCAGAGTTGAAAAGTACCTCGTTTTGGGCTTTATTACATAACTATGTATATCATGGGTTATTGTCTAGATATGAAAGAAAAGAAGACTTAGATGAAAATCTAAGCTAAGCCCCAGTGTCTGAAACAGAACTCAATCATATAAACTTGGTTAAAGAACAACTAACCTTAACCTACTTTGTTGTAAAATATATCAGTTTTGTGTGTGTCCATTGGTGAGGCTGCTTGAAGCTAGTGAAATTTGAAATCTGGCTTTCTGTTGTTAACCTTCCTTCCCACCTTAGATAGAAGACCATGGCTCTAGGCCGACAGGAATCCTTAATGTCTTAACTGTTATCTAGGTATTTCTGAGGAACACACTGATTTTCAGCAAGGCAACCTGGTGGGTTTGCAAAAAGAATTGGAAGATTTTTGCTTGGCAAATCCCATCTCAGCTGGAAGCCCAGCTCTCCTTATTGAAATGAGGAAAGAGGATAAAGACATGAAATGGAGTCCGAATGAGATTGCCCAGGCCCCACCAGCACTGTGAGGCTTTTTGGGGCTTCCTTTTTCCTGGCTCTTTCTCCCTGCTTTCCTGTCTGGCTCCCTTGTCACTCTTTCTTATGCATCTGTGTTTATCTGCCTTCTTTGTGTAGGCGAGGCTGGCAGCTCCCGAGGGCTGAGAACAGCCCACAGTTGAGGAGTAAGTAGGCTTTTCCAGCAGAGCCACATACTTCAGGACAAAGACCTGCTGCTGGGAAGGCTGCTGGGCTCAATCTGGAGATAGGAAGCTTGGGGGCAGGATGACCTCATGGAGTAGTCTAGGAGTTCTGTTTTTCACACATGCTGGAATCCAGCTCATTCCAAAATCAAAGTAATTATATACTTAAAAAAAGCTCTGCATATTGTGTACTGTCTTGGTTATTGCTGCTTGGTTGTAGGTAATAGTCTTCTGAAGGTCTGATTCCAGTTCTGCCACTGGACTGGGGGATCTTGTACAGAGTTGCTTAACCACAATGGACTTCAGTTTCCTCATCTTTAACAGGAAGGCTCTATGTGAAATGATTCTGAAACTCTATCCAAGTCTAAGATCGTGTCCCATATTCCCTCAGATGATTTTTGCATGAGTAATACATGTTAAAATCTAGTAATTAGAACAAATAACCTAAGTATCTATTAGGGCAGTGGGTCTAACAGCAGCATTAGGAAGAACAATCCAGTGAAATCATCTTAGAAAGCAATGACTTAGATGTTTTCTGGATCCATTTGCCTTGTAGGTCCACCCTTAGGGCCTGAGTGACTAAGGAGATAGCCTGAAGTTTTACTTCTGACTGAGCTGGACTAGGCTGATCTTTACTTTGCAAGACCCCTGATTTTGGATCTCTTCTGACAGGGAAGTGTGGTTGCTAGGCCAGCGTTGCTTGTTTACATACATCCCAGCGTATATCTGAACACCCAAAGGGCTCAGAATGGACTCTCCTGGTCATTCCAGCCTTTACACAGATGACCTACAGTTGAACTTGGCCTAACATTCCTACCAAGGCATCCAAGATGCTGACATGTGTGCCAAACAGTGTGCACATGTGGGAAGAGAGTCCATAGCTTTCTCCTGATAAACGACCCCACCAGGGGTGAGAACCTCTCTCAGGCTCTTTGCCTGGCCTCATCTACTCTCATATCTTCAAGACCATGTTGGAATTGAACTTACTTTTTAAATACTGGAGACAAGTAGCCATGCCCTGCTTTATTAGGCTTCCATCTGAATCAGTGCTTTAATTAAAAATAAAAATGTAAACTTGAGGAGTAATATAACAAAGGCAGTACAACAGAATGGTTAGAATAGGTTTGAGTCAGGCTGGAATCCTAGCTCTGTCACTCGGTACCTTGGTGACATGAATGAAGCAAGTTACTTTTAACTTTCTAAGCCTCAGCCTGTTTATGAAAGGAAATGATAAGTACGTTGTGGAGTCATTCTGGAGACTAAATGAGAGACCCGTGTAAAACATCACACAGTGCTAGCCTGCCCTAGGCACTGATACTTTGTACGTATTACTACGGTGAATGGTTTTATGGCTCCTGGGTGCTACTGATTTAAAAAATGGGCCCATGAGCTCTGAACAACATGTAACTTTTTAACCAAAAGTTGTTTGCAGGTGAAAGAGGTTCCAGACGTAACCGAATGAAAATAAATTTTGGTGTAAAGTCACATGTATAGTCTTGAGATAAGCACATTTAACTTAAGCAAGGAAATTGTACTATCCATATTTTTATTGCCTCAGTGTGACGTTACCTGTTATTACTTCACCTACCTACAGTTTCCTTTTCTGAGTGATAGCACTTGAATAAAAAATAGATACTTACTTCAAATTTCCCTTAGTAAAAGTTAAGAAAGGAAAATGATACCAGACCCAAATGGATTTTCAAGCCGCCTTTTTGGTCATTTCTTTAGAAGGGCCACTTGCATATGTGAGGGTAGCTCCTTCCTAGAAATTGTCGTAAGCATCTGAGTGTCTGCCTTTCCCTGTAGTCATAAGCGTCCAGTGTCTGTCCTTTCCCCAGGTACTGAGTAGTCTGCTACTCTCCTCCTTTGTTTTTAGGGCAGCAGCTCATCCCAGCTCCAGTCGTGGACCGTCCAACCCTCCTTTGAAGTTATCTCAGCACAGCCACAGCTCTTATTCCTTCATCCATCTGTACCGTCTCCTGCCAGCTCATGTCACACTGGAGACAAAAAGTCGGACTCCAGGAACTACTTGCCCATCCTAAATTCTTACACCAAAATAGCACCACACCCAGGCAAAAGGGGCCTTTCCTTTAGCCCAGAAGAACGAGGAGAGAGTGGAGTGCGAAAGAAAATTTGTACAGAGAGCCTTGGGCCAAGCTTGTCTTCCAGTGAGCCGACCAAGACTGGGGCTGTGCCATCCAGTCCTCTGGCTCCAGCCCCCTCCAGTGCCAAGCTTGCCGAGGACTCTGCTCCACGGGGTGTGCCCTCCCTGGTGGCAGGTGGAAGTCCACAGACTCTTCAGCCGGTGTCCAGCAGCCATGTGGCTAAAGCTCCCAGTCTGACCTTTGCTTCCCCTGCCAGTCCAGTCTGTGCATCAGATAGCACTCCACATGGGTTGGAGAGCACCTCCCCGCTCTCACCACTCTCCGCGAGTTACAGCTCACCTTTATGGGCTGCAGAGCACCTCTGCCGCAGTCCAGATATCTTTTCAGAGCAGCGGCAGAGCAAACATAGGCGCTTTCAGAATACCCTCGTAGTCCTGCACAAATCTGGTTTGCTGGAAATCACTTTGAAAACCAAGGAGTTGATTCGTCAGAACCAGGCAACGCAGGTGGAGCTAGACCAGCTAAAGGAACAGACTCAGCTGTTCATAGAGGCTGCCCAGAGCAGGGCCCCTCAGGCGTGGGCCAAGCTGCAGGCCTCTTTAACATCAGAGTCCAGTCACACTGGCAGGCACCTAGAAGTGCTCTCTGGCCACCCAGACATATAACCCAGAAGGCATATTTTCCTGTTATTTGAGTGGTTCTTTTTAACTCTTTTGCTGTTATTTACTTCTGTTTCCCAAAACTTATGTTAAGAGCTTTTCCTTAAACTAAAATTCTTCAGTGGTTCACTTATGAAGCCACATGCCAATACTTGGCTGTTGTCTTAAGCTGTGGTCTGTGCACAGTTTACATATGTCTCTGTCCCACTGCAAATCTCAGATTTGGAGTGTCCTTGAGTCCCTTTTCCTTGGCCTGCAGGCACTTAGATGGGTCACAGGGCAAAACAGGAGGGAGGATTGTGTGGGGCTCTTCTGCCTGTCACCTCCCACCAGCCACTATTACTGTGATCAAGTGTACAGTGCCATGGATGAGCCTATGGAGTGATGCCTGTCAAACCAGGGAATAGGTGACATAAGGATCCCTTCATGGATCTTCTTTTGAATGCCTCAGTCACAGAGAAAAATAAGAGGAGGTGTGTTTGCATTCCACAAGGCCTTGTTTCATTTGGATGAAACCTTAAATGCTTTTGGGCACAGGTTGAGCCTGGGTGTAAGCACTTAATCACGTGCAGCTTTGTTTTCTGAAACTTGAAGGGCAAGGGGAAAGAGTAATACCATTTCACTCTTCTACTTTAATCACAAGTCAGATTTCACTTAAACTGGTAGGCAGAATGCTTCTGATTTTTGAAGTATAGAATGGATTCAGTACCATCTGGAATTACAGTTGATGGATTGCTTTTTTGATTTAAAGTCTGAAGAAAGTAGCCATGGCCAGCATCTCTTGGTCAGGAGTTGGAAGATTCAGGAAATTTATGCTTCCTCTCCCCACTTTCTTCTTTTAAAATAATGCAACCTGTATTATATGTGAAAATCTTAAAAGATAGCCCCATGGTTTCTGAGAGTGTAGTGTAGGTTAACCCTCTGCTGCCACCTTTTTTCTTTTTTTTATAAAAGAGGAAAGAAGTGATTGTTAAGCTTGCTAAATTTTGAATTAAAATCATCCTGCATTATGACACATAAGTTTACAAAATATAGGAAAATATTCTTACCAATTTATTACTTCTGAAGTTTGCATTTGTCCCACATCACAATGTGTGGGGCGATGGTGAAACAGCCTTCTGGGTTTCTCTTGTGCGTTGGATGTTGGCAGCAAAACCAAGGGTGTAGCATTGGTTATGTGAAGTTCATCCAAAGACGGAGAGTGTGATGAGAATTTCCAGATGATACACACTCTTTCAGCTTCATTGTAAGGGTAAACTAGATTTCTAAGTAGTAATGTTTCAAACTTTTTTTATCTTTCATCTAAAAATCTCATCCTCTTGAACATCTTTGTACAAATTACCTTAATAAGAAGTTCTGTGTGACTAACTTCATCTTTTCTGCAAGGAAAATGTTCTTGAAGTTTTACCAAGGCCAGAAGCTAATGGTCACATTGATGAGGTAATTGTAACTTTAATATAATTTTTAAATGACAAGGCTTCTGATTGCCTACACTCTGTTCTCAAGCAAGTGTGATTTAGATATGACAATTTAGAAATAAACAACTTGGGAAAATCTCTTCCCATCGTGGAAAAAATTATTTGCCTTTTGCTTTCCAAAAGGGTTTCAAAAATTGGAGTAAATCTGTCATTAAACAGATTCAGCTCCTTTAAATATTTTTCTCTTGGCCCACTTCCTTTGCTTCCCCAAATCTGTGTGGTACTGTGGCAGCTCTGTGCCATACACTATGCTAGGAAGCTTCCTTTTCAGCAGAATCTGTTTGGCAGCAAAGCTAGAGAGACAGGTGCATTCAGAACAGCCTGGGCACCAGTCATGAGTCGGAGTGTTGAAATCTGAACACTTGCTGTGAACCAAATTTATTCCATCAGTAAAACCCTCTATGGAGCTGTAAGCCTCCTGGACTCTTTTTCCTAGATGAAGGTTTGCCTTTCCCTTTCTGTCATGGTAAAAGGTAATGAAAGCCATCACTGATCCTCATTGCTGAGTGGCAGGGAGAAGCTGTACCACCCCCTGGCTCTTCTTGATCTTATAACTTAGTACTGGAAGTCTTTCTACGCTGTTAGTGTGGATATTCTTTCCCTAGTGGAGCTGTTAGCAGGTGAAGCTGAGTAGAGCAGCTAGAATTTGGAAGAAGAGATCCACTGAGGCTAGCAGACATTTGGGGTCGAAGCCAGATCGGCAAATGGAGGAACCTCAGAGTTGACAGGAAAGATGTCCATTGGTTGCACAAAGCTGTAAGTAGTAATGGTCTTTGCATTGCATGATTTGATCTGGTGTGAAGTACTGTGGCAGAGCTACTGTTTTCTGACAGTGAGAAGCCATTCTTATTTCAAACCAAACCCTTAAGGGAACTTTTGGCAGATTTTGTTGGCAGTGTTGAAACACGTCTAGAAAAACCTGCTGATTGAATTGGGTATGGGAGTGGAGGTCAGTGACGTCTGTACTTTGTGACATTCATTGCTTGTTATTGATTATAGTGTTGTCTAACTTACGACTAGGAGTCCTTCAGCAGAAAAGTAACTCTCGTGCATTTATTGAGGTGTTTTTCCTGCTATGAATTCTTTAGGGTAGAGATTTATTTACCAAATGTGAATTCCTTTGAGGAAGTATGAAGTTTTGTAGAAATTGACTGTGAAATATCAGAGAAAAATTAAAATCACTTACTTGAAAACCATTTGGCCTTTTTACTTCATAACTGCTTAAAAATACTAAGTGAAATCTAGACTAAATACTTGAATTGATGTAAGTTTCAAACATATGTACTCACATCTTGTAGGAATGTTGGGGCTAGATACTGGGGGTGTGGAAATTCCTTGTCAGACTTCACCAGTGTGAACTTAAATTAAAAGGAAATGCAGGCAATGTTGAGGCAAACGAATAGACCAGTGTTCCCTAAGGCTTAGAAGTTTATGTTGGGTGGGTTGGGTGGAGTGAGAGTAGAATACACTCCAGTGATTTCTTCAACTGACCTGACACTTCCACAAATAGAATTTTTTAATGACAAAACTACTACAGTTGTCCACTGGGATAAACGAAAGCCTCATTAAGTGAAGATCTTTCTAAAAACAAAGAGGTCCTTAGCAAGTAAACTCCAAGCCTTCCTCAATGCTTCTTAAGAGTTGATTCCTAATGTCATGCTCCTCATCATGGTTCACCTACAGAGTCTCGATGAGGAGACCTGAGTCCTCCCTGCTTCCCAAGGCCAGTCAGGATGCCCCTCCCTTGAATCTTAAGACCCTAACTAGAAAAGTTAAAAGCTTATCCTCCCTTAAAGCCTAGAGGGTTGCCATAGTCTAATTCTTAAACAGTATTTCTGTCCTACACAATTCAGAAGTAACTTCTAAAAATATGTCTATAAGAGCACAAAAACTAAATAAAGATGAGTAAATGTGGCTAGAGGAGGCCCCTTCTCAAACAGAGCCATGCTTCCATAAGAGGTGTAACCCAGAGAAACAAGAGGCACAGAGTGGATCCTATGAGAACGAGAAAACCACGTTTGTGCCTGTAGCTCTTGGTCCCTCGGCATGGTTCCGGTACACGGACATAGTTGTCCACCTAGGTAGGATGCCTGTTGGTGGATATGTCTGCTTAATCCACATCTTTCATGGTGTCACTGCAGATTGTAGCCTGGTGTGAGGGGATCTAAAGACCTGCATGCACTTGTCACAGCTGTTACTCATTAACTTGGGTGACTTTGGCCAAGTCACTGAAAGTCTCTAGGTGTCACTCCTCTCAGCTGAATCATACAGAATTGGAACTGGTTATTTTTTCCCAGTTCTGACCGTTTTTAAGATCTCCAGCTGTTACAGGTGAGCTATAAAATTAACAGATTAAATTGAAATAAAACCTGGGGTGCCTACAAAGTAGATTCGTAGTGCTCTGGTAAGATTATTTTCTGTTAAATTGTTCTATCAGGCTTTTAAGTTAGATGTGACTCTGAGAGAAGCATTTTGCCGGTCTGCATTCCTTTTGCCTTAGGTTCACCTGCTTGCAGCTAACATGGACTCAATCCCTATATAAAAGGCTGCTCTCAATTACTAACCACAGAGAATGATATGATTGGGGGTTAAATCAAATCATGGCCTTTCCTAATCAGTCATATGCAAACAGCTCTTTCCTTTCATCTGCAATGAAGGAAATAACTGGTTTTATATTTGGGGGAGTATGTCAGCTTTTATTTCATTCGAGATTTCTCTCCCCACAACCAAGGAGGATGTTTCTGCATATGTCCTAAGGAGCCTCCTAGGTTGGTTTAACATTTTTAAGGTAAACAGTCACAGACTGTAAACGAGGAAGCACTTTGTAAGGACTTTATTCTGGTCCCAGCCTTTATCCAGGGCAAGCACGGTAGGGATGGGGAGAGGTCTGCCTGGCGACACTGCAAGATCAGAATGGCTAGGGAGAGAGAGGCAGCAGGGAACAGCCTCTATATAAGAGGAGGGGAGTAATCCTTGCTGTCTACTTGACATCCTGAGATTATGGTGGGGTACCAAAAAATGATGTCTCCAAAGTGTTAAAAGCACTCCATTGAGCAAGGTAGCCTCCCTGCCCACAAACCCCGGGATGGAATTCAAGCGATAGCATTCCACCACTTAAGGGTTGTCATTGCTTGGAATAATTAAAACTGTCTTCTACTAAAATCTCATTCATAACTCATGGAAAGGCAGCAAATATCAACCCAGCTTTGGGTTCCCTGGAAGGAGCCGTTCCGTGGGTCCATGAAGTCCGGTGACAACTCTGACTTTTTCCTCTCAGAATTCCTCCCTCATTCTTAGAACACGTGGCTTTCCTATCTCTTTCGCTTTCTGAAAGATGGTTATGCAAGACATTAGAGAATTGCTTGAACGAGCAGTCTGTATGGTTCCTTCCTCAAATTACAGCAGCTGGGAGAGATGAGCAAACCAGAAAGAAAAGCCTGTGGAGTATGAAGTTAACACAGCAAGTGGGTGGAAGCTGTTAAGAAACGAAGGGGGATAAAAACTGAAGGCAGGATCCTGAGGCCAGCGCGTGTGAGGGCCCCCATAGGCTGAACATTAGCGTTTGGAAGGAGGCTTCTGAGGGGTGGCTTGAGCCTGAGAGTAAAAATAGCTGCCTTTAATTTTCCTAAAGACTCACTTTATCTCTGGAATTACAGTGGCCTTGGAGATGTGCTCAGTAATTCTGATAAATGTCTCTATAGCAGGCTGGCCGGGGCCTCTGTTCTCTGGGGGCACCCACAAGCCTTTGATCACTGGGTGGCAGATGGCAGCGCTTGGCCTGGAGCCCACCCTTAATCCAGGGCTGAGAGCAAGGCAGCTCCTGGGTCCTGGCTAAAAAACCAAGACCTGCTGCTGTCATACATGGTAAAGCCGTAACACTCCTGCAGAGAGCTGGGCTGAAATCATCGTCTCTGCTCATCCTTTACACAAGTTAATAAATTGCCCCAAAGGTAGAGGAAGAGAATTTAAAGATAACCACACATAAAAAATGGTACCCACAGCAGGCCCTGCACCAGATCTAATATGCAGGAAAACTGGCTCCCACTAGGTGGTTCTCCTAGTGAAAGTTTAATTCTGACTCCCCTGTGTTCTTCAGCAAGGCTTCTGGGCTTCTCTGAGCTGTCACTGGGCTGCGCAGGAAATGCGAATGAGCGTTCACTTGAGCAAAACACAGAGGAAGGGAATGATCCGCCAAAGCAAGTAGCCCAGGATACCCACAGCCAACAGCGAAGTTCCAGGCATGGTTTAGATGGCGTGCTTTCTCTAATGGCTCTGGTGCTCTGGCAGGCCGAGAGAGACCAGAGTAACTTGAAGGTGAGAACTTTTTTTAAAGCCTCCAAGTCAATGCCTGTCTAGTCAAGATGTATTTGGAAGTTTGTGCTTTATAGCCTGAGCTGCTTTCACTCTTGAAGCATTTTCTGAGCATCAGGCTGTGAAGCCCCTAGCCAGGAAGTTACTAATGTTGCTGGTTGTACTGTTCAGACTGGGCCACAGAGACGGGACTGGCCTCCTGACCCCACCAAGTGCAGAGGATTGGGAGAGGTGGGAGGGAGCACACTCAGTGGTAAATGTCTCTGCCACTGTTTGTTTTTTTTTTTAATTGAGGGCAAAAGGGCTCTGTAGCCCACAGGGTCAGAGGTGAGAAGGCACCTGACAGCACAGGTCAGCCCCAGGGTAGGTCCCTCTTTGGGGACCTTTACAAATCCTCAAATATGTGGTCTCCACTACTCTGTTTTTCACTCACCCTCCTTCCTCCCCCCAAATTTGTATTATTCTTAAACCCTGTTTATTTCCACTTCCCCTGGAAGTTTTAATGATTCCCAAAGCTTACTTAACCAAGACCTTGTCATTGTTACTTCAGGCTAACAAACATATTGCCAACAAGCTTATGGCCCAGGTGCTGATCTAGCTGTGGGTATAAAATGGTAAATGAAACAGGCATGGTCTCTGCTTATATTCTAGTGGGAGGGCAGCAATGACAGTCAACTAGTCAATCATCTCTTTGATGGTCTGAGTCTCACTAGGTCTTAAAGTTGGGTGTGTAAAACCAGGCAAGGTGATATTTTCTACTCCTAGTTTTATTTTGAAGATTAACATTTAATAACCTTTAGGTTTGGCATCCTTTGATTAGGGCATGAATCCTTAACATTAAACTGTTGAGAACAGAAGTGCTGATGTAGGCGCCATATATTAATTAGCTTATAAGTTCACTCCAACACCCGGGCACACTAATAAAGAGTTCTTGGAAGTGGATTATCCTGTTTGGTGGCTCACCTGCCGACCTCTGAGCTCACACACAGCAGCACCTGCACTTGCCTTCCCCAGCCTTCCCCAGCTGCAGCCAGCAGTAGCGTTCACAGGCACCAAGTGTGGGTCCTTCACTCTGCACTATAGGCACCTCACTTTCCTCCACCTGGTTCCTGGGCAGCAATGCTAAATACTTACAGAGGTGCAGGGCCTAGAGAGAGACACATGCAGTCCCAGCCCTGGAGCCCTCACAGCTGAGCCAGATGTGACTCACAGGGAAAGCAGCAACACAAGGTAGCCTGGCCTAGTGCCCAGGGCCAACTACAGGCCAGAGCTGCAGGGGCTCTCCAAGGCCTGGCAAGGAACTCAAGGTGAGTTGAGATCTGAGCTCAGCCTTGGAATATGCTGTTTAGATAAGCTTAGAGGAAGGGCAATGATGTTTTAGCCAAAGGAAAGAGCTTGAGTTCAGGCATCGTGATGAGAATATCATGGCTTTGGACCTGGATCTGTTTTCTGTGGGCTCCCAGCAAGTTATAGAGACTCTCCGGGCCTTGTTTCCCCATTTGTTAGTACTGTCTACTCTGAAAGATTATTGTGCCATGTGTGCAGTGTCTAGTACAGTGGTTCCACATGGTGGGTGCTCAACAAACAGTTATCATAAAATTGTTGCTGCAGGTGAAATATGCTGTTCAAGGAGTGACTGTGGGGCCAGCTGGGCTGACCTAGATCCAAGGTCAACCTTTCCTTCTACCTATAGCCTGGCTCCCCTCCTGCCTTCCTCACTCTGCTGCACCCAGAACAGAGCCCCTCCTTAGGACACACCCTGCAGAGCGCTTGGCAAGCACTCTCCCCAGCCTGTCCCAGGCCTCACCCCTCTTCAGGGCTGTATAGCCAGAGGGGGGGGGCTACAGACAAATCACGAGCCTTGACTATCAGCTCCACCCTAGCCAGGATCCTTAATCTCACACTCGGTGCAGCCTAGCTGGTGACAGTCACCAGTGTCCTACACAGTCGGTCCTCCACACCTGTTTCAGGTGAACTTGCCCAAAACCCCTGCTGGCCTTACTGCCCACCCCAGGCACCTCTGCTGCAGTGGCTCTAGCCATGGCTGGACAGTGGCAATCTCTGGGGAGCTTATAACATGCGACTATCCAGGCCACACCCCAGACCAACTCTACCAGATTTGTTGGAAGGTAGGACCTCCCCTACCCCACCCTCACCAGTAATTTTTAAAGCTCCTCAGATGATTGCAAATGCTGAGACAAGACTGGAACTGTGGCGATGGCTCCCTATTGTGGGATTGGATGGGGCTGGGGGAGTGGGGGAGAAGGAGAGACTAACTAGCCTCACTGGCGCATGTAGTGTGATCACTAGCATCCCACCTCCCAGGAGCTTGTTAGAAATGCAGACTCATAGGCCCAGCTGATTTGGAATCTGCATTTTTACCAGATCCCCAGGTGATTCCTGTGCACTGTCAAGTTAGAGCAGCGTTCGCACCAGCTCTTACTACATGCTCACAGCCGTCAAGTGTGATGCCAGGTGTTTTGCACACATCACACATTGTCTCATTTCACACAGCCTCTCAGCTGTTAGCACCCTCGCTGACAGACAAGGAAACACCTGCCATTCATTCAACAAATCCCTACTGAGTGCCTACTATGAGAAAAGCTCCGTGCTCAGGGTGGGATAAAAACAGGTGCTCCCTTGCTGGAGAAGAGCTCAGAGGGCAATGGGGCATGATGCCCACCTTATCACTTAACAGCTGTGTGTTCCTGGGCAACTTCCTCTGCCTCTCTGAGCTCGTTTCCTCTTAAACAGATCTGGGCTATCATGATGCAGTGTTTCCCCAGGCCAGGTATTCACCACGTGGCTTGGATCTAATATGAGTTAAAGCATGGTCGCTGTTGTCACAAACAAAAATACTACCAGGTGGTAGGGAGGAGATGGGGTGGGGTGACCCTGTGCCACAGTGGGGCTTGCATTAGGGCGACAGGGATGAGAGCGAGGTCGTGAGCGCTAAGAACCTCCCAGAAGGTAATGCACAGGGGAGGGGCAGTATGTGGACAAGACTGCCCTGTCCTCTCACTCCCTGACCCCATTTCCCTCGATCAAGTCGGTTTCGGTTTCTTCCCACTTTTCTAACGAGTAGATACGGGTCAGACTACTATTAGCAGCACGAGTCCGGCCCCTTGAAGCCAGTTGTGCTTGGCGAGGCAAGAAACCCTGCAGTCCTGGGCTTGGGTCGCTCCTGGTGCTCCCCTTGCGCTCAACCTATTCCAGCTGAGCGCCGGCCCCCGGGGGCCGGGTGCGCGGCCCGGCGGTGCCCCCTTCCGGCGGAGCCGAGGCACGGCAGCGGGCGCCGGGTGGGCCGCGAAACACTGGAACACAACAGCCCGCGGCGGAGACCCTGCTCCGCGCCGCCCTCGTCTCGCAGCTGGGGCCCCGGCTGCGGAAATACGGTCCTGGCGCGCGGGGCCTGAGGAGTCGGTTTAGGGGGTTCCTGTTCTTCGGAGTGCACCGTTGTGTCTTGTAATTTAATTGTCTCTCCTGAAAGCCTTGCTAATTAAATCCTTGCTCCGGCGAGCCGTCGTCCCCCCTCGCTGCTTCTACGTTCATTAATTGACCAGCGCGTGCGAGGGAATTCGCCTCTGCTGTCAGGCGCTCAGGTGGACCGGCCTCGCTGCCTGTTCGCGGGCCGCCTCGGCGTCCCACCTCAGGGCTCCTGGCTCTTTCCAGCTGGTCCATGAAGCAATCCTTGCGGTCTGAGTAAAGGCAGGAGCAGCCTACGCCTGCTGTGGTGACCTCTGCTGTCTCTCGGACTCCACCAAAACCACATTCATGTCATTTTCTCTCCCCTGTCTTTACAACTTGAAGTCATAACCCCCCATTGCCTTTTTTTAAATAATTAAAGTATCATTGGCATACAATCTTATGAAGGTTTCACATGAACAACGTTGTAGTTTCAACATGTGCCCATACTGTCAAGTCCTTACCCGACCCCAACGCCCCCATTACAGTCACTAACAGCGTACTAAGATGCTATAGACTCATTACTTGTCTTCTCCGTGCTGTACTGCCTTCCCCGTGACCTACCTATATTGTGATTGAGAATTATATTGCCCCTTAATCCCCTTCTCCCTCCCCACCACCCTCCCCAACCCCTTCCCTTTGGTAACCACTTGTCCCTTCTCAGATTCTGTGAGTCTGCTGCTATTTTGTTCCTTCAGTTTTGCTTTGTTTTTATACTCCACAAATGAGTGAAGTCATTTGGTACTTGTCTTTCTCCAACTGGCTTATTTCACTGAGCATAATACCCTCTAGCTCCATCCATGTTGCTGCAAATGGTAGGAATTCTTTTCTTTTTATGGCCGAATAATATTCCATTCTGTATAGGTACCACATCTTTATCCATTCACCTACTGGTGGACACTTAGATTGCTTCCATATTTTGACTATTGTAAATAGTGCAGCGATAAACATAGGGGTGCAAATGTTTTTTCGAATCAGGAATCTTGTTTTCTTCAGGTAAATTACTAGGAGTGGAATTCCTGGGTCAAATGGTATTTATTTCTGTTTTTAGTTTTCTGAGCAACCTCCATACTGCTTTCCACAGTGGTTGAAGTAATTTACATTTCCACCAACAGTGTCAGAGGGTTCCCCTTTCTCTGCATCCTTGCCAACATTTATTGTTGTCTTTTAAGAATGTTGGCCATTCTAACTGGTGTGAGGTGATACCTCATTGTGGCTTTAATTTACATTTTCCTGATGATAGCAATGTGGAGCATCTTTTCATTGGCCATGAAAAATTTCTTCTTTGGAGAGGTGTCTGTTTAGATCCTCCACCCATTTTTTAATCGGTTTATTTGTTTTTTGGGTGTTGAGGCATGTGAGTTCTTTATATATTTTGGATGCTAACCCCTTATAGGATAAGTCATTTACAAATATGTTCTCCCATACTGTAGAGGGCCTTTTTGTTCTGCTGATGGTGTCCTTTGCTGTACAGAAGCTTTTACATTTGATATAGTCCCACTTGTTCATTTTAGATTTTGTTTCCCTTGCCTGAGGAGATGTATTCGGGAAAAAGATGTTCATGTTTATGTTCAAGAGATTTTTGCCTATGTTTTCTTCTACGAATTTTATGGTTTCATGACTTACATTCAGGTCTTTGATTCATTTTGAGTTTACCTTTGTGCATGGAGTTAAACAATAATCCATTTTCATTCTCTTACATGTAGCTGTCCGATTTTGCCAACACCGTTGTTGAAGAGGCTATCTTTTCCCCATTGTATATCCATGGCTCCTTTATCATATATTAATTGACCATATATCCTGGGGTTTATATCTGGGTTCTCTATTCTATTCCATTGATCTATGGGTCTGTTCTTGGTCCAGTACCAAATTGTTTCAATTACTGTGGCTTTGTAGTAGAGCTTGAAGTTAGGCAGCATAATCCCCCCAGCTTTGTTCTTCTCAGGATTGCTTTGACTATTTGGGTTCTTTTGTTGTTCCATATGAATTTTAGAGCTATTTTTTTCTAGTTCATTGAAGAATGCTGTTGGTATTTTGATAGGGATTGCATTTACTCTGTAGATTGCTTAGGCAGGATGGCCATTTTGACAATATTAGTTCTTCCTGTCCCTGAGCATAGGGTATCTTTCCACTTATTGGTGTCTTTAACTTCTCTCATGAGTGTCTTGTAGTTTTCAGAGTATAGGTCTTTCACCTCCTTGGTTATCCCCTGCCCCCATTAAGAACTATTAAGAACTATTTTCTCTTAAGAACTATTCCTGCCTTCTCCCCACCATCCTCAGCACAACACACTAAGCAGGTTTGCCAGACTGGGCCCAATGACTTGTTGAAGGTCACACAACCTATCTAAGGCATCACTGGGACTAGGACTCAACATTCCTGAAGCTTAGGGGTCACCAACTCAGAAGCCTCCAGGAGCCAAACAGACAGGGGAAAAGTGTGGGTAGCTCTGTATTGGACTGTGGGGAGAGGTGGAGGCTGTGGCAAAGTAGACTGGCTTGCCCCTCCCCGGGGTCATTCAAACAATGAGCCTCACTGAGGGGCAAGCGTATCCAATTCTTGGTTAAGTCTGAGTGAGTCAGATGTCCAGTGACTTGCCCATGGTCACAAAGGGACTCAGCAGAAGAACCACTGGGCACTCCGGGCTCACAGTATGGTGATTTTCCAAGGTGCCATATCTAGATGGGAATGTGAGCCCTCTTGCTGAGTTTGGTCCAGCCAGGCCTAGTTCCTGCCCTCTGGCCAGCCACTCCCCTCCTGCCCCAAGCTGTAAACTTACTTAGGCCTGAGCCCCTTCCACAGCTCCTGCAGGGATCCCTCCCCAAATAGTACCTCTTGCCTAGGAGGCCTCCTCTCCCCTCCTATCTAAAAATCCCCATTAGATTTTTAGACAGTTCTGGCCCAGCTTTCAGCTGTCAGAAAGAAGAAGGCAGCTCAAGCAAATCCCAGAATTTGAGAGGAGGGGTTGTGGGGACAGTGTTATTTTAAGGAGATAACATAGGGATTTCGGGTACCACAAGCAGGCCAGAAAGGGGGCATTTAGGGACAGGGACTCTGGGAAGGAGCACACAGATGGACTGCCTCCTCCCTGGGCCTCATGGCACCTGCTCTCTGCTGTTCTGGCTCAGGGTTCCAGGTCAGCACCCTGCTCCCTGCCTGGAGGGCTTGGCGCTAAGGCTGCCTAATTGGGGGCCAGGCATTAACATGAGATCCCACCTCACCAGCCTTTCCTTCAACCCCTCAGGAGCCTTCTCCTTTCCCATATGTCTTCGATGAGCTTGGCAGATGTTTTTGTCTTTGGAGCCTGCTCTGTTTTAGAGTCTTTGGTGCCTCCCAAACCCTGGTCTCCAGCCAGTGGGTGTGGTGATGTCCGTCTGGTGTCTGCCTTCTAGCAGTGTCTGGTCCCCTCCTGCAGGCACCCTGACCCTGCTGGGAAGGGCAGCAGCCCAGAAATAGCTTTTCCCCTGGCTAGGTGTCACCCTCAAGCCCTGGGGTAGGGTCCCCAGCCTGGATTGTCCTCAGACTGCCACAGTCAGCCTCAGAAGATGCTGCTTGGTCCAAGCAGTCTGCTCATACCATCAGTCTAGGAGAGACCAGATACACCCCACAGGGCCTGAAGCCAGACTGTTTTCACCCACAGTCACCTTAAACAGCTAATTGTCAACTCTGTGAAGGTGGAGGCTTAGCCCAGTTCCTCTCTCTGTATCCATGAGGGCCTATTGAATAGTAGGTGCTCATTAAACATGTTGAATAAATGAATCAGTTAATGAATTAATGAGTGAAAACAACTCCTTGTTACTTTGTAGCAGGCAATTTATTAGATGTTTACAATAGTCCACAATAGAAAGGCAGTCTAGTGTTTGGGTTAAAAATTTAACTCAGGAGCAGGCAGCCTTGTTTGAATCCTAGCTCTGCCACTTATTAGGCTCAAGGTTGGGGACAAGTTATATAACTTCTCTGTGCCTGTTTCTTTACCTGGAAAAAGGGTTAATAATAAAGCATACTTCAAAGGGTTGCTATGCGGAATACATAGTCAATACAGGTAAAGTGTGTATATGAACAGGGCCTGGTATGTAGTGAGTGCTCAGTAAATGCAGGTTACTTTTACTCATAGTGGAATTACTACAGTAGCAATGGTATCAATGCCCCACACAACATGCTAGGGACTAGGAGAAACAAGAGGATTCCCCACCGCCATTCCTGCCTTCCAACATTTAGTAGAATTGGGAGACAAAACCCGCACAGGAAGGAGGGAGTGGGGAGAGCAGCAGAGTGTGCTGGAAGATTTCCATGGGGGCCAGTTGAGGGAAGGCCCTGGGGACATGTAGTGGGACTGGGAGAGGCCTGGGCTAATAGAAGAGGTGGGCTATGGGGAGGGGAATGATGCCCACAGGGCACAGAGGGCCACCAAGGGGACACGGGTCTCGCTCATCACCATGAGGAGATTGTGCGTCATGAAAGGTCACTCCGACATTTCAGAGTTTTCAGCCTTTTCTACTCCAACTCCTGGAAGTCTTGGTAGAAACAGTTTCCTTCCCGCCCATTTGCTGTACAGGAAGGCGAGAGTGATGGGGGCTCCCAGAGGCCTCTCCTTGGGCCCAGAGAGAGGCCCCAGGGCCTCTGGTGCTCCCACTTGGGTTGGCCAGTAGCTTTGGGACCCTCAGCCTTTGATCTCCAACCTGGAGGATGCTGTTGATCATTAGAAAAACTAGACACCCCTTCTTGCTTGACTCAAGTGAGACACCCTTGAGCTGGGGTGAGTCAGGGTTTTGTGAGAAGTGATCAGAAGGAAGAGGCGGGGTCCACAGGGAATGTGGCTGAACACTAAAATCTCTGACTCTGCCTTCAGGATGCATACTTATGCCCCCATCCCTCCTAAGTGGAGGCTTGTAATTCCCAGAAATCACCTGGCAGTCCTGCCTCTGGAGAGTCCCTCCTAACTGCACTCCCACTCACAGCCCTGCTTTTCTGCCTGGCCAGCTCCTATTCGTCCTGCATGACCCTACATTGCCTCCTCTGGGAAGTCTGCCAGCCTATCCTAGCACACTTTCCTTCTCTCTCCCTTCAGCATTCTCATGCTACAGCTATCTGTGATCAGCCCTCTTCCTTGTGAGCTTCCTAAGGTCAGGTAATGGGTTTCATTCATCTTTGCATTCCTGGTTCTTGGCATCATGCTTGGCATCAAGTCGGCATCAGTGAATGTCTGAGGAATGAATGGAGGAGCTGAGCCAGCACTACCCACAGAAAGAGGAATGAGGGCAGAGCTAGAGGCCAACACCCCCTCACCCTGCCAGCAGGCTCATCCTGGTTGGTGACAAGGTCCAAGGCTCTGCTTCATCTCTAAAGCATCTCAGCTAAAGCAGGAGCAATACATCGTTGCTCCCTGTCCATCCCCTCCTTTTCTCCAGCAGAAGGGTTTCCTCCCTGCATCCCTGAGAGTATGCCCAGAGGCAGGGCAGGAGGGAGAGGAAGGGAACAGTGGGGCCAGCTGGAACACAGGGTACAGAGAGGAGCCAGGGAACCTGAGGGATCAAATGCATGGAGTGATGAGGACAGCCATATTCTTAGGAAAGGAGACTGGCTAAAGGTGGCCATTGGGCCCTAAGGACTGGCTTCCTTGGAAGACTGGAGCGGGGAAGGGGATGTGGCTCAGGTCTTCTCAAGTTCATCCTCTTCCCTAAGCTTCTTTGATTCCTGAACCCTAGAACGTGGCAGTTCCTTTTTTGCCTCGTGCAACATTACAGCATGGGCCAAAGCAAAGTGCCCACTTTCCAGATGGGAATATTGAGCCACTGGGGAGCCAAGTGTCTCACTCCACCGGACACTGGGTGTATAGGCCAGAGGGCACATGCCCTCTGCTGCCACAGGCAGATGGTGCCCCCAGCTTGGGGAATCCGACAGTTGTGCTGCAAAGTACATGTACAGATTGCCCTGCACCCCTTCCTCCTCACAAGGTTACAGAGTAGTTAAATAAGAGTGATGCCATCAATGGCAACCAAAGGGCCAATGACAGAGGCGAGTACCCCTAGTGGTAATGAACCACAGGGCCATGATCTCCTCCCCAGTGCAGTGCTTCTGATGGCCTGTCCTTTGAGGCCTTGACCACCCTGTCTCAACCTTCAGGATCATCTTGGGCCCCTCCCCAAGGCCTCTCCAGTCATGTTCCATGTCCATGAGTGTCTCTGATGCCTTCCTCTCTGTGCCAGCCCACAGCCAGTATCCCCACCCACATGCTGGCTGCAGCACACTCAGATCACAGTGAATGTCTCTTACTGGGTCCCTCCCACTTCCACTCTTCACACCAAGGTCCCACTTCCTGAAATCTAGGTCTAATCATGCAGCTCCCTTGCTCACAACATTTAGTGGTTCCCTATTGACAGAAAACCGTCAAATACACTCCAGATCTCTTAGCTTGGCATTCAAGGCCTCCTGTGCTCAGGTCCCAACTCTTAGTCTCAACTCCCTCTGCCTCTCTGTGTTGCCCCTTATGCTCACTGTTCCATAATCACTCTAAAGCTTCAGGACTGTTTCCCCTCCCCAGAAAGCCCTCTGTGTCCTTCTCTACCTGCTAAAATCTCATCCATCTTTCCAGGCCCTGCCCAAGTGGAAGCTCTCTGGTCCCTACAGCTGGTTGTGCTATCTTCCTCCTTCTAGCACTCCCAGGATTCCCAGGATGTGAACCCCTGGAAGATATAGTTGTCTCATCTTCTCTTCCAGCCCTACACAGTGCTGGGCATATCAGAGGAAGAAGAGATGTGGAGTGATTTGATCAATATTTATTGGGTACTTACTATGTGCCCAGTCCTGGCTAGGCATCCAGGACACAATGGTGAGCAAGGCAGGTGGGTCTGCGCTATGGAGTGTAGCCAGCCCATGCTCTAGAAGGTGCTGAGGGTATCTCCATTCATCCTCCCACCCCCACCGCAGAATATCTAGGGGCTGCCTTGCTGGTTGCCTAGTGGCGTGTGTTCAGGGAATGCAGATCCAGGTGTAAAAATGGCCTATGCTGAATGATCTTCAACAGCTCAAGTAAAACTAGCACTTTGCAGCTTTGTCCTCCACCAGTCTAGGCCTGCATATCTTTAGGATGCATCAGAGGTCACTCCCATTCACCTGTTCGGGGACCACTCCCTTCTTGCAGGACTCAACCCCCTCCTGGCTGCTCTCAGGACAAGGTCACCAGGTGTTGTAGGGACTGGGAGGACAGGGGGCCCTGCTAACCCTCAGGAGTGGTCAGCTCTGGCTGTGATGGAGGAGCAGGTAGACCCCTGCTTCATTCTCTCCCCACCTGTCCTCTGACACAGGAAGGAGGGGGAGGAGAAGGAGTGGGAGAAGGAGGAAAGGTCCCAGGTTAGACATTCCATCCCTGGTTCCCATGGATTCCCAGTCTCAGCATGTAGATTGCTACCAACCAATGATGATATCCACACATTTACCAACCACACAGCGCAAGCCTGACCAATCACGACAGACACTGGCTGAAGGGCAGGAGCAGGGTCCTGGGGAGCCCCACGCAGGCGCCAGGCACTGCCTTTTTCATGACTGGATTGTGAGGAGAGCCAGGAATCCCAGGGAGGGGCCAGAGCTGCTGGGGCAGCAGGGTGGGCTACTCAGGAAGTCTGGACAGTGGTCATTTACTTACAGGAAAAAAGGTATTTTTTAATACTAAACTTAAATATTTTGACAGCTTGTATGACTGCATCAGTGCATTCCAGCCTTCCAGCCCTACTACCAACCACAGTGCCCATACAATCATATCGAATCCAACTTAAAGTCACATATTTTATTGATGTTCTTCATCGACAGTACAGGGTGATGTGTACAAATGCGACTGACGTCCCACACCTGGCAACCTCACCACCATCACCCCTCACTGGGCAATGTGCTAGGAGCAGACACCTGAAGGTCCCCCCATTGTTCCCACCCCCTATATCAAGCCTCACAGTGCTTAGCCTCCAGGAGGCTGGGGTTGGCTTGCTGGCTTCCAAGCTTGAGCTTTGAGGTCAGGAGAGAGTCAAGACCTGGATCACCCAGGAGTCCTACCCTCCCCTTCTGATCCCACTGCTTAAGTATGGCCAGAACTGGGGGTGGGACACCTCCTAATGACTGCTCCATCCAAGCAGCCTGAGCTGCCCTTCAGCCTTCTCTGCCACATCCTTCCCCTCCAGGTGATGTACCCTGCTGCCCACCAACATGGCAGAGTGGCCATTTTATTTAGAGGGTGGGAGTCTGTGCATGGGAACAGTGACAAGTACCCCTATAGCAGGGACCTCACCATCTTGTTTACCTACGAGTGCTGGTGCCTGGAAGAGACTGGGCACATAGTTGGTGCTCATTAAATATATATAAGATTCATGAATAAATGAATATGGAAAGAAGTATGAGCAGGTGCCATTACTACATCAGCCTCTAGGGGGCATGAAGGCGGGACCAAGGTGCAGTCTTCCCAGGCTCTGCTCCAGAGCTCAGGGTGTTATGGGGCAGTGGTGGGGGGTCACTGTGGCCACCACTTAGACGCTGTAGGGTGTGGGCTTCAGGCCTGATAGGTGGCAGACAGGCCTTAGGACCCTGTCAAAAGAGGGCACTTGTCTCCAACTCCCTCATATGTCCCAGGGGTCTGATCCTCTGGATCCCACAACTGAGAGCAGTTCCCCACTTCCAGTCAGATAAGCAGGTCTATATTCTAGTCTTCCCCATTCCTGAGCCTCAGCTCTCCCAATATCACCCCTCAGAGTTGAGCATAACCTTCCTGCTTTGCTCACCCCACCACTGCCCCCACCTGCCCCTGAAACTGCTCCATCTCCCTGTCTTCAAATGCCACTCCCCTCAACTAGCATTAACACCCCGGTTGTCCTGCCTCTCCCAAGACTTTCTTCTCAGTGGCTGGGTAGGGTCCTGAAAGTTTACATCATGATTTTCAGACCGCTCCATACCTGCCCCAACCTCCAGGAAAGCAAACAGCTCACAGCCATCTGCAGATCTTGTTTCTGGACCTGCGCAATCACAAAAGGACACTAGAGTCTTGGGGTGGAGAGTGATCTTCCCTTCTCTGACCCTGTGCAGAAATTCTTTCCAGGGCATGCCTTCCAGATGACTACCTAGGTCTTACTGGGAAACCTCCAGTGATGGGGCACTCACTACCTCCCCAGGTAGTCACTCAAACACTGAACGGCTTTAGCAGCTAGAATATCCATCAGAAAGAAACCCATTGCCCCTTTCATCCTCTTTCCTCAAAGATCACAGAGACTAACCTCTGTGACCCCCTCTGTTCCCCTCCCATGGGTATCCTTTCTCTATTTGTATAACAACATTCCTCTCAGCACCTCTCCCTTTCCCCTCCCTCTTCCTTCCTTATCTCTCCCTCTCCCTCCCTCCCCCCCCTCAAGTGTATACATACACACACACACACACACGTGTCGCCTTCCATAAGGCTGTGCACTCACATGCCTCTCTCATTGATCAGTATTCCCCCTTTCCTTCTTCCTTCTTCCTTGCTTTCCCAGCATCTAGCAAAGACCTGGAAGCTGGAGACCCAGGGAAAAGGCTAGAACAGCGCTAGGAAATGAAGTATCCAGTCAGGTCCTGGACTGGGCTGGGGTGGCTGGCTGGGATGGAGTGGACAGGGGACAGCAACTGGAAATCCCTGGCCATTAGTTGCTGTCTCCCAGAGAAAGGGATTTCCGACTTGTGGGGAAGGTGTTGACTACTGAGTTCTTTTCCCCTTCAACTGCCCACAGTTCCAGAGGGGATGAGGGCCCACACCCCTCTATTCCCCAGCAGTTGGTGAAGCTGACTTGGCTGCTTCTCACACTTGGTAATTTAAGCACTTTTGCCAGCCTCCAGGTCCTGGAGAGCATCATTCGGCTGCAGGAATCCACTCCCCACTCCTAACATGGGCTGAGAGGAGGCACTCTAACAGATAGTAGGGACCAGATGGGACATGATCAAGAGTGGATGAGCCAAGGAAAAGGGGAAAGAAGGGACCCCAAGTGGAAGAAGCAAAAGCAGAGACCTCCTAACAGTTGGCTGGCTACTATGGAGCCTAGGAATGCCTGGGTGGCCATTTTTTCTTCTTGTCATGATCCATCAGCCAAAGCTGTTTTCTGTATGTCAGAAATAAAGGGTGCACACTAGGACCTTACCAGCCAGAGGTTATAGTGGGTCAGTGGTGGAAACAAAGGACCATGGTCTTATGTTCACAAGGAGTCAAGACACGCACACAGAAAAATGACAGGAGTGTCTGCTACTTGTCCCACTGCTTGGAGCTCTCACCTCCAACATTGAACATGGGCACCAGCAGGCCCAGCAGCCACCTCTTCCCGAAGACCTCCTGTAAATTTTTACGCCAGGGCCGAGCCCTCACTGCTACCCCCTTGCGCAGCTGGTGGCGCGTCTGCCCCCGGAGGATCAACAGCAACTGATGGCAGCAGAAGCCTGCACAGGCCAGGCCGATGGCAAACCAGAGGTAGAGCATCAGGATGACGAACATTTCAGAACCGAGGACAGCTCCTGCAGGGGGGCGGGGAAATACGAGAATCGCTTTATACCCAAGCCACGTACAGAACCGCCATCCAGGCAGGCACTTTCTGCTAGGGAGGGAGGGAGATTCATGAGACTGAAGCTGTATTTTGTAGCAATCTCAATGCCGCAGTGAGAGAGAGCAAGGATGAACTAAAGTTGCCCTAACTTTTTCTCAGTGCTCATGGCTCCTGAGGCAGAAGGGAAGGACTGGGGGTGTAGAGAAGGGAAGGAAGCTTTGCCGGGCAGTGGCTAGACACTAACATTTCCACAGAGTCAGAAATGCCTGTCTCTGCCTTTTCTTTCTGATCTGGGATCAGGCAGGGTGAGGGATTTTTATGAGGAGGGAAGAGGGTAGAGCTGAGGAACCTACACAGGGATCCAGTGCCTGGGCAGCCGTCTAGACTGCAACAATTTCTCCCTGGGGAGCTGGGAGCACCGGCTGGACCTCTGGAAAGTGACAGCATGATTGAGAATAGGGCCTTGTCATCAAGAAAAGTCACGAGCTGCAAGGGCAGCACAGAACATTGACTTAGAGAATAATTCAGTCATTAATGTGAACAAGAGGACAGTGTGGCCACCAGAACATTTGGCGAGAGCTGTACTGTCAGAGCTCGTTAAGGCTGAAAGAGGCCCCCAAGGTCATCAGCCCAGCCCCCTGCCTTGAGTAGGAAACCCTGTCCCCAAAACACCTCTAAACAAGCAGTCTCTATTATAAACATCCACTGAGTAAGAGATCCCACACTCTTCTTCAGAGGTAGGGTGGTCAGTCCACACTGAGTTTGAGTCTTCCAGCTCTGTGGTCTTACACAAGTTTCTTAACCTCTCTGAGTTGCAGGTTGCTCATCTGTAAAATGGGTATAATAATGATGATGGTTCCATAGGGTTGTATGATTCAGGGAAATTGTGTGCACAACATTCTGGTTCACATTTGTACAGCGCTCCTGCTGAGGGTCATTCAAAAATGAGGAGACTATATCCAAAATAGGCTCAAGTTTAACTCCTAAGACCAACAAGCTTTCTCCTTTTCCTTCCCAAGGCTTGGAGACCTGGCTGGGCTGCAACTTTGGCAGCCATGACAGATACCCCTACCTTGACCTGCTAGCAGTTAGAGCAGTATACCCAGGAGAGAACTCAAAAGCCCTCATCAGCCCCTTTCTCCCTGCAGGGCAAGCCCACCACCACCTCCTCCAGTGAGACAAAGGTATCTGCTCCAGCAACCCCATCTTACAACCTATTCAACCTCTGCAAGTCTCAACTATATCCTTCCTCCTCCTGCTTCTCCCAGCCGTAGCCGGCCTCTTCTCTGGTCTCCCCAGGCCCCAATTTCCAGACTCCTGAGGTTTGGGCTTTTAAAATTTGTCCAGTCTGAGCACTGGTGAGTGCTGGTGGACTCAGCAACCAGGAGGATATGAACTTGGTTCAGGTTTGCATTAGCAACAGCTTCTTGCCCTCATTCCTAGGAGTTTTGATAGCAGATTGTCTTTGCAAAGTCCAGCTGCCCAGGGGGTGGAATAAGTCCAGCTGCCTAGGGGGTGGAAGGCTCACTCTAATTGGCATTTTGAGCAGGCCCTCCTCTGGCATGCAGGCAGCAGCAGGACAGGGCTTGCATTGGGCTGTACCATCCCTCTGACCCACTTCTCCTTGTCAGCACAGGTTAGCCGGCACAGCTATGTACAGGATAAAGTATCCTAGGGCCATTGTGCCCTTTGGGCTGTGGGAATGCTGACAGGCAAAGGTGGCCCTCGAGCTGGGATGTGAGAACATTGGAATTGTCAAGTGCGGGCCTGTCTTGCAATTCAGCCACAGGAATAAACCTGGGCTGATGGAAGATGTTTTCTGCAGGCGTTTTTCTGGCATGAAATCAAGGCATACAGAAAAGACCTTATGGTCTTTTCCTGGCCCCTTGCAGCAGCTACAAAAGGCTATTCTGGGGACCTACTTTCTCTCAAAGTGTTTGAAGTTATCTAGCCTGGCTGTCTCAGCTCCTCTGAACTATTTAATAATAGTTATGCTTCTTTTAGGAAATCACAGTTTTTCTAAAGGACCTAAATGGCCACACCACCCAAATCTCCCCACCCTGCTTCCCACCAAGCATTTATAACCCTTTTGACAGATCATCACCTAGCATCTTTAATATATATCCAGAGACAAGATGCTCCCTCCCTCCCAAAGTAGCTCATTAGTTAAGAAGCAGCCCCAGAGAGGTGGTGTGATATAATGGGAGGAGTAGGATGTCTGGAGGCTAGCAGCCCTGAGTCCAACTCTCGGGTTGGAGTCATACTTGCTATGTGTTCTCAAAGCAGTTTAACTTTGCCAAGCCTTTGGTTCCTGAACCTTTAAAATGGATGTGTTCATACCTACCTCACAGGCTCGTCAAGAAGACTGGATAGAATGAGACCTGCACAGTGGGTAGCATATAATAGGTGCTCAACAAACATTAGTCCCTTTCCCTTCTACAGGACCTCCCAGTGGCGCCCACTGTGCCGGCATACTTACCCAAGTGCACAGGTCAGATGACATCATCCCCATTTCCCAGATGATAAACAGGCTCAGAGAAGTAACACACCAGCACTAGTTCCATGAAGCCAAAAGAAAGTTCCTAAAATCTAACTGGCCAGTTTCCTCCTCTTTGGCATCAGCTGAGGGTCTGTGAGCAGTGGCCACCAGAAGACCCCCCTACTTCTAGCTCGCTGCCCTACCTGGCACTCACACTCACAGCCCCGCCATGCTCTGCTGGCAGATCTGACTCAGGGGCAGTACCACCAGTTGGGGACAGCTCAATCTATTAAACAGCTTGTCCCTTCTTACTCCCTCCCGTCTACCCATTCTCCTGAGCAGATGAGAGAGGGTGTGCCTTCAACCATTTGGGTTGAAAATAGGGGGAGAAGAGATAGAAAGGGAGAAGCCAAAGAGGTTAAGGGTATGTGTCAGAAAGGAGAGAGAAGGGCTGGCACGGAGGAAAGATGAAATGGGAACATCGCAACTTAGAAGTCGTGGCCTCCTTTTCCTAGAGAGTATGGTGAAGAGGTAAAAGATAGTAGGACTCATCCTTCTGTTGGAACACACATCTGGGCGCCAAGGTAGGCACTGACTGGCTCTGTCCTCCTATCAGATCAAAGCAAAAAAATCCTCTTCCTTCTTTCCTGTCTCCCAAACCTACCACATATGGACAGGCCTCAAGCCCAGGCTTATCTCTAATCAAACCATTTCAAGATTCTCCCTTTGGAACTATCCATTTTTATCTGAAACTACGTGGAAAAGAAAGTATCATCAGGCTCTCTGGCTCCCCTCATTCCTCCACCTGCCTGTGCTCACACTCCACCTCCTAGCCCGCCCACCTACCCTCCCTCATCCTGGTTATTTTGGTCCCAGCAGCCTCCTATGCCAGTGCCAGGATCCAGAAGGCCTGAGAGCTCTGAGTTCTGGGCCCAGCCAAGCCACCAGTCCTCAAAGGCAACCCCCATTGCTGGGTTCTTCCTGGGCCTCTGTGTTCCCTCTGCCAAATGGCACAAAAGTCCTGTGCCTGCAAAGGACTAGGTTGCAGCCCCAACAAAGACTGAAGTGATGGCATCCGTCAGAATGGAGCATAGTGTTTGTGAATGTCTAGCCCAGGCACATCAAGGCCATTTTGGGTTCTCAAAGGAAGTAGCTGTGCTCTGTCTTTCTTTGTCCCTGAAAGGTCAGGGAGTGAGGAAACATGCTGTATTCCCAGGGCTGCTGTGGTTGTTTAAAGACGTGGGGGCAGGCCAGAGGCTGCAACTCAGTAATAGCAAGATCCTGGGCAAGCCATTTAATCCCATCTGAACCTCAGTTTCTTCATCTGAGAAATGGAGATAACAATATCACATATATACACACATGAGTTCATGCTCACAATTGTAACCAACTCAGAGTCAAAGGCCAGGGTAGGGATGGGTGTAAGGAAATGAGGTGGGGGGCAAATTTCAAGCTAGGTGAAGTAGTAAGAACAGCCACCAGGAGCTGGGGCTCTCTGGGCCAGGTATCAGGGTGCTTCCCTTGGGGCACACTATGTAAAGTACAGTATTCACTAGAATGCCCAACAGAGTGCCAGTATGAAGGCCCTCAAGCCGGCTCCTGCAGTTAGGAGAGCTTCCTGGAGGGTCAGATCCCACACTAGTCCTATGGCTCTGTAGTGTGAAAAGAAAATATCTTTTGGAAAAGAAACTCTCATCATGGAGCCATTAAACATGGCTGCATCTCCAATCAGGGCGCCATTGAAGAACAGCCTGGCAGGGTTAAACAGAGTGAGTGGGAGGGCAGGGCTTAGCCTCCTGCTGGGGTTGGCCTGGCACTCTGACCAACCTTACTGTGGTTGGTTGGCAAGAGCTTTAGAAGGCAAGGTCCTTGGGGGTAAGTGTGAGCAGGACTGGGGTCCAGGCAGAGGAAAGTTATAGCACAGGTGTACCTTGCAGGTGGCATGGGGAGCACCCTGCCCTACCTGGCACTAAACGGCTGTGTTGCCTTCATTGCCACAATTCTATGAGAAATGGACAATGGCAAGCAAGGAGGGGGTGATGAATAAAGATGGGGTTGAGGAGGAAGTTTGCCAGATAAAATACAGCAGATCCAGTTATTTGAAATCCAGATAATAGTAAATATTTTTAGTATAAGTATGTCCCACACAATATTTAGGATATACTTACACTGAAAATTATGCTTGTTTATTTGAAATTATGATTTAAGTGGACATCTGTATTTTTATTTGCTAAATCTGGCAAACCTGGGGTTGGGATGGAGGGTCCCTTGTAGGGCCCAGCCTGCCTGCCAAGGCCCACTCACCGGCGAAGAACTGGCTGATGGAGGTGGGCAGGAGCGTGAGGAAGGCCAGGGGGTGGGCGAAGGAGATGGAGAGGACTGCAGAGATGTAGGCCACACCAGCCACCATGGAGTAGAGACAGGCAAGGGAGGTGTAGAGACAGAACAGGATGAAGTTGCGCATGTTCCTGCTGCCGATGCAGTTGCCCGTGAAGAAACAGTGATGGTCGTGCCTCAGGGCGACTCTGGCACACACTCGGCAGAAGTGGGTGCTAGGCGGGGGACACGAAGCCCTCCTGGCCGGGGTTCCCTGGCAGGTGTTCAGGTCGTCTGGGGAGTTCTGGATGACCAGGACATAATTGCCCAGGGCGTTGGTTGAGAGGAACAGGAAAAGTGCGCCGTGGAGCAGCGCGGGGGAGAACAGCGGGGTAGCCTCGGGGTCCTCGCGCATGCTGGGCAGGAAAAGGAAGATCTGCAGCACGAAGGTCACCAGTGAGATGCACAGGAAGTAGGCGGGGGCCACCACGTTGAGCAGCCTCAGGGCCAGCATCCTCGATCACATTCCTGAAGGACCCAGGTGAGAAGGAGATTTATTGCGGCGTCTAGGGGGCGCCCTAGGGCGCTACTCCCGCGCTCTCAAGCCCCACGAAACCCTCGCTCCGAGACTCCTGCCCCTCGGATCGCCCCTCCTCCCTTTCTTAACACGGGACCAAGCAGGAGTGAGACCCTGAGGCCGCAACCATCCCCGAGTGCCTGCTGCCTCGGTTTTTGAGTGACCTTGGCTTCCTGGTCCTTCGCAGACAACCACCAGGAGGGCGAGGTCGGGACCTCCAGTGGAGGTGTGGGCTAGGGCTCTCTTCCTTATGGCAATGGAAACAGGCCCAGGCTTGGGAATTTCTCCTTCAGACCCCCTACAAGGAGAAATCGAAGGACTCGGGGTAGGGGGCAAAGAGAAATGACCTGCTGGAAGTCTTGATTCACCTCCCCTTTCCTCGCCGCCTGCCCCCTCACCATTTGGGGCAATATTCAGGAACCTCACCGGTAACCAATTCTCTTTGGAGGTATGTGTGCCTGTGGGTCCATGATATTTGTGTGTGTGTGTGTGTGTGTGTGTGTGGTGGGGGGGTGTTCCTCATGTGTGACTGTATGTGTTACTTGTATGCACATGGGTATCTGTGTGTGTGTGTGTGTGTGTGTGTGTCTGCGCATTCACACACGCTCTCAGGCATCCGGTAGGGTTGGCTGGAGGCGGAGTGGGGAAGCGCAGCCGGAATACCTGTGTCAGCCGGTCCTGGTCACCCCATCCCTCCTACGCTGGCTGCCCTGGCTATTTCTTTGCAAAGAGCGTTTTCATTTGAGGCGACGAAATTAAAATCTCCCCTTCGCGCCCTCCTCCTGCTCTCCTGGAGCGAGAAACCCAAACAACCTCTATGGCTTCGAAACCCTTTCGATGCCGGCTCGCTTGCCCTCGGTGCAGGAGTGGAAGAGCTTGGCTAGCCTTTCCGCGGATCGACCCTAGTCGCAGATCGCAGACCCCACTGCATCTCCACCCGCCCCCGCCCCCCACAGCCGTGGTTCCTGCCCAGCTTCGGAAGCCACCAGGAAATCGGGCACTCCCGGCGCCCGAGATAACTTTTCCAGGGGCTAAGGAGTCGGCAAGCCCGAGGCGCGAGAAAAGTTCTGGGAAGGCGGCTGCACCCTGGATGGGCACGAGGCGTCCATCAGGCTGTCCCGTCCCGATCCGCGGCTGATCACCTTGGAGACCCCTTTGCAGGTGCCGGTGGCCCCGGGGACCCACGGCCACCGTGGGGAGCTGGAGGCTCTCTCTCTGCCTCCCCGGGTCAGTGCAGGGCACGCACGTGGGGGTGGTCACTGGGGATTCGGCACCGCCCCGGGCCATGCACTCCCGGGGGGTGCGGTGGCGCTGCCCACCCCAGGGAGCATTCGGCCCCGGGCTCCCGCGAAGCAAGTGTCTTCCCCACGCCAGTCGCCAGGGGGGTGCAGGAGCAGCCTCCAGATGCTCCCTGGCGCCTGGCAGGCGAAGGACAGGAGATGGGGGAGTGAGTGAGGAGCGCTTGGCGGGCGGCTGCAGCCCGGGGCCCTGCGCGGGAGAAAGACCGCGGTGAACCTCCCCAGCCGCCGGCTGGCGCGGGGAGCTGTCCTTTCAGCACTGGCGGCGGCCTCGCCCACGGTGGAGGGCGGCACAGACCGAGCCCTGGAGAGGCAGGCAACGCGGGCGGCCGCCGGCTGCTCGGCCACCGCCTCCCGGACTCTTGGGAAGCCGCCCCCCGCGCCGCCGCCGCACCGCCGCAGAGGGGTGGGGAAATGAACTCACCGAGCTCTGGTCGCCGACAAGAGGAGCCCTGGACGCCGGGTCTCGTCCAGCCCGAGGCTGCAAAGTTGTGGGCTCGGCCCCACTGGCTCGCAGCCTCCTCACGCTTCGCTTCGAGGACTGGGCAGGTAGTGAGGATGTGGGGAGGAGGGAGCGGGCAGCCGCGGTCCTCCCACTTCGGCGCCAGCGAGTGGGGGCCAGGAGGCGGCGGGGATGGCAGCTGGGCACCCCTCAGCCCCGCTACCCCTCCCTCCCCTTATGGGGGCGGCGCTCCGGCCACCCGTCTTAGCATCGTGGACTTGGCACCCACCCCCCTTGTTCCTCTAAAGAGGGCTGGGGCGACCTGTGACTTCAGCCACGGTTCTAACTGGGATATCTGGATTCAGCCCTGATGTGAATGCTCTAGCCATCATCTGCTCCTTCGATCCCCTCTGTGGCTGACAGCTTTCCCTGCTCTATCTCAGACAGAGGGAAGCCTGGGGGTTTGAGAGCTCAGCTTGCCAGGGGCAACACCCATTAAGATCAGCATCATTGTGCACAGAGGGGATTGAGAGCCCCAACTCTGGAGCCTGTCTGCCTAGGTCTGAATATCCACCATTCAGTACTATGTGATATTCAGATTCCAGTTTCATCTCTGTAGAACAGAGATGTAAGGGTTATATGACAATATATATAAAGTCCTTAAATAAGGCCTGCCCTTGGTAAGCACTATTTGAGTATTTGTTCATAATTATTGACACTATTTATTGGGCCCTAACTAGTACTGGTCATTGTGCTAGGCCTTTAGCATAAAAGAGTTTCCTTAATCCTCACAGCAGAAGTTCCATGGTCCCCATTGTATGGATGAGGAGGTAGAGGCACATTGAAGCCAAGTCACATGCCCAAGGTCATACAGTAGGTCAGTGACAGAGCCTGATTTAACTAATGCACCTGCTCTCAGCCTCTGCACAACCCAGCATCCCCCTGAGACCCAGGGGATAGACAGCAGAAGGGTCTATCCATATACAGAGCTTGAACCAGGAGCTTCTGCCTGGAGCCCTGCCCCCATCTCTCTGTTCCTATTTCCTTTCTCTTACAGACTCCACTATGCTGAGGTAGGTACTGAGAGACGCCAAGAGGGTGGGACACTTGACTTGGCCAGTGTGTGTCAAATGGGGGTACCGGAGTAAGTAGAGAGAGCATTAGAAAGGCTGCAGGAATATTGCTGCCACTGCCACCTCGGTTTCCTGGGCTGTCGTAGCTCACCCACCTGCTCTATTCCATTCCTCCAAGTGAAGAAAACATAATAAATGTTTCTTGCTTTCTCAACTGGTTGTTAAAACAAGAGCAATCCCTTAAAATGAGGACCATATGCTTATCAGCTCAGCCTATATTTTTGTATCATCATATACTGTTTTCTCTTTATTTTATTAGTATACATTAAAATGAAAAAGGGGCCAGGAATCCTTTTCATGTTCTGATAAGGGTCTTACATCTCAGTAAAAGAACAACTTGCCAGGCATTAGCCTCTGAGAATCTGGTAGCCTTGAGTTCCAGCAGCCACAGGGCAGACACAGGGAAGCACATATGACCTTTTCCCCTTCAGAGCTGTTTTGTATCAAGAGCATAGCTGTTTGGACCCTTTCACAAGCTCTGCCTGCCTCTCACACTGGCTTGGGAGGGAGGGAGACTGAAGTGCTTAGTTTTAGCTATATTGATTGAAGGTTTCCATTCCCTAAATACCTTGAGAGTCGGGCAGTATTTCTAATTTTATTTTGCATATGGGTGTGTTGTGGGAAGGTGTGTGTCTGAATTTGTGTGTGTATGAGGGGAGGGAAAGAGAGAGAGAGAAGCTAAAGGAATGTGGGAAGATGTCAGTGGTGGAGGGGGGGTGTAGTATTCAGCCAGGAAAGAGATGGAGATTCAGCTGTGGAAATGCAAATGGACAAGAGCAATTATTTATTTAGAAATATAGTTTCTAATGTAGTTTATAGTTTCTTTTTAGAAATATAGATTTTTTAAAAGAAATTGTTTCTTTTTCAACAGAAAAAGACATTAAATCTTCAGATGTAGAGCTAGTAGTTCCTCAGATACTCCCTTAAGGGAACTGAGTAAGAGGAAGTACAGCAAATGGCATTTTGTTTTTCTAAAATTGGTGCTTATCCCTGACAAAATCAGCAGGGAGTTCAATTTATAAATTTCACCCGGATTCTGATCCCATCAGAATTAAGCAGACAAGAACAAATACTTTATTGCCACTTTCAGCTGTGGGACCCTGAGCAAGTCACTTAACCTCTCTGGTCTCACTCATAAAATGGGATGAAGATGTTACCTTGAAGCAATGATAATCAAGTGGGATGATGTAATTAATATACGTGCCTCAGTCTCAGACGTTAGCTTCTTCCTCCTCCTGTCTCTCTTCTGGGCCCTCATCTTTTTCCATAAGAACCTCTGATCTTTCCAACTAGAATGAGAGCTCCTGGTCTATGTTGGAAATATTGTGGGGTCTTATACCACGATGATTAGGCCAGAAGTGACACTGAGTGGAAGTGTACCAACTCAGGCTAAACCATTGATACTGGTCTTTCTCTGAGAGGAAAAGTCAAGTTCCAAGGTCTTTGAAATGTCTGGTGAGGACACATTTGCATTGATCTTGCATCCTGCTGCCATTCACCCCAACTTACAGTCTCACACTTCATAAACAGCGTCAGAAAATAATTTATAAACCATGCTCTCCATTGCTCGTATCATATATTCTTATAGTTAAGCTTTGACGGTACCTGCAGGTGGTCCCAAGGGGACAGGAACGCAGGCTGGCATCTCATTGCCACCAAGCACTTTCCCAGAAAAGTGTGCCATAAATCTTGCTTGGATAAAATGAATTCCTTCCCAAATGACAATCATTCCATTTTGCCTTAAAATGTTCTGTACAAAAAGAGGAATTCTGTCCAGTAAGTGGCTTCTCTCTTGAGTGGGGAACCCACACACATGTCTGTCTGGCCCTACAACTTCCCAAGTGTTTGGGATGGAGAACATTCCAAAATACAAGGGGCCACACTTAAAGAAGTACTGGGGATTTTCCTCCATTCTCATATTCTTTATTCATATTGATCAGGGTGAAGATAGACTGGGGTCTCAAGGTTAACTGGTACCCTGAAATTGAGATTTTAATAGACATCCTCAGACAGGATGATCTTTACTGCCATAGGAAGTCATTGCCAAATGCAACCACAAAGTGCTCCCCAAGTCTCAGAAGGCTTAATAAGACGCCATCCCTGCCTGCCTGGATTTGAAAAACATGTAAGTGTAAACTTCATCTTAGCCAATCAAATACATGAAAGTTGTATTATCACTGAATTTCTATTTGGAGATGACAATTTACCCAGCCAACTACATCTTCATTGTAACAACAATAACATTCCTTTGGTGTAATAAAGTACTTTGCAGGTTACAAGGTATATCCACAAAAATAAAATTTCATTCACTCTCAGTAGCCCTGTAAGCTAGCTGGTGGCAAAGATTATTAAACCCATTTTTCTTATGAAGAAACTGAGATTCAGATACTTGCTGCATGTTAATCTGTAAGCCTTGCCTTCGTTCCACTGAAAATGTGACTAAACATGCAAAACTCTCATTGATACTTAACTTCTCTGGAACATGTCACTTTCATAAAGGAAGCAGGCATATACCATGCTCCCTCAGAATAAAAGACCTGCCTGGTCTCTGTGTAAGATGTTAATGTAAAATCACATAAAGTAAGCCTGCAGCCCATTGATCAAATGCTCTCAAGCACTCTGTTGCTTGCGGTGCTAGAGTGTGTATGTGACTGGGGGCAGTGAGGCTTATCATCCAAGCCCATATGGCAAGGTAGAAACAGCAGGTCTGAATGTCGTCACCCTCTGGGTGACAGGTAACCCCAGAGGTCTCCCTGACGATTGGTTGTGTGAGGGTGGACATCTTGGCTTGGCTTGGCAGAGCCTCCTTTGGAGTGTTCAGGCTGTAGAAAAACAAATGTGATCTTTTACCCATTCACCCTGGTTTCCCAGGACTGCTCAGGCAGTCCTGGTAGGGATGCCTTGCCTGTGGACCAGTGCACAGCTTAGCTGTGATGGTGGCAGTAAGATGAATTGGCCCTTTCATCTCAAAGCATGCAGAAGGCAGAGGGAGGGAGAAAGGAGGGTATGGGGAGGGAAAAGAGGAGGGCAGTAGAGGATAGAGGGGAGAAGAGGGAAAAGGAGAGAGGGATTGCATGCTCATCTGTCTGACACAACCTCAGTTTATGTCTTCATGATGGAGGGAGCTCTGCAGGCACAAGGGAGATCAGCTGTCTCCGCTGAGCCCTGCATTGCCAGGTGTCCAGGTTGGGAGGGAATGAGGCAAAGATTGACATCTCAATTACAGGAGGGGGGAGGTGAGACCAGGAGCATGAGGCCACTGCAGTGCCTTGGCTGTTTGTAGGACTCTTGGATACACTGCTATAGTCTCAGAGCCGCAGGCAGTCCAGACCTCACACCTCTGAACCCCTCCCCACCCCACGCGCCCATGTCCCCCACTGCTGTAGCAGAGATGGCCCAGGGCCCAGGGCCCAGGAGAGAGGCAGTACAGTGTGATGAAAAAAGCACAGCTTTCAATGTGAGGTTTCGGTGTTTGCTGACCTGGACTTAAATCCCTGTTTTCCTATTCACTTGCTGTGTGACCTTGAGCAACTGGATTCGAAAAACATGTAAGTGTAAACTTCATCTTAGCCAATCAAATACATGAAAGTTGTATTATCACTGAATTTCTATTTGGAGATGACAATTTACCTGGAGGTAAACTTCCTTAGCCTTTCTAAACCTCAAATTCCCTATCTGTCAAAAGGGGATTTGTATTTTGTCGTGAATTTTAAATGACAAAGATGCCAGCTCACTAGCACCTGCCCTTGCTACTGAAACAGTCCCCCAGCTAGGAGCTACCAAATAATCCTGCTTGCTGCATAGCACTTACTGCCTCTATGATGATCTCATTTGTAGATTTATTTACTTGTTTATTGTCTCTTTCCATCTGATAGAATATAAACCCTCAAGGGCAGGGACTTACCTATCTGCTTTATTTCTGTAACCTAAACCCAGCACAGAGTCTGGCACACAGTGGGTGCTAAACAAACATAGAACAAATAAACAGTTGGTGGAACAAAGAGGTATGATAGAAGTAGTTGGGGTGTGGAAATCTATACTTTGACTGTGGTGGTAGTTATATGATAAAATGTTTATCCAAACTCACAGAACTGTACCCCTCAAAAGGGTGCACATTACTGTATGAAAATTATACCTCAGTATCTGACTTTAAAAAAATAGGATAGAGAGCAATGCATAAACAGAATTCAACTAAATAAAGATTCATATTTACTGACATCCATTACGTGCCCGGCTGGCTGGGGACCAGGTACCTTCACATTGGTTATTTCATTTAATCCTTATCACAACTCTGCCTAAGAAAGTCTGACTCTACGTGTTTTGTAGAGGGGTAAATGGAGGTTCAGAGTGGTTATGAGATTTGCCAAGATTGCAAAGCTTGCTGGCAGCAGAAATCAAATCCAGGTCATTTGATTGCAATGTCCAAGCTTCGTCCAGTGTGGTTCCTTCAGGGTCTCACACCCCTAAACTCCCACACTGAAATAGAAGTAGAGCCTATTTTTCTTATGGAGAGGTGACTTGCTGATGTTGATCTCTTACACTTCATCATGAATTGGCCAATTAAAATCTCTTCTCAGTGAAACAGGGTGTAGACAGAATGGACTTTTTTGCTGTAGATAAGGAACGGGGTGTGATGGGGATAAAGTTAACACATACAGGCCTGCAGCAGGGGATAGAGGTCAGATGGGACCAGGGGACAAAAAGGAACCAATGTAGAGGGTCCAGAAGAGCAGAGGACAGGCTCTGGGGTCAGATGATCTAGGCTCAGATCTCATTTCCACTAAAGCACTGTACGACCTTGAGCCAGTCAATCACCCTCTCTGTGTCTCAGATTCTTGATTTGTAAAACAAGGTTAATTAGGGTTCCTACCTCATAGGATTGTTGTAAAGATTAAACAAGATAACATCTGTAAAGCACTGAGAATAGTGGCTGGGTATTTAATAGTATTAAATAAGTGATAGCTATTATAATTAATTAAGTTCTATGACATGTGGTAGAAACCTCAAGAAAACACTGGTTTAAACTAAACTGGAAGCTTACTTCACTCTTACATTAATGAAGTTTAAAGGAGTCGGTCCTGGACTGGTATGGAGACTCTGCAATCTTATAGGACCCAGATTCTCTCTAGCTTGTTGCTCCATCCTCTCGAGCATGGCACCTCATGGTTCAGAATGGTTGCTCCTGTCCCAGCCAATATGTCCATATTACAGAAAAGGAGAAAGGACATGCCCCGCTCTTTAAGGGAATTTCCTGGAAGTTGCACACAATATATCCACTGACCTCTTATCAGCCAGAATTTAGTGATATAGTCACACCCAGCTGTAGGTAGCTATGTAACCAACAACAATTTGTGAATTGCATTGATAAAGAGGAAAATGGGAATTAATTTGGGAGAACACCTTGGAGTTCTTTCTTCTACTCTGGAGAAGTTTAGACACATTCCAGTTATCCATATCCTAGGTCTCAGGACAGAAGCAGGATTTTCCTGGCATTTCCAGCCTTTCTGAGATTCCAGGTCCTCATTGACCAAGTGGGGCTACAATCTCCTGCCCCTTCCAACCCTCCCACTGACCCGTGCCTTCTTCCTGGCACTTCTTCTCCCATAAACAGGCCCAGAAAAGGCAGCTCCAGCATGCCAAAGCCTTGACCTCAAGTGAAAATGGACAGTGAGCCCTACAGGCAGCTGTGGTCAGTGCCCCAGACCATCTGGCCAGCTCAGCATTCTTGAAATATGACCCTGGATGAAATAGAAAAGGGAGACAGAAAAAATGTGCTTTAAATACTTTTTATTTTTAAAAACCATGTAAGTAACATATTTAGTAAGAAAATCCTTAAAATTAATTAAAAGTAAAGCAGAAATCCTTTAATATTAAACCCAGAGATAATCATCACTAGTGTTTGTGTATCTTTCAATCTTTTATCTATTCAGATTTTTCCTCCCTTAATTACAAATTTGGGCTCACATCTTCAACCTCTTTTACAACTAGCATTTAAAATTTAGCAATAGTAAGATGATCCTTCCATGTTTATAAATCCATTTCCCCAATATCTTTTTTAATGGACAGCTTGTATGTACCTCTTACAGAAGGGACTTTAATAGATATGCACAAAATTTGTCTTTGACTTTGCTATCTGGCTGAAATATGCTCTTTAGCTTAATCTTCAGCTTTTGAAAGGCTGAATAGCTAAGTTCAGACTTCAGCATCATTCCTGGGTTCCCTAGACTTGTATATGATCCATGATCCTGTAACCATGATACATAACCTTTGCATTCAAGGAGTGTAATTACTTCCTTTATACATACGTGACATGTCATTCAGATTTACTGTTACTAATCACTTTCAAATATAATCTTTTAGATGTAAGTTGCAATGTACATATTCTTTCAAATTCTATTAGTTGAAATTCTATCAGTCAGTTCAAAATTAAATGTGTATTTGTTATTGCAAGGGCAAAATACTCTGTCATTCATAATAATTATAAACACTGCCTCTTTTATGTACAGAAATAATTGTTAAGAGTTTTCAGGTGTTTAACAGAAAAACATTGATAGTACAAACATTGAGAAAGCATGTTAGCTGGGTACTTTTTGACACAACAACACAAAACATTAAAATAATAATATGAAGCAGAATAATAGAGATTAGGCTATCTCATAGTCCTAATCTTTGTAGAAATGTTTGGATACTAGCATTCGTAGCAGTCAAAATAATCTTTAAAAATGTAGTCAGTTTGCCTTATTCTATTTAGGTCATGAGGCTTTAACAAAAAGCCCTATTTGTAATTCTTTACACACTGTAAAGATTAACTAAAAACAGAATGTCATACAACCTCCCAGTTTCATGAACAAGAAAACATGTAAAACCAGGTGTAACAATATCCATGGTAAGTCACATTTGACATAACATGGGAAGGAGTATAAAGAATATGAAGAAAGAAAAAATTATTAGAAAAAATTAGGATCACGCTCCTCCACCATCATCAGTCAAAAGTAAGCGTCAATTTATTAACACAAATGTGCATAGTATACATACAGGGGCAAGCTAGCTACTGATAGCACTGGGAATGTATTGCTCTTACACTAAATTGTTAAAACTGTTAAATGTTAATGTTAAAGCATTGACAAGGGAGTTGATTAATAATGAAATTATCATCATGAATAATCTCTGATAAAATTTGATGTACTCTTTTATCAAAGACATTTGCTCCAGGAAGGTGATATTAGGCCTTGGCCTAGATTTCAGCTAAATACTGATCTTAACACTTGGCCATCTGGCATTCAACCAAAGTGTGTATTGAGTGCATCTCTAACTTTAGATTATTTCCAATTTCTCACTATTATTAGCAACATTGCAATGCATGTCCTAGCACAAACAACTCCATGGGGCTCTATGATTATTTCCTTGGCTGAATTCCTAGAAGTGGAGTAGCTGGGTCAAAAGGATCCCTACTGCCAAACTACCCTCCAGAAGTTTGTACTAGCTTCCCTCCCATAAGAGAAGTGGAATAGGAGAGACTATCCTGTCTCATCATCAGCCATGGCACCCGCATTTTCCATCTCCTGTGGCAGCTGACACTTGGGTAGTGGGCGGTAGCATCCTGTAGACAGCCCCAAACCCTCTTGGATCCCAGCAGAGCTATAATTTATTGTGTGTTTATCTTGTTTCCAGCATCATGGTAGACCCTTTAGGTACCTCTTGCATTTTAATCCTCACAATGATGATACACAGTAAATATTACTGGCCCATTGTATAGAAGACAATAATGAAGCTCACAGGTTGGGTGGCCTTGCTCCTAACCCTAATGGAAGCCTTCAGAGGCATGGCCAAGCAACAGACTGAAAGCTTTTTCCTGCAGGTAAATGAAACCTGTAAGATCCCATCCCCATGATCCCAACCGTTCAGCCCCTTGGGGGCTAAAGGGATCCCCAAGCCCTCCTAGCATGCATCCATTTCCATCCAGGGATTGAGGGTGGAAGGTAAAAGGCAGTGCCAACTGGACCTCACTCTACTCCAGGCCTGGCTCCGTGCACTTTGTGTGTCCATCGTTTCTTGATTGTTTCTGAAGGAAACTGCATCAGAGCCTCTGTCTTCCCTGAGGGGTGTGAGTGTGTGTGCTCCAGCTCAGACTTAGCACCAGGAGAAGGTCAAGATTTTTGGCCACTGAGTCCCCCATCACAGCAAGCAGGCAGTTGACCATTGGCACAAAGGGTGTGTAGTGACCACATGCCAGGGACTTCATATACAGTGTCCCGTGTAGATCTCAAACTGCTGGATGAGATGATCCACATCTGACCAGGGAGGAGCCAGAGCCTTGGGAAAGTATGCAAGAGCTCACAGCTAGTAAATGGTGAATGACCAAAATAGTCCAGGATAGATGCACATATTTTATCTGATCAAGACAACAAAATACACCGTAATATATTTCTATAATCCTTGAAAGAGCCAGAAGACTTCAGAGAGAAACAAGGAATCTTCAGAAACCCCACAGGAGCCTGCAGGCTGCTAGTCTAAGGCCTTACAGAGGAAGAAATGCATGAGCCCTGAGTGGAGGAGGACACACAAGGGTAGGCGGCCTGGGGAGGGTGCTGGGACCTGACCTCCCAGCCTGGAGCAGAACTGCCTGGGCTGCATGGGTAGTGGAGTGGGGTGGTGTCCTCTCACATAAGGACCTTGCACTTCCTTTCCTTTTCCAGGTCTGGACTTTGGGTAGTAAGACCAGAAAGCCTAGAGAAGGTGAGAAAGGAACCAGTCTGCTCTTCTCCCTGGCATCATTCAGCGAAGACACACATAGCACCCACAGGCACCACTGCCAGGCCCTGGGGTCACACAGATCTGGAGCCAATATGACTCACTCACTCTCCAGCTATATGACCTTGAGCAATTACTTAACCTCTCTAAGTCTCAATTTAAGCCATAGAATGTGGGCAGAGTAATAGCTCTTCATCGGTGTTGGGAGGATTGTACAACCTATGCTCCAGCCCTGTTGCTGCTTCAGTCAGAAGCCAGCCCCTGACTCGTTGTCTCCAGTGCCCACCTGTGCAGGGAGCCTGCACTTCGCTGAGGTCTGGGACCCCTGGATCTCCAGGGACCCACCCAGACCCTCCAGGATCCCAAAAGCCTTGTAGGTTGCACATTCTCTAGCCTTCAGGCCTTTGCATGTGCTGTGGCCCCTCCTGCACCTTCGCCTGCCTTATTGTACTCATCCTTCAGGCTTCACATAGCTGTCACCTCCTCCAGGAAACTTCCCTTGGCCCCAAGTCCAGCTGACACGTGCCCTCCTACCAACACATCACACCAAGTTTTCATGACTTGGTCAGTTGTCCTCTACTGGACCGTTAGCTCAGGAAGGGCAGGGCTCAGGTTTTGCCCATGTTGGACACACAGTGCCCAGCATGGACCCTGGCCCAGAGTAGATGAACAGGACATGTGAACAGAGTAGTAAAAAAGGATGAATGGACTCTATAGGAGCCTGGGTGGCAAAACTATGGGAGACATTGCCACAGACCCCCTGTTTGAGCCAGGGACTCAGGCAGGAAATAAAAAGGCAGGACTTACACAGCCATGGTGGTAGGGATCCTGCTTTTTTTCATTTTCTCAGACAAAAGAAGATGCATCTAGGGCTGCCCTGTACAGTTGTTCAGGTTCTGCACTTTATAATTCCAGCGGGCATCATTTTCACACTTCAGACATCACAGATGTGTACAGTTATTATGACAATTTTCCAGTAGATGGCAGTAAAGCACCCTGAGTTGGGGCACATGTTTCTGCTGGTGCAGATGCAGTTTGGGGCTATCTGCTGTGCTGGGTACATCTACCCGCCCTCCAAGCTGCTGAGAAATTGCCTGACACCCTTTCCCAATCTGGCCCCACCTTCGCTTCAGAGCTTTACAAACGACACCCAGGGTCTTAGTGTTGGCTTGAGGACTTCGGGAGAAGAGCCATTAGAACCAGAAATCCCCAACTGCCTCCTTTGTTCCAAAGAAGGTGATGATTGTGATCAGAAGCCCTGGGTTCAAGGCCCAGCTGCTGCATTTCCTATTGAGTGGTCTTAGGCAAGTGAGCTTGCAGGTTTGGGACCTAGCTTTCTCTTCTGGAAAGAATGCCGTAATGATTCTTGCCTTTGAGATTGTGAGGAACAAATGCTATGCTGAACATAGTCACGCATTGCTAGCTGTAAAGCACCTCTGCCCAGGAGCATCCTGCAGTAATAAAATTCAGGCCCTTTCCAGCTGACCAGGGGAGGATGTATGTCACTACTGGAGGAGACGAGGGCTGCAGATCATGTGACTCCAGTTTTGTCACCGCTCCCCTCAAGTCATCTTCAACTAGCAGATCTCTGCCCCGGTCTCCACCACCACTCCATCTCCAGGGGTGCTTTGGCCCCTTCAGTGTCTGCTCCAAACTCAGTATAGTCTGTCAGCCAGCGAAGAGATATTTATTGAGCATCTTCTATGTGGTAGGTGCTGTGCCACTCCCTGTGTTCTAGCTGCTTACAGGACCATGGGGGCAATAAAGTTAGCATAGTTGCTGTCCTGTTTCTGATCCTTCAGACCTTATCCCTTTCCTCTGGGACTGTGAGAAGAAGGAAGCCTTGCCCAGTCCCTCCCACTTTCTAGCTACTAGGCCACTTAATGACTGGACACTGCTTTTGGCCTCCACCATTGTAAATGCCCTTCATAGTCCAGACCAAGAGAGGCTCTCTGGTGTCTTCTCTGTCCCTCTCATATGGGGGAAGCCCAGGTTGGAAAAGCAGAGGATAAACTCATGACTATATCTGGATGCAAAGAAGGCTAGGAAATGAGTCTTCATTCCAGTTCCATCCAGTTCCCAGGGAAGAAGAGGAAAATGGTTGTTGAGGAACTATGAGAAGTCTCCACCACACCTTGCCTATGAAGTGCCATCTTGCTCCTACAGATGGGGGGCCTCTAGCTAGCAGACTCCTCTGCATAAATTAATCAGGAAAATAACCCAATAACCATAAGATCACAGAACAAGAATTATACCAAGACAGTAATGAGGTAATTTCCTCTTTGTGTATAAATGACATTTATAGTCTGTTGTAATTATCATCATCGCTAATATTCAGTACTGCATACCTCCCCACCCCCTTGCTCTCAGCTGCCCACAGCCCTTCTCTGTTGGCCCAGCTATAGCATCCCCACCCCCCACCCAGAGACAACCCCACCATACACCCAACACGGCTCCCTTGTTTCTTTTTAGAGTAGAATCTGGCTGAAGGAAGGGCCAGTGGAGGGAGCAGCAAGAGGGAGGCCCTGTGACAGTGGACACTGCACAGCAGGAGCGGACGGTGTGTGGCCTTGGTGAGTGGGGCAAAGAGGTGTCCAGGATGTTGCAAAATGCGTGTTCCTGACCCACCACCACCTTCTCTTTCTTGCTTAGGAGGTAGCTCTTGGGAGCTGAGGCCTCTCAGTCCCACCTTGTTCTCTCCTCCTATTCTTTTAAAATACTCAATTGCCTTCTCATGACCTCTTCCTATAAGAAGGGGATTTCAAGCCCTCAGGCACCCTAGAGTCTGGATGGGGGACTGGACACTGACATTGTTTTTCTCTGCAACCTCATGCCGGCCCTGTGCCTTAGGTGCCTCATCCCCATTGACAGATCAAGCCGCTGGCTTGAGAGCTGCTTGGCAGTTGGCCCTGGTCACCCAGCTCATCGGTGGCAGTCCTAGACTGGAACCAGCTGTTTGATTCTAAAGCCCACGCCACCATGGGTTATCCAGGTAGGGTTCTGCTGGTGGAATTTTAGGCAGGCTGCCAGATGGTAGAGGAAACTTTGGGGCAAGAGAATGTTTGCAGCAGTCACTGTCCCCACCAGCTTTCCAGGGATAAGTTTGGAGCAGGGAGAGAATGTGCCCCTGCTGGTAGTGTTAGCAATAAGCTACAAACCTGGCCTGCGATTTGGTGGTGGTGGTGGGGGTCACTTGAGACAAATTGTGATGGCACCACTGCCTGCTCCCCTTGCCCTATCTGCCCCACACTCCCCAGGCAGCTTCCCCACACCCTGACCCTGATCTCCAGGGACACTGGCTCTGCTGTCCCTCTGATCTCTCCAAGCCCAGAAAAAAACATCCGTCCACTCAGCAAAGGAGGCCACATGCCTATGCCTACAGTTCCCCATTCCTCACTTGTCCTCCCTTCCTGCATCTCAGTCCCAGGGCTGCTAGATCAGGGGAGTCCTGAGAACTTTCCAGAGGGCCCTAAAAGGGGAGGGCACCTTCTCTCCCCTGCCAGGGCCAGCGGGCTCCAGCTCTACAGAGCCCAGCACCTGGAGGCCTGTCTAGGCTGCCTCTTCCTCTCCCCCGACAGACAAGGGGAGAGGGCCTGCAGGGCAGGTTGGGGTTAAGGCCATTTCAGCGGACACCCTGGAAACAGGACTTGGGGACCAGGAGCTGTGTGTCCTGCAGGTTTACAAGCATGCTCCTGCTCCTATGTGTAAACTCACTCTCCTTCCGGCCCTCAGGGATGCCTGTACTCACACTCTCAGTCATTCACAAATGCGCACGCCACACCTTAGTCCCAGTTCTTCTATGGCAGCACGCTGTTATGGTCCAGAGTCTGAGCTCTGAAATCAGACAGTGTGGACTTTGCTTTATATACTGCATTATGGATTTTAAACAATGGTTTCTTGTTTTCAGAAGGTGACATTTGGCACTTGACTCACACAAAGGTGCAACAAGGACATTGTTTTCTTCTTTACTCCCACTCCCATCTCTTGTTCCCCTCCTCAGAGGCAACTCTTGTCACCATTTCCCATGCCTCCTTCCAGAGCTGGCCTGCAGAAGAGAGCCTCTGAGCACATACATGCACGTGCAGCCCACTGACACGCTCTGCACTGTTCTTTGTTTTCTGTTTGTGCAAATGCACCAGGAGGGCTATCTGAAGTGCTGGTGCATCCATCTACCAGCCCTCCAGGCTGCTGAGAGCTGGCCTGACATCCTTTCCCAGGCTGAGGGCTGTACCTGGTGATCACTCAGGTTCACGTACTCACTGAGCTCCTCAGCCTTTCTAAGGGCAGCATGGTGTCCCATCGTGCAGATGCACCATAATTCCTTTAACGGGCCTGCTGGGTGAGCACAGACTGCTTCCAGATGTTAGTTTGCCTTATTCACTGCTACCTCTGGTTTTTCAGTGAGTGCTGCCCGCACATGGCATCCACATGGACGTGAGAACCTGTCAGAAGAGGGTATGAAGGAGTGCCTGGCCTGGTTGTTTGGCCTCTTGTACCTAACTTTCTCAATCTGTAGATGACAATGATCAAAGCACCGACCTCACTAGGTGAGGAAACAGAATTGTACTGAGTGCCTAGCCCAGTGCCCAGCACACAGGAACCACAAATGTTAGTGCCTGAGGGCAACAGTGCAGAACTGGGGGGAGTGAGGGCCAGGTCCCCCCAACTCAGGGCCACCAAGTTAGATTGCAACGGCGTCAGCCTGGGAAATTCCCTGCCCTTGTGACCAGGGTTGGAGAGATTCATGCCTGTGGCCAGCCAGTGTGAGTGCCACAGGGAGGAGAAGCAGGGGGCAGGGAGCCGGGTGTGTGGGGGTGCAACTGCTTCACTGGAGCCTGAGCGAGGAACAGGCCTGGCTTTCCTGCTGAGTCATTCCCACTGGAGCTGCCAGGAGGGGCAGGCCTGCTGAGAGGGAGAGAGAGGAGAGTGTGTGTATGCGACAGCGAGCTCTCAGGCATACCACACACGCGTGCGCGCGCACGCACACACACACGCTTCCCAGCTTAAGGAAAAGGAGCCCCTCCCAGCAGAGACACTTTGTTCCCTGCAAAATATAAAAGCCATGGAGACAAAGGAAAGTAGGCTCCCCCCACCTTCCTCAGTTGCTATTGCTTACCCTCTCTCTCTCCCCACTGCATTTCTGCCCAGCCCTCTCCTCCATCCAACCCTGCCCTGCCCTGAGGGCAACCAAACATCTTGGATGGCCCTGGACAATGGACCGTCCCAGGGGCAGGTTGGTCAGCCTACTGACCCTCCTCCATTCTCCTCCTCATCCGGGACCTGCTCCCCTGGCCCATTACCCTGGGAATCACACCCACCTGGCCCCTCTCCTGGGCTGGAAGCCTTCCTGGCTGGAAGCTGGTGTTTTGCTCTAACAGACTTTATGACACATAGCCGTGCGCCGGTGGGGTTGGGGGACAGAGATGAATGAGGCTGGTCCAAGGGCTCAGAGGGGCTTACACCCCAGGGGGTGGGGAGGCTGGGGAGGGAGTCCCTGCCCCCACCGCTGGCTGCGTGTTGGACCCATGGGGTGGGCTGCCTGGAAGGGCAGAGTTGAGATGGGCTAGAGACTCAGAGGGCAGGCTGGATGGAGAATGTGATGCTTCCTTCCATTAAAAGTCACTTTTTGACTTACAAAAGTGTATGTAACTTGTACAAAGTCCCCAAACCCGCTTGTTATCTTACAGCTGGCTCTATACCCTTCTAGGCATATTTCTATTCATGTGGACCTGCTTTATGTAAAAGTCTGCATTTGACAGGATTCAAACAGGAGATGAGATGTTTTTTGCATTATCTCTAATTACAGTTTTCAACCATGCTTTGTCAAATCTCTTCTGGCCCTGAACAATATTCCAGGCAGATTCTTAGTTTTCTGATCAGATTTTCTAGGTTTTTTCAATGATTAAAAATCCAGGTTAGTCAAGTTCAATTTATAAATTAAACATCATATGCAAATAAAGGGTGATTCTCCTCCCCACCCTGTGCCAAGCAAGACTAGGAATGGGGAGGGAGGAGGTCTTCTCTTCCACTCCTTGCCCATCAGAGTGCTGTACCCTCCAGGGTTAGAGGTTGGGGTGTGATGGGGGTCGTGGGTGAGAGGCAGAGAGGGGCAGCTCCCGGTCCTGTTCCCTTGGCCAACACCTCTTGGTGATCAGTGATCCTGCAGGCAGGCTTCCAAGAGAGGTGAGCGGCTGGGTGCCCTGGGGAGAAAGCTGCTTTGGCCCCACTCTTTCTAACACTCACTGTCAATTCTGGCCCCTGGATGCTCACTGTGGGAATTCCTCCCCAGCTACCTGACCCACAGGAAACTCCTGCACCCTTGCCTGGCCAAATTGGGGCCTGGAGCCTGCCTCCACACCCCCCGGCCTGCCCTCCATTCCTGTCCATTCTCCTTTCCAACCCCCTCATATAGGCCACAGGACAGGTTGGCCAGTCAACAGGTATCCAGCTGAGCATGGGGAGCCAGTTTCTCCCTCATGGCACCCTGCTCTCTGAGCAATCCCTAGCAGCCCTCCCTCCACCCTCAGCGGGCGGAGGGGAAGGCCAAAGCACTGTGCCTTAGCCTGGGGACCTCTGACCCATGCAGTCACCCAGAGCCCCGTGCCCAGCACCTCCCGTGCTTGATCTAATGTTCTGCTGTCTTGAAATTCTTCATATTTTTTAATAAGAAGCCACTCATTTTCATTTTTCACTTGCCCCTAAAAATTACATAGCCTGGGACTCTGCTACTCTGGGACCTGATGCTCTGACCCTCTTCGTCTGCTTGTAAAAAGGAGCGGAGAGGTGGCACTGCTAGTTAGAGCAGCGGGGCTGGTTCTGGACGCTGTAAATGCTCTGGGAAGCCCCACCCTTCACAGTGGTTTCCACCCTTCTTTAGAGCAAGGGATGCCTCGCACCCTGTCAGTCTTCATTTGGATTCCAGCCATCAACAGCCAGGTAATAGGATCTGAACTAATCAGCATCCTGTTAGGAATGCGAGCATCCTTGTACATCAAACACACTCGCCAAATCAGGAATGAAAAGATTCAGATTATGTGCTTTTTTTTTTTACAACAATGAAATGATGTTGCACATACTGTTTTATAGCATGCTTTTTTCACTTAACAATACATTGTAAATATATTTTCATGGAGAAAACATTCATCTACAATCCAGTTTTCAGCATCTGTTCCAATTACATATTTCTGTGCAACAAACAACCCTAAACCCTAGTGGCTTAAATCGTCAATGATTTTTTTCCTGTTATTCAAAGGGCTGCCCAGGCAGTCCTTCTGACCATTCACAAGAAACAGAATCCAGAAAGAGAAAAACTGTTCCAGTGTTAGCTGAGCCACTTTCTGCTCCTGTGACCTGGGCCAAGTTATTGAACCTCAGATTCCTCATCTGTAAAGTGTTCCAGCTATAGATCAATCACAGGAGGTGCTGGGCACGGGACTCCAGATGGTAACAATGATGTCTCCCTTACCTGAGAAAGTTTGAGGATCAAACAAAAATTATAATAATAGTATCTACCATGTAGGGTCATCATGAGGATTAAACAGCTAATCTGGCTAAAGTATAACAAATGTTAGCCTCTAGCTATTATGTGCCTCGGCAAGGGGCTAGGCTAGTGAGGTAATTGCTGGGACAGGGAGGTAGCTGGTTCTCCAGCTCACTGCACTGAGATGCAGGAGGGAGAGGGGTTTTCTTCTGGGAGTAGAGGATTTGAAAGGATGCAGTGGGCAGAGCTGAGAGTAGTGAGCATTGCTCAGCAAAAGGAGAAATGAAGGCTGGTGGAGAGAGTCATTTTGCTGTAGCATAAAGGCATTTATTTGTTAGCTGTGTTTTCCTGCAAACTAGTAATATGCTGGTAATAAATTCAGGAGTAAAATATGCTGGAAAGCAGGTAGTGCCAGCCTAGAGTCAGCCAACTCAACAAATAACCCATGGGTCATCCACTGCCTCTGTCCCTGCTCACTCTGTCATAGGAGCCCCTTCGGTTGCTTCGGGAAACAAAGAAGAGGCGGAGGACCAATGAAGCATCTTTGTAGCACAGGAGAAACAATATCAAGAAGCCAAAATCTAGACCCCGATGGTTTCTGTGCCCAAATACCTTATTTCAATTCTTTGACTACATTTTCAGAGGTTCTAACATGTAGAGATTCTTGTCCTTGTGTTTTAAAAAAATTATGTAATATTTAAAATAAACCAAAAGATATAAAGAGTCACACAAGAACTCATGTTCTTGTTACCAGCTTAAGAAATAAAACATTGCCAATACAGTTAAATTTCCCCTGGGATACTTCCCATCACCTTTTCCCGCCTTCTCACAGAGGTAACTATGGTTCTAAACCCTGATGTTGATTATGCCCTTCCATTCTTTTTAATTTTTCAAATATACAAATACACCTGGTGGAAAGGATAGGTTGATTTACAGAGATCAGAGTTCCAGTGAAGGGCTTGGGGTTTTCCTGCAGGATTTAGATGACTTCTAAAGAGGCTCCAGGAGAAACAAAGAGAAAATAAAGGCCAAATAAAGGAATAGACTTTCAGTAACCTGTGACAATATCAACTGGAGTAATAAATACGTAATGAGACTCTTGGGGAGGGGCAGGAACGTCTTTGAAAAAGTAATGGCAGAAATGTTTCCAAATTCAGTGAAAAATAGAAATCCACAGAGCCAAGAAGCAGAATCCATGCCTGGCACAAAGAAAATCACACCAAGGCACATGATATTTAGATTGATGATGAAAAACAATTTTTTTTAAGGAGCCAGAGGTAAAAGAAACATTACAGGAAAGAAAATACAATAATCTCTGACTTCTCATTAGATATAATACAAGTCAGAAAACTATGGAATTAAATCTTCAACATTTAATTGAATCAAACAAAAAACTGTCAAGATAGAATCCTGTTTCCAGTAATAGAGTTGCAGGAATTCATTGTCAGCAGACCTGTTAAAGGCTTGAGGGAAATGATACCAGGGGAAAATCAGATCCCCACCAAGAAATAAATGGAAAGAAATAAGAGATGTTTTACCCTTATTTTAAAATTTATGTAAAAGATAAATAAAAATTTAAAGCAAAAATATTAGCAATGCACTGCAGAGTTGATAATATATGTAGAAGTAAAATGTATGACAAAAAGCACAAAGGACAAGAGAGGCAGAAAAAGGACTACAGCTGACCCTTGAACACCACAGGAGTTAGGGGCACCAATCCCCCTACAGTGCATAGTTGAAAATCTGCATATAACTTTTAACTCCCCCAAAACTTAACTACTAATAGCCTGTTGGTCAGCTAATAGTTTACCAGAAGCCTTACCAATAACATAAGCAGTCAGCACACATTTTGTATATTATATGTGTTAAATACTGTATTCTTACAATAAAGTAAGCTAGAGAGAAGTAAATGTGTTTTCAAATTGTCACCTCTCCAGAAATGTTTCCAATATATTTAGAGAAAGAATTCCACATATAAGTGGCCTCACATAGTTCAAACCTGTGCTATTCAAGGGTCAACTGTACAGTGTTATAAGTTTCTTCTGTAATATGTGAAGTGGTATAATATCATTTGAAGGTAGACTGTGAGAAATTAAAGATGCATATTTTAGACTTTAGAGCAACCACTAAAAAACAAGATCAATAACTAAAAAGCCAACAGAGATAAAATGGATTCCTAAAAAATACTCAATCTGAAAAAAGGCAGGAGAGGAGGGAAAAAAACAAAGAACATATGGAACAAATGGGGCAAAATAGCAAAATGATAGACTTAAACTGAAACATATAAAAGATTACCTTAAAAGTAAATGGACTACATAGATGAACCTTGAAAATATTGTGCTAAGAGAAGCTGATCTTAAAAGGCCCCATATTAGATAATTCCATTTGTATGAAATATCTATAACATTCCCATCTATGAAAACAGAAAGTAGATTTGTGGTTTCCTGGGGCTGTGGGAGGGAGGGAGCAGAGGAATGGAAGTAATTGCTAATTGGCATGAAGTTCCTTTTTGGGATAATAAAAATTTTCTAGAATTAAATAGAGGTAATGGTAGCACAACTCTGACTATACTAAAAACCATTGAATTATACACTTTAATATGAGGATATTTGTATCATACATGAATTATATCTCAATAAAGGTGTTTTCTTAAAAGTAAATGAACTAAACATTTGAATTAAAGATATCAAAGAACTAATAAGAGAGTGAAGAAGCTGCTGTAGCTCTACAGACATTGACAAATTGGAAGAAAAAGCTGCAAATTTGGGCTGTATTCCCAGCCAACAGGCCATCCAAAATGGGGAGTTTAACTCCCCTAGTTTAAGCTGGGATCCCAAAGAACTAGTCCTCTAGTCTAACACTGAAGTAGAAATAAATCAGTCCCTGCATAAGCTTTCAGCCAGGGTTCTTGTCACATGGGTGGTTGATTGCACCTCAAAACTTTAACTTGATTTTAGATGTTTCCAGTATGGTAGTTCCCAGCATCAGGCAGAAGCAAATGAAAATCCTCTCTGGGGAAGGCACTGTCATCCTAGGCCTCAAAATATTTCAAGAAATACTTTTTCAAATGCACTGTCTGCTTGTATAGCACACAATTAGGTCAGGCACACAAGGAAACAAAACACCATGAGCAAGAACCAGCAGAAACATCTACCAACAGAAACAAAGATTCTGGATCAGAGGCCACAAAATATATGCTTACCATTTTTAAAGAAATAAAAGTCCTGTTTGAAATATCTGCATGGAAACAAAAGGATTAAAATAAAATCTATAAGAAGTGATAGCTGTCAGAAGTGTATGTTGCTGAGTTAATATTTCAAAGGAGAAATATGATCATTCTACTGGATATAGAAATGTTTGACAAGAAATATCTGTTCATGCTACAAACTAGAAACAGGAGGATACTCCTTTAATATGATAAAGGGAGTCTATAAAAATAATAGCAAACATCATACTTAATGGTGAAACAATAAAAGTTTTCCCTTGAGATTAGAAAGAAAACAAAGACACTATCATATTTTCTATTCTACATACTAGCCAGATCAGAAAGGCTAAATCAATAAATGAGGAAGGGAGGGAGGGAAGGATAGAAAGAGAGAATGGAAAAAGTATAAGGATAGTGAATTAGTCTGCTAGGGCTACCATAACAGAATACTGGGTGGCTTAAACAGAAGAACTTTATTTTCCCGAAGTTCTGAAATCTGGAAGTCCAAGATCAAGGTTCTGGCAAGGCTGGTTTCTGGTGAGGCATCTCTCTTTGGCTTGCAGGCAGCCTCCTTCTTATTGTCTTCACCGGGCCTCTTCTCTGTGTGTGCGTGGAGAGAGAGAGAGTTCCTGGTGTCTCTTCATCTTTTTAAAAAGACACCAGTCCTATCGGGTTAGGGCTCCACCCTTATGAACTCATTTAACCTTAATTACCTCCTTAAAGGCCCTTTCTCCAAATACAGTCACATTGGGGTTGAGGTCTTCAACATACAAATTTTGGGTAACACAATTTAGCCCAAAACAGAAAAGGGAGAAACAAAACTGTCATACAGATGATATCCTTATGTATATAGAAAATCCAAAATAATCTAGGAATAGGAATTAATAGAGCTTAGCAAGGTTGCAGAATACAAAAGTTAATATATAAAAATCAATTATATTCCTGTAGAATAGCAACAAATATTTTGAGATTGAATAACTTTAAGTGTACTAGTTATAGAGTATAAAAATACCAGAATTTGGAAATAAACCACTTTTTTAAAGAGATAAGCAAGCCCTCTATAGGAAAAATTATGAAACTTTATCATATTTTTGGTAGGATGTGCCAACACACTATATTATTGGATTGAGAGATTCAACAATTTAAAAATGTAAATTAAATAAAAATTATCTGTAGGTTTGACCCAATCTGAATCAAAGTATCACCAGGTTTCTTTTTTAAAACTTGACAAGCTGATCCCTAGTACAAGGAGCCAAGAAAATCCAAAGATACTCTTGAAGTGGAAGAACAAGGTAGGAGAACTTGCTCGATCAGATTTCTGATTTTCCAATGAAGTTTTATTAATGGAGGTTGTACAGACAGACAAATAGGCATATAGAACAGAACAGAGAGCCCAAAATCAGACCCCACACATTTGGCACTTGACATATGGCAGGGCAGCACTGCAGAACAGTCAGGAAGGAATATTTTATTTTTAGTAAATGATGGTGGAGTAATGGGTATCCATAGGTAAAAAATGAGATTGAAGTCCTATCTCCCATAGATACAAAAACCTACCCCAGGTGATTTTTTAATAAAGATAAAATTAATATAACATAAAATTCACTATTTAAGCCATTTTAAAGAGTACAATTTTCATTGATTTTTAGTTTATACAAAGTTGTGCAACCATAATCATTATCTAATTAGAGAACATTTTCACCACCCTGAAAGAAACCCTGTATCTGTCAAGCATCCACTCTCCATTCCCTCCAGACCCCCAGCCCCTGGCAATGGCTAACCTACTTTTTATTTCAATGAACTTGCTTATTTTAGATATTACATATAAACTATAAATGGAATCATACAATATGTGACCTTTTGTGTCTCACCTTTTTTATCTAGCAAAATATTTTCAAGGTTCATCCATGTTGTAGCATGTATAAGTACTTCATTCCCTTTTATGACTGCACAATATTCCACAGTATGGATATACCACATTTTGTTTATCCATTCATTAATGGATATACACTTGGGTTGTCTCCACTTTTTGGCTATTATGAATAAGGTTGCCATCAACATTCATGTACAAATTTTGAAATATGTTTTCAATTTTCTTGTGTTTATACCCAGGAGTGGAACTGCTGCAACATATGTAATTTTATGGGTTTTTTTTTGAGGAACCACAAAACTATTTTCACAGCAGCTGCACCAAATTATATTCCCATCAGTAGTGCATGAAGGCTTCAATTTCTCCACATTCTCATTTCCCCTTGTTACTGTTATATTCATCCTAGAAGGTGTGAAATGGTACCTTATTATGGTTTGATTTGCATTTCCCTAATGACTAATGACATTGGGCATCTTTTCATATGCATATTGTCCACTTACAAATCTTCAGAAAAATGTCTATTCAAGTCCTTTGCTCATTTAAAAAAATTGACTTGCTTTTGTGGTTCAGTTGTTAAGAGTCCTTGTGTGTTCTAGACACTAGGCCCTTATCTGATATGTGATTTGCAAATATTTTATCACAATCTGTAAAGTGTATCTCTTGATAGTGTCCTTTGATCACAAAAGTTTTATTTTCATGAAATCCAGTTCATCCATTTTTTTTTCTGTTTCTTAACTTTGGGTGTCAATTTAAGAAACCGTCATCTGTTCCAAAGTCACAAAGATTTACACCTATGTTTCATTCTAAAACTTTTACAGTTTTAGCTCTTACATTTAGACCTCTGATATTTTTGATATAACATGAAGGTAGGGGTTCAAATTAATACTTTTATATGTGAACACGAATTTGTTCCAGTACCATTTTTTGAAGAGATTATTCTTTCCACCATAGTTGAAAGTCAATTGACCATAAATAGATGGGTTTATTTCTGGACTCTTGAATTCTATTCCACTGATCTACATGTATATCCTTATGCCAGTATCACACTGTTTTGATTACTGAAGTTGTGTAGTAAGTTTGAAACTGAGAACTGTGAGTCCTCTAATTTGTTTTTTTTCAAGATTGTGCTGGCTATTCGGAGTGCTTTGCAATTCTGTATGAATTTTAGAATCAGCTTGTCGATTTCTATGAAGTCACCTGGGATTCTGATAGGGATTGTGTTGAATACGTAGATCAATTTGAGTGTTGCCATTTTTTAACAGTATTAAGTCTCCTAATTCATGAATGTGGGATGTGCTTCCATTTATTCAGGTCTTCTTTAATTTCTTTCAACAATGCCTGCAGTTTTCAGTGTACAAATTTTGCACTTGGTCATTATCTATTCCTAGTATTATATTCTTCTCAGTGCTATTGTAAATGGATTGTTTTCTAAATTTCAGATCACTCATTGCTATTTTTGTGTAGAAATACAACTGTGTTTTGTATATTGGTCTTGTATCCTGCAACTTTATGAACTTGTTTGTTAGATTTAATAGTTTTTTCATGCGTGTATGGATTCTTTAGGATTTTCTGTATATCTAAGAACATGATATCTGCAAATAGAGATTGTTTTACTTCTTCCTTTCTAATCTGGGTGTCTTTCATTTCTTTTTCTTGCCTAATTTTCCTGGATAAAACTTTCAGTAAAATGTTGAATAGTAGTGACAAGAGCTGATATCCTTGTATTATTCTTTATCTTTGGGGGAAAACTTTCAGTCTCTCATTAACAGGTATGATGTTAGCTTGTAGTTTTTTATAGATGTCCTTTATCAGGTTGAGAAAGTTCCCTTCTATTCCTAGTTTCTTCAATGTCTTTATGATGAAAGGGATTTATCATGGAAGGGCTGGATTTTGTCAAATGCTTTTCTGCATCAATTGAGATGATTATGTATTTTTTCCTTCAATATATTAATATATTACATTGATTTTTGTATGTTGAACCATCTCTGTGTCACAGGCATAAATTCCACTTGGTCATGGTATGTAATCTTTTTAGTATACTGTTGGATTTGGTTTGATAATATTTTGTTGAGCATTTTTGCATCTATATTCATAAGGGATATTAGTCCGTCATTTCCTTTTCTTGTGATGTCTTCATCTGATTTTAGTATCAGAGTAATAAATATTGGCCTCATAGAATGAGTTAGGAAATGTTCTCTTCTGTTTTTGGAAAGAGTTTGTGAAGGATTGGTGTTAATTCTTCTTGAAATGTTTGGTAGAATTCACCTGGAAAATCATCTTGTATTGTGTTTTTCTTTGTTGGAAGTTATTTTATCCCCAGTTTTATTGAGATATCACTGCATTTAAAGGGTACAGCATAGTGGTTTGATTGGCATATATCATGAAATGATTATCACAATGCTTAGTTAGCATGTACCATCTCATATAGATACAATAAAAAGAAAAATCCCCCCCAAAATTTTCCTTGTGATGAGAACTCTTTGGATTTATTCTCTTAACAACTTTCCTATATATCATACAGTAGTGTTAAGTGTAGTCATCATATACTGCATACCTATACTTAGTTTTTCTATAATTGTAAGTTTGTACCTCTTGACCACCTCCCTCCAAGTCCTCCTCCCTTCACCTCACACCTCTGTTAATCACAAATCTGATCTCTTTTTCTATGAATTTGGCATTTGTTTTAGATTCCACATTTCAGTGAGATCAGACAGTATTTGTCTTTATCTGACTTAGCATTATGCCCTCAAGCCAGTCCATTTTGTACAAATAGCAGGATTTCCTTGTTTTTACGGCTGAATAATATTCCTGTGTGTGTGTGGGGTGTGTGTGTGTGTGTGTGTGTGTGTGTGTGTGTGTGTGTGTGTGTGTGTGTGTGTGTGTTTACAACTTCTTTATCCATTCATCCATCAATGGACACTTAGGTAGTATTTTGTATTGGCTATTGTAATAATGCTGCTCTGAACATGGGGGTGCAGATATCTTTTTGAGTTAGTGTTTTCATTTCATTTGGATATAATTCCAGAAGTAGAATTGCTGGATCATATGCTAGTTCTATTTTTATTTTTTGAGGATCCTCCATACTGTTTTCCATAGTGGCTGCACCAGTTTACCATCTTATCAACAGTGCACAAGTATTCCCTTTTTTTTTTTTTTGGAAGTTTTTTGATTCCTGATGTATTTGCTTTATTTGTTACTGGATAATTCATAGTTTCTATTTCTTCTTGACTCAGTTTTGGTAAATTGTGTGTCTAGGAATTTGTCCATTTCATTTAGGTTATCTAATTTTTTATATATATTTGTTCATAATATTTTCTTATAATCCTTTTTTATTTCTGTAAAGTGAGTTGTAATGTCCCTACATTCATTCCCGATTTTAGTAATTTGAGTTTTCTCTCTTTTTCTTGTTCTCTCTAGGTAAAGGTTTTTCAATTTAGTTGATTTTTTTAAAGCACCAACTTTTGGGTTTGTTGATTCTTTCTATGGTTTTCCTATTCTCCATTTCATTTATCTCCACTTTGATGTTTATTGTTTCCTTCCTTCTGCTTTTTTAAAATTTAGTTTGCCCTTCTCTTTCAAATTTCTTAATTTGTATTAAGTATGGGTGTATAAGTATGGGTGTATAAGTATGGGTGATTGACCTTGTTCTTTTCTAATATAGACATTTATAAAGTCCCCTCTGAGCATTGCTTTCACTACATCTCATGAGTTGTGATAAATGTATTTTCATTTTCATTCATCTCAGTCTTTTCTAATTTCCCTTGAGATTTCTTATTTGACCCATTGTTTATTTAAGGATATATTGTTTAATTTCCGCATTGTGAGTTTTCCAGATTTCTTTCTGTTACTGATTTCTAATTTCATTCCATTGAGGTCAGAGAAGATGTTCTGTATAATTTTGTTTTTTTATTGAGACCAGTTTTGTGGCCTAACTTATGATCTGTACTGGAGAATGTTGTGTCTGTTCTGCTGTTGTTGGATGGAGTATTCCATAGATATCTTTTAGGTTTAGTTGGTTTACAGTGTTGTTCAAGTCCTCAATATCCTGTTGATCTCTATCTAGTTGTTCTATCCATTATAAAAAGTGAGTTGTTATCAAATTGTCTATTTTGCCCCTTCAATCTTATCAGTTTTTGCTTCATATATTTTTGGGGGGTTCTGTTGCTACATGCACATATGTTTATAATTTTTATATCTTCTTGATGGTGACCCTTTTGCATTATATAATGTTATTTTTTTTTGTCTTGTAACAATTTTGTCTTAAAGTCTGTTTTTTCTGATATTAGCACAGCTACTCTGGCTCTTTGGTTACTGTTTGCATGGGATATCTTTTTCCATCCTTCCCATTTCAACCTATTTGTGTCTTTAGATCTAAAGTGAGTCTTTTGTGAGCTTTTACTTGTTTTTTGTATTTTTTAATTCATTCTACAAGTCTCTGCCTTTTGATTGGATAGTTTAATCCATCTACATTTAAATTACTGAACTTGCTGTCATTTTGCTATTTGTTTTATGTATGTTTTATACCATTTTTGTTCTTTATTTTCTCCATTACTCTTCTTTTGCATTAAACAGATATTTATTTTCTAGTTCACCATTTAAATTTCCTTGTCATTTCTTTTACTACATTTTTTTTAGTTATTTTCTTAATGGTTGCTCTGAGGATTACAGTTAATTCTTAGCTTATAACAATCTAGTCCAGATCAATATCAATTTAGTTTCAATATTATGCAAAAACTTTCCTTCTATATTAGCTCTTTACCCACCTTTATGTTGCTGTTGCCACAAAGTATGTTGTGCCACAATGCACAAAATGCATTGTGGGCTTATCAACATAGATCTATAGTTTTTGTTTTAGGCCTATTTGTCTTTTAAATCATATAAGAAAAAGAAGGGCTACAAACCAAAAATGCATTAATATGGACTTATAGTAACCTGTGCAGTTACCTTTACCAGTGTTCTTTATTTCTTCATGTGAAATTGAGGTACTATCTACTGTCCTTTCATTTCATCCTGAAGGACTCCCTTTAGGATTTCTCATAGGGCAGATCTACTAGTGGTGAACTATATCAGTTTTTGTTTATCTGGAAATGTCTGAACTTTTCTTTCATTCTTGAAGGGTGACTTTGATGCATATAGAATTCTTGGTTGATAGTTTTTTCTTTCAGCACTTTGAATATGCCATCCCATTGCCATCTGGCCTCCATAGTTTTTATACTAAATCAGCCATTAATCTTATCAAGTGTTCCTTGTACATGTGTTGCTTCTCTCTTGCTGCTTTCAAGAGTCCTTGTCTTTTGACAGTTTAATTATGATGAGCCTTGGTATGAATCTCTTTGAGTTTGTACTACTTGTAGTATTTGAGTTTCTTGAATGTGTAGACTAATTTTTTCATCAGATTTGAGAATTTGGGGGCCATTATTTCTTCAAATATTTTTTCTGTCCCTTTCTTTCTCCCTTTTCTTTCTGGCTGTCCCATTCTGCACATATTGGTAGTTTTGATGGTGTCCCACAGGTCTCTTAGGCTCTATATTTTTCTTTATTCTCCCCAGATTGGAGAATCTCAACTGACCTATCTTTGGGTTTGCTGATTTTTTCTTCTATTTGCATAAATCTGTTTTTGAACCTCTCTGGTGAATTTGTCATTTCAGTTATTATATTTTCAATTCCAGAATTTCTGTTTAGTTATTTTTTTATAATTTTATCTTTTTATTGATATCCTCTATTTGGTAAGACATAATGCTGATGTTTCCCTTCAGCTCTTTAAGCATATATAAAATGACTGATTTAAAATCTTTTTAAGGAAATCAGATGCCTGGACTTCCTCAGGAACAATTTCTATTAATCACCTCCTTCTTGTTCATGGACTATACTTTCCTGTTTCTTTTCATGCTTCATAATTTCCTGTTGAAAACTAGATATTTTTAATATTATAATATGGCAACTCTGGGAATCAGATTCTTCCTTTCTCCAAGGTTTGTGGTGGTTGTTTTTTTGTAGTAGTTGCTATTTGTGTAAAATGTTTTTTCTGAACTAATTTTGTAAATATCTTAATTTGTTGTATGTGGACACTGAAGTCTGTATTCAATTAGCTTTGTGGTTAGCTGGTGATTTAATAGAAACTTCTTTAAATATCTTGAACAAAAATATCTCCCAGTCTCTGAAGATGGGCTCTGGGTCTGTGTTGGGGCATGCCTTGCAAACTCAGCCAGGCAATTTACAACTTTACTTTAACCTTCACTTTCTGCTTGCACAGAGACAACAAGTCAGCCAGCTTAGGGAATACCATAAACAGTAACAATGAATAAACTACAACTGCATGTTACAACATGGGTGAATCTTAAAAATACAATATTGAGTAAAAGAAGCCCAACATAAAGTATATATAGTCTTTGATTCCATTAATGTCCACTTGAAAAACAGACCAAAACAAATTATATTGATTAGGGATGGTAAAAGTATAAAGAAAAGGAAAGAAGGATGATCATTAAAGTCAGGATAGGGTTATCTCTGAGGGGTGGTTGTGGAGGAAGATGGGGTGTGACTGGGAAACAACACAGGGAAATGTCTGGTGATAATGTTCTATTTCTTGACTTGGTCAGTGGTTACACAAGTGTTTGCTTTATGATTATTCATTATGGTGCTCATTTATGTTTTATACATAGTTTTCTGTAGGTGTATTATATCCCACTAAGTAATAAAGTTTATAAAACAATAAAAGGATTCATTTCTGAAAGCAGGTGACAATGCCCAGTGGAATGAGTACCACAGAGTTGTGTTCAGGAACCTGGCTGTGGAGAGGTGATCCTTACTTCATAGCCCAGAAGAAACCATATAAGAAAGCTATATTTCTGTCCCATGAGGATCCCTTTCGGAGTCTTTAGCTTTCATAACATACCAACATGGGAACCCAAATATTCTTTAACCTAATTTTGCAGAGCATCAGCCAGGTTCAAGACAGAACTGTGGAGAGGCTGCACAGGCTTAAAATCCCTGGATAGGTCTGGAAATGCTCGATTTAGATCGATTCTGGCTGGGGAAACTCTCCCTATCACATGTCTCCAGAGTTCTAACAAAAAGTGGTGATTTCTTTGTGATGTTATCAGTACCTGCCTCTGACCTGGCTCACCAGAAGTTTCCAATATGGTGCTGGTGACAGATGATGGTGACCTCCCACCAGTTATGAACATCCCCTCTTCTGGAGAGATGTCATAGTTAAAGAGGCTACTGCTAGCTAAGAACATCCCCCTGGTGGGCCTTGGTGAGTGGGGCTTGAGGCCAGGGCTCTGCTAGCAGTGGAGAGGCACGGTTTCTCTGCTGTGATAGGCAAGTGGTTACAGGGCTCTGACTTTTCCACTCTGGCTCCACCAACTTGGGGAATGACACTTCCAATGAGGGCTCAGTGCTGTGTTTCTGAATCTAAGCCTGAGGACTTAACCTTCTCTCAAAATCCACACCTCCACATTTGATTAGACAAACACACTGGGAAAATGGTTTTCCACCCCAATGCATTGTTCCCTTACTTTCTGCACAGGAAATCAAATTCCCTTCAGTTTGGAAAGGCAGATCAGGGTGTGTGACAGAAACCCAAGCTTTCAAAGTGGACCCACTTTGATGGAGAGTCTTGATTTGTCTCTTAGGGACAGAGGATAACCTAAAGTATTTGAGTTGTCCCTTAAAGTATGACTAGTGGTATGGTTCTTTCTTGAAAATACTGTCCCTGTCAGTGATATAAGTTTACATTTTGGATTCCATAGCAAAATCTACAGAGTTTCATGCCCATCACCTCCAGGCCCACTGACCCCTTCCCCCACTTACTCCCTACCTACTAGTCTCACCCAGCACCAGACCTTGGGGTGAAAGAGACAACAAGAATAGTTCTCCTACCTCAAAGCCCAAAATCACTGGAGTCTCATTAGTGAGAAACAGGCAGGGAACACACCAAGGTGACTCTTTCCTGGGCCTCCCATCTTTTCCCTCTCATTTTGAGTTTTTCTGAAAAAATCTTATCCGGGCAGTGCAGAAAAGCCATGTACAGTTGAGTAGGTTGTGTGTGTACAGGTGTGTTTGTTTTTAGCAATTACAATCAGTTCTGCAATGAACATCCTTGTGCATGTAGATCTTTGTGAGCTCAGGGGAGTATTTCTGATTAAGTGATTTCTAGACAACAGGGGTGAGGACTGTGCCTCTGCAGCTCTTTGCTGGAGTGGTCAAGGACTTCAAGCAATTTCACTGACCTATATTCCCAGTCAGCTAATGAGAACTTACTAAACTCTGGCATCTAAGATAACACAGACTTCACCCCCCAGAGCCACCTAAAAGTATTTATTGAGTCATGGCACTGTGCTAGATACTAGCAATAAAAGAAAAAGGAAATAATACAATCTGATCCTAACAGGATTTATAGTCTAGTGAGGGAGGTGAATATCAAAGAATCAAAATCTCTGCTTTCTGATCCTTGAGGAAAGGCATCACATTAGATGGCTGAGGTATCTGGATGCTGAAGGTTTCTACTCTCAAGCATAGAAGTTTTATTTTATGTTCACCACTTTTGATCAGACATACTTTCTAGACATATCATTTAATTGCTTTCCTTTTAAAATAAAATATTTGGTGAGAACTTGACTTCTCTTATTGATTCAGATTGTTGTTCTTGAGCATATTTTCAACATCAGCCTTCATCCTCGAGGACTCTTGTAGGGACCTGAACTAAATGGCCCAAACTTCTGAGTTTCTTTTACAGGTGTTCTATCTCCTCTGCTCTCAACTTTGGCTGATTTCACTGTGCTAGCTTTTTTTATAAGTCATTTTCCTTCGAATGTGCTCCTGCTCATCAGTTGTGGGCTTGAAAATTAGGAAACTAGGTTTATCAGGCCATTTGTTCAGTTGCTGTTACAGAGACCAAGCTAGGCAGGAGTTCAGGGCTCTTTTCCTCCAGTTCGTTATGAAACTCAGGTTCTTCATGTCTTGTTGATTGGACAGTCCTAGGGTATCATCCTTGTCAGCATTATCAAAACTGCCCCCTAGCTCCATCCCCATCTCCATGGTCCAGTCACACAAGGGCAAAGAGGAAATAGAGAGCAGGTGTCTTCCTTCTAAGAACGTGGCCCCAAAATGAAGTACATCACTTCCACTCACATCCCATTGGCTAGGACTTAGTTCTGTAGCTGCACCCAGCTGCAAGGGAGGCTGGGATATGTAGTCTTCTTGCAGGATAGCCAAGAATCCAGGTTTAAATCTTAGGAGTTCTTCTACTGAAAGGAGGGGGAGGGAAAGGATATACACTCAGCAGTCTCCGCCACATTGGATCTGTTGAAGTTGCATGTCAAGTAAATGTAGGTGAGCTCTCATTGAAGACGCAAGGTGCTCTTCTACAGAAAGAGCACCTGATTTTGACAGTTTCATCTGTTTGGGTTGTTCAGAGGCCTTTTGTTTCTTTGTTGTTGCTTTGGATTATGATCACAGACAAGACATTGGAGGCTAACAAAGCAGTCTTGTGTTCAGACATCTCCTACCTCAACACACACAAGTGAGAGCATGAAAAATGTCTCAGCACCCATAAGCCAAAAACACCATTCCTTTAAAGCTTCCCAGGGCTACAAAGCCTCAGCTGTTCATTCCCACATACCTTTACCAAGCACCTTCTACAAGCCAGACACTCATCTAGCTGGTTGGTGTTTAAGCTGTCGGGACATGGGAGTCATAGTCTGATTACACAGCCCACCTGGAATTCCCATGGGTCTCTCTCCTCCCCCATCTCTATCTCCCTTTATCGGACATCCTTCATGCCTATCAAGTCTTGTCTCCAGGAGCTGGAGTAGGTTGGTGTGGGCTCAACAATCTTATCCCTTGGCTGCTGCTTAAAAACTTTCCATGGCTCCCTTTTGCCTGCTAAAGGTCCAAATTCCTGAGCCTTGTGTTTGAAACCTTTTAAGACCTGTCTCTGGCCTCCCGTTCTGGCCTCAGTTCCTCTCTGTGGGGCATGTTCAGGGATCAGTTCATCCAGGGAGGCTGAGACGCAGGTTCTGTGTGGATGGCACCTTGGCCAAGGGGGCTGGAGAGCTACCAAAACCAGCTCTGGGTCTTGGCTGGAATACCCACAACCCAGTTTCCTCACAGGGCATTCAGTCAAGGGTACCTGGGAATTTTAGTGCAAAGGTCTCCCCTCCATTCTGTCTAGATCCTTCCAGGAAGGGAGTAACATTGGCCCTGTCTCTTGCTTGCAGAAAATGAAACTAAGCACCTGACATGTATTTTATACTCACAGCCCCTCTATAAGGTAGGTACTCTTATTGGACTCCTTCTATTTGTATCATGGCGCCCACTTTACTGTATGGAAATTAATCTCAGTGTGGTTTAGTAACATGTACAACATCACACAGCTAGTAAAAGGCAAAGCCCAGATTTAAACCAAGGTTCCACTGAATCCAAAGACCATGTTCTTTCCACTTAACAGGACTTTCTACAAGAACTATTACCCCGTACACAAGTGGGTTGGTGTGGGCTCAAATATCTTATCCCTTGGCTGCTGCTCAAAAACTTTCCATGGCTCCCTTTTGCCTTCTAAAGGTCCAAACTCCTGACCCTTGTGTTTGAGACCGTTTAAGACCTGCCTTATTGTCCTTCCACCCTGGGGTCAGATGCTAGTTCTGTAATGAGGAGCAAAGGGAGGGCAAGCTGCTTTTGTCCAGATTTTACTTTCTCTCACCAGTACCATAACAAGAGAACAACAATTAGTATTTACTGAGCATCTACTTTGTATACAATATCTCATTTAATCCTCACAACCACCCTTTAAGGATGTCACTGTTTTTTCCCCCATTTTACATATGCAGAGAATGAAGTGCAGAGAGGTTAAGTCCCATATTTGGAGGATCCAGCTGGGGTTCGAATCTAGGCAGCTAGAGTTCTTAAACATTACTCTTATATTTATCTGGCTTATCTTTGTTCCCACCAGCCTTTTCCCTGGAAGAGGATAACAGAAATGTCAGGGCCCGGGGGCCCCAGATCCCAACAAGCCCAGCCCTCTTGAGAGGGAAAAACAAAGTCAGAGAGATCAAGTGAACTAACCAAATTGCACAGCACACTGACAGCTAAGCTAGAGCTGGGACCCAGATCCCTGACACCCTGTTGCCACTGCATAAGAGACATCCAAAAGCCTTTCTCATGAACAAATAAATGAATGAATTGGTGGGAAGTGAAGAAATGGACAAATCTTGACAGAATCTTTTCTAGTGGCTCACTTTGGGTTTTCAGTAGATGGGTGAGTCAAAAGAACCAGGGGGTGGGGGCTTGGGGGACAGGTGCTTGGTAGGGAGAGGCATAACCAGGGTATGCGAGCCTGAGAGGGGGCGCTGTATAGCTAGTTATGGGGAACCAACCCACCCAAACACCGCTACCCTTTGCCCCTCCCCCAGCGTCTCAAGACCTTGTATTCAAACTGCTTCCTCTATCGCCCTCTTATATTGCTGACAACCCAACTGTTCAGAGATTTTTCAACAGCCCTCCTAGCCCATTAGCTACTGTACTGCAAGTACTGGGTAAAGTCTATTCAATGAAGTGCGCAGGCCCCTGCCTGGGAGATCGTCAGAGCGCCTGTTTAGTACCGACCCGTACTATGCATACTGATCTCTGGGGCTTCAAAAGCTGGCACCTGCCTCCAGGGTCAAAGCTAGTTGTCTCTAGCAGAGTACCCAGGACTGCTGGAACAGGAGACCTGCAGGACTGTGCCCCAGAGCACACTGGAAACAAGCCAGCTCTCTTCCTTGGGCCTCCCGGGCAGGGCTGTAGCTGATTCGTAGATCTCTCCATTGCTGGGGAAGGCGGCAGAACCGGGTACCAGCCACTGGGCAGGTGCCAGGAGCTGGTCCCTGAGAGGGGTAGATTGCTGCTACGTTTATGCAGTTGTGTGTCTTTCCTTGCTTTGGCTTGCCGGGTAGGGAAGGTTTGGAAGGGGGACATGCCTCACAGGAGAGCTTGGGGTAGGGGTGAGAGCTGTTGGGCAAAGAGTGGTCTAGTAAGTCAGCTCCTAGGCCCAGAGCATCAGAGGGTGCTGGAAAGCCTGCAGCAAGGGACAGCAGCCTTGTGCGTTTGCGACGGTGATTTGCAGATGGTTCCTGGTAGCGAGGAGGTAACTGAGGAGGAGCGGGGGCCTTTGCATATGATAATCCAGCCTGGGTTCCCCGGCGGGTCGGAGCAGCCTTGGGGCGGGGCCGAGGCTGGCTGCTGCCGGGGAGGAGCCGGGGCGCCGCTCCCGCGGTGATGCAGACGAGAATTTGCTGACAGTCCCTTGCCAGGTAGGGGCTGGCTTCACCAGGCCGGCGAGGAGGAGGGCCGGCCCGCAGTCTCCTCCCAGGTAGGGAGCGTGTTGCCTGTCACCGCATCCCCGCGTCCTGAGCACCTTGCCTGGGGCTGGGGCTGGGGCCGGGGCGCCGAGGGCGCAGTTGTGGTGAGCACGCGGGCGTTACCCGCCAGGCCGGGAGAAGGGGCTCAGAATCCGAGTCCTGGACAGGGAAGGGGGTGGGAAAGGACCGCTTCCGGGAGGGATGGGGGTGGGGGAGACTGCGCCACACACCCTTGCCACGCTGGCTGTCCCCCAGCCTGGACCCAGGAAGGGTGGCCGCCGCTTGGTGGGCCATATTCAGCGGGCTGGTGGGGTGTGGGCAGGAGACTTGCCTGGGGTCCCGGGCTGCCTAGGGCCTGCCTGACAGCAGGTGGGAGCTGCCTCTCTGACCACCCCCACCCCGGGATTCCCTGGGGCTGTGCCGCTCACTCCCTGGCCTGGAGTAGGAGGGGTGCGCTCTCCACAGTTATGAGTTGCGACAGCGTCAGGCCGCGCTGCTGCTGGTGTGGGTCTCATCCCGTGCTGAGTGGGCCCAGCTCCTGGGCCCCCAAGGGCAAAAGATGCCACCTTTTCTCATACCTTTCAAAGAAAGGTGCTCACTTTCACCCTCACTTTGGCCTTGAGAGAGAAACTGGATTTGGCTGAGGGGCCTGGGGAAACTGAGGCCCAGGGTCCTGTGGTTTCATCAAGGTCACACAGCAGGCCCTACAGAGTGACCTTCCAGGCACTGCCTTGACCTGATGCTGTCTGAGGGGCAGGGGCCGATCTCACTCTCTAGACCTCTGGTTCAGTCTGGGGTGCATCCTACCCCCAGCACCCCCTTTCCTCCTTCCTGAGAGTGGAGGGAGTCACAGCTTCTTTGTGGGGCTCCAGGGTATCATGGGTGAGGTTTGCAGAGATCAAAATTGTCTGAGGACAGGAGAAAATTGCTCATCTGAGCTGGGGGGCTGTGGGTCTCTGTCATCTTTGTGGGTTTGGGGAGAGGAAGGCCCAAGGGGCAGCCCAGTTTCAGGCTTCAGTCTCACATACCAGCCCTGATGAAAGCCCTGTGGAAGTTCCTGGGCTGCTGTGGGAAGGACAGGGGTCGAGGAGATGGACTTCCTCCTTTAATGGCCGGGCCGTTAGGTCTCCTAGGCGAAGAGGCTGGGAACCGCGCTGGCAAGTCCGCCTCCTCTCAGCATCACCCTCCGTGGTTTATCACCGAATCCCAACTCCTGTGCCCAGGAGAATGGACTCCATGGGATCGGTTGCCTTTGGAGGTGAACTTTTCCGGAATCCATCTTGTCCTCCTCCCTGGGACAGATGCCTTTCTCTGGAGGGAAACTGAGGCAGGGAGAGAGCTATATTTTCTTTCAGAGCTGGAGCCAGCCAGTGTCATTGTGCAGGTGAGGAAACTGAGGCACAGAGAGTGCGTCTAGTCGCTCTGGCTCTCTTACCTATCTACAGGTCTCCTGACTCCCCAGCCCACCACAGGGCAGACTGGAGGAGACCCCTTCCTCCTCCTCCTCCCCAACAGCCACCACCTCTGCTAAGGCGAGACTGTGAGTGCCTCCTGACGGGTGCAGGCAGATGTCAGTGATAGGGGACAGCACCAACGTTTTCCCTTAAGGTAGGTTCTCAAGTTACTTGGGAAAGAAGCGACTTGAAGAGCGGAGCCACAGTCACTTGGTCACCTTTCTGTTGTGTCCCCACAGGGTCGCACAGTTTCCCTTAGAGCCAGAGAAGCTAGATCCCTCCTGCTCCGGGGCCCGCAGCTGGGATGGCTGCCCAGAGGGGCCGCAGGCAGAGGACTTCAGATAGGAGGTTCTGCCCGCAGTATTCTGAGGAAAAGCGAGTGTCACATGCCTGGTGCATGAGCTGCTGCTTCTCAGACACGCCCTCTGGACGCAGAGCCCCTGAAGCTGGCCCCTGGTGATGCCACAGCATGCCCTGGGCTGCATGATGGCCACCAGTACTCCCTGGGGTGACCTGTGGGAGGGGATGGGGTTCCCAGTAAGCAAGACCAGAACGAGCTGCACATGGGGTGACAGTGCAATGCCAGAGGACCCACTATGTATCTGGCTCCTCTGCTAGGGTGCCCAGGGGTCCCTCCAGGCCTTCTCCAAGAGGAAGGACACTGGCCCATGGCCCCAGGAGGCTGGGGCTGTGTTTCTCCTAGCTAGCGAGGCAGAAGCAGACCTCAGAAAGGCCTTGGGTCCTGGGAGGAGAACCACTTGAAAAGCAGAGCACCTGGTTCTGGACCAGAGCCCCTAGTGGCTGGCACTCTGCCCTCATTTCCCCTACCTGCCAGTTGGGCATGAAAACACCTTCCCCAGGTGGATGGGAGGCTGTTAGAAACGTGTCAAGTGAGACCATTGTTCATGGCCTCAACAGAGTCTGTGCTCTACAGCAGAGAGGATGCCCCCTCTCCCCAGGGCCAGTCTAGGGCAGCCTCCCCCAGCCCACTTTTGTCCCTTGAAGACTTCCTCCCCCCACCCTCTTTGGCTGTCTGTGATATTTAACAGGATCTCCATGCCTGAAAATGATGGTGGCTGGCAGCACAGGGAACCTTCCCACAAACCTGTATCCTACTGATTGGCTTTGCATCCCGTGGACTCTCCACTCTGGTTCTTTCTGGGAAGTAACTGGTAGAAGAATCATAGGGATAATGGGCACAAAGTGCTGAGAGCTCTCTTTGCCCAGTGTGTCCAGGGTGCAGGGAGTCCCGGGCATTCACGCCCATGGGCAGGCTGGCTCTGGGAAAGGCTGTGATGAAAGTGCTTAGGGGAAGTGCTCAGCTTGAAGTGGTATCAGCAGCTTTTAGTGCACCGTTTGCCTGAGGGGGGCCTGGTGCTCCCTCCCCTTCCATCTCCCAGGAGAGCAGTGGTTTTCACAGCTTATTCACACGTCAACAGGGGTGGTGTACACTGGACTCCTCATTCTCGCTCATAGGTTGGCTGGTGCAACTCATGCAAAATAGGGTTGCAGGAGGAGCTGAGATGGGAATGTGAGCTATGATGTGTCCGTGTTCTAGATCTGTCTGATTGCTCTGGACTAAGCAAAGGTGGCTCTTCAGAAGATCACCTGTGGCCAGAATTCTGTGTCCTGTGTTTATAGGGCAGGATGTGCACCCAAACTGCCATGTTTCTTCCCAGCCCCTTGGGGGCTGGTACTGAGACATGCAGGGGCAAGGTGAGAGGGGCAGGAGCACCCCATTATCACCTCCTGCCTCCTCCAGGTGATTAGTACAATACAAAAGTGAAGTGAAGCCTGGACCCACTTAGAAAACCAGGACCCAAGTGTCCTGGGGTCCCTTTTCTCAGCCTTCCACTCTGCTGTTTTGTGCGAGCACCCTCAAGACAAAATCGGGACAGAGCCTCCAGATGCTTGGTCATACTAAGGCAGGGCCCCTGGTACCCTCAGAGGACCGGAGGCAGAGGGGCCAGGCCAGGTTCCAGTGGGGAAGCCAGGCCTTTGGTCTCCCCACTGAGTGGCCTTGCCAAGAAGTGGCCCTGAGACAGAAGCCCTCTCCTCACGCAGGCTGTCTTCTCAGAACCGTGCCCAGCTACAGGGACACTGGCCTCAGGACACGGGATCCTGGTAAAAGAGCCAGGAATCCTGAGGTCTTTGGAGGTACAGATAAACAAAATGGGCTTATGGCTGGGAATACGGCTGCTTGTCGGGTTTTGATGTGGAGGCCTCATTGCCTCAGGTGTCTGAGTGGCAATGACTTAGTCGTAAGCCGGGAAGACAGCTGGACACTCACCCTGTGCCCTGTGGGGAAACCAGATGTGCTTCGATGGGGGGCTTGTGAGCACAGAGGACAGGGCACACAGGCTCACAGCCCATGGGGCACTTGGCAGCTGGGTTTCCACCTGCTTCACTACCTGCTCACCTCTCCTTTGTGCCTTCTGCATTCACAACACAGTGAGGGGGATGAATGGAGGAAGTAGAAAGGTGCCGGCATGTGCTCAGTGACTAGAAGGGGTCTGTCCATGTTCTCACCCCTTTACCCACTCGGTGGTAGGCTGTCCAGGGGCCTGTGGACTGGCTGGCCACTTTGGTGGCAGTGGCTGACCAACAATGTTGATTGTACCAATGTTGAGTGTGTGTGTGTGTGTGTGTGTGTGAGAGAGAGAGAGAGAGATGGGAGGTGCCTGTCCTTCAGTAGAAAAACAAGCTGTTCTTCAGCTGGGGATCCCTCCTGGGCTGGGACTTCATGTGCCCAAGCGTGCAAACGAGGCCAGGCTTTGGGGAGACATTCTCAGGCACCAGAAGAACAGCTCCAGCAGTGTCCCTGGTCTGAGATCCAGTGCCGCTCAGTAACTTCACACTCTTGTTGGTACTTTTTAACCCTCTGCATGTGGCAGGAGAGGAACAGAGCAGGTATGAGCAGCCCACTTGATAGACAAGAATGGTGAGGCTCAGAGCCACACACAAGCACAAAACAGAACTCACACTGGGCCCCAGCAGTCTGATCCCAGCGGGGTGGCCCTCCTCCCTGGAGCACAGCTTCCATTTACCTGCTATTGTGCTGCGGGTGGTTTTGCTGAAGTTGCTTAAGACAAAAGGACTTGGAAGTGAAGGTCGTGCACTTCTCACCTTCCCCTCCACTCTGGGCAGGGTGTCCAGAACTGGGTTCTGCTGAAGGACAGCAAGGAAAATAGAAGGATAGGACTGCCATCCCACCCCCAGCCCATGCCCTGGGACACACTGAAGGCAGGTCCAAGGGGCCAGGCCCAGGCGTGGGAAGGAGGTGCAGTGCAGCCAGGCACTGGCTCCCCACTTCACGGAGGGGGCTCCTCCAACCCCCGGCCCAGGCACCAGCGTGGGGCGAGTGGGTGGAGGGGATGGGAAGCCATGGCCTGGGCTCACAGAACTGCAAAGACCTGCTTCCTGCCTGCTTCCCTCACACTCTGCTCTGGTTCAAAGGCTCTTCCTGCATGGGATGGGGAACATATCAGGTGACCTTGGAGGTTCTACAAAATACACATACCTTTTCTACCCCTGCTCACTCCCAGCTTGGATGAGAACTGCTTTTCCCACAAATCAAATGTGCCTGGATTGTCCCACCCACCTGCTCCTCCCAGCCCAGTCCATGTCCCCATCCCCATCCCCATCCACATCTGTTCGGAGTCTCCCTGCCCTTCAGAGTCCAGCCTGAATCCTCCATGAAGGATTCAAGAAGTCCAGCTCTCCTCCATGAAGCCTTTCCTGGATCCCAGCCAGGGCAGGTCTCATAGCCTTTAATGCATTTGTCCCATTTAAGTCTGTTTCTTCTGCTAGACAGTGAGCTCATCCTTCCATTTGTCAGGTGCACATCGAGTGCCAGTCACACACATGCCCTCTGGAAACTCCATGAGGAGGGGCAGGTAGACAAGTCAACACAACTTCAGAAACGCTACAGTAATGGAAGTACAAAGTGCCAGGGGACATTTTGGTAATGGCACCTAAAGCTGAAAATGTACATACTCTATGACCAGCAGCTTCACATGTAGGTGTCTAATTACCTAGAGAAACTCATACATGTGCATGAGGAGACAGTTCCAAGGACATCTAAGGTACCACAGGGATTAAAACACAAAAAAGGGGTCTCCACCTCAGTATCTTCAGTATCTACAATAATGGAGTTGGCAACTAAAATGTGGTGTTGTATAGCAGTTAAAATATATCTAGTTGCAGGATTTTATATTTTCTGAATTATACTTCCACAAAGTTGCCATACACACATATGCACACGTACCTATTTGTATTAACGTGAATACATCTCAAAAACAATATTGCAAAAAAAGGAAATTTCAGAATAATACCACTAGTCCACATTTAATTTTAATAAAAATCACAAAAACTTTACTCTCTGTGATTTATGGATATAAACACGTGCAGTGGTGCAGTTCCTACCAAGTTCACACTTGGGGTGGTCTTGGTAACAGAGAGAAGGAGCTGAGGCTCAAGCGGACATTCTGATGTGTCAGTAACACTTCTTTTAACAAAGTCCTGAAGCAGAAATGACAGCATGTTATGTTAATTCTGTTGGTTTTGTTCTTTTAACTTTTTTATGTTTAAAAATTTTCAAAATTAAAAAAAAAAGTCATCTGGGATGTCAGAGGAAAGGCATTGACTTTTCCCAGGGACGTCAGGAAAGACTCCAAAAGGAGGTGACAGCTGGGTGTTGAAGGCAGGGTGGGAGTTGGCAGGTTGAATTGGGTGTGGGCGAGTCGGGAAAAGGAGATGTAGGTGTTTAAGGCCAAGGAATACGTGGGCAGGCTCTTTGCACTTTTTAAATGCTTGTTGAATGGCTTGTGTTTGCCAAGCTGCCCCTCCCCTGCTACCTTCCTCATCCCTGTGCCCTGAGTCCAGCTTCTCTATTTCTGGGCTGTGTACATAGTAAATAGGCTCTTGAAAAAAAGTCATGTGTCATTTGAAGATTTGTAAAGTCTAGACAGTCTAATGAGGGTTGAGGGAGGAATGAGCTAAATATATAAAATTGAACATTAAAATGGGGAAATAGCCACTGATACAGAGAATATAAGAAGAATTCCTAGTGGATACTGTGCTCAACCACATACAAATTAAGCTGAAAACTAGCTTCAACTGTTTTCTGAGAAAATATAAATCATCAGTTCGGCCCCAGAAGACCTAAAAACCGCAATAGACCAATAGTCATGGAAGAGACAGAGGTTTCATAAAGCTCCATTCCAATAAAACCCAACTTTAGATAGCTTTTAATTTCTATCAAGCCTTCAAGGAAGATATAATTCCAATGTCATTTAAACATAAAAAACATAAACATTAAACATAGAGAAGGGAAGATTCCAAATTAATCTATAAAGCCAGCACAATGTTGATAAAGCACAAAAAAGAAAAATTACTAAAACAAATCTCATTTATGAATATTGGTGCAAAATTCATAAATTAATTGCAACAAATAGAATCATACAGCATCATGTTAAAAAGATGAATGCACCACAAGCAAGTGGAGCTATATTCCAGAAATACAGATTCATTAGGAGAACTATTAAAATAATTGAGCAAACTAATAGTCAAAAGAGATGAAAAATGCTAAAAATGTCTAAAAGGGATTTGATAAAATTCAACATATGTCTAATTTTAACCCTTATTTAATAGGAATAGGTAGCTATTGCTTAACATGTTCTGCTTATGTGTGTGTGTGTGTATATAGAAATACATATAAGAGAAAAATGACCACCATTACCTTCATTCTTTAACACTTCTTTAGAGGTACAAGCCAATACAAAGTTTGAAAATAGAAGCTATAAAAGGAGGCAAATTTATCAATTAAAATTAATAAGATTGGCCACCTGGAGAAAAACAAACAAGATAGTCTATTGAAAAACTATTAGAAATAGTAAGAGAATATACTAAGATGACTGCTAATATTAAAAACACAAATGAATAGCTTTCCTGTATATATGAGCTTCAGCCTCCTTTAAAATATAATAGAAGGAAACATTTGTGATATCAGTAAAAGCGCTACACATAACTAGAAGTAAATTCGGTCAGAGGTGGCAAGAACATCTCTGATCGCTGCTATTCACTCCTGGTTCCCTGGCACTTAGAACAGGGCCTGACACCTAATAGATTTTTGTCGCCTGGTAGAACTGGCTCACAGATCAATGGAATCTAGACAAAGACCTAAGCACTTTCGATGTGCATTGGTGATCATAGCCAGAGCCAACATGTAGTAGTCCCCATGTGCCAGGCAGTGTTCTATGCCCCTTGCCTGTTGACTATTGATTGCCTGTTGATCTATCCTGGAGAATATTCTCTGTGTGCTTGAGAAGAATATATTTGCTGCTGTTGGGTGGTGTGCTATGTGTATGTCAGTTGGGTCCGATTTGTCTCTAGTGTTGAATATATCAAGTCCTCTACGTCCTTATTGATCTTCTGTCTAGTTGTTCTACCCATTATTGAAAGTGGGTTATTGAAATCTCCTACTATTGTCCCTTCAATTCTGTCAATGTTTGCTTCATATACTTGCGTGCTCTGTTGTTAGGTGCATATGTATCCATAATTGTTACATCTTCCTGGAAAATTGATGCTTTTTCATTATATAATATCCCTTTTTGTCTCTTCTGTCCGTTTTTGACTTAAAGTCTATTTTGCCTGATAGGAGCTTGGCCACCCTGCTCTCTCTGGGTCACCACTTACATGGAATACTTTTTCCATCCTTTCACTGGCAGCCTGTGTGTGTGTGTGTAGCCAGCTAAGGTGAGCTCTTATAAATTACACATAGTTGCGCCTTTCTACACCCTTTACCTGAAATAACTCATTTAATCCTCACCATAACCCTAGGCTGATGGTGCTATTGATCCCCATTTTTAAATGAGGTGACTGAGGTGCAGAAAGGTTTGGTAACTTCTAGATCCAGGGAGGCTGGAATTTGAAGCAGCACTTGACTCAGAGATCATGCTCTTTGTGTCATTCCCACTACATAGTTAAATGGAGATTTTGAATCTAGAGGGAGGGAGGGAGGGAGGGGGGAAGGAAATGGATTATTAAACATGACTTTGAGACAACTATCTAGCTCTTTGGGGAAAAAAATAAAGCTGGATCTTACCACACTCCTTATACCAAAATAAACTCTAGAAAAAAAAGATTTAAAAGAAGGAAAGATAAAAGAAAGAAATTCTGATAATACTTGCAGAAAACACAGACAAATATTTTTAGAATTCTCTAGTAAGGTATAGTTTTGTCTACAGAAAAATCTGAGACTTCCATAAGCAAAAGATGCCACAAATAAAGTAAAAGGAAGACAAATGACAATTTGCCATCCAATGACAAAAAATTAATTGCCTTAATTTAGAAAAACCTCTTTAAAATTAGGACATTAACAGATAGTTCACAGAAAAAAATAAATGCAAAGGCCAGTCAATCAATAAATATGAAAATAATGTCTGGCTTTAACACTAAAACAAGAGATCATTTTCAACTCTCATATTGGCAAAGTTAAAAAATTTGACCATGTGTCAAGGGTGGGGGCAATAGGCACTCTCATTCCTGGCTGGGGTGTGCAAACTGGTTTATCCTCTTCAGAAGACAATTTGGCAATATCTCCCAGAATTTTAGGTGCACCTGACCTTCACCTAGGGATTTATACTACAGCTAACCTCACACATATGCACACATATATAGAATCAAAGATGTTCATTGCAGCTTTGTGCAACAAAAATGTAGGAACAACCTAAACCCATCAATAAGGACAATTCATGTAAATTACAGTGCATCTTTTTCAATGGACCACTATGAGTGGCTATAAGAATGAAGGTTCTGTCTGTGTTGGTATGTATTAATGTGTGGTGTATATTCATAAAACCAAGATAGAGTACCAGGAATATATAGGCGTATATAAATATTTGTCAGTGTGTTGATGGAAAAATTCTCAGGGAAAACTTAAGCAGGAAACTTGACAATGTTATGTTTGGGAGTAGAAGAAAGGTCTGAGATAGCAGGGGGACTTTGCATTGTGTATTACTTTAAATGGTTTGATTTTTTTCCCCCAGAAGCATGTTATTTTCTGAATTTAAAAAGAATATTTAAGAAGAAACCACTTATAGAGGGAGAACACTATTTAAAAGTCCTCACCTTAAACTTTCTTTTTAAATTTGTTACTCAGTGCATTCTCCTCTTGTTACATTCATAATTTTAAATCTGGAAGGCCCCAAGAGATCATCTCCAATCTTCATTTCATCCATGAGGAAAATGAGACCTAGAGAGGCTTCAGCCAGTGCCCCGGGGACCCCTGGCTTGTCTGTCTACTGAGTGCACCCCTCTGAGGCTGCCTTAAGGAAAAGGGAGCAATGACCCTTTTATACATGGGATCAAAGCTTCTCCCTTGGACTTGGGGGCCCTGTCTCAGCATGTAATCCAGCGAGTCTTATTTTACGTGCATCCGCATAGAAACCTGTTAATATCCTGATTTGCAGGCGCCTTCCTGGAGACTCTCCTTCAATGGGCTAGCTTAGGGTCCTTAAATCTGCATTTTAGCAAGCCCCCTGAGTGATTCTGAAGTCCTACTTGAAGTCCCCTGAAGGTGATCCCCCACCTCTGCTCTCCCCAGCTCAGCCTTGCTGGCAGTGTCTGTGTATCTAGGTTGAAGCCCCCCACCCCAGCAAGGGAGAGTGGGGTTCTCCAGCTCACCAGTGGCGAAGTCACAGAGCAGACCTAGGTGCTTGGACTCCCAATGCAATATTCCATCCCTGGCGCCCCTCCCCTCCAGCCTTCTCAGCTGGGATGATGGATGACTCCCCAGCTCACCTCCCTCCAGGGCTGGGTAGCTGGATGTGGAGGTGGGTTGCAGATTGGGGGTCATGGCTGCATCTGGGATGCCTCTCAACCCCTCAGCACTCACCTGAGGCAGCCCTCTTGGGAAGGTGCTAACAAACATCTTGGTGCTAGAAGGGGCCTGGCCTGCTTGGGCTGTGGGAGGAGCTGTGGGGAGGCTGGGGAGGACTAAGACCCATGCTTGCCTGCTGAGAGTGCTTCCTTGTTCCTGTGCCACAGAGCCACGGAGAAGCCTTCATCTTGGATAGAAATCAAGCAGGGACACAGCTGGGCCACTCAGAAGCACCTGAGGACTGATCAAAAAGAGAGAGGGCCAGCAACAGCAAGCTGCCTGGGCCCTAAACTAGACCTGCTGCTCCAGGTAGGCACTCTTGCCATGATCCCACCCACAGGGCTAAGCCCCCAGCACCAGCTCCGTCCTCAAGCCAGGACGGGGCCACCCACTGCCCATGGCCTGTGGCTCTCCAGCCAGTGTTTGGACGAAAGCTGTGGATGCGTGCAGGAAAGTCCAATCCCCTCTCCAAAGGACACTGTCCCAGGTGACCCTGGCTCCTGAGGTATGGGAAGGGGGTCAAAGACTCTCTGGTTCTGATTAGGATGCCCCCTGCCCTGCAGAAAAACCCTAGGCTAAGCTGCTAGCTGGGACCCAAATGGCTCTTGCTCAGCTGACCCTGGTTTGGAAGAGGCCCAGAACCCGGCTAGACATGGTTCTTCCCAGAGTTCCCTGCCTCTCAATATTTTTTTCTCAGGAAAGGATTATGACAGATGATATCTTCACAGACTCTTAGAGCTGGAAAGGATCTTTGAGATATAATTCAACCTCAGTCTCCTTTCACTTCACAAGCATTATGTATATCCATAGTGTCCTTTAAAATGTTGTAGCTGAACATCTCAGAGGAACCAGATGTTACCTCATCCAAACAGTACAGGAAGCCCTTGGGTCTCAGGTAGCCCTTCCTAGGCCCTACTGCCTCCTCCCCGCGTGGCCTCAGCCAGCCCCTGCCCCCGGCACCTTTCCTCTCCTTTCACCTACCTGGTGACTTCTAGCAACTCACCCACCTTTGTGAGAGGGACACTGGCAGTGTGGACATCCAAAACTAGAAGGTGTTAAGGCCAAGTTAGCATCAAAGTGAGGCTTTCTTCCATATTTAAGTAAGTCAATAAATGAAACCAAGAAAGGATTGCATAGTAGAGGGAGGCTATAACAGTGTCTATATAAGCATCTCTAAAATCTCTTTTCCATGAAAAAGTTGTCCTATATGGGTTGACCAAGAACATTGCTACTATCAATAAAAGTGATCTTAGATACAACTCTTTTCTGTGTAGATCAAAGTGCTTGGTGTTCACATCTCCCTTCTAATTTCCTGGTCCAGCCTCCTGCGAGCCCTCCAGAGCAAGGAGTCAGCGAGTCAGTATTTCATTTCTGTCCCTCCAGCCATGCTCAGTGCCCCAGCCCACACTGGGCCTTGTTTGTCTAGATTACTGTGACTGGCAGCTTTGAATAGTGGTAAAGAATGGGGGCTCCGGAGCCTGCAGGGTGCAATTCCCAGCTTCACCAGCAGCTAGCCTGTAATTTCTGTGTAAGGCAGTCTTTTCATCTATAAAATGGGGAAAAAAACAGTACCCTGCAGTGACTGAGAAAATTAAAGTTAATATCTATAAAGCACTCAAAACAACATGCAACATGCAGTGAATATTTAAGGCACATTAGCTCTGGTTCTTGCAAAAGCTGTTCTCCTGCAACAACTCTGCCTCCTGACTCACCTCTGCGAAGCACAGGGTTGCCATCTCACTACCCTGCCCTAGAATCAGCCAGAGCTCCTACTGCCTGTTTAGTGACTATGCTTTAACCTGCCCTTGAATGGTCTCAAAGGCAGAAACTCAGCATTTTCCTCACATCCAATAGAGAATCTGTAGTGTCTGCTGAGGAAGAGGTTTTCACCCTCAAGGAGATTGAACTGAGTCCCTAAGGAACTAAAGTGCAGCCCCCTTCAGCCCCTGGTAGGCAGGTTGCTCCAAGCTCTTCAGCCTCCCCAGCCATGGCCCAGCTGTGAACAACCCTGGATGCTGGGCACTGGGTCTACACACAGGGGGAGGTTTGGTTTCCCATGGATCTGCTAGGGTCTCAAAGGCAGGCAGCCCTGTCTAGACTCCCAGCCTCGTGGTACACATCAGAGTAAGGAGAAGCCAGAAAGGCAGTGACACAGTTATAGCACACACTCTTGCATGAATTCAGGCCGGGTGGCAGACATGACATCACTGTCCTCATTTATCCCTGGGAGGTGGCCAAAACTTCAGCTCCCATAGCTCAGGTGGGCAGCCCAGGCCAGCAGAGACCACTCCTGACCTGGTGCCTCAGAGAACTCGGCAAGGCCCCACCCTTCATCTCAGCTGCTTCCCTGGCAGAAGAGAGGCCACATACTATGGAAGAACAAGTACTAGGTTTAGGTAGGACAGACCTGGGTCCGAAACTAGGCTCCTCACCTGGTGGGGAGTCTACCTGTCATTTCTAGAATATTCCACTCTCTGCTTCCCTCCTTCACTCATTGTTCCCCTCTGCCCAAAGCCCCTGTCCTCACTGGTTTCTGTTACCCTAGAAATCCCACCCGCCACCTCTCTGGAGCCTTCCCTAGGGGTGTGATCTCTGAGCCACATCACCTTGACTTGTGCCTTTCTCTTTGTGGCCCTTACTCTTCCCTGGGTGTAGGCCTTGGTTTAACTGTCTGATCTTTCCACCTGGCTGGAAGTGCCTTGGCCAGGGCCTGGGGCTCTTTCACCTCCAGCAGGTGTAGGGCTCAGCAGACATTGGCTGTACTGAGTATGCTCTGGCTCCAAGTACCCCAGCAATACTGGGATAAGCCAGGGGGGAGTCTATGGCCCACTCGGACAAAGAAGGCAGAAGCAGGAAGCCAGCAGAAACGGACAGTGGGAACAAAATACAGATGAGATACCACAGAGGAACTAGTGAAGGAAGGAGAGAGAGATCACCAACATATTTTTTCCCGAGAGGCAGACTGTCAAAGACAGGAGGATGGGTCTCTTCTTCCCCATAAATAGTTACTACTCCCTTCAGCATCCCAGGCTAGTGCTTCCTTGTGTCTAACTAGAATACCTCTTGCTGCAGCTGGCACTCATTTCCTCTCCTACCTCTGGATTCAGGCTGCTGTTCAAGTTTTCCTTCAGCATGGATCAGAGTGATTTCCCTGACCCCCACTCCAGAGGCAAGAGCAAGGCTGGCCCCTGCCTGGGGGCTTGTGCTCTACTTGAGGGGGCCAGTGACCCCAGGAGACACACAGAGACTGCTGGGGGCCAAAGTATGGGGGCACCATAAGTCGCGGAGGTTGTGATAGCCAGTTGCCTCTCAGCCCTGCTTCAGGGCTAATCTTCATTACGAGAAATTCTGTACATACAGAGTCCCCACCGCAGTAGCATGGTGATTCTCAGGCCCCTCATGTTCCGGCCCTTTCTGCCTATCAGGCCCCGTGAAGCCATGTGAGCCAGACCCTCGGCCCCTGCCATCTGGCTCCCCACTGTCGCTGGAGCAGCTGTGCCCAGAGAGAGCCCCTCCCTCCGCCTCTCCACAGCTCCTGCCCCCAAGGCAGCCACCTGGCTCCTGCCCTATTTAGACAGATGGGGCTGGAGCCTGGTGTCCCTCCCATCTCTGCCACCCTGTGGAGTGGTGCCTTTCCATCTGGGGGACGGGAACTCCCCCTGGGCGGAAGCCTCCATGCAGTCTGAGCCCGCCTCCCTCTTTGCTTTGCACATGTGAGGTCTCCTCCTGGAGTCCCAGCTCCTCTCCAGGTCAGAGGCCTCCTATGCACTCAAAGCTAGGAATGGGGCTGCTGAAATCTTGGGGTTGTTGTGAGGATTGAAAGAGTTCATGCTTGTGGAGTCTTAGCACAGTGCCTGGCAGTGAGCCCTCAAGTAATATGACTTCTTCTACCCATCCTTTAAGAGCTGCCTTGGTTAGCACCTCCTCCGGGCTACTCTTCGGGGTTGGCCTCAGCTCAGTCAGGTGCTCCTCCTCTGTGCTCCCAGCACCCCTTCACAAAGCCTCTGGAGTGCACTTATGCAGACCTGTCATGGTGTTCCTTTGTGGTGGGGGTGGTTTCTGTACCCACAAGGATCTTGTGCCTAGACTACAAGGGCCTTGAGTGCAGGGATCAAAGTCTGGCCCACTATTTTGCTGAATAAAGTATTTCATGAGTGCCAGATAGGCAGCTGAGAAAGTCAGACTGAGAGAACAGGCTTGACCCTGCCAGGCTTGACTTTTCCAGGGCCTGTGCTGAAAGATCAGGATGCCCACACCGAGGCCTGGGGGATGCAGAGAGGGCTGAGGAGGAGCCCATCCCTTGTCATATGGTCTAATGCTTCGATCCTGAAAGCATGGTGTCATCACCAACCAGGAACTTGTTAGAGATGCAGATTCTCAGGCTGTACCCCAGACCTACTACATCAGAAACTGTGGGGTGGGGCCCAGCCATCTGTGGTGTAACAAGCCCTCTAGGTGATGCTGATGTACCAGAGCCCGAGAGTCACTGCTCTAATGTTTCAAAGCAACTCAGACTCATAGGACTTGGTTTCTCTTGGGGGTTTCTGCTCTACTGAAGGTTTCCGAGAATGCTATCAGGCTGGGTGCACAGGGAAAGGCTTTTGCTGGACCCACTCTCCTGAGCTTGAGACCCTTCTGCTGACAGGGTAGGTGCAATGTAGGACAAGCTCTCTGTAGACCTCCCCCTTCCCAGGTGGCTAGAGACCACAGCAGGTGCTGCTCCATAGGCCTTGATGCTAGTCCCTCCCCATTGCCATTGGCCAGTATTCCCTTGAAGTTCCTGCAGCAGGGGCCCCAGGGCAGACTTCTGGAACGTTAGGGCTTGAGAGAAGCTCTAGAGATCATTGGCTATATGCACATATGCTCATACACACACCAAAACACAAATAAGCACACACACACACAAATGCATAGACATATATAACTCAACATACACACGTATGAACCCATAAACATGCATGCACCCCAAAATATGCACAAGTACCCAAAATCCAAATTATAGTCAAAAAAGCATTCCCACGCATATCCAAATACCCTCAAAACATACACAGACACCCTACACACACACACACACACAAAACAAAACAAAACGTTGATACACCTCAAAATACACAAGAACAACAGACATTTATTCTCTTGTAGTTCAGGAGGCTATAAATCTGAAACCAGGTTGTTGGTAGAGCTATGCTCCCTCAGCAAGCCCTGGGGGATAATCCTTCCTTGCCACTTTTTAGCTTCTTGCTGGCAACCCTTGGCATTCCTTGATTTGTAGCTTCATCATTCCAGCCTCTGCCTCTATCTTCTCTGTGTGTCTCCATGAAGCTGTCTTATAAGGACACCAGTCATTGGATTTAGGGCCCACCCTAATTTGCAATGACTTCATTCTAACTAATTAAACCTGCAGAGACTGTGTTTCTAAATAAAGTCACATTCCATGGTTCTAGGTGGACATGAATTTGGGCGGACAACATTCAACCCAGTACATTCACCTGTCCCCAAACACACACGTACAGAGACAGACAGACAGACAGACACAAGCGCCTCTGGCAGATGAGAACTGAGATCTGATGGAAAGAGAATCCCGGTGTCTGCCCGTTCCTCCTCCTGGGTCAAGCTCAGTGTAGGTCCTGCCCTATTGTAGCACGAATCACATGGTGCTGCTTTCACCTTGGTTTGCTTTGTCTCATTTGAATTGGTTAGGTGTGCACATAGTACAAAACTCAAAGTAAAAAGAGAAAATATAATGGAAGTAAGTCTTCCTCAACATGCTTCAGCCTCCACCTAGCACCCCCTGAGAAGGCGACCACTGTCAAGAGTTTCTTGGGTCTCCTTCCAGTGGAAATCCAGATGCAGGCAGCTGCACATGAGGCACGTGCCATCTGCATTGTGCGTTCTTCATTGAACAGAGCATCTATCACTGCACTCTGATTGTGTTGCTTTCACTGCCCCTTCCTAGTCCAGTGACAGCACAGAGCAGGGGTTCAGTTACCGCTAGTTCTATCTACACATCACCAAATCGTCATCATCAGCCGGTTGGGTCCGTGTGGCCTGAGCTCAGCCTCCTGGCTGCAGATCCTTGGCTCTGCCCCAGAGTGTGGCACTGTCCACCAGAGCCCATTCTGGCAGCAGGCAGAGCTGGGGCAGGATGGCACCCAATAGCACACTGCCTGTTTGCGCCTGCTGCCAGACACCTTCATCCCAGCTCTAATGGGAGCTGACTCCAGAATCCACCTGAGCCTGTGCTGAGACTGGCTTCTCTGCCTCCCTGCCCTCCCCTCTCAATCCACTTGGGACTCCTGTGGAGGAATCTGTCAGGAAGAGGCTGGGGAGAGAACAACACTGCCGGCATCTTAGCCGGGTGGGGGCTGGTGGGGAAAAGGCTGTTGATGACAAGCCCTTTGCCCAGTCTTTGCAAGGCAAAGGCTTAGTCTGGACTGTTACCATGGAGACAGGAATTAAGGCAATAACTCAGGGTCAAACTAAACCTGCAGCTTTATCCAGTCGCGGTTGGTATATTTGCTCCACAACACTCAGATATGAGATGCAATGTGCCACATTTTTTTCTCAATCAAGATGTAAATGGCACCTTAGGCTGAGATTTCACCATGCCCTCAACGTACTGATTGAGCAGAGAGCCCCATGGGAGATGGAGATGGACAGGGGCTGACTCGCCCTGTGAGACTGGAAGCCAAGGAAATGTTGGCCAGCAGCTCCCTTTGCGCATATGTGGAAGGAAAGGCTTAGGTCACAGGATTTGTAAGAGCCCCTCCAGCCAAAACACTTTGGGTCTGAGATCATGGGAGCCCAGGGAGACCCCCCCCTGGCCCCACTGATAGTCATTCGTTCCTTCAAGTATTTGTGAAGCACTGAGCTCTACCCAACACAGCACTTGCTCTGTGAAGCAAACACAGCCACCAACTCCGTTGTCAAGAAGCTTTCCATCCCCTGGGGCAGTCAGTGATTTGCCATGTCATCCCACAAATAAACATCAAGTGTACTAGGTTCTGACAAGAAAAATACTTAATGGTACTGAGCCATTGCTATGTTCTAGGTACTCTTCCAAGTGTTCCATGTGAATTTCTTCATGTAATCCTCATATCTACCCAATAAGGGGGATGCTATTAACATCACCATTTTACAGATAAGGAAACTGAGGCAGTGGGAGGTTAACACACTTGCCCAAAGACATGAAACTAGTAAATAGCAGAGACAGGATTTGGACCCAAGATGATGACTCTCCCTAAGGACCCACACCTAAATGCCACACTATGTCTGAGGCATGGAATGTGAGAGCATGAAATATGGGGCCTTGACCTGGCCTGGAGTTCTTTCCTAAGGAAGCAGTGTTGAGATTAACTAGTGGGAGAATGAGTTAACTCATGGGAGGAGGCAACATTCCAGGTAGAAGGACAGGCATATGCAAAGGCCCTGTGGCAAGAGGGAAGGTGGCATGCTCCAGGCATTAAGGGAAAGATGAAGGAGGCCAGGGAGTGGAGAAGGGGAGAAATGGAATGGCAGTGAAGCAGAGCAATAGACAGGCCTTGTTGACCAAGTCAAAGAATGACAGGAAGCCCTTCCCACTGAGGCCATCACGACCTGCAGGCTAACTCAGCCTCACCTCGTCAGAAAGGCTCCCTGGACACTCCAGACTGGGTTCAGTGTCTTGTCCACTGCAGCAGTGCTTCTCACACACTGCATGTTGTAATCACCTCTTAGCTGAGGTCACCCCCACACACCATTCTAGAATGAGGTTGGTGAGGGGAAAGACATATGTCATTGCCCTTAGCACCAACTGCCCTGTAGAGAACTGGAAAGAATGCTTGAAAGCTACAAGAGGTGGGGGAGGATGAGATTCCTGAGGAGGGGTGCTTGGAGTGGCTGCCTGGAGGGAGCAGGGTCCAGCCAGGCCTGCTGGTGGAGCATCCCTACTGGGGAAGGACCAGGAGGCCTTTCACAAGATTAAGAAAGGAGGGAGCAGGGGAAGCCAAGGCCTTTGAGGAAACAAGGGGCCTCCCATCAGCTGGAGCTGGGGCTTCTTGCAGGGAGATGAGGAAGGTAAGACTGGAGGGGTCCCTGAGGCCCCCTAGAGCAGGCCAGGAACTAAGATCTCAGATGTCAGAAGGAGCAGCGGTAGCCAAGCAAAATCTCAAGCCTTGGATTCAGACCCCCAGCCCGTCTCTGCCTTGCCGCTGCTAGCTGTGTGATCCCGGGCAGGCTCCTCACCCTCCTCAGCACCCTCATGTGTAAAATGGGGACAGTCATCACCCTGCCTCAACAGGGCTTTTAGGAGTAAGGTGAGATGATGACGCTTCATAACCTGGAAGAAAGGGCACTCCAGGGCCTCCATCAGGTACCTCAGAGACGGTCCAGAGCCCAGGCCCATTTCAGGACCCCCATCCCCACCCCAGGTCAAGCCTTGGTCTTCCTGTACTTCTTATCTTCTCCCTAGGAGTCTAGGTTTAGACCAGTCCCCAGATTAGCTATAGGATCAGTGGCCACCATTTTTCACAGATCGATTGGGGGTGGGGTGGGGCAGAGCAGGTGGTAGGGCAGGCTGACCCCCACTTGCCCAAGTGAGAGCTGTGTTGGGAGGCCACCAACCTCCCTCCCCGATCACTGCACCTGGGTCTTGATGCTGTAGCCAGCACAGTACCATGGCAGCCAGGAGGAGCCATTGATCTGAGGATGAAGGGTGCCTCTGGCTTCTGGATAGACCCCCAGGGGCTTGGTGGCCACACTGTCCTGCATGGTGCAAGATCAAGCCTTGCTCCCCCTGCACCTGACCCAGCCAGACCCTGTGGGGTGAGGGAGGAGGAGGCAGCATCCAATGCAGGCCTTGAATCTTTTTTCTGGGTAGGCAGCCTACACAGAAACTAGTGGGCCCTCCCACTCCCTCTGCCCCACCAATGAGCTTGAGTGGGAGCTGATCAAAATGAGGGCACTCGAGGAGGATGAGAAGGATTCAATGCACAAGGAGGGAGGGAAGCTGATCGAATGGTGTGCCTAGAAGTAACAAACCTTCCTTCTGAAGTATGATTTCTAGTTATAAACTGGAATACATGCTCAGATCAAATAGTTTTTAAAATTCAGAAAAAAGTTTTTAAAGATCACTGACAGAACATAGCCCCACCATCCAGAGATAACTGGCCTTTTTTTCTGTAGGCCTGGTTTTTCATTTTCTCTTTCTCCCCTCCCCTACCTTTTTCTTTTAGAATTGAGATAATCTAGTTTAACAGCATTATATCCTGCTGTTTCTCTATTTTGACTTTACTGCAAGTGGGGAGTGGCCCCTCCCCCTCCCACTGTCTCCCTGACTCACCGTCCGACTCCCATGGGCTGCCTCTCCCTCTGGCCTCCAGCCCCATTTGGACACTATTATGGCTGCTCTTTGACTGGCAGGAAGGCATGGCCCCCTGGGTTGGTTTGCAGGGTCTGGAGGGCAAGGTAAGGAAACTTTCTGGCAAGGAGGGGGTTGCGGAGGTGGATGGGTGAGAGGAAGCCAGCATGCTCGGCTTCCAGCCCTGTTCGGTTGGCTCTCTTCTGCTCTTGCTGTACTCTAACTCCCTCTGCCACCCATGGCCTTTCCTCCCCTCTAGCAGAGAGTCCCTTAGATGTAGGGTAGATCTGGGAGCCTGTCTTCCTGAACCCCAGAAATAAGCCCTCCTGGGATAAGCAGAACAGCTGTCTCCCCAGCTGTGCCTTCAGCATGATGGAGTGGAGCTAGACACTTAGATTCCCACCCTGCCTCTGTCTCTCTCCAGTTGTGACTTTAGATCAGTTACTTAACTTCTTTGAGCCTCAGTTTCTCTACCTATAAAATGGGGATATTGATCCCTTCCTCCTAGGCTGCTACCTCTTAGCTTGCTTGAAAGGCATAAGTGGTGGTCAGTGGATTAACTGTAAGGAGGCACCTGGTACAGTGCCTAGCCCATCACAAACATCCATGTCCTCTCCTTCCCCTTTCTTCTTCTGAGGCCTCAGAGGTTGTGCCCACTCTAGCCTGGAGTGTGCTCCCAGAATTCCCTGTTGGCACTTTTCTCCATTTAGCTTCTGTTTTCAGGCCAGGAGCTTCATTCCTAAGTGCTGGGACTAAGGTTCTCTGACTTGGGGATGGCATATAGCAGAGTGATTAGGAGGGGTTGGGGAGGCTCATGTCCTGGCTCACTGGCTGCCTAACCTGGAGTAGTGACTTAACATCTCTGTGCCTGAGATTCCTCATCCATAAGATGGGATAATAACAGAACCTATCTGTTCTTTTGACTTGTATAAGAAACAGAAGCCACTCTAAGAACTTCATGCAAAACAGATTTGATACAAGTAACTACACCAAATTGCTGAAGGGTTAGAATCTAGGTCTTCAGAACAGAACAGACCCACCTGACAAACAGCTCCTCAGCTACGGCCAGGATGCTACTGCTAGAGCCACAAATTCACATCCCCTTACCTGCAAGCCTGGCCTCTCACCCTGCCCCACTCCCATGAGCCAGATGGGCATTGATCTGCTGCAGAGAACTCCCTTTCTTCAATACTGCCTGTCAGCAGAACACAGCCCAAGCACAGGAAGATGGCCTCCTCCTCCCTTCTGCCTTATAAATCTATCTCCAGTGAATCTAACTGATGGAACCTGACCTGTAGTTTTTAGCTTTCTAGCTTTTGCAATACAAGGAAGCACACCAGAAAGAGGGGGGATGAATGCTGGAGACCATCAACTGTGTCCAACATGCAATTGTTATGGTTGTTAATGCAGATAATGCATTAAGAAACTTGGCACAGTGTCTGGCACATAGAATTTTTCAATACATGTTAGCTCTTATTTTTATTGGGCCAGTGCATCAGCGAGCATAGCCTGGCCCTGCCCACAGAACCCTGGCAGAGAGAAGCAGCCACAGAAATGCGATGCTGGGCAGGGTGCTATCCATGGTGCTGTTCGTGGTGCTGTCCATGGTACTGAGCATCCTTTTGCAGGTGCCAGCCACCTGCTGCCTTATTTTAGCAGGTCTAACAGCAAAGTGGAACCCAAATCCAATTACCCCATGCTGGGGGTTCAGGGGTGACTGAGGGGCTTCTGGAGGAAGGTTGACCTCAGTCCTAGGACAAGGATAGCAAAGGCAATAGCCAACATTTGTGGAACTCATAGTTTACAAAATGTCTTCATGTACCAGCTCCTTTACTCTCATAACCACCCTGGTGTAGGCAGGACAGACACAATCATATCTATTTTCTAGACGACAAAGCTGAGAAGAATGACGTTAAGTCATAGTTAATAAATAACACAGCCAGATTCATACTCCGTCTCCTGACCCAAAATCATATTCTGCCTTTGCTCCGTGCTGTGACCTGGGGAGCAGGCATGTAACCAGCGACATGCCATGGGGAGGTAAAAATGAGTGTGCTTTCTAGCTTCTTACACAAATCATCCCAAATTTATTATTTCCTTTACCTGGGTGTGGCCCTGGGTAAGGGATCGTCCATCTTTCACTGAGGTTTATTCTATAGTGATCATTATGGAAGAACCACAGTAACATGGGACCTGCCATCCATGAGCCCATGGATTTGTTGGATAAGTGGATGATCACGTGCATGGAAAATGAGAGACTAGTGCCAGGAAGTGGTAGCAGAGGCCAACTGTGTAAAGAGGGTGGGGACGAGGTGCAGACTGAGTTACTCATTGGAGGAAAGCTTTGGGGAATAGGATTTGAGCTGGACTCGGGGGCTATAAATGCTGATGAGACCAAGGGCCCCAGCTGAGCCCAGAAGAAGGTGTTTGAGCTCAGTCAGGGTGGGGTGAGCAATTCTGAGAGACATGGGGACAGGAAAGAGGGCAGGCATGATGCCCCACAAAGAAGTGGCCAGGCCAGTAACCTCTGGCATAAGCAGAAATGCAAGTGTTTATAGATTCAAGGGGGTGTTGTTGGCCTCTGTGGATCTGCAGCCAACTTTCCACAGACTCAAAACTGGCTGAAAGGGGTGCAGGAATTCTCCTGTGAGAATAAAAAGACCAGCCTCATGAGCTTCCCATTGCATCATATCAGAGGTACTGAGCCACCCACCATCCTTCATCCCCAAACCACTTCATCCTCCTTCCTTATTTAGGTGGAGTCAGAAAATCTTTTTTGTCTTCAAGAACTCCTGATCTAGATGCAAATAACCCTGGAAATCTTAAGCTGTTGTTTCTCTATCTTGGCTGCACATAAGAATAGACTGGAGATGCTCATTCTTAAAGTCTGGAGTCAGGCATGAGTATCTGGATCTACTAAACACCTTCCAGGTGACTGCACTGACTCCCATCCCCAACCCTAGGCTGAGGAGTCACTGATCCAAGCCCAAGAGCACTGAATGGGAGCCCAAAAACCTAAATTGTAATCCCAAATCCACCACTTTCCCAAGCCTCAGGCAGTTCTCTCAGACTGCTGGCAACCCAGTTTCTTCATATATAAGGTTGGGCAAACTATCCTTTGCTGTGAAGATGTGAGTAGATTGAGACTCAGGGCACTTCAGAGCAAGGAAGGGCTTATTGCCACTTAGGGGAATATTCCTGGCCAGCTAACATTATGGGTGGAGAAGGACATCAGCCAGAACGCTCACTGCAGTAACACTCCCTTCCTCTCCTGCCTCTCCTCCAGAGTACCCAGCCCACTAGCAATGACAGTGAACCCAAGCCACTGAGATGACATCCTGGAAAGGTGGGGAAGGAGAAGATTTGAGAGCAGAAGGCATGGAATGGGAGAGAGATCCAGAGAAGAAGGGGAAGTGGGAGGGGTGCCCATGGTCAGGAACTCATTTATTTAAGGTTCAGGACCATGGGAAATATTCTTTCTTGTTTTTAACAAAAGGAGATGAATTATTGAAAAGCAGAAGTCCAGGTGGGAGTAAGGGTTGGGGGACAGATGCTGTGGCTTTGTGCACTTGGTGAGGGACAGGGTTGGGAGAGGATGTGGGGATAGCTCCCTACCCACAGCTTATTCTCCTAGGATGTGGCTTATGGCTACAGTGATATGCTCCTCCAAAACAAATTTCAGGCCCTGTAGACCAGCTGCTAGGAACTCCTGGGGTTGCTGGAGCAGAGTGGGCTCTGGCAATGTCGGGAAATTCAGGCTGTAGGCTGTCTCTGAGACATCTGGAGTCCCAGGTCCAGCCTGGCCCTCAGACACCTCCCATTGAAACGCCTCATCTTACAGACAGGAGACCCAGAGAAGGGAAGGTACTTACCCAAAACCAAACAGGTGGCCCAGAGATTAGCTCTCCTGGAATCCCTCAGTCTACAGTACTTTCCACAGCATCACCCTGAAAGGCTGGTAAGACTTCTAACCCTGGACCAGGGCTTGAGTGGGGTCATCCCCCTCCTCTGGTCCCCTGCCCAGCACTGCCAGCCCAGCAGAGGCCCAGAGGGTCCAGAAGGTAGCAGAGCAGAGAGTTACAAACTGCCTGGGTTTGAGGGCCAGCTCTGCCACTCACGGCAGCTTTTGCCACTAGAGACCAGGAAGGGGAGGAAATTGGAAGGGAGAGAAGCTGCACACTCCCTGATCAGATAAGATGTGCAGCTGAGGAGGGAACCTGAGAGTCCTGACTCACCAGCCAGCATTAAACCACCTCTCATTGCCCCCACTTTGGCCCCAAAAGCAAGGCTGACATTTGCTTTTCTACACAGGAAGAACAGAGGCAACGGCCACCTATAGGCTGCAGTTTGCAGGGTACTGGACAGTCTTTCCCATACCCTGCAGTGTTCCTCTTGCCTATACTAGAACAGAGCAGGTGGAAGGAGACTAGGAAAGGTCCAGTCTGGGTCCCTCATCACCACCTCACAAATAAGCTGTTGACAACGATGACAGTACCGGCCAATACTGAGCACATACATTTCTCAAGCACTATGTGAATGGCTTTATGTGAATTACCATATTTCATGCTCACAGTAACCCAGCAAGGCAGCACTCCTGTTATCCTCACTTTCTAGAGAAGGAAACTGAGGTTCAGAGAGGTGAAGTCACTGTCCACAGTCATACAACAAGGGCAGATCTTGGATTTAAGCTTAAACACTCTGTCTTCAGAAAGCCCACTTACCCCCACTGCCCGAGACGGCCTCTCTGTGCTCTGCTGTGAATTTGTGCCCACAGATAGGAGTTCCCTGATACCCTTGTACCAGGCAGATTGGTGCCCCTGCTCTGTGTTCCTCCAGCATCCTTGGATTTCAAGTTGCATTCTTTCTAGTGCTGATGCTGTGGTCTCCAGTAAGCTTTCTGCCCCTCTAATTCACACCCAAGGGCTATCTCTGCCTCCAGAAAAAAAGGTCTGGGCATGGTTTAGGGGTGAAGACAAAAGGGGGGCATTGCTCTCAGTTTCCACAATCTCTGTTGCCAAGGAAGCTGAGGAGGGTGGTGAGGTAGGGGTGAGGCTCTCCTCTCTCTCTTCTTCCTCGCTGCCTCTTTGGGGTGGGCAGCCAGATGAACTGCAAGCTTGCACTAGACCCAACCCTGCTAGATGGCTTTCACCCTGCTCCAAGCTTAGAGGCTGGGACTTTGTAGTTAGAGTCCTCCCAGGCAGAATGGTGGCCTGGCCGAGCAATCCTCTCCCCAAATCCTGAAGCCTATGAACTGCCTGAAGAGAACCTCATGTTTATACTTTCAGAGTCTGCACAGGGCCTGGGAGGAGCAGATATGCAGCAAATTCTTATTGAATGAATAGATGAACAACTGAAAGAACAAACCAGTGATCCATGCTATACTCTAACCATGACTTCATTTTCACAGTCCCCAGATACCATGCTCTGTCTCCCCTCTGGGTCTTGGCCAATTCAGTTCCCTCTATGCATGCTGCCTACTGCACTGTGCTCATGCTGACAGCACTCACATCTCAGCTTAGGGGCCACTGCCTCACGGGAGTGACCACATCCTCACAGGAGGATGGCCCTCCCTGGGGCCCCTTTACCTGGGCTGTTAGAGTGCGCTGGGCTGCGTGGCGGGGTGTGCTTTCCATGCTTATGTGTTTCCCCAGTGAGTCTGGGAGCCTCAAGGGGGTGCAAACCAGGTCTGCCAGGTCCCCAGAGCCTGGCCCATAGTAAGTACTCAACCCTTCTTAATGGAAGGAAGAATGAAAGGAGAGAGAATAGATGGAGGGAAGGAGGGAGGGATGCTTTGGGAATGAGAGAGAATGAGGGAATGGAAGTTGAGTGGAAAAGAGCAGTGTCCAGGAATCAACCCTCCTTAGAGCCAGATGGAAGCCAGAACTCCTCACATCCCAGGAACCCTTCCCCTCTCTCATGCACAGTGTTAACCAAATAATAACAGCAGTCCAAGTCCTTAGGCCTCCACAGCAGTTCATCGTGCTCTTTCACATCCTTGGCCTAGTTCCAGTCCTCTAGACATCCCTGAGAAGGGCTTATATGCTATTCCCCTCATTTTAAAGATGAGAATTCAACAAATGGTGCCAGATTACTGGACAATCCCCAAGAGACGCACTTAGACTCTTACCTCATACATGCAAAAATTAGCTCAATATTGATCATAGATTTCAATGTAAGAGCTAAAACTATACAATTTTTAGAAGCAAATGTAGAAGAAAATCGTTAAGACATTGGATTAAGCAGTTTACTTAGATTCAAAACCAAAAGCGTGGTCCATAAAAGAACAATTTCATACACTGGACTGTATCAAAATTCTAAACTTTGGTTCTTCCAAAGATACCAGGAAGGAAATGAAAAAAGAAGCAAAAGACTGGAGAAAACTATTTACAAAACAGATACGTGATAAAGGACCAGCATCCTGAGCATAAAGATGAGGAAAGAGGCCCTTAGAGATGATGCCCATAGGGACAGCCTGGGTCCCTAAGTCACCAGTCTCCCCACTGCATTTGTCTTTTGCAGCAGCTGCACAGCTAAGTGGAGCCTGCAGACCTGACTTTGACCCTCTCAGGAGAACTGACTCAGGTAGGGTAAGTCTTGGCAAGTCCCTCAGACCCAGATGTGCCCCCAACCTGCTTCCTCAGCTAGGGCACCCCCTAGTGGCTACCAGCAGAACTGTGGCTTCCTGCGGCCGAAGACATCGCCTGCATTTGCTGAGACACCCCATCCCTCCCAGGGATCCTAGAAATGCCACTGCTGCTACTGTGACCCTGGCGGAAGGTGTACTGTTAAGATGTACCATGTTCAGTGTAAACAATTATAAGTTTACATTTGGTTGAACATGTTAGTGTAAATGAGTTAACCAATAACCTGGGGTAAAAACACTGTGGGCAGCCTAGGCAGAAAGACAGGGGAGCAGAAAGTCAGGAAACTTAAAAATGAGGCTCTGTTAGATGCTAATCTGAGGGTAGGAGGGTGATTCATGTGGTCTCCTTCCTTCCTCCAGAATTAATGTTATTATGCCTTTCCCCCTATTTTTATGAATTAATACCAGAAGCCCAGACTCTCAGGCCACCTCCCATCTCCTGCATGCCAGGCCCTTTACCTTCATTTCCTTCTCCATTCTCATCTCCCAATCCTTTCCAAATCCTGAAACCATTCCACTATGCCATCTGGACTCTCCATCCACTTTTTATTTTACAAATACCTATGTGATGCTTCCTGGGCTCCAAGTCCTGTTCTCCATGACTGACAGACCCTAACCCACTTAGTCCTCTTAATTGCACTGTGAAGTGGGTGCTAATTGCTAGCACCATCCCCATTTTACAGATGAGCCCATGAGACCCAGAAACACCCCCAGTTCCTCAGTGCCTCACTCTCTCCCTTTGAACTGGAACCACAGACTCCCCAGGACTCAGCTTCTCTCCCAACCCCCTCAGGGATGGCTTCTGTTTCTCCCCCAAGACCCCTGGCCTGGGGATGGAGAGACGTCTTTCTTGCTCCTCTTTGCAAATTCCAGGTCCCTCCTTCCTCCCTTTGAAGCCCCCGTCTTGGACCCACTATTCCTGTCTTCATTCTCACTGACGTCAATAGCCACACATCCACAGAGATAACGATCCTGCTAACTCTCTAGCCTCTCAGTTCCTTGACACTGCCCAGCTGCTCACTCCATGGTCAGGCCCTGGACCTTATCACTACCAGTAACTGCAATCCCTTTCTAATCTCAGGGTCACACAGCTCATTTTCCAGCACCCATGTCCTATTCTGTCCGCTCACGCCCTCTAGGACTCAGCAGGTCTTCCCAGTTGGAACTCCAGCACCTTTCGCTGTTTCTCGCCCACCCCGTGTCTCATTTCTCTCCTTACCTGGCTCAAATTCCACAGCCAGTCACAAACACCTTCAACCTAACACCTTGCCTACACCTTCAACACTCTTGTCTAATTTCATACTTGCTTGGAAAACCTCTGCCCTGGCTACATTTAGCTGTCTGCCTACTCCACGTCTACAACTGCACAGATGAATACAGCTGGGGAAGGCACAATGGGTGTGGCTGCTCTGGTCTGTTAAAGACCTTGAGCCTCAATGGGCGCTCAGTGCTTCCCAGCAGTCCTACTACCATCCATCCACTACCCCAGTCCATTCTCTGGATCATTCCTGGGCTTCAGTTTCCACCTTTTTTCCCTGTCCACAAACATCCCACATATGCCCTCTGCCCACCACCAGCACTGCACAGGCACCCGAGACTCCATCCCCTCTTCATGGAGGAAACAGAAGCAGTGAGGAATGTGTGTCCACACGCCACACCAGGACACCTGCTCCCCTCCTGCTACTGTGGGTCAACTGTCCAGCTCTAGGTGAAGGCCAGGTTTTCCACTTGGGCACTAGTTCCCCACCCCTCCCACACCCTCACCTTGCTCCAGTGATTCCCCATCTCTCCTGTCCCAGCAGATGTTTATTTCCTACTGGATCATTCCCGTCAGTGCACCCTGTGCTACTGGTTCCCGCCCTGCCCTGTCCGCCTCTCAGCACTCTCTTGGGGAGTTGTTCCTGCCCCTTGGCTCCAACCCTCTCCTCTCACTCTCAGGCGCCTGTTCAGTCTGACCACTACGAGCCTCCAAGTTGCTTCAACTATGGCTAATTGTCAGCTGTCGTCTTACTTGGCCACATCAACACAACGGGCCCCTGCCTTCTACAGGAGACATTTTCCTTTTTTGGCTTCCAGAGCATCACCCTCTTCCAGGGCTTCCTCCTTCCTCACTGGCTGCTCTTCTCAGTCTCTTTCTGTTTCTTCCTCATCTGCCTAATCTCTCCACACTGGAGCATCCCAGGGCTCAGACTGTGACCTCCCCATATGCTCGCTCCTTTGGTGACCAAGTTCCACGTCCCTAAGAGTCATCTGCATACTGGTGACTCCCACATGTATGTCCGCAGTCTACCCTCTGAACTGCAGCTCACGTATCCACAGCCTACTCAACATGTCCAAACTCCTGATGCCCCCAGCACCCTGCACTTCCTGTCTTTCCCATCCAGTAATAGCACCTCTATTTTTCTGGTTGCTCAAGCCAAAAACCTTAGAGGCATATTTGACTCCTCTCTTTCATAGTCCCTGTCCAACCTGTCAACATATCTAGTTGGCTTCACCTTCAAAATATTTCTACAATCTGACCACTTCTCACCACCTCCATTGCTTGCATTCAGGTCCAAGCTACCCTTATCTCCTGCCTTGATTGCTGCAATATCCTCCTAACTGGCCTCTCTATTTCTACCTCTCTGCTTGCCCTGGCCCCATGTATTCTCAGTACAAGGGTCAAAGCGGTTCTATCAATGCATAAGTCATTTCACGTCACTCCTTGGTTCAACCCCTTTTACCACCACCTACCAATCCTCCCCCCGCCCCGCCATGCCCTTCACTCTACCTTGTCCAGCCATACAGGCCCACTTGCTCTTCTTCAGTGCTGCCTGTTGCTCTGCTTCAAGTGGCCTTTGCCCCATAGCTATATTTGCTCCCTCTCTTCAAGACTTCGCTCAAACACCCTCCTCTCAGTAAGGTCTTCCCTAACCACTCACTTTACGATCGTAATCTCACCCTCATTCCTGCACTGCTTCTTCCCACTAGAATCTCAAGAAGGAGGGATTTTATTTATCTTGCTCACTGATGCATCACCAACATTAGTCTGGCACAAGGCAGTTGTCCACTACATATTTGTTGAATGAATGAATGAGCCTGCTTTTCTTAAATGGTCATGAAGAACTTCCACGGTAAGAAGAGGTCTCGGCTTAAACAAATGCTCTTAAAATCACAGCAACTTTGTGGATAAGTCCAAACAGCTGCCCATTGCCTCCAGTTTTCACCTGCTCTTCCCACTCTTATCCATGCTTGAAGAATATTGATGCCAGTGCCCAAGAGCTCTGCATTTGAGTCTTAGGCTCACTGGAGTGGTTCAGGTCCCTGGGCAGATGCTGGTCTCCTGGTTCGAGTTTGATGTAAGACAGTGACATTACTGAGCACAGCTGTGTGCCAGGCACTCATGATCCTTACCTAATTTAGTTTTAGGAGCTATTGCCTTTCCTGAAAATTGGATAAGAGAATTTTAGGACATTAGAGATGATCATCTGTGAGCCCTCTCTGTACAGGCAGCCCATGAGTTCAGTGGTTCGGTTCTTCAGATTTAGTATTTGCACCCTATGATCTTACCCACCTTTGTGAAGTGTGTTGATTTATATATAAGAAAAAGCTTCACAAAGGTAGAATTAGGAATACATATTTGGATGTGCATTTTAGGAAGACACATTTGAATATGCATTTTATAACTCTTTTTATAAAGGGAGCAAGTGGTACAAAATAAAGATGTTCCCAAGGGACCTGGGCTATTCTTCTGTCTCAGAACTGGATTTGTGGAAGCTGTGCTCCTAGGTCAGGGCTATGTGCCATCTCAGGGCTGACCCTCCTGCCTGACCAATTGCAGGCTGACACTGGGCACTGGGTTTGAAGTGTATTCAGTGCTCCTCCCCCAAATCCCAGCAGGCTTCTGAGTTTCAGCATGAGAGGAATTCCTTGTGTCTGACCTGGACACCCCTATCTTCGCCAGGGAGCCTCCCAGGATGTCTGTCTCGCCAAACAACCTGAATTTGGTGGAAAAGGCACCAAATGTATCAGCAAGGGACTGCTTCCAATCTCGGAGCACCGTCCTGCAGGGGCAGCCCTTTGGAGGGGTCCCCACCGTGCTGTTCCTCAACGTCATCTTGTGGGTGGTGAGTCCCAGGCACTGTGGTGGGCAGACCACGAGGTCTCAGCTGGGGCAGCTGGTTGAACCTTCATAGTGATGCCACAGGGCCTCCTGCTGTCCAAATGGACCCCACCAAATGGTTCCCAAACGGGAACTCGCTGGTCTGCGTGGGTGGGCCTCAGGAAAGAGGGGGCTGCAGGAGCAGGCATAATTCCTAAGATTCTCTTCCATGTGCCATTGTCCAAAGGCCCTCCTGGCCAGTGTCCTTGGGCCTTCCTTCTCCCTCTCATTGCTGATTTCTTCAAGGAGCGTTCTTGTGCCATAGTTCTAAATATGCCACCAGCACCTTCATTCAACAAACTCTGAACATCCACTCTGTGCCAGGAATCCGCAAGGCACTGGGAATCCAGAGTTGAAAGAGCCAGCCACTTAGTTTGGAGGCCCTAGGGAGGCCCCTGGGGACCTCAGGGACAGGGTCTCCCCCATGAGAATTCAGGGACCACCAAGGGAAGACATGAGCTTTCTCACCTGCCGTCACCTTTCCTGGCCTGTAGCTCATCATTCTGGTTTACTCCTTCCTCCGGAAAGCTGCGTGGGACTATGGGCGCCTGGGTCTGCTGATCCACAATGACAGGTGAGGAGAGGCTGGGGCCTGGAGGAGTGAGCTGCTGGCAACCCTGGAAGATGTGCCGCCACAGCCAGGATGTGGCTCTGACCTGTGCCCTAGCCACAGCGGGTGACCCATCAGCCATCCCTGCCCCTGCTCTGGCCCTCCCTGCAGGTAGGGAACTTGGAGGGCAGCCACCTATGGGCACCAGGCCACTTTTTTCTCAGATCCAGACTTGCTGAATCCTGTGACTCCCAAGATGTTCTGGGGGATTATCGTCTGTCCCCAGAGATGTGTACAGCTCAGCGAACAAACTGGGGCATGCCCACTCTTGGGCAGGAGGGGACTGCAGCCCCAAGGCAGGCACCTGAGGCCTTTCCTCTCCTTTTCTACCTCCCTGGCCTTCCCTGGCCACAGCCTGACCTCGCTGATCTACGGGGAGCAGAGTGAGAAGACGTCTCCCTCGGATATTTCCCTGGAGATAGAGCACAAGGACAAGGTGGGTGCCAAGGCGGCCTGAACTGGGGGGCCCTGGCTCTGGGGCAGCCCTGGCATGTGCAGGAAGGAGCCCGCTCACAGTCAGGGGCTGTGCTGCCAGCCACACCCAGCCACTTCTGGCAGCATGACCTTAGACAAATTCCTCGGCTTTGCCAAGCCTTTTTCCCCATCAGAAAGATGGAGATATTAACCATACCTACCTCCTAGGATGCCAAGTATTAAATAATTCTACTATTTTAAAGAGATTTTTAAAACTAGTTTTTCTACTCTTCTCAAATCTCCAATCCTTCTTACAGCCCCAATCCTGCCCCAGTTTCCCACTCTAAGCCAAGGAACTCACCTCCCACTTCACATAGAAGATTCCAGACATCAGGTAGGGATTCCCTCAATCTCCTGCCACCCAACTCTCCCACGTGGAGCCCAGTCTTCTCCTTCCTTCTCTTCCTGTGGAATGCTAGTCCCCGACCAGAGCATGCTCGTTCACTGAGCCCCTTGCTAGGAAGCACCTGCCGTGGGCCAGCCGCTGCTCAGCAGACTGGAGTCCTGTCTCATGGCACTTTCCTCCTGGGTGAGAGACGCCAAGTCAGATGCGGATAGGACAGCGGTAAGGGCAAGAAGGCAAAAAGGGGCAAGGAAGGCCCCTACCAGCAATGGAACAGAGCTGGAACATTATAGATGGTGGTCAGGGATGGTCTTGGGCATAAGATGACATCTGAGCAGGGACTTGAATGCAGAGGGTGGGGGGACCACGAGACCCTCCCTTGCCCCCACGACTGCCGGTCTCCTTCTGCCCCATCATAGCCCTACTCCTGAAAGACAGGCTGTGCTTGCTGTCTGCATTTCCTCACGTCCGCTCCCTCCCCAACCCACTGAATGTGTCCCACCCCTGTCACTCCACCCAGACGGCCCCAAGGTCATCAGTGGTCCTGTGCCACGAAATCCGGTGGACATTCCTCATTTCTCATTTCAGCTGCTCCCTCTGAAATGTCAAATACTGTAGACCATCCTCCCTTCTTGAACAGGCACTTTTGGTTGCTTCTATGATGTTATGCTCTCTGAGTTTTCCTTCTGCCTCTCTGCCCATTCCTCCTCCATCCCTTTGCGGGCTCCCCCTCGCACCTGGGGTTCCCCGCTGATCCCAGACCCACCCCCTCTAGCTCTCCACTTCCCTGCCAGGCAGGGTCACCCACACTCACCATTTCTGTTGCCACCTCTACATGGATCGTTCCTGAATTTTCCATCTCTAGCCAAACCTCCCTGTGGGTTCCAGCCGCAGTTATCCAGTGTGCTTCAATACACCCACGAGGATACTGTAAAGTCATTTCCTGTTCAATACATCTAGAACATGCCATGACATCCCTCCTCCCCAACCCGTTCCTGGATCGCTGCTCTCAGAGTCTTCCCGCCATCCACCCAGGTGCACTGCCCTTGCTCCTGCCCAGGCTGATGGGCAGTCAGCTCATTACCAAGCGTCACTTCCACCTTCCCAGTTTTGTTTTTTTCTCTCCACCTCTCCCCCACTCCCCACTTGCTAGGATGACTCTGGTGGCCTCTAACTGATCTCTTTATGCCAATGCTTGCTCCCTACCGCATCCATTTTCTACCTACATCCAGAGTAATGCCCATGGAAGGGAACACACATTTCACTGTGTAGACCTTCAATGGCTTCTGAATCCTTGGGGAATAAATTGCAGGTGCCTGCCTAGCCATGGTCTCATGATCTGGCCTCTTGTCCACCTGTCCAATTTTTCCCTCTCAACTGCCCCACCCCTGGCCACAGTGACTATCTTTTAGAGCCTCAGAAGTGCCACCCCTTCCCTCCATAGGGCCTTCCACCTGCTCTGCCCTCTCCCCTTCCCCGTCTCCAGTTAACAACCTCACCCTTTGTTCAGATTTTGGCTCAAGCACCACTTTCCCAGGGAGCCCTGTCCAGCCCGTCTGGGTCCAGCTCCTTTGTTACATACTCACAGAAAATACACTCCCTTCCTTCCCACTCTTAGCCCAGTCTGTCCCGATCCCTCGTCTACACGCTCGGACCTGTGTGTCTGCTTCCCCAGCGAGAGCAGGCACTGACCTGGTGGTGTTCACCACTGTCCCTGACCCGGTGAGCCTGCCGTGTAATTAACACCTGGTTTGTTGGATGTGATGACTCAGTAGAACCATATTCCTTCTGTTATGATCCCTCCAAAACCTTGTCCCGTTGCTTGCCAGGACCTGCCCTGAGCAGGTCCGGGATGCCTCAGACCACTTCATCTCTTAAAGGTTCCTCTTTGAGACAAGGACAGTCACGCCTACCTTGCAAGGTAGCTCTCAGGTTTATTTTTAGAAACATCACTTTGGTTGGTGTTTGGGGTATTTTTTTGTGCAATGACAGAGATCATTTTATTTTTAAAATACCTAAGAATATAAATCATTATGGCAGCAGTGGAGCATCCCAGCAGAAGAGGGAGAAGTTAGACAAGAAGGGAGAGTGTAGGGACATGGCCCCTGTAGTGCTTGGCCAGAACGGTGGGGCCTCAGCTAGGCTGAGTGGTGTTGGAAGCAAGTGAGTCACCGTAGGGCCCCAGGCAAAGCAGGGCAGATGTCCTCACCCATGTGGCAGGGAGCGGACAGGAGGAGGCCACCAAAATGGGTGCAGTGAACTGACTGCTGGCACTTGATGTCTGCTGAGTGGGCTCTTGGGAACTTGTGGGCATTTCCTGCTTGGACGAGGAGAAGAGGGGAGATGCGGTCTGCTTCTCAGGCCTGCTGTTCAGCTGCCAAGTTTTCTGAATGGTTTGTGTCTTTCAGAGCTACAGTGTACATTCGGAGGAGTGTGTATGTGTATATGTGGGTGTGTGGGTGTCTGTGAGACAGAGATGCTCACTCACACATCTGTGTGTGTGCGATTTTCATAGGCCCATAGGCCCCACTTCTACTCAGGACCTCTGCCCTTTCATGGACAGTCCTGTTTGTGTGAATTACAGGACGTGTACATGCCTTGTGTGGTATACACCTGTATACCTGTCTTGGAAGGGGTGGAGGTGATTCCCAGAAGGTGTGTCCTCCACTGTGTATAACCACTAGGGCCCATCAACAAACCTGCCTAATAAATTGTACCCCTATTTGCCCTAAGGTGGGTGGTGGAGGAAGACTCTTCACGTGGGGTGGAGTGGCTAGACTTTCATCCCAAATTTTGTCTAGCAATTCACCCCCTCCCTGGGGACATTCCCAATTGCTGCTGCCACCATCATGCTATTCCCTTTCACTCCTCTGACTCAGACCTGCGCCTCTGGGCCCACTTGGGTCATGCTCCTGTTTATTAGCTGGCCGCTGGTGGCTGACCCCTACTTGATGGACAGCCCACAGGCCACATGCATGGGGAAGGGACATTTCACAAAGAAAGCAATGAGGGACAGACAAAAAGCAACTGACGTCTACCCCCTAAAGGATCCCTTCTCCCCCTCCAGTCCAAGGCCCACTTTCTCAGCCCCCGATTCCTGTAAATGGATGCTGATGGCATTAATGTCACCTCACTTCGGGGGAGACACAGCCCTCAGCAGTCACACTGGTTCCAGATGGAGCCGGCTTCCATCCAGTACTCAGGCTTTCTTGCTGCCGTCACTTGCCTGGGAAGGAGGCCCCTTCGGGACGCTGCCCTCGCACTGCCTGGGTTCCCAGAGCGGGGACGGGTGGGGACGGGCAGGTCCAGGCCTAGATTTTCTCACATTTTCTCTCTTTTTTCCCCAGCACTTCTATTCCTGGTTCTTCAACACCATCACCATGAAGTAAGTGCCTGAGCTTCCCAAGCGTGTGAGAGCAGCATTTCCTCATTTGGGGGAAGGTGGGAGGGGAGTCTGGGCCTGAGGTCTGTACCCCAGTCCCCACACCCCGCGGACCACCTCAGTCCAGCTTGGGCAGAGAACTCATTCCAGGGCTACAGTTGGTGAAATGGGAACTGGACATAGCCCATGTCCTGTTTTATCTCTGCCACAGCCCTCAGGAAAGAACCACTGTCACATGCTTATAAGAACACTTTTATGAACTCTACACCAGGGAAAAGAAATCCTTCCTGAATTCTTTGTGCTTTATTTCTATGAGCATAGTTTGTCACATTTGCAAAATGGAAAAAATAAAACCCACTGGGCAAAAGGGCAGGTTTCTCCTCTGAGCCTCAGCTAGCAGATTGCAGAGGGACCACCCTTTGCCCACCTCACCTTCTGGGTTTCTTTACTGCCAGACCCTCCTTAGCAAGAAAACGGACCCCAGGTCACCTGTTCTCTCCTGAGTCCCTGTACCAGCCTGATGCTTCAGCTGGGCACTTAGCAGAACTCTATGCACCCCCCACACACATACACATACATGTGTGCACACAGCTCTGCCCCCCACCTCAGGGCCCTGTATGTTCCTGGGCTCTCCCTAAACATCCCCTATCCTTCCTGCCCTTCAAACCCCTCCTCCAGGGTGCTTTCTTGCCTGGTGAGACCTCCTTAGGGTGCGATCTCCCAGCTCCCCAGAGGCCAGTGATCCAGGGGCCTGGCTGGACTCGTTAATTTGCTTCTTTGCAGAGGCTCAGAGGACTTCTTCCTTCAGGTGCCTCCATGCTCACCAACCAAGGGCCTGGCTGGGAGCATTCACACATTTCCCTAAGACCCCCAAGCCATCCCCATGAGCCACACCGGCAAACCCCTCTTCCCCCAGACCTGCTAAAGGGCCTGAAAGCCTGTCAGGGCAGAGGGCACCCTGACTGGGCCCTGGGAAAACCATGCTGGGCTTAGGACCAGCAGCCTCTGGTGTTTGGGCTCCACCTTGGTAACAGGCGACTCCCCACGGCCTAGGCCTCCAGTCAGCCTTTGTTACTCATCTGAGTCCCCAGAAAATGACAGAGCTAGTTTGTATGTGGTTCAAGAATCTTAGCCGCATGTGGGGTGAGTGAAGGGGACACTATTTCTTGGCACCATTTCTGGTTTTGCTTTGTTAATCTTTGAAATATGCATGAGCTCACATAAATACATCTTCATTAAGAGAAGCATGGAAGTTCACCTCTAGTCTCTCACACCCCTCTTCACAACCCTCCTAGAAGCAATCCCTGTCAACAATTTCAAGGGAATTTAACTTTTTACTTTTTGACAAGCATTAGTCTATTTTTATATTTTTAAAATAACCAGTAATATATATGAACATTTGGAGTTTGTTACCTTGTGAGGCTGTACTGGCTATAGGTTCCTGGGTTTAGTAAGTTCAGGCATGATGGGCAGGGGTGTGAGGGCAAATGAGCCGGCTCTCTGCTGCAAGAGATAAGGGAAACTGGGATGCACGGGCCTGCTTGAGCTGACCACGTCCTCAGGAGTAGGATAGTTTGAGGCTGACTTTCTTATTTTCTCCACCGTCCGCTGACACGTTAATGGGTAGACACAGGGAAGGAAAGAAAGTGTCTGTGCATGTATGGGGGGTGGGGGATAGGTACAAGCAAAACAGCAAAATTCCATGTGGTAGTGTCTCTGTGGTGTGCATGGAAGTATGACATAAAAGACACATGTCATTGCATTGGGGCAAGTCTGTGTGTACAGCTATGTGAGTGTGCATACCTGGTCCTGCAGGTCAGTGGGAGGTCAGTGGGCACAGCTGTGTGTGTCTTTGTGAGAATCCTTTGCTCCCATCCCCACTCCACCCAAGGACCCCCCTCCATTGGGAGCATATCATCCAGGAAGAGAGGAAAGCTAGACATCCTAGTATGCATGCTGCCCCCTTGGGGAGCTGTGTCTAGAAGACAGCTTAATAGAATGAATTCACTGAGCAGGGACAAGGAAAAAAATAGAGTTTTAAATAACTCCCTAGAGGGGAAGTTGAAAACCCTGACAATATGCTCTTTGTAGTATCGTTTAAAAATAAATCTGAATCCTGGACTGGATGCTAGAAGTTGCCCACAACCTATAAGCCTGACCAGAAGGCAAAGGTGAGTAAACTATGGGACATCTACCAGTGGAGTAGGGAGGCCATCTTGGATCTGGGCATGAACCAGTGCTCCACAGACAGAGGCCACTGTCACCGTTGTTACTGCACAACCATGGAAACATCTAGACAAAATGAAGAACAGTTGGAGAAGGCTTGAGATTAAATGCTAAGCAAAAGAGCAATGCATTGAATACTGTTTATACTATAGTTACTAAGTTAAACCAGTGTGATAACAAGAAACTAAAGGAAATTACCAAAATGCTTAGTAGTCATCACCTTAGGTTGGATGAGATTATAGATGAATGATTTTCTTCTGTTTTGCATTTTCCTAAATTTCTAAGATGCTTCTGTATAACAACACATGCTTTTAATTTTTTTATTGAATTATAACACAGAAAATTCCACAAAAAGTATATGTCCAACTTAGCACAAAGAAAGCCTATACAGCCACCATCCTGATCAAGAATTAGAGTATTGCCAACACCCCAGAAGCCCTCCCCTCCGCCTCTTCCCTCTCAATTCTCTCCCATCTCCCCAACTCCAAAGGTAACCAGTATCTGGATTTCTAACTCTCTAGTTCAATATTGCCTATTTTTGAACTTTGTATGTAAAATCATTCAGCCTGGGTTTGTGCCTGGGTCTTTCACTCAATGTTGTGTTTGTGAGGTTCAGGTGTGGCCATTCATCTTCATGTCTGTATAGTATTTCATTATACACATATATAAAACATCTTAGTATATCTATTATACATATTACACATATTTATCACATATACATATATATCTCACAATTCTTGTGTCCATCCCACCTTTGATAGATATTTAGGTTTTTTCCAGTCTGGGGCTGTTACAAATAATTCATCTATTAGATTTCTATATGTGTCTCTTGATACATATATGCATGTATTTCTGCGGGGTATAAATCTAGGAGTGGAATTGCTAGGTCACTGGGTGTGCATGTATTCAATTTCTGTCAATAATACCAACTGTTACCCAAAGTGGGCAGAGTGTGTACTCACGAATGTGGAAGAACACCTAGTCCCCCCATGCCTTTGTCAGCACTTGCTAGTGTCTGACCTTCTAACTTCAGCCAGTCTGGCATTGTGGAGTGATATCTCATTGTGGTTTTAATTTAAGGAATTAAAAGAAACAACTTAGAGAAAAACAGGATGCATCTTTGTCCAGTGCCTACGCCATAGCAAGCACTCAAAATGTTTGAAGAAGCAATAGAAGATGGGGTGAACACTTGATTTCAGAAGTGCCTCTGGGTTCCCAAGTGTGTATCTGTAACTTAGCCCCCATCTTTGATATGCCTGTGATATCTAGTGAAATACATTTTAGGTGTAACGGAGGTTCTGAGAAGAAGTGTGATATTTCTAAAAAGAAAATTAAAACTTGAGCGTAGGGTGGTAATCTCTTTTTTTCCTTTTTTTTAAGTTGGAGGGAGCCAAGTTAAACTGTGGCCACAGTGGCTTCTGAGGAACATCCTTGTCTGTGTGTCTCTTCCAGGAATGAAGATCTGATTAGCAAGTGTGGAGACGATGCCCGCATCTACCTCATGTTCCAGTACCATCTCATCATCTTTTTGCTTATCATCTGCATCCCCTCCTTGGGCATCATTTTGCCCATCAACTACACTGGAACAGTTCTGGGTAGGTGGAGCTCAGCAGGCCCTGGGTCTGGGCCACTAGATCTAAGAGGCAGCCTAGTAGATGGAACAGACTCTGGATCTTGGTAGTCTAGAAATCAGAATTTTAATCCCACTTCTCAGGATTAGTTATGTGACCTTAGGCAATCCATGCTTCAGTTCTTTAATGTGGGGACTGGAGCTGATACCTCCTTTGTCTGGCCAGGGCCTGGCACACAGCATGTACATGGTAGTAATTCAGTCTGGAACTGAATGGTTTTCCATGACCCCACCTGCACCTGGCCAAGAGTTCATGGAGGCCTTTGCATGACATGTGACCCACTGCAAACATCCCTGAACCTGAACTTTCCCTGCACGCACTCAGACAGACACAGCAGCATAAGCACAGAATTTGTCTCATGGGAAGCATATTCACACTTGTTCTAACAGGGTAAGTCCTTCTGGCAAAATAACATTGTAGGTAAGGGCTTGGGCTTCAAAGTCAGAAAATACCTTGGTTCTCCAACTTTTACCTACATCTGCTTCCCAGGAAATACCTTTGCCCAATCTAGCAAATTATTTCATTATATTTTATAGCAAAAAATATAAATCAATTTCTCCAGGCTTCAGTTTTCTCAGCTGTCATGGGGATTGGGAGATAATGTGTGTCAGTGCCTGGCACAATGCCTGATACACAGTGAGTACTCAGGGAAGACAGCTGGTATTTTACTTAGAAATATGAAGTGGACAGAGCTGTATGAAGCCTGTACAACTAGGTGGTATAGGATAGCACCTTAAATGCCCTGTTGGGAACCAGTTTCACCCTGATCCTCAGGTTTCTCCTCGGCCAGTAGTAGACCTAAATTAATTCAAAGTCTCACACAGGGCTCATGCCACCAAATACCATTACCAGAGTAAATAACTTCTCAGTCCTGTCTTTCCAGATTCCCACCTTAAGATCTAGTGTGTCAGCAATGATAATATAACTTAGGATTTCTAGACACATTTTCATAAAACCTGGAGATGTCTAAAGTGACAAACTAACACACTTAGCCAGAAGGGTTGACTGTGCAAATGGGGCAGCATCACATTTTCCAGAGTTCCAGGTTCTTGTGATTGTTGCCAGTGGTAACAAGATTGCTGGTTTTGTCATTCGGCTTGTGGTGAGCAGCTGGGTCCCTTTGACAAGCATTTACTATGTCTGCTATGTGCCAGTTCTGCACTGGGAGGCCGTGCCAAGACTTGGTCTCACTCCACAGCCAAGGAGCCCCACACGGCAGTCCCAGGGAGAAGAAGAGGCCTCTTCTATTTTTGTTGGGTGTTGGGGACAAGCTCTGGGGAGATGGAAGGAAGAACAGGATATAGGCAAGCATCTCGAGACTCCAGGCATTCACTCGGAAGCCTTCCATTCTGGGCCCTGCACTGGTCAAGGAGCCGGGCTTGAGGCCAGCGACTTTCTTCTCTTTCAGACTGGAATAGTCACTTTGGCCGGACCACCATCATCAATGTCTCCACAGAGTAGGTACCTGATCCTCTTAGTTCCCATTCTACTGGCTGGGGTCACTGATGGGGAGATAAGGTCCCATGTGTGAGTCTAAAACATGAGCACTGCTTTGCTCATAAGAAAGGCCTGATTTTCTTGGAACCCAGGCCCTGAGGAGGATGCCAGATGTTGCATTCTCTGATGGGACAGGACTCTTGGTGCCTCAGTGTCCCCATCTCTGTAATGGGTGGAGCTACCCAAACCAGCCACTCCTGAAGACCTGGAAGGATGGTCCAGTTAGCCTAGTATGTCCAGCTCCTAGGAGGCAAGGACCCTTTAGCAAGCAGAGATGTAAGGTGGTGTTTCCCTGCCCACAAAACAGTGAGCTATTTTATAGTTCAACCCTCATATGGCTGAACAGGTCATAGGCCAGATTCCCACAGCAGAGGACTGAGGAATCACTTGACCTGGGATCACACCCAACCTCTGTCACTGGCTGGCCAAGGGCGTGGGGCAGTGCACCTTCCTCTCTGAGCTTCATTCCTAATCCATGATGAGGAAAAGCTGTTGGATCTCTCAGCCCCATCCAGCCCTCGTGGTCCAGGAACCCATGGATTTTAATATCAGCCAACACAACTGGTGGCAAAATCAAGAGCCTGGTCCTGTTGGTCCATGCTGAGAAAATAGGGCCACTGGGCATGTTGGCTAGGCTTGGCTGACTTCCTGACGAAGTTGAAACTGCAGTTCCAGCAGGTGTGAGCTAGGATTCACATACTCCTGCCCCACCTCCTTCCCACCCACCACCCCACCCCTCTGCTCCTGCACCCCTGCAATCCATCAAACTCCAAAATCAGCAGAATGGGGCCATGGCATCCTTTCATGTCCCCTTTCAGCCAGCTCCTCCCAGGGGATGTAACACCAGAGCAGAGCTCCCCAGCTTTCCCCAGACCAGCCACTCATGGATGGTCCCTACACCGTCCCAACAAGAAGTGAATTTCAGTAGGGCACCCAAGACCCTTCAACATCCATAAACCCATACTGACAGAGAACTGGAATGTTCCTTGGAGACCATGCAACCTCTCCCCCTCTGTGGAAACTGAGGAACAAAGCCTCTTGCCTGATGGGAATGTTAGGTGATATGTCAGGCACTGGAACCAGTGGTGAGGCATTCTTTTGAAGCAAGGTGCCCTTTTCTCCTCAAATCACACCAAGTAACGTGGGTCTATTTCTGAGCCATCATCCTGGCCAGATGCCTTGGGTCAGCATCATGGGAGCCCAAAGCCCAAGTGCCACCGCTTTTCCCACCCCAGGGGAGGTGGAGCGGACCTACCCTCCTCCCTTCCGGGCCTGTATATGACCCCGGAGTCTCTCACCACAGAGATCAGATGGCCCTTTTGGGCCAGTCACTGCCACTCCAGCCCTTACTTTCCAACAGGGAAAATGAACTTAGTCACAGTACCACCCCCACATCATGTGAGAATCTCATGAGAAAATATACATAAAGCATCTAGTCCCACCCCTGTATACCTTTATTAGCTGGTGCAAGATACTCCCTTCGCCCCACTGCCATCCCTTCCAAGGTGTCCAGGTGTCTGGCGGTACCAGAGGGGGCCCAGGGGGAGGTCAAGGGGTGTGGGAGAGGGCAGTCTCACCCCTCCTGTGTCTTGTTCTGGCAGGAGTAAGATCCTGTGGCTGCACAGCCTCTTCTCTTTCTTGTACTTCATCACCAGCTTCCTCTTCATGGCTCATCACTGTTTAGGGTTTGTGCCCAAGAAGAGCTACAAGGTACGTGAAAGACCTACCAGAGCCAGGCCCGCCAGCTAACCCCACCCCAGTGGCACCCTCTCACTCCCAGCCTTCAGAGGCGTCCCAGCTGGGCACTCCCTGCACCCTGCAGGGGGCGGTCCCACCTGAGCAGAGCCTCCGCCCATTACCTGGCCCCCAGACACAGTTGTCCTGGTTGTTAAACCACTGGACCACTTCCAGACCTGTTGGTAAACAGCTGCCCCTAGGTGCCTCTGAACTCCTGCACCCTGCTGCCCTGAGCCCCCTCCAAGGACCCCGGACCTCCCCACCATCCTTAGACTAAAGGGTTAACAACCCCCTGGACCAGCAGGGAGCCTCCATCCTGTGGTCATTGCCCCCTGCTGGGTAAATATTTTTTTTACTATCCTTGCCCACTCACTATGCCCAAGCTCTTTTCCCTCCCAGTCTCTCTGAGGTCAGAGACCCCATGTCCTGCCCCCATTTCCAACGCCTTGGTTTGGGTCACCACCACCCCACCTCCGGGTCAACCCTGAGACTAGGACTAGCACTGCATTTGCTTACCTGGGAGGTGATCCCAGGAAAGACCTGGTGGGGTGCAGACTAGAAGAAAAGACCCAGATAAAAGGGACTGGAGCAGCTCACCCCCGTGGGCAGCCGCACTTAATCCCCTCAGGGAGCTCTGGGAATTGGGTAGGACGTGCACCCTAGTTTTCCAGCCTGGAGGGAGCAGTCAGAGGCACTTTCCCACCAGCTCCCTGTTCATCACTGGGTTAGGCTGCATTTGGGGCTTTAACTTTCCACTCCTTGCCCTGCCAGTGGGCTGACCCTAGGTGGTTGGGCTGCAGGGTGCAGCTGCCCTCTGGGTGTAGTCACTTGGCCCCACACTGCCGCAGCAGCAGCACACCTGCATGCTAGCAGTGAGGCGGGGGGAGTGCAGGCTCTCCCAGCTCTGCTAGGGAAGGAAATCAGTGAAGACAAACACCCTTGGCTCCATCCTCAGCTTTTCAAAGGCTCAATGGAGTAGAATTGACTCCTTCAAGACCATCCATCCTAAAGGCCTGATTCACCTTACCCAACCCCAGAAGGCCAATCCACACAACTCTGGAAGGTTACCCCCGATGCTTTGGCCTGCCAGGCATAAGACTGGGGTACCCCTGACCAGTCGGGGCTCGGCTTCTTGTCATCAGAAGCTTCTGCCTAGACTCCCATCTCATGCAGCCCAGTTTACCAGACTGTCGCATTGAGGTGATAGCTCAGGGAAACATTTCCCACTCACAGAATAAAATGGGAAGTTTGAGGGGCTTCCCCATCCCCTCCCGAGAATCTAGCTCACCTCCCAACTCCTGAGCCCAGTCTAGAGACAGCCCTAGTGACATGGGACTTCACAGGGAACAGGGAGTTGCAAGGAGAACAGAACTATCTATCATGCCACACAGTGTACAACTAAGCTTGAGCAGCCTTTGTGGGCGCTGGAGCTCTGGCCCCCCTGCCTGGCCTTGTCTGCAGCCCATGACTTTTCCTTCACTCAGCCGTCCCCAGCAGGGGGACCAGAGAATAACAGAGATGAGATTTTCCCACCTATGGTTTTCCACGGCCTGCTGACCTCAGGGGCAGGGAGGCTGCCCGGTATGAGGAGAAGGCCTATGCCAGATGGCACTGGGCCGCCCAAAGACCCGGACAGCCAGGAGTCCTCTGTGAGCAGTCGTCTTCCATCTGCGCTCCCCACCTAGGTCACAAGGACACTGATGATCACCTATGTCCCCACGGACATCCAAGACCCAGAAGTCATCATTAAGCATTTTCAGTAAGTGGGTTGGGGGTGCCAAGGCATGGTTTGCCTCCCTCTGATATCCCTGCCTGGATCCTCACGAGGGTAGTGAGTTGGCACAGGATGGTGGGCCAAGAGACACCCCAGGTGGTGGCTCACCCTGGATTCAGTGCCAAATCACCCTTTCAGAAAGGGGGAAGCCCTGTGGCCAGAGCAGTGTTTCTGAAGCCAGGGATTTCCTGCATGGCAAGGGTATGATATGCGTGAAATTTTCCTTTCCCTCATTGCTCCAACTATGGAGCCCGGGAGTTCCTAGGCCACAGCTAGCTAGAGCAGGTCATCTTGAGACATCTTTTGTGACCCAAGTTCGTAGATCTAGGAGCTAATTATCTCTCCATGAGCAGCAATTCCCCACTCTGTCTGCCCCTGGCCCTGTTCTGGGTCATTTGGAAAGGATGTGGCAAACCCTGGATTACCAGGGATCAACTCTGAAATTCAGCCTTAGGAGCAAGGGATGGATTCTCCCATCCAAGAACCAGGAATCACAGGCAACTGACACCCGGCCCTGTGGGCTAGAACTCCGGGTCGGGGGCAGGGTGGCACACCCCTAACCCCACAGGCTGGCTCAGCATCCATGTCTGTGGCTGCAGAGAGGCCTATCCAGGATGTGTAGTGACCAGAGTCCACTTCTGCTATGACATCAGGAACCTGGTCGACTTGGATGATCAGAGGTGAGGCTACAGGGGTCCTGTCTGGGTCTGGGGTGGGGGAAGGAGGGGAGAAGGTAGCTTTGCTGGCCCCAGACCACCAGATCTCCACCCCCACCATTGCCATTGGCTGACAGGCGCCACGCAATGCGGGGCCGGCTCTACTACACTGCCAAGGCCAAGAAGACTGGGAAGGTGATGGTCAAGGTCCACCCCTGTTCCCGCCTGTGCTTCTGCAAGTGCTGGACCTGCTTCAAAGAGGTACCTGGCCCAGCATCAGGGGATGGCAGTGGTAAGGCTGGGGCACTGGGTCTCCAGGCTCTGTCCAGGCCTCTGGGCAGTGTCCCCTGTCCACACCCTATGGCTCCAGGCCCCTTCAGGGCTGCTCAGGTGTTGTGGCATCTGGCTCTTCCCTTCCTTTCCACCGTGTCCTGCCTCCCTGTTGAGAATGTAGTGGAGCTGAAGCCTTCCTTGGGGCTGCCTGCAGAACAGTCCAGGGAGGCCTGCTCTTGCCCACTTCTAGTCTTGGATGGGAGGACCAGAAAAGGCACAGTAGGCTGCTGTGGACAGCTGGCCAGCCTTGTAAAGAGCTAGGCAGGAACATTTAAAGGTCGTGGGCTCCATCTTATCACCCAACCAGTGTGGCTAGAAAGGGACCTCGTGGCAGGACTGAAATCTAGCCAGTCCAGGAAAACAACCATCCCCCTTCCTTAAAATGCTGCAGACACATTCTGTCACTCCTCTGGAGCCCATCCCAAGTCCCAAACTACCTCCTTGCTCCCAGGTATGCCTCACTTTCCCCAAATCTAAGAGCCGGGAGCTAATTTCTGAGTCATAGCCTCCTCAGTTCTAGAGTTGGGGTTGCAGAGTCCAGCTGGGGCCCTGGGCTCTTTGCCAGGTTTCACAGGGAACTGGGAATGGAACGGAGGCCTCAGACCCGCCACCTGAGTGGAGAGAGTCCAGGTGAGGCCTTCCTGGAGCTCTGGCCTCTTTAACTCTGAGGGCCACTTCTTGCCCCAGGTAGATGCAGAGCAATATTACAGTGAGCTGGAGGAGCAGCTGACAGATGAGTTCAACGCCGAGCTCAACCGCGTTCGGCTGAAGCGTCTGGACCTGATCTTTGTCACCTTCCAGGACTCCAGGATGACAAAGCAGTGAGTGCCAGAGCAGGCTGCCTGCTGTGCCCGGCCCCAAGGATGGGCCTCTGCTCCTCTGAAACCATCCTTTTTCACCCCCAAGCCCCAGCCACGGGGAGGAGGAGAGAGAGCCTCCCTCCAGTGTGCGGTATGCTGACCTCCCCTCCACCCATCCCTGCTGCTCACCGGCAGCCAGCGTCCTGCTTTCCAGAGCACGTCCACATCGTTTCCCCCCAGCTTCCAGGTACAGCTTGTCTCCGGAGATGCCCAGCATCCTCACTCCTGTGCGTCCTTGCTTCAGCGCGGAGCTGGGTGGAGCCGCCTTTGACCTCCTGGTTCCTCTTCCAGGCCTTCACAAGGAAGACGCCTAGTTTCTCCCTCATCACTCTCTCCTCACAAGAGACCAAGTCAGGGTGGAGAAGCCCTGCTCCCCATTTCTCCTCTCCTGCTGCAGGCCTCCCCTAATTTATAGCCTTCCAGCCTCCTCTCTCCTCTGCCCCAGCCTCTGGCAGCCCCACGTTGATTAGGTCCATTCTGGAATGTTCTGGAAGGATCCTTAGGACTGGGTCAAATAGATGGGGATCCAAGAATCAGTCTCTTGAGAATTGTGGGGGCCCTCCTATCTCTGAGGGATGCTGGTCATGCATAATATTTGCCCACATCTCCCCCTCCCCTCCCACACTCTGCACAGGAACAGCGGGACAGCCAAGAATTTAGTCATGAATAATTGTGTGCAATTTTGCAAGACACCTACACTCTCAAATTTCTTATCTATCAGACTGGGTTACTTATAGCTCCCCTGTCCACCTCCCAGAGGGCTAAGAAGGGATAAGCGTTCTATCCAGTGTGCGTCGCCTAAGGCAGTATCCCCTGCGTGGGATGAGACTGCTCACTGCCTGAGACACCATCACATGGCAGAGAGGCTCTGAGGTTTCATTACAGCAGAAGTGTGAACCGGAAGACCAAAGACAGGCCTCAGTGCCAGCACCTGCCCCTCTTTGCTTGTGTCTTCAGGCACCTCAGTTTAGTAATTTGTATAATTGGGATGATATTAAGCACCAGTTAGCGCAGGGTCAGGCACAGGGCAAGAACTCAGTGGTGGCTATGGACATTAAGATGAGGCTGAAGTGAGTGCCTCCCTATCAGCCTCAGAGAAAGGGCCTGTGTTGGCTGTCCCTGCTCCTAAGGAGAAAAGATGGGAACCGAGCCATGTGGGGCCCTCTCTCCCTGGGCAATCCCTCCCTCTAATACCCCTTTCCTCCAGCGACTAGACCTTAGGAACCGCTCCCTCTAAGGCTGGAGGAGATATATCAAGGCTTCAAGACTCCCCAGGAAGCGGACAAGCTCCACCTGTGGGTCCTGGCATGAGACACTGTCATCCTCACCCCTGACCTCTGTTCCCCACCCTCTGCAGCATCCAGGAGGATTACAAGTACATCCAGTGTGGTGTGCCCCCCCAGCAGTCCTCAGTGACCACCATGGTCAAATCCTACCACTGGAGGGTCACCCATGCCCCACACCCCAAAGACATTATTTGGTAAGCTCCCTCTGCCCCTCCCCTCTCCTTTGAGTTCCTCTGAAACTTAAAAAGGCCACAGGGACTGGGGCCTATTCTCTCACTTCCACTGCCCCGTTGCCCGCATCCAGGTCCCCTGGGCTGGGCCATGTCCTCTCCTGGGCACCATGGCCTCTGCCCACCCTCAAACCCACCCCATCACAAGCATGGAAGGCACGCACACCTTGGGTAAAGGTTTTTCCTGCAGGAAGATTCCGTTTTTGGCTCACCTACAGGATATACTCAGAGCCCGTACAAATCGTGACCGAGGGGAAGACCAGGGCCTATTTCATGCGGGTCTGGGCCCGCGGGGCTGAATCAGACCCTGGCAGCCTGCAGGAAACAGCGTGTGGGCTCCAAGGGCTGGGGCCCGGGGTACTGAGTGCGTCTCCCTCCGTCCTCCCTCCCCAGGAAACACCTGTCCATCCGTCGTTTCCACTGGTGGGCCCGCTTCATCGCGATCAACACCTTCCTCTTCTTCCTTTTCTTCTTCCTCACCACACCCGCCATCATCATCAGCACTATCGACATGTACAACGTCACCCGCCCCATCGAGAACCTGCAGGTGCTGCTCTGCTCAGGCCAGGCGTGGGGGTCCCGAGGGAAACGGAGGAAGAACTCAGGCGAGGAAGGGATGGGGGACCACTGGGACGCAGCTCCAGAGCCCGTGGGCCACCAGCATTGGGAGGTGGCCGGGGGGTAAACGGTGGCACGGAGCTTCCTGTCCTAAAGAGGATGAGTGCGCAGGTTGTTGCCCATTTGGGGCCTGGGGCTGGAGCGGAAGGAGAGTGGGGGAGCTGTGGGCAGGTGCTCGGGTAAGTCTGGGGTCTGGGTGGTTCAGTCAAGCATGGGTTCAGAGGGCTTCTTTAGATCGGGTCACCCCAGGCCAGCAAGAGGTACAAAGGTGCAGTAGAGGATGTGGCAAGTGTGACAGCTCTGCTCTCCCCAGGTCCCTTAGAGCGGGGGCCCCTAGTTTGAGGGCTAGGCTTAAGGGTGGGGAAGAGGGACGTAAGTGCCAATACAGGCCAGGGAGAGAAGCAGGACCTCCACTTCCCTCACTTCCAGACACACCCACTCTGGGCTGGGAGTCCTGGCCCTGCAGGGACCATCCCCACATTAGGACAATGCTCCCTACTGACTGGGGAGCTCACAGGAACTGAACTGGCCCATTTACAAGTTCTGTAGCCTCAAAGCTGTTATAAGGGCCTGGAAGGCCTGTCCTTCCATATTATTCCCCCACCCTATTCCAGCAGTGTGCACACGCACATGCATACACAAGCACACGCGCACGCACACATGCACACATGCACACATGCACACAGAGAATCAAGCCACATCACTTCTGCTTCCTCTTGCCTTCCTTTGTCAGGAGCACCACAGCTCTTCTGGGGGTGGGCTTCCTTTATACCCCGGCCCCTCCACCATTTCCCAGACAATATAAGATTAAAGATAGTGCCTTCTCTCTGTGGTATGGGTCACAAGTGACAGCAGTGGCTCTGGCCTTACAGCAAAGTCACAGGGGAAGTCCCAAATGCCACTCCAGTGGCCTCAGTATGGAAGGCCTCTGCCCCTAAGCTGGAGGAGAAGAAGCCAGGGAGTAGAAGAAGGCAGGGGCAGCCCAGAGGGGGAAGGACTCTTCTTCACCGATGTGTTTCCTCCCTCCTCCGCTCCACCCGTACAGAGCCCAGTCGTGACCCAGTTCTTCCCCTCCCTGTTGCTCTGGGCCTTCACAGTGATAATGCCTCTGATTGTCTACCTCTCCGCCTTCCTCGAGGCCCACTGGACCAGGTGAGCTGCGGGTTCCTCTCCTAGCCCTAGCCCCTTTCCTGTCCCCACCAGCCTGGTGCCCAGGCCTCCCATCTGGCCTAAGGAATGGAATTGATATGGATGGCTTTAATACCAAGACTAACAGATATTTTTTCTTTGGAAAGAGGGGACTGAGTTGTATCTGGGAATCTGGCCTCCTGGATGCTGAGATAGGGCAACCATATAGAGGATGTGGACACCAAGCCTTCCCTGGGCTGCCCCCTCAGATGCTGCCACCCTCTTCTCCTTCCTCCCCTTCCTGTGCCCAAGGCAGACACCGTTAGTTAATCATGCTTCCCTTTCCTGCTGCTCCCAGCTGTGGCACTGCTCACGGCGTTCCCCTGAGATGGTATTGGTATGCACTAATAAACAGTGTTTAGTGAAAGGTGCTGTCTCCCTCTTTCTCTTCATTCTGTAGGTAAGCCTTTGGTTCTTAACACGCCTCTCTTTGTTTCTTTCTAGATCAAGTCAGAATCTGATCATAGTTCACAAGTGCTACATCTTTCTTGTGTTCATGGTGGTCATTCTGCCATCTATGGGACTGACCAGGTACCTCACCTCCGATTACCCCTCTTCCCCTAGCCAGGCTCACCCTAGAGTTGGAACCTCCTCTTTCAGGCACTGTAAGCCTACTGCAAGTCTGTTTCTCAAGTAACAGTCCAGGGCCTGCGCCAAGCATGAGCCAAGTATCATGCAAGTTCTAAGGTGTTGGCCATGAGCCGCCCTCAAAGAGTTTATCATCCAGCTGGGGAGACACATCATGTCTACCAGCTAACTAATAGCCACGGTGGGGGAAACACAGCCAACATGCAGTAGAAATTCAGAAGAAAGAGAGAAATGGCAGGCGAAGGTTTGCTGAAGGAGGCGGCCTTGAGCTGAAAGACCAAAGGGTTAGGGGCAGGGGTGGCCCAGCATTAAGAAGGAAGACAGGCCATGTAGACTGGCTGGCTGGACTATTAAGATGCAGTAGTCTTTGGGGACCAGGCAAGGGAAGACAGAAGAAGGATAGCAGGTCCTGGAATTGAACCCCAGGCTCTAGCTCATAAATTCATTAACTGAAGGGCTGCTTTGTTTCTGCCCCTAGTTTGGATGTCTTTTTCCGCTGGCTCTTTGACATCTACTATCTGGACCAGGCGTCCATCAGATTTGAGTGAGTACTAGAGTACAGGTTCTAGGGGTACCCCCAGGTCACACTGGGGCTTCTGCGGGATCACACTAGGTAGATATGTGTATCCTTTTATTTGTTCCCAAAGGTAGAGATGAATGCATGCAAACACTCCTTAGGCAGCTTCTTAACCTTTCCTGTGCCACGGGGCCCTTTGGCAATCTGACAAAGTGCAGGGAACCCCTTCTCTGAATGAAGCTTTAAAAGTAATTGTAGATTCACAGACAATTACCAAAAATTGTCCTGTGTACCCTTCACCCAGTTTCCCCCAATGGTAACATCTTGTGTAACTATAGTACAATATCACAACCAGAAAACTGACATTGATGGAGTCCACAGAGCTTATTCAGATATATAGTTATCAAAATATTTAAAAAATTAAACTTGTAACATAATCTTTACTATTACACATTTAATACTATTACACATACAGTAACAGGACAATGCATTTTAAATGTAGGTAAGCTAAAATTACATTTTATTGTTTTAAATGCATCAGTGTGAAAGCTAAAGTTGTTTAGTGGGAAGAATATTAAATTGGGGTTAGGGGAGATCTTTGACAAAGCACATGACGTTGTATTGGACACCCGGCCAATTTTGGTTTTTTTTTGTTTGTTGTTAGGCCACAAATGTTGAAAACCCCAGTGTTCAAAGATGTAATGTTGCAAATGACATGCAAGCTTTCCTAGCTTGCTTCCTAGGGCAAGGGCCAGAATTCTCCAAAGTTTCTGCAGTTAAACTATAATTGTAATCAGTTGGGGTTTTTTTTTACAAGATGAACCAGTTCATCTTCAGCTAGGTCAGTATCTTCAATGCAGTTTAAATATGAGAAAGAAAAGAGCTGTGAGTCCATGACTCAATTTTGATGCCAAGAAAGAATAGGTTTTGAAGGAGTTCTCAAATATGCCTGGGAGCTCACAGATTTCTCTTTTCAATGAAGTTGACAGAATTGTGTAGGTGGGGACGCTGGGAAACAACAGAAATACCTGGGTCACCAATGTGAGAACACGCAGCTTGGCCATTCATTCAAGTGGCTGAAGGAGTCCTAGTTGAAGTTGGCCAGCTATGTCAAATACAGGTCTGCAGGCAGTAGAATTTCAATCATGTAAATTTAGCATGTCTAATTTAGCAGCATGTCTAATAACTACCCTCATTTTGAAGTGATGATGAGTGCAAACGGTGTTGTGAAATATCAGCAACAACTGCAGCATTATGTGAAAATGTCTGATTTCATTGGTGACAGACTCACTGACATGGCTGTGATTTGTTGCCCACGTTCTTAGTTGAAGGCCATGCTAAATTGTATTTAGAAGTTAGTGAAAATAAAGATGTCATTTCTCCCCATTCAAGGTCAGTGACCCCCAAAGCCCTGCTCATGGGCTCTCCAGGTTCTATGGATCCAGGTCAAGCACTCCTGCTTTCGATAAGGCAGACCCTCTATCTCCAGCACATCCATGCTTTATGCAGACCATCCCTGCTCAAAAGCACCGTCCCAACTTCCTTTGGGCTGGGCACACATATATATGAAGCTCATCCCCATCTCTACCTCTGCCCCTCATGCCTACTCCCTTGGCTCTTTTCCCCTCTCTCTTCCCTCCTCCCTCCTGACATCTCTCCCTTTCTTTCTCCCATGGCTTCTGCTGCTGTCTTCCACTTTCCCCCATGCCCAGGTGTGTGTTCCTGCCAGACAATGGTGCCTTCTTTGTCAACTACGTGATCACGGCAGCTTTGCTTGGCACAGGCATGGAGCTGTTGCGCCTGGGATCATTATTCCTGTACACCACCCGCCTCTTCTTCTCCAGATCAGAGCCAGACAGAGTCCACATCAGAAAGGTATGTGCCAGGCCCTTCCCTGAGCACAGCTCTTGGGGTTCCCCTTGTGAGGGTGTCAGGAAGGGGGCCTGTGGTGGGAGGCGTAGTGCGGTGGGGTGAGTCCTTCTTGGACCCAGGATTGGAAGGACCAGCTTCCAGGGGACAGATAAGGAGGCACAGAAGCAGCCGAGCCAAGGGGACCAGGCCACCTCAGGGTGACCTCTGCCTTCTGCCCCAGAACCAGGCCATTGACTTTCAGTATGGGCGAGAGTACGCATGGATGTTGAATGTCTTCAGCGTGGTGATGGCGTACAGTGTCACCTGCCCTATCATTGTCCCTTTTGGTGAGTCCTCTCTAAGGCACCCCAGGGATGCACACCTCAGGCTGGGAGGAGGACTTGAGCCGCACAATGTCAGGCCACATCCTGGAGCATGAGGAGACCTGGAACAGACTGCCAGCAAGGCGGGGAGATGCCAGGGCCAGGGCCAAGTTTATGTAGGATGTTTGTTGAGTGAACGACTCTTCACCAAACTCTTCACCAATCTGGGGGGGGGTGGTCAAGGGAAGCTGCTGGTCCTCATGGGGCTCCCACAGCTCGTCCCTGGGCCCTTGCTGCTCTCACAGACCTGAATCTGGCTTCTCAGGCCTGTGGGGGCCTTGGGACAGCACAGATTCTGATCGTGCAGGCAGCCACTGAGCGTGCCTCCATCTTCCGGGCCCCCAGGGCTGCTCTACCTGTGCATGAAGCACGTCACGGACCGCTATAACATGTACTACTCCTACACGCCCACCAAACTCAACGAGCAGATCCACATGGCTGCTGTCTACCAGGCCATCTTCGCACCACTCCTGGGGCTGTTCTGGATGCTCTTCTTCTCCATCCTACGGTTAGGTGGGTAGCGAGCCTGCCTGGCCATCCCATCTCCACCTGCTCCCCACTGCTCCTCAGCAACAACTCTTAGATCGGAAAAAGCCCAGGAGGAACAAGGTGTTGTTCATGGAGCCTGGCCCAGCCCAGCGGCTTCTCTAGGCCTAAAGGACCCAGTCCTGGCAGACCTTTGAAGCTAAGGGCAAAAGGGGTGGCTTGGACCAAGATGGGCCAAATCATACACATTTTGGTATACAGCCCTCAGGGCAAGAAACATCATATTCCTTCTGATTCCAGGCTGGCAGGAAATGAAATATTAGCCATCAGGCTCAATTCCCATGGCATTCCCTCTGGGATCATATAAGATGCCTAGTCTATGGGTTACCAGAAACCTGGAGGAGGATTCAGAGTCAGCCCTGGCGGCCAACTTTGGCCCTAATCTTGATGACATAAACTTTCTGTCCCTGTCCCCATGGGCCACAGACTGGGGAAGGGAAAGTCTGCATTTTCCTACTCCCCCATCACAAGGACATCTGTGGTGTTTATGGGAATTACCCATTTGGTGTCCCCCTATTTCTTATCTCCCTAGATTTCATTTTTTATAATGCATTTTTCTAAGTATAAAGGACTACATATTTATTGTTTCTATTTCAAAGATAGAAAAAATAGAAAGATCAAAATTTGGATGACCTGTAAATCTTACCCAGAGCCTGATGTCTGTCCCTCCCAGACCTCATTCTGTGCATACTTTTTAGAGAAGGGGGCAGAACAGGAGGGATTTTATTGGTTAGTTGTTACTTTTCAAAATTGTGATAATCATTTTATAACATTCAGTCCTCTATCCTGAGTTTCTTCACTGAACATTCTGTCCTAAGAAATTTCCTGTGTTATTAAGATACTGTTTGAGCATAAGCCTTTTAATGGCTGCATTAAATTCTTTTAGGTTGTCAGTTCTCCACTGTTGGAAGCTGAGGTTATTTACCATTTTTTGCCATTATATAAACACAACAATGAGCATCATTATGCAGTAAGCTCTGACTGTAAAAACTGGTTTTCATCTTCACCTAGTCAGAAAACTGCTGCCATAAAAAGTTACCAAATAGCCCCAAGCAAGATATAAATGACTTCTAAATTCTGGATTGCTTTTTAATGCCACTAGCACATTAACTGAGCATATTCACTTCAAAAGGGCTTGCAAGGAAAGGTGTGGGTCAGAGATTATATTTTGGGACATTGGCATAAAGGAAAAGACACATCCCAGGGATGGTGATGAGGGGCGTAACATAATGGGCACATTCAGGGCATGTGTGATGGGCATTCAAGTGGGTATGTAAATCAATTACATATTTTTCATGAAATCAACAAGGTGCTACATTTCAAACTAGTCAAAAAGCACCAAGGGATGATGGAACTGTGTTGGTTCATCGATCCCAGGTGTTAGGAAGAGAATTGGGCAGGGCTTGAAGCCCCTGCTGACGTGCTGAGCGGGTCCCTGGGGATCTGTCAGTCCTCGTGGCATCTCAGTGGGCAGGCTCCTGCACAAAGCTCCAGGCCTCAAGCGTCAAGCCCCACAGACTTTTCTTTTCCTTGGCAGGTTCGCTGCACGCCATCACCTTCTTTTCCCTTTCCACCCTTATCGTTTCCATTATAATCGCCTTCCTTGGCACTTTTCTGGGGAAGCTTCGGAGGGTGTCTGACTATGAGGTGAGTTGAGAGCCACGTTTCCCCCACTGGCTCCCCCTGACCCCTGGGGGACACAGCTCTAGCATACCCTCCTGACCTGGGTACCCAGAACACCACAAAGATGAAAGTTCTTGCCTTTCTCTCTGATTAGGGGGTGTGCAAGCTCAATGTGTGTATATATATGTGTGTGTGCATGCCTATATGCCCTGGCATTGGCCCCCTCCTGGGGTGGGAAAATTTAGGAGACAGCTGTCCTCTCCTCCTCTCCCCTCTCACACCTCCTCCAAACAGCAGGCTCCCACCCATCCCCTCCTACACTGTGAGCCTGTCCAGCCACTGAGCATGAGCACCATTCAAGGGCTGCAGGGCTGAGAGACAGGATGAGTGAAGGACGGCAGGGTGGGGTGGTAAAGGATGATGACCTAGGGAAGGGGGGGATAGTCATCCTCTCAGTTTAAAATCCCAGGATATTAAATTTGGAGGGGAAGCCTGGCTGGCTGGGCCCTGTGACTCCTCTGGGTCATTACCTGTGGAGCCCAGGCTAATCATTTGAGAAGGGAGCCAATCCGTGCCTTCTGAGAGCTGTGCCTTGTGCTCTTGGTTTAGAACTCGTTCCAGATAGAGGGGAGACCCCCCAGAGCAGGTGTCTGCACATGCATGTTAGAGTGATTTCCAGGGGGCTAAAGCATTGTTTTTCTAGTTTTCATGGTTATATGTGTTTTTCTATTGGTTCACATTTCTCTCTCTTTCTGCTTTTGGCAACAGACACAGGTTTTCTGTTTATAATAGTGAGTTACTTCCTTTTTAAATGAATTTATATGAAGAAAAGAAAGTAAGCTGATTTAAAGCACTGACATGCTGCTGGGTCAGAGAGGGGAGCTTCTTGGAAAAGGATCCTCTTGCTTCTAATAGCCCCATATCTGGAGCCCTGGGCACAGGCCCCTGCTGCCCTCTCTGCTGGGCCCCCCTCCTCCGTGCCCTGGCCCTTGTGCCAGGCTAGTGAAGGACCAGAGTGAACGACCCCTCTGGTTCTGTCTTCCTAATATAACAATGCCATATGATCTGGTTGCCCAAATAGCCTCTCAGGAGAAGGCAGGTGGCAGGGGACCTAGACCACATTGGTTTAGGACTCGTTCCAGATGGAGAGGGGAAATCTTGGGAAGAAAGAAGAGAGAGTTCAAGTCAAGGCTTTTCCTAGAGTCAAACATGCTCATCTTTGAACTCCAATCCCAGCATTGCTTACTTCCCTCCATAATTGTCCTTGAGAATGGAACATTCTGGAAGGATCTCCCTACCATCTCAGTCCTCTCTTTGTCTCCCTGGGCTTTAGCCCTGCTGGCTGGGCTGCAGGTCTGGGAAAGTGGAAGATGAGTTGAGTCCAAGGGGAGCAGGAGGCCCGGGTGCAGGGTGCACACACCTCTGGATGCAGGGAGGGAGGAGGCAAAGGGCGGATACCCCCATTCGGTGACCCTCCGCACCTCTCCCCACTGCTGCAGCCCGAGGAGGAGATGGAGACGGTGTTTGACATGGAGCCAAGCAGCACCTCCTCCACGCCCACCTCACTTGTGAGTTGAGCTTTCGCCCTGGGGACACAGTTCAGAAGGGGTACCAAAGGGAGGGCTGCACCAGCCCTGGCGCTGGGGGTGGCCGGGCTCCCCCCTCTGATGCGGCAGGACTCGGCCCAGTCAGCTTGCTGCCGTGGCCCTGGCTGAAGAGCTGGGACGAGAGAAGATCCAGGAACTACTGGGCATTCCCTAGAAGGATCTCAGAGAGGACGCAAGAGGTCAGGGTGCACCTGGCCACAGCAAGCTCAGTCATGTAGACGCAGGGACGTGGGGCTCAGCCTCAGGACTGAAGGCTTCCTCCCAGGGCACAGGCGCACACAGAGCTGCAGGCAGCTATTGGAGCTCTGCGCTGAATCGTAAGGCAGGGGCGGTGCCAGATGCGTGAGCCCCCCAGCATGTGGAGAGACAAGGTCGTGCTCGGAGGGCAGGGGTCTGGCACTGGCTGCCACACCTCTTTGTGGCTCAGCCTGGAGGGCTGTGAGCACTCTCCTGTATCTTGACACAAGGGTGGCTGCAGGGCCATGGAGGCATGCACTGAGCTGGGCACCAGGTCAGCCTGTGCCCCAGTGCCAGCCAGGGTGCCTTAGAGGAGCATTGAAGAAGGGCAGCAGCCAGCCTGGGCACTCAGGGAAGGTTTCCCAAAGGAGGAACCATCTAACCTGACTTCAGGAGTGGGAGTAGGGGTTGCCAGGTGGAATGGGTCTGGGGGAAGAGCATTCAAGGAAGAGGATCAGCCTATGCAAAGGCCAGAAGAGAAAATCTGGAGCACTTGAGGAACTGAAGACTCTTTCAGCCTGGCAGAAATGCAAAGTGGGTGGTGGGAGAGGAGGCTCTTTAGTAGTGGCAGAATTGGGTAAAAGTGCTCAGAAACAGCAGTGGTGTGCACAGAACTACAGGTCTGCCTCACTTTGGAATAAAACCCTACATGGAGGGACAAATCACCTCTGGGAGGTGGCAGGAGAGAAGGCGCTTTGGTACTGGAGGACCACAAAGGTTTCAAAGCATAAAGTCTCTCCTCCTGTAGCATCTCCCCTGGGGCCCTTCCAAGACGACCCCTCTGGAATATTCTTAACTGTTGGTTATTCAGATCTTCTTAGGAACCTGACGCTTCATCATTATCACTTTTAGTCTTTATGATAAACCCATACAGTAGTGATTTTTATCCTCATTTTATGAAGGGAGAAACTGAGGCTCAAAAAGGTCAATTAATTTAGACCCCAGGCCACTACTAAGCAAGGAAGTAGCAGAGCAAAGTTTGAACCTGGTCTGTCTGATGCAAAGCCTGAACTTAAAAAAAAGAAATACTGGAATTGATTTTTTAAATCTTTCATTATTACAACAGTGGTATATGAACATGGTAGATAATTATAGGGAAAAAAACATAAGCACAAATAAGGAAATAAAAAGTATATATTCCCACCCATCACCCAGTGATTATCACTGATACCTTAGTGTGTCTTCTTCCAGGTATATACATAATTTTTGCTAAAATAAAATAATACATACTGTTTTGTAACCTGCATTTTTAATTAAGAATCCCCATCTTTTCATATATATGAATTTTTACCTCTTTGAATACCCAGTCCATTCTGCCCTAAGTATTCCAGAAATATCCTTTATCGCTTGTCCAAACCAAAATCCAATCCAGTCTCTGTGCTAGATTAAATTAGCATTGTGCACATTCCTTTTAATTTAGCATGGTCCCTTTTTTATGACTTGTGGGGAAGACCAAGCCAAGAGTCCCATCTTCTAGACTTTTCTGGCTCTTTCTTCATGATGTCTTACAGCAGGTTCCACTATCTCCTGTATTTCCTGAAAACTAGTTTAATCCAAAGGTTTGATAGATTCAAGTTCAACACTAGAGGCTAGAATACACTACAGGTAGCACCATGCATCACATCAGGAGATAATATCCCATTTAGTCCCATTAATGATGCTAAAGTCACTCCCTGATTCCGGGGCTCTCTTCCAGTGTTGTTACCATTTTTACCCTTATGACCAAAAGGTGATCTGGGGGATTTACTTCGGTGTTATGCAAATATCTAAATTCTTCTGTAGGAAAGATGTTCCCTCATTAATTACGGCTGTGTGATTTCACTGAAATGAATTCCTGCAGGAAAGGTTTAATTCTATCCCATAATTATCTATTTTCAAAATAAGGAGTTGGTTTAAAAGCCACTTCAGAGGATGCCCAGCAGCATCCCTAGTACTTTCTGGGTTTTTCTATTCTGCGCCCCTCCCAAGCATTCCTGGGAACCTTCCTGGATTTGACAGGTCACATGACCAAGACTTTAGCGACCAGTCTTGGGTTTCAAATCCTGATTCACAGGCCAACCAATGACACTGGAGGAGCTGTGGGTGTGCCTCTAAGGTTGTATTAGAAAGTACACTAGCTCAGGACTGGGGTCTCTCCAGACCCCAGCATAAGGGGATCCTCATCTCACCTCCCCCTGGGTTCAGCCTGACTTGGAACCAAGAATGAATGGAGCATGCATTGAAGGAACAGTGGGCTAGGAGTTAGGAGACCTTCACTCACTAGCCCTGAGAGCTTGTAGATGCTCATTAAATGATCATGAGCAACTGGGTGGGTGGGATGGCCAGGACTCAGCTGGTGGGGAGAAGGAAATATCCGTGGCTTGGAGAGGCAGAGGCTCTGGAGGAAGGACAAGAGGGGGAAGGGTGTGTTCAGGGCCTCGCCCCAGATGCGACCTCATCCCCATCTCCCCTCCCTGTCCTGAGCAGCTGTACGTGGCCACTGTGCTGCAGGAGCCAGAGATGAACCTGACACCAGCCTCCTCCCCTGCCCGGCACACCTACGGCACCATGAACAGAGAGCTGGAAGAAGGAGAAGAGGAGAGCGGTGCGAGGGGCTTTGAGAGCGAGCTGGACTCAGCCCAGTTCCAGGAAGGGCTGGAACTGGAGGGCCAGAGCCAGTACCACTGACCAGCGCCCAAGGCCTCCACCCGGTGACTCTGGCCGGGAGTGGCAGCCAGAGGAGGCCCCCGCAGGGGGAAGAGGAGGGCGGCCCAAATATCCTGCAGACAGTGGGGAGGCCCCAAGGGAGACATCTGCCACCCTGGCTATCAACTGCACGGAGACCCCGACCTGCTGATCCACTAGAGCAGGAGGTGCCGGGCAGTACAGAGGCACCCGGCATGGGATGGAGGATGTAGCCAAGCACCATGTCTTGGGAGAGGTGGCTGATGCCCTGGGCACAGATACCGAAGGCTGGGGGACCCTTCTGGGGTCAGGATGGAGAAGGTGTGTGTAAAGGAAGGGACAGAAGCCCACCAAAGACTGTCTGGGGTCTTTGCCACCCTTCCACAGCTGCCCTGCCAAGGACCTGCCACTCCCCTGCCCCACCCCACCCCTCCCCTGCAGTCTGAGGAAGCAAAGGTATGTGAGCTGGGCCTCGTGGACAAGACGTGACCACCTCATCTGGTTTCCCTGCATGGGGATCTAGAAAGGGGAAGTTCCTGCTCTCACCGGAGCCAGGGGCAGCTGAGACCAGAGACCTGAGAGGAGGTGGCTGAGTCCCTTCCTGTTGCTCTGCGCCTTGTCTGATGTCCCCAGGAGCAGCAGGGTGGAGACCCTTCTCCTTCCTATTATTGCAAGGGTAGCTCGGGCATGGCACTCGGGGCTTATTAAATGGGACCTGTGTGCATTTTGATGAAGGTGACCTTGGCTGGTTACTGTAAGGTGGGAGGGGCAAGGGCAGAATTCATGGAGGGAGTTCTTCTCCCAAAATGCTAGGTGATGGGAAACCATATACACCTCTCCAAGCACCAGGCCTAATGTAAAGATCCCCAAGGTCAAGGTGTGGCCACTGAGAGCTGCTCCTGCCTCATACCCACTGAGGGTCTGGGGCCTCAGCACGGCCAAGGTGAGTGGTAGCTCAGTGTAAGAAGCCCATGCTTCAAACTGAAGGCACTGGCCATTCCTTCACCTCCAAGTCGGACCCATCCTGTCCTCTCAGGGCCACCCTGAACCCTGGACTAAAGACCACTCAAGTGGCCTCCAGGGTGGTCCTGGCTCAGACACTGTGTTGCCTTGCCGGTGAATGGGGGTAGGGACTGTCCTCCACAGAGAGGTCCTTTCTAGTGGAGAAAGGCTGCCTCCAGGGGCTGCTACCATCCCACACCTGGAAGAGCCAAATCTTGAGCAGGTACAATGCTGGTGACACCCAGCACCTTTGCCAAAGGCAGGCGGGTGCATGCCTCTGGGCATCGGCCACATCAGAACCACCTGGGAGGCCAGCAGGGGAGGACATGGAGAAGGGCTGGCTGGGGCCTCAGTGGACAAGAATGAGCCAATCAGGTGGGGTCTGTGTGCTCTCTCCTGAGCTCCCGTCCAGCAGAGTGGTCGGGGCCCCCACAGGGACCTCTGGCTGCCATGGGGAGGCGGCCGGCTCCAGGCATTGCCCAACCCCCAGACTGTGTACCTGGCATGGGGGGAGTCCTGCCGGAAGCCAGCCTGTGGGTGCTCCGTCACTGGGCACCCCTTGCTGGCACCTGTCCGCAGGCTCCGCAGCCCCTACTGGGCTGCTCTGCTGCTCCCACTGCTCTCCCTCCTCGCTACTCCCCCTGCCCACCAGGCAGACTTCAGAAGCTGCATGTGGATAGGATCCCAGCAGATTACATGGCAGCATGGCTGGGGGGCCTCGCCCTCTGAATTTGGGTAAAGTGCAGTCTGGTTCTGAAAAAAAGTAGTGCAAATGTTGGGAAAGTTCCAGAGTCCATTCACTTCGCTACTCTTCCTGGAGACCCAGGACAACTGGCAAGGCCCCCCCCACCCCCAACAGCCGCTTGACCCCCCAGTCATGTGTGCTGGGCATGAACATGCTTATGCTCCTCTCCAGGCAGCTGCCCTCCAGCCTGCTCTCCACACCTCCATCTACCACCATCCCACCCTACCATCAGCTCCTGCCAGCCACCCCTCCCCTACCTGTCCCCTGAAGCACCCCCTCTCAGACTTGGTTCTTTCTGGAGGGAGCTGCCTCAAGGGGTAACCTCGTATTGCCTAGGGCCTCCAGGAGGTGCCCCACTGGTCCTGGAGCAGCTCCATGCCTGCCTGCCTCTCCCTCAGATGCTTCTGTCAAAGTGCCTATCAGCAGCATTACATCCTTTGGGGACTCCAGTGGGGCGTGTGGACTTCCCCTGGCTATGACCACTAAAGGAATGTGCCAGAATGCCGAACCTTCTTGTTATTAATGCTGTGACAGTGCCTTGAATAAACAAGTCCTCCCAACTTCTGCGGCTTGTGCCTCTGGACCAGCCCAGCAGGACCTTCCTTGTACCTGTGAAAAGCCAGAGCTGCTAAGGAGTGAAGCTCCCTGAGGCCTCCAGGCTGGATGGAGCACTGCACCTTGCTTCATGGCTTTAGGCACTGGGGCCAGAGCTGCCCCTTCTGGGATCCCCTGACCCCTGAGGCCTTCCCTGTCCCCATGTTCACACAGGAAGGCCTGGCAAGTGCTGCCTGGTCTCCTGGAGAGACAGGAAGTGGATCTGTCATTTCTGCTGTGGATGCTCTGAGAGCCAGACCCCTGAGCAGGAAGGGAGAACGTTCTGGTCTGTGAGCTACCCAGGACGCCACTGGTGCAGGCCCCCTGGGCAGCAGAAGCCTCAGGGTGAGTGCTGGGTCCGACTGCTGTTGGCCAGACTCGCTGCTGGACTGGAAAAGACAAAGACGTCAGGTGGAAATGCCCCCAGAAGAGGTGGCATACAGGGCTCGGGTCTGTACAAGCCTCAGCCAGCAGCATGAAAGCAGGGGAGGCTGAGGAGAGATTGGGCATCAGGGAGGTATGTGGGGCTGCCAGGTGAGGCCTGCAGAGGGTAAGAAACATCCTCTACCAAAGGCTAGTTGTGCCTGTCTTGCACCACGGCGAGGAAGAGAAAACCTCCGTGACCTGGAGGATGTGTGTCCCAGCCCAGGAGACCAGGCATCTGGCCTGCCTCTGGCCAGCTGGTCACGGGGCTGGCCACTTCACGCAGAAAGTAAGGGGCAGGAGGACATGAGCTGGCCACCCTGCCCTATTACTGAGTAGGGCAGATTGAGCCGGCAACCGCTTTATGGAGGAAGGCTTCCTCCCACGCTGGTTCCCCGTGGGGACAGAGAACAATCTTAGGGGCAGACTGCCCAAGGGCTGCTTCCCAGACTCCTTGCGGGACACTGTCCTCAAGCTGTCATAGTCCATCGGTTCAGAGACCCCCATGACATGAACCCGGGCATGGGGGCAGGGCCCATCCCCCTGAGCCTTCCCCCCTCAAAGCAGTTACCTTCCAAGTTGAATCCCATGAAATCCACAAGGGCTGCTTGAGAGAGAGAGAGAAATGTGAAGACCACGCTGACTGGGTGGCTACTGGGGCTGTGACTTGCTGCCTGGGAGCAGGGTGGGCTGGTGGCTGCTTTAGGGACAGGGGCCTTTTCCAAGGATCTACAAACCCCTGCCATAAGAGTTGCCCCTCAGGATGTCCCCCTGGGGGCCAGCAGCTAGGGTGCCCAGATCACAGGCCCTGGGCCATTCCTTAGCTCAGCAGACCTTTCCAGGAACTTTTGCTCAGACACAGACAGACATAGAGAAGCTGAAAGGGTGGGCCGTAGCCCCACACATGTGAAGTCTTGAAGGAAGGACGGGGTCGGTCAATCCTCTCTGTATCCAGCAGACTAGGACGACTGGAAAGCGGAGGGTTTGTATACCCGGGCTCAGAGTCTCCTAGGAGATTTTGAACAATCCCAATGTCTAGGCCCCATCCCTGAACAGAGTATCTGCGGTGGGGCCCAGGCACACCTATTTTACACAGTCCCCCAGGCAACTCTGGTGTCAGGGAGGGTTGAGCAGGTGAGTCGGTGTGAGGAAGCAGACCCAGCCTCATGCCCCTGGGTTGCAGAAAGCAGCTGGCCCCAGAGCCTCACGCTGCCTGCCCCTTGGAGTGTGTGGCCGGCAGCCGGGAAATAATTACAAACCACAGGCTGGGAAACCTCTCCTTGCGCTTCACATTGCTTCCCCAGGGAGTTCAGATATCAGGTGCCAGTAGGTAATCAACAGGTCCAAACACTTGCCTCCCTGCTTATAAGGGGTCAATACTTCGCACCACACAACCTGTATTATAATCATCTCGTTTTGCATTAGTGCTACGGTCTGGGCTGGAGAGACACACACCAGGCCTCAAGGCCACTTCCCACCACCACATCTGCTTCAGCAAGGGCTTGAAGAATCACCTCTCTCCTCTAAACGCACAGCCCCAAATGGCTTTCATGTCAGCTTTCCATTTGGAATGCGATACATTATAAGTGCAATAAGCAAATGTGCCTAGTGGACACCAGGAAGAGACAAGTGCTCTGAAGAAAAAATGCAGCTGGATAAGGGGGGAGAATGAGCAACTGGAGATGGGAAGGTTCAGACAAGCTCTTTGGGTGTGAGTGTGGAGGGGCTGCCTTATGGGGGCACTCGGCAGATGTGGAGGGCCTGAGGGTCAGGGCCCGAGGGGAGGCTGGGGTGTCTGGAGCAGAGTGAGGCCAGGTCTTTGAGGGCAACAGGGCCTGTGGGGCACAGTCAGGGCTCTGAATTTTAGTTGAGTGATACGGGAAGCTTCTGGAGGATTCAGAGCAGCAGAACATCATCTCCTGAGGTTTGGAAGCCCCGAGGTGGGGACAAGGTAGAAGCAGAAAACCCTTTAGGGCTCTGCTGGAGGACCCGGGATAGAGAGCAGGGTGGCTCAGACAAGGTCAAGGCAGTGATTGAGAGGTAGAGACATTCAGAATAGGGTCCAAGGAGTCACAGGTGGATTAGATGCGGGGTCTGAGATCAAGGAAGCAAGGACGATTCCCAGGCCTGCGGCCTGAACAGCAGGGTAAGGTGGTTTACTGAGGCAGAGGACGCTGGAAGGAGCAGGTTGACAGAAAACACCGAGATCTTTTCTGGTCATGTTTTATTTGCACACAGGAGTCTGGAGTAGGGGAGAGTGAGGCTGGAGATGCCCACTTCAGAGTCATTGGCATCTGGATGGTGTTTAAAGCCTGGGCCTAGCTGAGACTTACAGGGGAGAAAGTGCAGGTAAGAGGAGGTCCGTAGGAGATGGGGAGGAGAATTCGCGAGGGAGCCTGAGAAGGAACAGCAGTGGGGAAGGAGGAAAACCAGGAGAGAAGCCAAGGGAAGAAAGGGACTCAAAAAGTAAGGAGGGAGCCCCCAGCTCTAACCACGTAAATATGGGCATAGAGGAGTGAGTTCAAGCCGTGTCAAAGAAGCATCAAACCCAAATGTTGAACATGCCATTAGACACACGACCTGGTTTCTCCCACAAAGACATGGGGACAAGGAAGAGGAGCTGGGAGAGGGAAAGGTTTAAGAGGCACAACCAGATACAAGGTGTGGCGGCCCTTGACAGCATCTTGAACTGAACAAACCAGCTGCAGAAAGACATCTTTGGGACATCAGGGAAACTTGCAAATGGACAGAGCATTGGGTGATATCGAGATACAGTTCATCTTGGTAGGTATGTTGATGGCATAGGTTAAGAAGTGAAAAAAGTATCAGCCTGAAGTTCACATGGAAAACTTAACAGGTGAAAGAACATGCGGTCTTAGGTCTGCTTTAAAACTCCTCAGAAAAATAAAAGGGCTGGGGAAATCTTGAGTTGCTCACCACTGATTCTGGGTGAAAGGTTCATGGACATTCACTAGGCTCTGATTTGTGTGTGTGTGAACATTTTTTCCATAATAAAAGTTTAAAAATATAGGAAGGAGTGATCAATTCTTCCATGTGCTGCTGAGCAGAAAAGCAAGATGAGGACTAAGGCATGACCCCTGAATTTGGCAGGATAGTGGGGCTGGTGACCTCGATGGTAACAGATTAGGGGTACAGATGAAAGCCTGGCTAAAATATGCTCCCATTCTCATAGGAGTAAGGAAGTGAAAATGGTGAGGATGGAGAACTCTTTTGAAGAGTTTTGCTATCAAAGGGTAGCAAAGGAAAGCTGGAGAGGGAAGGAGGTGAGGGAGGGGTGGGTTTTGTGTAAGATAGGAGATGTGGGCTGATAGAATGCGGAGGAATACAGGACACAGAGAGAGACAATTACAGGGCTGAGACCTGGAACAGAGGAGGGAGGAACTACCCCGCACCCCCCACACACATACACATACAGGCACCTGCACACACGCGTGCGCACACACACACACACACAAGTGGACGAGAGTCTTTCGAGAGAGGTGAAAGCATCGTGCTCAGGATGGCTGAAGACATGGGTCAGAGACGAGTGTTTGGCCTTTCCCAAGCCAGGCCACCCCATCTCCTGGGTGGATGTCAAACATTCTGGAGCAGTAAGCCAGGCAGTACCACCTGAGTCTGTGCCGTTATTAGCAGAGCAGGCCTCTGTCACCAGAGCCTGTGGGGCTTGAGAAAAAATGGTTTTGGTGCCATAATGAGAAAAGGATTTCTAACATGCCCCAGACTCTGTGCCTGCAGTCACACAGCCGTACAGGCCTGGCCATGTGAGCCTAATGAAAATGAGGACCCAGCTAGAAGCTGGGGAGGTCCTGCCGGCAGCAGTGACATTGGGCTTGGCTGAGAAAACTGAAGCCTTAAGGCGAGGGCAGTGGGCCTGGGCCCAGCCCCTCCATCTGCCGCAGCCCAGCTCCAGAGCCCACACCCAGAGGCCAGGAGCACATGGGGGGCTGACCCCAAACCCACTCAGCTGACACCCACTTTTAGTGCTGCTCCCCTCCCTGAGTCCCTCGCTGTCTCTCCACCCCTACCTGCCTGCTCCCCCTGACCACACACACACACACACACTCTCTCGCTCTCTCTCTCTCTCTCTCTCTCTCACTGTTACACCTGCTCTTCAATGCTAGTATATACCCCAGGTTAACTCATTTAATCTCCTTAGAAAGCACACCCTGGGATTGTCACCTGCCCCTCCAAGGAGCATCTAGTTTTCCTCGGAGACACTATGAGCCCTTTTCTACTGGCCTGGTGCCTGCCCATTTCCATCCCCGGAGGGGGGCTCCCAGATCCCTGACTGATGAACTGCTTCAGACTCTGGATTACGTGGGTGTGTGTTGTAACAAACCAACCCCAAATATGTAACAGTGCAAACACAGTAGAAGTTTATGTCCTTTCCTATAAAATACAAAATGCAAGTCCCTGGTCTACATGTTAGGGAAGGTCCACCAGACACTTCTGATTAGTGGGGAGCCTCCTCTAAGCAGCAATTCACAGACCCAGGCTACTTCCACCTTGTGACTGCCACTTGAAATGCTTGGCCCTCAAGGTCACTGTGAGGTCTGCATCAAGCCAGTGGAAGGATGACAGCACACAGAGGGGCATGCAGGAGTTTTGGGGGCCCAGGTCTGGAAGTAACACATATGTCCACACACTCCCCTTGGCCAGAGCTCGGTCACATGCCCCACCTGATTGCAAGGGAGGCTGTGATGTAGTACAGCCTTGTGTGCAGGGGAAGATGGACTAGGTTTGACACCCTGCCAGCAGCCAATTTCTACCAGAGACCCCCTAGCTCTGTCTCCACCACTGGCTTCTGGACTTTCTCAGGCCTCTCCCTTTTTCACCCTGACGTTGGCCTTCCCAACCCCATCCTCCCACCCTGCTCTAGATCCACCAGCTTCATCTGGCCACAAGCCAACACCCAAGAAAAGACCAGTCCCAGCAGGGCAGAGAGAAACACGGAACAGGTTTATTCCTCGTGAGCACATACAACGACAGCACGCAGCAAGACACTGAAGTGCAGACAGCTCGGGGCAAGGGCAGAGGGCCTCTCCTGCTGCTTTCTCTTCTATCCAGCAGCCTGAGAACAGCACACACTGGGAGTTAAACCTGGGAAGCTGTGGGCCCCCAGGCAGTGTAGGCAGAGGCAGGAGGGTCCGGAGAGAAGCCCCAGGCCTGCGGGAGTGGAGGCAAGGAAGCACCACCAGAACACGGGTCTCTCTGGCATGGTTGCCCCTCCTTCCTCGCCATTCCCCAGCCACCCCTCACTGACTCCTGGCTGGCAAGCTGCTTCTGCAGAGCATTAACAAGGGAGTGCCCAGGAGAAGAGCTGGATGAGGGAAAGGGAGATACCACAACAGCAAAAGTATTCTGTTGGTGCCGTCCGGGTCAGCCCCTGAGCCCCAGCTGAGCCCCTTCACAGATCCAGGTCCCCTCTCCCTTCCACAGGGGTTTCTGATTACCTGCTTCCCTGCCTGTGATTCCACAGTGAAGGCTAAAATTGTCCCTCCTCTTCACTTGCAAAAAGTAAACGCCCCAGGGAAAGGAAAGCATTGAAGGCAGGCCAGATGGGAAGGTGCCCAAGCTCACCATCCCTCCCAGCCTGGCCAGGGCCCTCCTGAGGTGAGCCCATGCTCTGAAAGCCCTCTACCTTCCCCTCTGTCCCTCAAACGCTGCTCCTCCCACAGCAGAGGAAAGGATGCCCGGAGAGAAAGCTGGCAGGGAAGAAGCTAGTTGGGGTGGGGGTGGGGGGTGCACCCAGAAATCCAGAAGGAAAAGCCATACCCGTCTGCAGTTGGAGGTGAGGGGGACTGAGACCTCAGCCCTGTTCCATCCCCTCCACAGTGGGGACAAGGACCCAGAGGCAGGGAGGCCAAGGGAGCCTGGGTTACAACGGACACAGACCAACAGACAGACCCAGTCAGATGGGGCGGCTAGGTGGAAGCTGCAGGGCATAAGCCACTTCCTACTGGCCGTCCCAGCCTCGGCTCATGGCCTGGACCACGGCCCCGTAGAGCTGGCTCCAGGCGGCCTGCATGGCTGGTGTGAACGCGGGGCCCAGGCACTTCTCCAGCATGTAGAGCAGGGACTCGCCCACAGTCTGTGGAGGGAAGGGCACCTTGTCATTCCCCAAGGCAGAAAGACATCGCTCTATTCCGCAGGTGACAAAACTGAGGTCTGGATGGGGAAGGGCTCCTGGCCTTTTTCTCTCCTGCACAGGGTTCATGCTTCCTGAGCAGGATTCTGCCCTAATCCTTAGGTACCACAATGTGCCCACCTTTCCCCTTAAATATGAGGCTTTATAGTGAACTAAGCATTTCACTTCTCTCCCAGCCTTGCAGTCACTTGAGTGGGGCCAAGGTGTTGCCTGGGACCTTGCAGCTCAGACCAAGCAAAATCATTGCCCCAAAGCCTCAGTTTCCTCCTCTGAGAGGCAGCAATCAAGATGTTAGGGGCACAGGCTCAACCAGAAGGACCCAAGTTCAGTTTCTAACACCACCATGTATGATCTCTGTGACCTTGAGCGAGTTACATAACCTCTCTGAGTCTCAGGTGCTTCATCAATAAAAGAGGGGAAGTTAATATTCCAACACATGGGATGATTGGGATGATTAAATGAGATCATCTATAAAACAGCTGTTAGCATAGCAGCTGTAGACAGTAAGACTTCAACAATAATAATGGCTTTCATTTATTATTAATATCATAATAAAATAAGGTTTATTTATTCTGCAAATATTTACTGAATATCTATTAATCTGGGGTGCTGGGGGCAGAGAAGAAATGAGACAAACTCAGTCTGTCCCTCAAGGTGCTTACCGCCTGACAAGGTGATTAGGCTACATGATAGACTGTTATGTCAGTGGCCCCCAAAAAGCATACCTTAAGGATTCATGCCCTTGAAGGGGGTCGCTCCACCTTGACACTGGGCTCAACCATGTGACTAGTTTTGGCCAACGGGACTTGGGCAAAGCCAAGACTGGAAAAGTACTTGCTTCCTGGGATTTGTCCCCTCGGAACACTCCCTCTTGAAATTCAGCTGCCACCCTGTACAGATGTTTGGCTACACTTCCGAACAATACGATGCCACAGGGAGAGAGACCTCACAAGATAACAGGCCATCTTGGACATTCCTGCTCCAGCTGAGCCCCCAGCTGAGTGGAAGGCATGAGTGGCCCCAGCCACCCCACGTGGAACAGAAGCACCACCCTGCTGAGCCCTGGGAAATCAGAAATCATTGTTTGTTTGGGATGGTTTCATGCACAGCAATAGAAAACTAAGTAGATTCAGCAATCCCAAAGACTCCTTTTCTGTGATTCTGAGAGAAGCCACACCAGGGAAGAAAAACAGGAGGCTCAGAGAGGTCAAGGCAGTCTCAAGGTCACACAGCAGGTAAGTAACAGATGCAGGCCCCCAGCCCTGACCACCCGTGGGTACGGAAATGTGGAGAGAGAACAGGTGGGCAGGGAAGGACTGGGAGAGTGGTGGCCTGGAGAGAGGATGAGCCCCTTCTTTACCCACCGAGAAAGAGCTGAGCTTCACGCCCACTGCACGGTGCTTCCTGCCCAGGCCAGCAAGGTACTCCTCCAGTGAGGACAGGTCCTCCACATTGGTCACTGCAGCATCAATGACGAGCATCACCTGCCAAGGCAGCAATGAAACAGAGAGGCCAGAGCAACCGCCCTGCTCACATCCAGAGTTCAGGACCCTGGGCCCCAGCCAGGAGGGAGAGCGGCCACCAGGACCCTCCACTGTACAGGATCAGAAATGCAAGGCGATCTGTCTGCGTACAGTAGGAGCTCCACGTGTGGAGGGCAAATGGCTGATGTTACACTGTGAAGGAAGCTCCTCTCCTCTGAGGGTCTCAAAGCTCTAAACATGGCTGCTGGACAGTGTTGTCCGCTTGGGACAAGGGGAAACGGAGACCCTGTGCGAGTCACGAGCCTCTAAGAAAGCCCTCAGGTTGGTTTTCCTAGGCAGATGGGCCCTAATGAATCGGCCCCACCTGCAGGAGCCAGGGGACAAGGCCAAGGGCAGTGACAGAGCTGGGGCCAGCTGACTGAGCACCAGGCTTGACCCTGGTGCCCCAGACTCTGCCCAGCTCAGCACAGGAGGAAAGGAGGTGCCCCAGACATGGGGTGCAGAAGGAGGCCTGCGGCGGAGTAATTTTCCCCATCCCAGATCCCTCCGTCCCTCCCAGGAAGGCACTCTGCTGGAGCCCAGGGGCCACACCGGCTCCGCCCTCCCCTCACCTTCCTGATGTGGTCCAGGAACTCAGGGGAGGAGAGGCAGTCCTCTGGGCTGGAGAACTGGCGACAGTTGTACTGGAAAAGGGGCAGCAGGTCAGGCTCCAGGTCAAACAGCCTGTTGGGGGAGGCCCAGGAGTCAGACGGAGAGTGCTAACCCCTGGCAGGCCCCAGCAAGCTCCATGAGCCCTGGCTGCTCAGCAGTAGGAGGGTGGGTCAGGTCTCAGCCATAAACTGTAACACACCCTCCGACCTGGCACTGACCCCTCTGCCAGCTTTGCATATGCTCTCTTCCACCTCTTGCACCAGCTCCCAAGGGCATCCTAGAAAGGACAGTGTCCTAAGGCCTCTCACAGGACTTGGCATCGAGTGGCCCCTCCACGAACAGTTGAGGGGTGCTGGGACAGGAATCCATCCTCAAACAGGAAGCCTGGAGGAAAAGGAAATCTCTCCCTCCTCACTTCCCCTCACCCCACCCCACCGCCCCCACTCTCAGGTCAGAACACCCAAGCCATCACGTCTGAGGGGGCTGGGCCAGTGATGACGCCAGTAGTCTTAAGAATGCCTTACACTTACTTAGCATTGAGTGTGTGTGGTTAACTTATGTATTTCTCCCAATCCTAAATGGTGGGTATAACCATTATGCCAATTTTATAGAGGAGGAAAGAGAACCCCAGAGACATTAAGTAACTTCCATAAGGTCACACAGCTTAGGAGTAGCATTGTCACAGAGGGTGCCTGTGAAAACAGTAGGCTTGGGGAAAGCTGAGAGCATAAGCAGAAACTCTTCAGCCACATCTGGGACGGCTCACTGGGGTTCTGTGTAATTGAATTTATTCCCCTTTCATTTGGGGAAAGGTTTTGCAAAAACCTCCTCAGAAATTCTGGGCTGGCTTAGGGAGCCAGGACTCCTGAAAAACCATGGTGAGGGAGCATTGTCTTTGGTGATGGCAGAGGGGTTACCTAGAGACCATAAAGGTGAGCATGAAGACTGGCCTCCCCTTCCCCTTTGGGGTCTGTGCACCCCCTTAACCCTCTCTCTCTAGTGGTGAGACTTGGGCGTCTGTCATCACTTCCCTGGTGTTTCTCTGGTCCTAGCCTGTTCTTTTCCTCAGAAAGGTTTGCTGTTGGTTGCTGGAAGTGCACACCCTCCTAGGGCCAGACCCTGCACCTGCCTGCCAGGCACCCGGCACACCCTCCTGCAAGGGCCGCCTGCAAGGACACCCCAGTTTCGCGGCACTCACCACCCAAGGAACTAACGCTCAAGGGGCAGTAGCCGGGGGATTGGCGTCTGCTGGCCAGAGTGTCAGGAGATCCACTGGAGAGGACCCCGCCCGCCCCCAGGGAGCTCCGCTGGGAGCAGAGCATGCGGTACTAGCTCGAAAAGATGCTCCCCCCGCGGGATAAGGGCAGAAGGGGTTGCGCCACCCGTCGCCGCGCCCCACTCCTCTGGCGCACATCTGGAGGTGCCCCAGCGCAGCGGCAGAGGGCCAGTTTTCACTCACGCGGCTCAGGTCCAGCCGCCTCCAACCCATTCCTGGCGAGGCACCCTGCCACCCGCACCCCCGGGGCGCCCGGGCTGCTCTCACCTGGCGAACAGGACGGTGCCATGCTCCAGCGGGCTGCGGCTCACTGCCCGCCAGCTCTGCCGGATCAGCTCGGGCTCCGGGCGCTCCATGCTCGCCAGGGGACACGGGGCGCAAGGCTGAGACCCTCGGGGCGCGGGCACGGTCACCGCACGTGCTGCGCCATCTCCACAGCAACACGGGCCACTCCGAACCCTCTATAGCCTCCTGTGCCTTGGCCTGGTGAGGTCCAGCAACCGCTCCTTCCCCGTGCTAGGTGGATCCGCCCCCGCCGTGCCGGCCCAGCTGGTGCCTCCGGGGACCCCGCTCAGTCGCTGAGCCCTACTCCCGGGGCCCTAGGCTCTGAGCGCCCCGCCCCGCGCAGTCCGGCTGGAGCGCTTTAAAGCGACCGCGGCCCCCGCCCCCTCCCGTCCATCAAGGCGCGCATCTCTGGGCAACCGGCTCTGGCCGGGGATGACCTGGTGGCATGCCCGGGCTTCAGAGTTTAACAGAAATCGTCGAGCCCCTCTGGGCCGGTTTCTCATCTGGAAACTGGTGATAATTTTGCCACTTCGAGTTGAGGCACGGTTCCAAATTTGATCTCCTTTGGTAGTAGGCTCTGCATGCGCCACCTCTCCACTAGTGCCACTTACACTGCCTGGAGGCATTTGAGTTTACCACCCCCTTGGCACAGGCTCTCCTTCCTTCCACACTGAGGACAGACCAGGAGATGCCAGGGAATCTACGTGTGTGAGCAGGCTGCAGCCAGGGCTGGAGGGTTGTGTGTGTGTGTGTTGCGGGGGGTCCTCTGCTTTAGCTCTGGGTCTGATTAAGGAACCCTGCAAAGCCTGAGCCCCAGCCCAGCTGGCAGAGCTGGCGGGCCTGGAGCCTGGCACCCTCCTGTTTGCCAGGCGAGGGTGGCCTGAGAGCCCCCCAGGTGCCAGTGGGAGGATCCTCTCCATGAATGGGTTCAAAGTGGCTAGACAGGCACCAGAGAAGGGGGCTGAAGCCGCAGCCACTTCCAGGCAAGCTCAGGTTTTCTTGAGACTCTGTCTTTAGGAATCTCTGCCTCCAGTGCCCCCTGGTGCAGCAGCTGTGAGCACTGCAGTATCTGGGTGCTGAGTGCGTTCAGCTTGAACGTTCCATGACTCCATGGTTTTTAATAAACTTTTTCAAAAGTTTAAATAGAAAAGTACTCTTTCTTTAAATTGGAGTTGAAGTAACAGGGTCTCGTGCTGCCATTCAGGGGGTGAAGTTGGTCACCTAAGGATTAGATCTCAACCTTTTCCTTTCAACCATGAAAGTTCTTCAGGCATCAGCCCAGTTGTAATGGCCCAGGTTTTGGAGAGCAAAGCTCTCATTTCTTGTTCATTATTCTGTTTCTGGGCCTATCTCCTTTCAGTCTGCCTACTTCTCCCTTTGGTCCCATGGTTATGAAACAGGCTCCATGCCCAAACCTGTGCGAAGCATGGAGTATTGAGTCTTTGACTTCTAGATAGAACTCCTCCTGCTGGCCCTGAATCAGAACTGACTCAGAACTCTTTCCTGCTCCCAGGCACACCCAGTGAAACCATCTAGCGGGTCTCCCTCTTCCAAGGCCTCAGGAGTTTGGGTCACATCCTGACCCTTCTCTTCCCCATCTCCCCACACACCTTGGGTCTCTGGGCTGGAACAGCAGAGCAAGACACAAACTGAGGCAGCCTAGCTTCGACCTGAAGAGCTTGAGTAATCCCCAAGTAAGAGCACAGAGGTACTGGGGGCTAAAGGGAGAAGCCCGGGGTACTCAAGGACTGGATTCCAATGGGGTGTCCCATGGCCCTGCAGCCAGGTCAGTGTCCAGATGCCCAGTGCTCCTTGCTCAGTTAAGGCTTCCCCTCCATCCAGTTTGCAGTTCCTGGCAACAGTGTACACTGGGGCACTTCTTGCCTCCTTTCTTCTTTGGGCAGAGGCAGGGATCTGGGAAGTTAATGGGCCTTAGCTAGTAAGTGGTGGACTCAGCACTCCCTCTGTCTTTCTAGAGCCAGGAGGAGGCAGGAGAGGGCTAAGTACACTCTGATCTCTGCTCCCCTTGGAGAAAAGGCCTGAGGATCTGGCTGGACCTAAGCTGTCAGGGTGGTGTATCCCAGCCAGGAGACAGAGGGTCTGAATCCACGCCTGAGAGGCCAGGGAATAGTCACAGGGGCTCCACTCCCTGCCTGGCATCTGTCTGTGACTTGGGCAGGAGGTTCTAACTGAGGAGAGTTCAAGTACTGTTCTAGAGCCAGTGCTGCAGCTAAGGTTGGTTTACCATCAGCAACCATACAGAGCTGGCGTTTATCAGGCATTCCTGTCCAGACCCTGCATGTCATCCACTCTTCATCCTCACAATAACTCTATGAAGTAGGCACTATTTACTACTCCTTCATTTTACTGTTGAGGAAATGGAAGCCAAGAGGTTTGGTAATGAGCCCGAGGTCACAGAGTGGTGGGGCCGGCATCTGACCTCAGGTCTGACTCTGGCCCATCCTCTCGACCTCCATGCTCTGCTGCCTCCCTCACCTTAATGGATACTGACTAAGGGCCATGTCCCTAGTTCAGACTAAGCCAAGGTCACTGGGTCTGGACCAGTGGTGTACTGGCACACATGGCTTGTGAGAGCCAATTGTGCACATCTTTCCAACTTCTCATTCAGCAACATCAGGTTGTTACCCTGAAATAGGCCAGGTGGGAGTATTTATACCCTAGAAATCAGCAAGTGCTACAGAGCAAGGCTTTTTTTTCCTCCCAGAAAAAAACTGAACTGGGTGCACCAGGAAACCCCAGGCCCTAGATGAGCTGTGGATGCATTAAACAGAATGTGCACAGGAACACACTGAATCTGGACACCTCTGAGCTGAGTCCAGGCCTTCTCCCCAGGGCACCAGGTTGTTCTTTGAATGCACTTCTACTCCCAAGATCAGGCTGGATAAGCAGAAAAAGTCCAGCTAGGCCTCTAGTCTTGGCTCTATTTACTAATGATGGGAACCTAGGCAAGTAATGGTAGAATCCCCACCAAAACCAGCACTGACTTCACTGGGTCTTTGTGAGGATTAAATGTCACAGACGTGTCAGAACTTGGTAAACTGAGCTCTGCCAGTCAAGAAGTGTTTGATCCTTTCTAGCCTGCCATGCTCAGTGTTTCCCATCTCCCAAATGCCTGCCACCCCACCCCCACCAGCTGCTTCCAGGGACTCAAGGGGAGGCAGGTCAGGCAGTCCTGAAGATCCCCGGTCTCTCAGGATGGTGCTACTCCTCCCCTGCCCACCTGCTGTCCAGTGCATGTCAGCTCTTACCTCCTTCCCACTCTCATCACTCCTGGTAACAGCAGACCCCTGTCGAGAGGGGGCCTTGTAAGCAGAATGGCAGCTGCTACAATGCTGGGCTACTCAACCTGTCCCAGAAGCAGCCACCTATTACTCTTTCTCATTCCTTTCTATGCTATGTGAGCAGGTTAAAAGAGAAAAAATAAGGTCCAGCTTCTAACTTACTTTGGAATAAGTTTAAATAAATCAAAATCACAACCAGCATTACTCAAGTAACCTTGTACGGGGAGGACTCACATGCCCCTGGAGCAACCAGGCTCTCCTGCCCAGCCCAGGGCCTCTGCGGGAACTAGAATGGCCTGAGACACGAGACACATAGGAACGGTTCTCACACTCAGAACATTCTTTTCTTCTTTCTGGGAGCCAGAAGGCAAGTCAGATTCAGTTAAGTACAGGAACAACATGGTATTCAAAATAAGAGCTATTTATTACAAAAGTAATGGCCTCGATCATATGTGGAAACTTTTTAAAAATACATAAAATGTAGCTAAAGCAGCTGGCTGCAGGTTGGCCTAACAATGTCTTCTTCCTCTACCAGCAAGTTTGTGGGGCATGTCACATTTTTGCCAATTTCCAGGGGCTGAAGCCCACATTCAGTGCACCATCCTGACAGCCCTTCTCCCGGGCATTTTCCAACAACAAACCTGAGCACTCAAAGCTGTGTCGACCACGTGGCCTTCTCCCCAGAGAAGTATCTGCCGGGCTGGGCAGGGAGGAGGAAGAAGGAAGCAGACAATACTCCTTCCATCCATGGAAAGCCAGGGAGAGAGAGGAACCCTTCGTGGTGTGGCCAAATGAGCCTCCTTCCTCCCCCTCACTCAGAGCGCTGCCTCTCTGGCTCCTTTGAGCTCCTCCCTTCCAGCAAGATCCTAAGAAGGTACCAGGGAACATCAGCCACCTCCTGGCTGTCACTGGTGCCACTGTTCTTTGCTAATGAGCTAAAGCACACATTCTTGCCCTCTACCTCCAGAAGAGCCCACCCATCTGCCCCCACCCAGCTCAGAAGAAACCAAGTCCACCCACAGGAGGGAGAGAAGGGGCAGCAGTGGGGCCGAGGGATGAGCAGAGGTTCTCTGTCCCTGCTCTCCTTCCCTTCCAGAAATGCAATTAAGTAAGCAGCCCAGACTCCACACCAGGCAGTGTTTCCTGCTGGGGGAAGTCAAAAGGGCTGGAGCCCTGAGAGAGGGAGGTCATCAGGCCCCAGATCTAATTAACAAACTTGCCTTGCTTTTGACATTGCTGTATTTCCTCTATTAACATTAATGATGGTTGGTCTGAACATCCAAGTGTGGCCAGAAGCTCCCCTCCCCACCACCCAGTAGGTAGCACAGTCTGTCCCCAGGACCAATTTCCAGTCTCCGTGGCAACCGCCTCCTGAAGATGCTCTGAAGAGCTCTGACCCTGTCAGATTTGGTGGCGGATACAGAGGAGGGATTCATCATTAGACCTCGAAGCATCACAGTCCTCTGAGACAAAATAAATATTTTGTCATGCACCGGGAGTAGGGAGGAAGGCTGAAGGGCTGGCCTTGGGTTGCTTCATTTCTGACCCAAAGCTTTTCTTAATCCCCTTTATTTGGGAAGGAAGTAAAAGGAACAGATTGGAGCTTCTTGCTTGGGCTTCAAAGTGGTAGAGTAAAGAAACTCTGAATCATTTCTAGGTGCTCTGGGTCTTTGGGGGAAAAGATATTGGTGAAACAGTGACAGAAAAAGGGAAATGGAGTGAAAGGAGGTGTCGGCAGGGGAGGACTAGAGAAGTAAAGGCGGGAAATGCCTAGTGAGTGACAGGAACTCAGCCCAGCCAGGTTGGAGCAGCCCACACCCCGGCACCCCACGGGGACCCCAGCCCTGCACCACACAGGTACCGGCTCTGCCACACATCTATATCAGCTGCTAAGAAAGGGGCCCCAGAGGTGCGCAGTCACCAGGGGAAGCACCTGTCCTGTCCTGATAGCGAGGCTGGATGCAGGGGGAAGGAGGTGCAGCAAGAGACCACCCCCAGCACCCTGGGCCTGGGAACACAGCCGTCCAGGACAGGACGCCATCTCACCCACCAGTCCCATCATGCGACATTCTCAGGCCGTGAGGAGCCAAGGGCTCAGGAGGGCCACCCAAGGGCTGGTGAGTTCTCAGCCACCTCGCTCTGAAGCGCTCAGTCCTCTGTGCATGTTGCAGGCAGGAAGTCTAGCCACCTACTGCCACAGAGAAGGAAGCCACACAGGGAAACAGCTGGCAGGCCAGCCCCCCAGCTCAGGGGTGTTCGGCTGTATTTGCCTGTGGGAAGGAGGGCAGCAAACTCTGATGGTCCCACCGGCTCTGCCCTTGGTGATACCCCACAGTGGCCTGAGTGACCTCAGCCCTCTTAGAGGTTAGAGAATTTTTGATGGCTCTTACTTACAAACCAAACCCAGTGTGAAAGAAATGCCAGAAAATACTACTGTAGCCCTGGACTGTTTCTTAGTTTATGACACTCAGCTGTCCATAGTCATGGTCTATATTCCACAGGTATATGGACAAATGTATCCTCACACTCACACGCACTGTTGCACACTCATCCTTCCTCATGTTGCACACTCAGGGAAATGGGCTTGAGAAATGCTGTGTTTTGCTGAGCCATTCCCAGTGGTGGGATCTCTGCAGACAGGGCTGTAGCTCTCTCTAGCACTGGGTTAACATCCGGGTATGCTCCCAGAGCTTGGTCCTGGCAGGCGGCAGGATTCCTCAGGCTCCTCAGGCAGCTTCCCTGAAGCTGGGAGGACCTGGGGGGAGGCTCCACAGCTGGTTGTCCCTGGGACATTCCTGGACACAGGCTGGAGTCTCAAAAGTCCCACGATTCCAGCCACCTTAGTCCTGCCATTGGACTTTGGGGGTCCTGGGCTAGGGGACCAACCATCCCATAAGCCAGCGGGTGGAAGAGGTAGAAGCTATGGGAGAAATCCAGAGGGAGGCAGTTAGCATCCTCAGCAAGGCCTGGGCCTATGGACTCCTGAAATCCAGCTCCCCCTGCTGGAGCTCACATCTTCTCCCCCTACAAGACCCATCCCTCATCACATCTGTCTGAGTGCGCCATTTGGCACGCTGTAGTCCGAGAGCTTAGTAGATGCTGACTTAATAAAAGAAAGGGCTCTTTTCAAGAGGCCCAGGAGAGAGACCAGTCCCAGGGTCTGGTCATAGGTCATTTGGCCCAGAGTATTTGTCCAAACGTGTAAGTACTCTCAGGCCACAGGCCCCGCCATTCCCTGTTCACATGTTTATGTTGCCTCCCTGGCCCCTAAAGGCCAGTGATTCTCAACAGAGGATCTGTGAGACTGGCAAGCAAATGGGGAGAGGACAGGTGACTGCCACACCACACCCTCCTCCCAGTTATTCTGAGCCCACAGAGAGCTGTTCCACTGGGAGCCACTGGGACTAAAGAGGGGCACTGCTCCAGCTGTGCTGGGTGGTATAAGAGCTGGGAACCACTGACAAAAGGAAAGATTGCAAAGAGCTGCATGTTTCATCTATCTAGCTGCACATTAGGGCCACCTGAAAGCTCTGAAAATTGGCTGATGGTGCCCAAACTGGCCTCAACTGAATCAGAATCTCTGGAGACGCAGCCCAGGCATCCATATGCCTTGAAAGCATTGAGGGGATTCTAAAATGCACGCAAGGCTAAGGCTTGGTGCAGACAGGGGCGAGCAATGCAAGGCACAGGGGATGCTCACCTGTAGGCAGCTCCCAGAAGCAGGCTCAGGATTCCAGCTACATGGACACCCCTGGCCAGGGAGTAGGAGGCCAGGCTCCAGGCACAGAGCCGCAAGAGAGTGTCCCACAGAATGCCTAGTGCAAAGAAGAGAAAGTTAGCAACAGTCTGTCAGAGGATGACTCTGCGGATGCAGCAGAAAGGAGCCACCCCAGGTCAGAGATTCAGTTTCAGCACTGCTGCTCCATGTTGCCTCTTCCCCCCGCCTCCCCTTCCCGTACCACCCAAGTCCACAGGGGCAATGCTGACCTGTCAACATGCTGGAGAAGAGCATGGCTGGAAAGTAGTGATGGAAGTAAAGGATCCGGCCCATGAGGAAGAATGGGAAGTAATGGAGCACCCAGCCCAGCAGGAGCTGACCACCTCCTTGCAGCAGCACCTGGGACAGGCCTGGGCCCAAGCAGCACAGCCCCAGTCAGCAGACAGCCCCCCGTGGGGGGCAGAGACCCTGGGCTCTAGTCCAGCTCTGCCCTTCCTGGCTGTGTGACTTGAATAAGCCACATCACCTTATTGGGCCTTCCTTCTCTCATCTGGATCAAGCGGAACAGCCCTACACAGCCGCGAGAGAAGAGCAACTGGCTCTTAAGAGCCCTGCTCATTATCCAGCCCAGTGAGGGCTTGGCGCCCTCAGTGGGGATCCCAAACACCAGCAGGAGGCAACCCGGCCTCTACAGAAGCCCAAATCCTACAGGCCTCCACACAGCTTTCCCCACCATCACCTCCATCTCCCACACCTCTGCTGCCACAGAGATCTTTGCAGCAGCAGACAAGGCAGAGGAGGGTGGAGGTGGGAGGTGAGCAGTCTTGGATTATGGCTGTTCAGACAGGGCTGCAGAGGCAGAGGGAGCCTGCGTGACTGTCTCAGCTGCTGTGGTTCGTGGCTGGCTGCTGAAGTTACCAGGGGCAGCACGAGGACAGGGACCCACAGACCGTGCCCTGGGGGCCCCTGTCCACCCCACTAGAGGACAGGGCCATTAACAGGAGGGGCAAAAGAGAAAAGACAGGCAGCACTGCACAGAGCATGGCAGTTACAAGTGAAGGCTCAGAAGCCAGACTGCTTGGCTTAAAAACTCAGCTCTGTCACTTCCTAGCATACCTCCTGGGACAACTTTCTTAACCTCTTTGTGCCTTTGTTTCCTAAGCCATAAAGTGGGGGTAATAATACCTTACCCTATAGGGCTGTGGGGAGGGTAGTGTTTAACACATCACGGGGCATTTGTGACGGGGAGCTTTCAAACACAAAGGAGAAGGGACAAAGTGGGGGTGAAGGCAAGGGACAACCCCTCAGCTGGCAGGCCCACCCTGAGTCAGGCACCCTGCCAGCTGCAAGGTCAGGAGAGGGAGTGCCCAAAGAACCTGACCTTCAACCTCCAGCGGCAGATGTGCCCCTCTCTGCACAGCTACAGCAATGAAGCTCCCCAGGAGGAGGTAGAGGGTGATGCTCAGTAGGTTCAGCCACCAAACCACCTGCATGGGAGTGAGAACGGGGGTGAGTGGACAGTGGTGGCCCTCACCAGGCTCAGCTGTAGGGCCCAAACCGGGGGTGTGCGGTGCACTCACCGGGTTGCCGAGCAGATATATTCGGAAGTCTGTGTCATTGATCCCTGAGAAGCGCAGGCCCTGTGGAGCAGAGGACACCCTGCTACTCCAGGACCCACCTCACCTCACCTGCATGTGCTCCAAGGGAGTCTGAACAGGAGGATCAGAACATGCAAATCCCACCTAAGCTCTCTGGGAAGGCTGGGTCAGCATCTGGGCTGCCAGCCCCAGCCACCTCATGCTGTCACCCCAGCACACCCCACCTCCACCAAGTCTCAATGGTCCCTCTTGGTTCCACTTTCTGGAAGGAGCTCTGCCTTGAGTCCTACCTGATAGTTGATAGGCCAGTGCCAGGGTTTGGATGTGAACTCATTGTCCTTGGGTTTGAGGCCATTGTTCCCCTGCAGGAAAGTACAAAGAAAGCTAGTCAAGACAGCACTCTAGAGGGCTGACAGAAACAACAGGCCCAGGTATCTCTGATATATGGCCAAGTATCAAGAGAAGCCCTCCCCCAACGCTCCCTCACAGGGAAGAATCAGGTGCTCGCTCGCAGTCACTGTCTACCTGCTTACAGCTGTCTTACTTCCCAACAAGCAAACTTCTATTTCCGCAGTGACAGTCCCTTCAATACAGCCATCAAGGTCAGCAAACTGTGGGGTAGCCCTGCACAGTTCAGGATGTTTAGCATTCCTGGCCTCTGCTCATCTACTAGATGCCAGAAGCACCGTTATTCCTCAGTTATGCCAGCCGAAAAGGTCTCCAGATATCGCCAAACATCCAGGGAGAGGCAAAATCACCCTCCGTTGAGAACCACTGGTCTAGCCCAAGAAAGATCCAGTTCTGATCCAGTGAACAAACGTCACCAGCGCCTTCCTACTCCAGCTCCTCAAGGGGATGGGAATCATTGGCAGGCCTCCCCTGTGGTGGCTGGGTTGCTCCTCCAGGGTCAAAAGTGCCAGAGGGGGTGTCAGACCCAAAGGGCGCACTGTACAACACCTGAACCAGTATGGCCATCCGAGGGCCTCACCATGAAGAATGACTGGACACTGCAGCAGCTGCTGGGGGAAATCAGTTCCCTCAGACCAGTACGGTTGAGTCCTAAACCTGGGGACTCCAGCCAGAGCTGTAACAAGCCAACAGCATCCTATCCACTACATTAAACTCTAGGAAACCCAGCTCCTTTACTAAATGGAGAAATGGAAGGAAGGGAAATCTGTAACATTTGAACACTGTCCTGTGTGCTTAGAATTTACAGCGGGCTCGCTCCTGCTAACCTCACACAGGCAAGGCAGCCTTCTGTGCCAGGCCTCAGCGCCCCCGTCAGCAGGAGAAAAGCTCCTTCCCTGCAGTTCTGCAGCCTGGTCTCTCCTCATCCTGACCCTGCATCAGGTGAATAAGAATGATCTCTTATGTCCCTTTTCTTCTTTGACTCTACCTCTTAGATAACAAAAGAAGAAAGAAGACTATTTAGAGTTAGTCTTAAATTCTACCCAGACCTAGAATGATATTTTGACTGACAGGCCCATATTCAAAAGAGCTATGTCACCAGGCCACAGTGACAGCTACAAGCAAAGAGTCAGAGAAGAAGTGACCCATAGATTGCTCAATGTCAACTCATCACCTCCCAATGTGCAGAAAGGACAAAATTTGCATTTTAAAATTTCATCTGGTGAAGTAAGTCAACTGTATTTATTGAGTTCTGCTTACATAATCACTTCCAGGAAAGCCCATTTGACAATGGCTCCCCGGGGAAAAATAACAACTGCGACACCTCTCTGCAGCCCTGTGGGTGGAGTGCAACCACACATCGGGCTTGGGATACAGGCATTCTGAAACACCATTTCTGAAGAACACTGGTTTTCCATAAATCAGAATAAAGGCATCTCCCCCTAAATATCAAAACTGCAGCAGGGTTTCTCCAATTCACAGGGAAGATTAAAGCTAGTGGAGAGAATTTTCTCAATTTAAAGCTTTCCTCTCTTAAGTGTTCTTAGGCCTTTGATGCTATGACTGCTGACTGCTACTAATGCTAGAAGTATAACAATGAGTCCTAGAAAATGCTAAAAGGAAGGTGTCCCCCAAATAGTTTGTTTCTGTCAGTCCAGGACCATGAGTGGACTGACAGTTGGGATTTTATGTTGCATATAAATGACACACTCAAATTAGCTGTTCATCCTAAGTGATCCTAAATTTATATGATGGAATGAACTATCAACATCTCATGATCTTCAAGCAAGAGCACTCTGGTTCCTGGGGACTCGGCCACTTGAACAGTTCTGAAACTCACTTAGAGACAGAGGAGAGTAGTGGTGACTAGCACTGACTCTGAAGCCTGCCAGCCTTGTTCTGAAGCCTGGAGCCACCTCTTACATTTAGCTGTGTGACCCTGGCAAGTTACTTAACAACTCTCTGCCTCAATTTCCTCATCTGTAAACTAGGATCAACAATCTCCATAGGACTGTAATGAGTATTAAATAAGTGAATAGTGCCTAAGCAAGTGTTCATGGCATCAGTGCAGTTACCATCATCATCACCATCATCGTTTGATGATAAGGGGGAGAGGGTGGGCTGCCCCTGAAAACCAAGCAAACCAGTAAGAGAAGACACTTTCAAAGTCCTCCATCAGGGGGCAGTAGATCCATACCATGCCTACTCATTTGTGAACCAAATGTAAGTATGGCCAAGAGCTCTTAGGGAAGCCACCAAATGGGTAAGGTCACAGTACCCGGATCATCACCATGTGGGACTCCAGCAAGATCTCAGGAAAACTGGGCTGCAGCACATCCAGGCTGATGTTTGGCACTAGAAAAAGAAATCACAGAGAAAACCTTTGCCACACATTCTGTCTCACAGCTGTCCTAATCCACAGCATGCCAGAGTCTGAGGGTAGCCTTCCTGAGAAGCTAATACATAGATAAGAGCATTGAGGGGACAGAAGAAAGCTTGGCCCAATTCTTGATCATTCATTCAGCTTGCAGTTAGCATTCATCAGGCAATTCTAAGAAACACAAAGGCACCAGACCACAAGGCCTGTCCATGCTGCCCCAGCCACCTCCTTCCAGATCTCAGCACCGTCACCCCTCATTACGGTACTGGCTCAGATGCTGCTCTACCCTTCCAGGCGGACGGTCTGTGAGGCAGGAGCCAAGTATCCCTCATTCACCAGAGAATCCGCAGGGCCCTACATGGTTCCCATCAGACTCAACAAAGAGTTGTTTAACTAGTTAATTAATTGGCTATTTGGTTAGGATAGGTGGTAAAAAGAATGGAAAGAGAAGCACAGACAGGAGAAATCAAGAAGCTTGAAGGGGATAGTTTAGGAGGATAGATGACAAGTCCAAAGACTCACTGAGGTGAAGGTGACACTGAAGTGGACATGGAAAATTAGAGCCTGGAATACAGAAATGGGATCAGATCAAGGGTTGCGCGGTTGCTTTCTTTTTTTTTTGGCTGGATGTGGGGAGGACAAGGTGTAAAGTGAAAGCATTAAGCCTTGTTGATAAGGAGGTGCCCATGGGGCCGAGAACAGGAAAGCCTAGATGGTGACAAGACAGATGGGCCTGCATTACAGGCAGCAGGAAGGAGAAGAGTCAGATCTGGCAAAAGGAAGGAAAATGAGAAAAGGCAGGTAGCTATGGCCCCAGATGAGGTCACTGGTCATTAAGGAGCGGAGTTTAAGGACAATGGGAAATTTAAGCGGGTGGGAAAGAAAAGGAGCTTCCTACCTAGACAACTCATAGGAAGAGATCAGGTTTAAGAAAGGAAGAAAATGGCAACAGCAAGATAAAGTGGCAGCAGAGTTTGTTTTCTTTACAAAGGTTTGTTTTTCTTTATAGTTACAAACTCTATATAACTCTTTATAAGAGCTACTTATAAATGTTTCCCTTCAGAGCCAGCCCAGGAAATGACGTCACTCACATTTGGGATTGATATGGTCTTCCACATTCCAGATGGAGTTGAGAGTTTCCTTTAAATAAGGGGTGCAGGTAACTTCCAACTGCTCCCAGCCCCTGTGAAAAAAGTAGCCACAGATGTGGCCCAGAAGACCTGAAACTCACCAGAGAACAGCACTATGACTGCTCTTAAATCCACAGAACCCTTCTCTCTTCAACCCAGTGGCAACACCTTTTTCAGCCTCAAATTTATGTTCCACAACTATCCTAGAAGTAGTCTAGCATATAGTATGCCCATTTTAGAAAGGCACACAGACCCAGTGCTCTGTGCTCTGTGACACACCTCAGGCCTTTTCTCCCTCCGTCTGCCACTAAAAATAAGCAAACATGAGGTGAACACTGACAGTTGGGAAAAAGAGGCTTCTGGTATATGCCTTATAGTGTGAAAGGAAAAGCATGAACCTTGACTGGGACATCAAAACTCCAGAGACTCACCACTTGGGCAGGACCTTTCCTGAGGAGCCCAGGACACAACCTGTGACTAGATGGATGAAGCGAATTCGACTTCTCAGCACTTTGATTCGGTTTCCAAATTTTTTGTTTACAACCTCAATCCGCCAGAAATCGTTTGAGTCCCCTGTCCCATTCTGCCGCATAAATTAAGGAAAAAAAAAACAAAACACAAAGATGACTTTAGAGAAGATGAGTCAGAAAAGGGGAGTTGGCTACCCTTTTGGATGCTACCCTGTTACAAAGGCCAAAAATCAAATTGACCTCAATGGCTGAGGTGGGAAAGAGAACCAGAGGACCACAGAAATCTCCCAAGTGATGGACACTGCCCCAGCATTCACTGTTACAACCAAGAAAAGCAGTATAACTCCTGGAACCTGAAGTCCAGTTATTCACTTCATAGGACTAAAGTTTAAATTCACAACAGATTTTTGTACTTACACTGAAGATATCACCCTAAGCCAACAGAAAGAGATTTGGGCCACCTGCATCCATTACCATAGCCACCTGGACACTCACTCATCTACGCTAGAAAGGTCTGGCCCAGATATTGCACTTTGGATATTAAGACAGTTGTTTAATTCTCCTCAGGAGATGCCCACAAGAAAAAGATGAAGTTCAGAGTCTTGGCTCTAGTACACTGTGGGATTCACTAATAGAAAGAGGATTGGAAAATCCACCTTAAGGAACCCAGAATCTTTACTGATGCACAAAGCCCCTAAAAAGAAGTGTAACTGATAATCAAGTCTAGTTGCCCGCTAGCAGTTTTTGTTCTCAAATTACTCCCCAAACCACAGGTACTCATAGAGCTTCCTCCATTAATTGCATCACCCCAAGGTAGTAAGAATCCAAAAGCAATGTGATTAGCATCCCTCTGGAGAACAGGGAAGTAATACTTATAAATAAAGCCAATGAGAATTTGGGATTTGGCAAAGAATAAACATATGTTCAACTGGAATTATAGTGTGAGTCCATGGTTTCTATGTCCAAAATGAGTTTAAAAAGGACCCAAATAGGATTCATGTTTGACATTTATTGTCAGAACATAAAAATGGCATGGTTATTATGGCAGGAGAGAGATGGAGACAAACAGAATTGATAGGCTGCTTTTCCCACAGCAAACCTAGCCAAAATGTCCCCAGGTGCTGAGAGTCCCTGAGCAGCCTCCAATCTTTGGGAACATTCCAGAATTCTGGGGAGGATATGTTCTACCACATGGCCCTGAGCCAGGGCACACAACATTTTGCATCCTGTTCACACTCCAGTTGCTCACTTACTATGCCATAGCCAGTGACCTGATAGTGCTTCCGGGTCAGGGGGGCTTCATGATAGTGACTATGCAAGTTCCGAGAAGTCCTAGAAGTCAAAAGAGAGAACTGCCATTATCCTGAAGAAAAGAGATGTGCAATTTTTCTTCTTTTTCCAAGGATATTCAGAGTCAACTGTTAGGATAAGAAAAATTAGAATCTGAACTATTAAATCCAACATGGCAGGACCTTGTCTATTTACTCACAAGAAATATCCAGAGAATTGGAGAACTACCCAAACCAGGAGGGATTGATGGTTAGGAGTACTGGGCTACATGCCAAGAAAGGGTTAACTTTGTGGGGGGTGGGGTGGGAAATAACTGACAACACGGTTGGTGGCTCTGCTTGACTTATAAGGCAGGTTTGGGGAGGAGAAAATTAAAATTTATGATCTACATATGCCTGAAATAGGTAAACCTCCTCTCTTACTCTTTCTACTCCCACCACCAGTTTTATAAAGTGAGGATCTGTAGAGGAGTTGGGGGCATCATTTACTTTCATTTACTTTGTGCTTTTTATAATAAGCCTTACTTTTACCCATAAGAGGAAATAAATGTTCATTATAAAAATTTTGGAAATATGCAAAAGTAAAATTTTATAATTTAACAAAAGAAAATGAATTTATTTAGTAATAATATTTTTGAGTATACATAATCCTACTGACTAGAAATCCTACTTTTGCAGGGCTGCTTCTGCTATTGTTCCTGTTTGTTCTTGCACATGATGCCCTGTTTCCTCGTGTGCTTACTTTTTAATGTGTATTAGTCACTGTCACTGAAAAACTATTTACAGGAATAGATGACAATGTCTTTCCCAAAAGATTTACATTCGTTTTTAGCTAGGCACCAAGGAAACATTACTAGTCTAGGATCATGTTCATTTAAATTCATGGCTTAAAGATTTTGAGACCATCCAGGTGAAATGAATTTGGGCTGCAAATCCCTGTGAGGATCAACTGATAGTTACAACTACTCAGAAATCAGAGGCAGTCTCCTTTTACTCCCCCCACCAAGCCCTTTGGGGTTCTGTATCTGGGGAAGAATCCCTTAATAAATTTACTACTTTGGATGACCCTAGAGCTTTGACTTTAAAATTCCTTCTTCTCTCGAGAGGTGTTCAAAAGCAAAGATCAAAACACCAGATTATGGGTTTAAGACAGAAGTAGCTACAGTGTCCCACTGATTTCTCTGGATTCACCCCTTTCACTTAGATTTTAGCCTGGTATCTCCTTACTACCTTGTCAGCTCTTTCAACGTTTAAGAAGATGTTTTTATACTATTTCAGCATTTTTAGTCATTTTCAGTGAGAATATTGGGTCAATAAACTAGCTTGCCGTATTTTCAGAACCAGACTCCCACATCTTTATAAAGGTAGTCACTTACACAGCAGCTCTGGGCAACTCAAATTTTTCCTTTGTTCCTCTAGGAAAAGAGAAACTGAAAAGTACCTTCAAAATTCAAAGCTTCCTAAAGCCAAGAGAGGCAGGCAAAGGCTGGCCTGCTCATTTTATCAACCTTCACAAAATGGTCCCCTATTAGCACAGCAGCCTTGTTCCATTTACTAGAGCCCCATCCAAATGTGACTTCCGCTCATTTCCAGCTTAGAAGAACTCCCTATCTTGGTGCCCATACCACTCATTTAACCCAAACAGCAAATTTACTTACTCTTTGTGTTCTAGTCGAATGATGTCTCCATGTCTTACAAACTCCACTGGGAATGAAGGGTCTAGGGGATCTGCCGAGAAGAACAAGCACTGATATCTAAAATCATTCACACTCCTTGGGCTCATAGTAACTAAGGGCCTGCAGGCAAACAGCTAGAGCCCAACATGTGCTAGAGGTACTGACAAAGTGCTGTGAAAGCGAAGAGGCCCCTACCCGCAAGTCTCAGAGGATTAGAGAAGGTGTCTGGAGATAAAGCTTGAGAGACTTTTCAAGGACAAGGAGAATTTTGTCAGGTGAACAAGAGGAGAAAAGCATGGAGGGATGAAAGAACAAAACTCATTTGATCAATGGCAAATAGTTTCATAAGGTTTGGGTGGGTGGGCAAAAAGGAGAGTAGGAATAGATGAGGGTATGAAAAGGCAGGGCCAGACTATGAATGCCAGGCTAGGAAAGGTGGCCTTTATCATATAGGCACTGAGGCCCCCACTGTCAGATTCTTAAGCTGAGAAACCAGACAGTAAGATTTTCCTTTTAGTAATAAAAATAGTTTTCCAAAAACTCATTCCATGTATATGATAAATTGCCCAGCTCTCCACAAATCAAATGTTAAACTCTACAAATTTTGCTTGTGATGATCTTGTCTCTAGCAATACACTTGCTAAGTGTGAGGGTGAAGAAAACGATGAAATGATGAAAGAAAGGGACTACTTCTGTATCACCTAGAAGTCAAGGCCATCAGGATCTAGAAAGGTGATAACAATAAAAAAGGAATCAACAATAATCATAACACAGAAGGATACTTGAAAATTTCTGTCCCAGTAACCCAATAATCGAGGTCAGGAAAGAGAAATTTGCCAGCACAAATCACTGGCTCTCAAGAGGATTAGAGAATTCAACGATAGAGATGCCCATTCCTAGGTGGGCTTTTAAGGTCTCTTAAATAGATCAATCAACAATTTGACAATTGAATAAGTCAATGGAAGAGGTAACTTTTATTTCATATGGATTTGGGGAGAGGGGCATTTATAGCCATCAAGAACACAAAAATCTTAGTTCCCACTTCCCAAAGCGTTTATAGCTATCTGCCTTCATAAAAATCCTTAGTTGCTTGGGTGAAGAGCAACAACCACCTTAACCTAGAAGCCACAATGGAATAACAGATGAGGGATGTTCAAAGATTTGGCCCATGCCCACACAACTTTAGAAGTAAAGCTGGTATTCTCTCATAACTCCTCACTGTGATAGACCACTTATAATTGGCCTGTTGGACCAAAACACAATCAATACCAGTATTGAAAGGTATAGAAATAGACCCTGCCCAATGGTGTCATCATTTATATTTGCTGAGGAGAAAGACAGCAGTCGTGCATGCCACATTTCTAGTTTAAGAACCACGGCAATAAGAGGAGGTAAAAGGCATAAAGAAGGTGAATTTAGGTGAGCACCCCATTTCACCACAAAGGCTCAGGAGCAGCTGACTCGAGAGAGGCTGAGCCAGGTGTGAATGGCTGAGGGGTCACAGAGAACACCTATGGCCTAAGACAAGCAGCAGGGGATCAGAAAGTGAGCAGGAGATGCCCTGTGCTCTTCTCTCAGCTGCTGCAGAAGGCACAGCCTGCAGAAGCTAGCAAAGGCTCTAACCAAAGAAAGGAAGATCCAGCTATAGCCCCTGTCACAAAGCCCTGATAGCCCGATAAGTATGCTTCACAGCAGCTTTGCCCAGGCCAGCAGGGGGCAGACCAGTGGGTATAAGTGAGGTCCAAGGCACCAGCCTAGACAAGCCCAGCCACAGGGCTGGCTGACCCTCAGATCTACAACTGACTGACCCAGGTCAGGGGTGACCAGTGGGCAGGAGCACTCTGTTACATTAAGACAAGTTGAGACAGGAAAAAGATGGCAGTGTGAGAAGTGAGGCAGAAACCTCCTCCCAAAACCATATATAACAGGAAAATACAGCAAATATAACTAATCCTGAAAGAGCAACTTGAAGACTTCAGACCAGACTTCCTACATCTGGGGAAAATAGAAGACCTCACAGAAAAGGGTAAAGTATCAAAGCCATGCTCCATCAGGACCCAAGTGCTTACCCCACTCCAGCTCACAGGTGAGATGAAGAGACGGACTCAGGAGGGAGTAGAAGCCCAGGACTGCTAAACACCCAACCCTGGAGATCTGCTCCGGGAGCAGGAACCCACATTACATGGGGCTCTGGAGATCAGTGGGGTTGGAAAGCAAAGACAGGCAGAAAACTTGGAGAGACAGACATTCCACCCACTTGTGGAAATCAAATACCCACAACTGGTCGCTTCGAGACAATAGAAAGGCAGGTACTTTGACAGACTTCTCAAAAGAGAGAGGGAAGCTAAAGGGGCAAAGATTACACAGACCTCACTGCTCATGAGAAAGGGCAGGTAGACAAAATCATCCCAGCACACTCAGCCCAGCAGGTTGGGAACTCTCAGGAGCTTCAGACGCTCCATTCCCCTGGCTGGCAATGGAGCACCGAGGCCCCCAAGTGTGATACACAGCCTGCCACTTCGTCCTCCCGGCAAGCACTGGTCTGCACACCTGCTGCCCTAACCATCATGCCAGGCCCGCCAGAGGTTGGCCCCACCTAAAGAAGCTACAGGGGCATTGCACAGAGGCTCCTCCCTGCACAAATGGCTCACTGGACCTGGCAGTGGAGTAAAGCACTACAGCTGAGAAGCAGAAAAGTGCTTTCTTCCCAGAAGGTGCCGGATCCACTCACCTGTGACCCCCTTCATTGCTACAGGTGCTCAGCAGATCCAGAGAATAGAGCTTCTGGGCAATAGAAGGCACTGCCTACACAAAGTAATTCCATAGGAATTACTAAAAAAATGAAAGAGCAAAAAAATTTTGTACAAACAAAAATACTGCAGAAGACACCAGAAAGAGGGCTAAGTGAAACTGAAATCACCAATCTTCCTGATAAAGATTTCAAAATAAAAATGATAAACATGATCATGGAGCTACAGAAAAACTATTTAAGATCTCAGGGATGACTTCAAGAAAGAGATAGAAACTTTGAAAAATCTTCAATGGAGGGCTTTAAAAGCAGATTAGGAGAGGGAGGCGCTCAAGATGAGTAGGGCAGCAGAAATCTCCTCCCAAAACCATATATATTTTGAAAATACAGCAAATACAACTACTCCTAAAAAAGAGACCAGAAGATACAGTACAACAGCCAGGCTACATTTACACTCTGCATGCCTGCAACTCCTGGCCCTACATCTGGGAGAACTCAGAATCTCATGAAAGGGTAAGATACAAAGCTGAGACCTGGCGGGACCTGAGCACTCCCCCCACCCCAGATCACAGGCAGCAGGAAAAGATTCAGAGTGGGGAGGGAGTGGAAGCACAGGACTGCTAAATAACCAGCCCTAATAATATGCACCGGGAGCACAGACACACATTGCATGGTATACTGGATATTAGAGAAACAGAAAAGTAAAACCCTAGATGGAGACTGCAAGTGGGTCCCCACAGCCAGCTTGCCTGGGACAAAAGAAAAGCAGGTGCTTTAAAAGTCTTAAAGGGACAAGGGTTTAACAAGTGAACAAAATCATCCCAGAACACTCAGCCCAGCAGGCTGGGAATCTTAAGGAACTTCAGGCTCCCTAAGCCCCTGGATAGCAACACAGCTCCAAAGCCCCTCACAGGAATAAGCAGCCTGCCATTCATTCTCCCTGGCCGGCACTGCAAGCAAACTGGCTGACTGCCATTGCTGTGGACCAGCCAGGGAGCAGCCCTGCCCACAGCAACCACACTGAGTCTTCTCCCAGCGTGCAGCTAATCGGGCCAGATCCAGAGGCTGCCACCAGCACACAGCTCCCCGGTACAGACAGAGGAAGCCAGCACAAAGTCCGGAAAGGATGAAGAGGTGCCGTTCTTGCAGGAGAACACACTCTGCACGCCTGCGATCCCCAGCCCTAGGCTATCCTGAGGGCCGCCCCGCCTACAGAAGCTCAGGGGATTAACCCAGAGACTGCTCCCTCTGTGCAGGTAACCGGCACAGACAGCAGAGAAGGGCAAGGTGACCAGCAAGCAGGAAGGGACTTAGCTCTCCTAGCTGACACATGCACCACTTGCCAACGATCACTTCTATCAACACGAAAAGGCAGAAGAACCTGGTCCAGTAGAAAATCACTCAAACAACGCCAGAGAGAGGGTCTGGCAAGATAGATATAAACAATCTTCCCAAAAAAGAATTCAAAATAAAAGTCATAACCATGCTGATGGACCTGCAGAGAAATATGCAAGAGCTAAGGGATGAAGTCTGGAGGGAGATAACAGAAATGAAACAATCAATAAAAGGACTTAAGAGCAGACTGGATGAGGTGCAAGAGACTGTTAATGGAGTAGAAATCAGAGAATAGGAACAGAGAAGCTGAGGCAGAAAGAGATAAAAGGATCTCTAGGAATGAAAGAATATTAAGAGAACTGTGTGACCAATCCAAATGGAACAATATTCACATAATAGGGGTACCAGAAGAAGAAGAGAGAGGAAAAGGGACAGAAAGTGTCTTTGAAGAAATAATTGCTGAAAACTTCCCCCAGCTGTGGAAGGAAATAGTCCCTTGGACCATGGAAGCCCACAGATCTCCCAACACAAGGGACCCAAGGAGGACAACACCAAGACATATAATAAAAAAAATGGCAAAGATCAAAGACAAGGACAGGGTATTAAAGGCAGCCAGAGAGAGAAAAAAGATCATCTACAAAGGAAAACCCATCAGGCTATCATCAGACTTCTCAACAGAAACTTTACAGGCCAGAAGAGAATGGCATGATATATTTAATGCAATGAAACAGAAGGGCCTTGAACAAAGAATGCTGTATCCAGCAAGATTATCATTTAAATTTGAAGGAGGGATTTAACAATCCCCAGACAAGCAAAAGTTGAGGGAATTTGCCTCCCACAAACCACCTCTACAGGGTATTTTAAATGGATTGCTCTAGATGGAAGTAATCCTAAGGCAAAATACATGTCACCAGAGAAAATAAAATCACAGCACAGAAAGACCAACCAAATACTAACTAAAGGCAAAAAATAAAATCAGCTATACACAAAAGCAGTCAAGGGAAACACAAAAGAGTACAGAATAAAATACCTAACATACAAAGAGTGGAGGAGGAAGAATAAGAAGGGAGAGAAATAAAGAATCATCAGACTGTGTTTATAATAGCATAATAAGTGAGTTAAAGTTAGATAGGTAGATAGTAAAGAAGCTACCCTTGAACCTTTGGTAAACACGAATACAAATCCTGCAATGGCAATAAGTACATACCTATTGATAATCACCCGAAATGTAAATAGACAGAATGAACCAATCAAAAGACAGCGTAACAGAATGGATTAAAAAGCAAGACCCATCTATATGCTGCTTACAAGAGACTCACCTCAACCCAAAGACATACACAGACTACAAGTCAAGGGACGGAAAAAGATATTTCATGCAAACAATAGGGAGAAAAAAGCAGGTGTTATAGTACTTGTATCAGACAAAATAGACTTCAAAACAAAGAAAGTCGCAAGAGATAAAGAAGGACATTACATAATGATAAAGGGGTCAGTCCAACAAGAGGATATAACCATTATAAATATATATGCACCCAACACAGGAGAACTGACATATGTGACACAAATACTAACAGAATTAAAGGAGGAAATAGAATACAATGCATTCATTTTAGGAGACTTCAACACACCACTCACTCCAAAGGACAGATCCACTAGACAGAAAATAAGTAAGGACACAGAGGCACAGAACAACACACTAGAACAGATGGACGTAACAGACATCAACAGAACTCTACACCCAAAAGCAGCAGGATACACATTCTTCTCAAGTGCACATGGAACATTTCCCAGAATAGACCACATACTAGGCCACAAAAAGAGCCTCAGTAAATTTAAAAAGATTGAAATTCCACCAACCAACTTCTCAGATCACAAAGGTATAAAATGAGAAATAAATTGTATGAAGAAAACAAAAAGGCTCACAAACACATGGAGGCTTAACAACATGCTCCTAAATAATCAATGGATCAATGACCAAATTAAAACAGAGATCAAGCAACACATGGAGACAAATGACAACAACAGCACAATGACCCAACTTCTGTGGGACATAATGAAGGCAGTTCTAAGAGGAAAGTATATAGCAATTCAGGCCTATTTAAAGAAGGAAGAACAATCTCAAATGAATAGTCTAAAGTCACAATTATTGAAACTGGAAAAAGAAGAACAAATGAGGCCCAGAGTCAGTAGAAGGAGAGACATAATAAAGATCAGAGAAGAAATGAATAAAATTGAGAAAAATAAAGCAATAGAAAAAAATTAATAAAACCAAGAGCTGGTTCTTTGAGAAAATAAACAAAATAGAAAACCCCCTAGTCAGACTTATTAAGAAAAAAAGAGAATCTACACACATAAACAGAATCAGAAATGAGAAAGGAAAAATCATGACAGACACCACAGAAATACAAAGAATTATTAGAGAATACTATGAAAATCTATATGCTAACAAACTGGATAACCTAGAAGAAATGGACAACTTTCTACTCCAAGACTGACCAAGGAAGAAACAGAAAATCTAAACAGACCAGTTACCAGCAACGAAATTGAATCGGTAATCAAAAAACTACCCAAGAACAAAACCCCTGGGCCACATGGATTCACCGCTGAATTTTATCGGACATTTAGAGAAGACATAATACCTATTCTCCTTAAAGTTTTCCAAAAAATAGAAGAGGAGGGAATACTTCCAAACTCATTCCACAAGGCCAGCATCACTATAATATCAAAACCAGGCAAAGACCCCTCCAAAAAAGAAAATTACAGATCAATATCCCTGATGGACATAGATGTAAAAATACTCAACAAAATATTAGCAAACCAAATTCAAAAATACATCAAGAAGCTTGGTAATGGGGGGAGTCTAGTAAACATAATTTTCCTCATGTAAGTATAGATTAATGATTCTGAAATAAAAATTAAAAAAAAATACATCAAGAGGATCATATACCATGATCAAGTGGGATTCATCTCAGGGATGTAAGGATAGTACAACATATGAAAATCCATCAACATCATCCACCACATCAACAAAAAGAAGGACAAAAACCACATGATCATCTCCATAGATGGTGAAAAAAGCATTCAACAAAATTCAACATACATTCATGATAAAAACTCTCAATAAAATGGGTATAGAGGGCTAGTACCTCAACATAATAGAGGCCATATATGACAAACCCACAGCTAACATTATACTTAATAGCAAGAAGCTGAAAGCTTTTCACCTAAGATCGGCAACAAGACAGGGATGCCCACTCTCCCCACTGTAATTCAACATAGTACTGGAGGTCCTAGCCATGGCAATCAGACAAAAACCAAGAAATAAAAGGCATCCAGAATGTAAGGAAGAAGTCAAACTGTCACTACTTGCAGATGACATGATACCATACATAAAAAATCCTAAAGACTCCACTCTAAAACTACTAGAACTAATATCTGAATTCAGCAAAGTTGCAGGATACAAAATTAATACACAGAAATCTGTTGCTTTCCTATACACTAATGATGGACTAGCAGAAAGAGAAATCAGGAAAACAACTCCATTCACAATTGCATCAAAAAGAATGAAATACCTAGGAATAAACCTAACCAAGGAAGTGAAAGACCTATACCCTGAAAACTACAAGACACTCTTCAGAGAAATTAAAGAGGACACTAAGTAATGGAAATTCATCCCATGCTCTTGGTAGGAAGAATTAATATTGTCAAAATGGCCATCCTGCCTAAAGCAATCTACAGATTTAATGCAATCCCTATCAAAATACCAACAGCACTCTTCAATGAACTGGAACAAATAGTTCTAAAATTCATATGGAACCACAAAAGACCCTGAATAGCCAAAGCAATCCTGAGAAGGAAGAATAAAGCAGGGGGTATCTCGCTTCCCAACTTCATGCTCTACTACAAAGCCACAGTAGCAAGACAATTTGGTACTGGCACAAGAACAGACCCACAGACCAGTGGAAGAGACTAGAGAGTCCAGATATTAACCCAAACATATATGATCAATTAATATACAGAAAAGGAGCCATGGATATACAATGGGAAAATGACAGCCTCTTCAACAGCTAGTGTTGGAAAAACTGGACAGCTACATGCAAGAGAATGAAACTGGATCATTGTTTAACCCCATACACAAAAGTAAATTCGAAATGGATCAAGACCTGAATGTAAGTCATGAAACCATAAAACTCTTAGAAAAATACAAAGGCAAAAATCTCTTGGACATAAACATGAGCAACTTCATGAACATATCTCCCCAGGCAAGGGAAACAAAAGCAAAAATGAACAAGTGGGACTATATTAAGCTGAAAAGCTTCTGTGCAGCAAAGGACACCATCAGTAGAACAAAGAGGCATCCTACAGTATGGGAGAATATATTCATAAATGACAGATCCAATAAAGGGTTGACACCCAAAAAATATAAAGAGCTCACACACCTCAACAAACAAAAAGCAAATAATCCAATTAAAAAATGGGCAGAGGAGCTGAACAGACACTCCAAAGAACAAATTCAAATGGCCAACAGGCAAATGAAAAGATGCTTCACAGTGTTAATCATCAGATTAATGCAAATTAAAAACACAATGAGATATCACCTCACACCAGTAAGGATCGCCACTGTACAAAAGACAAACAGCAACAAATGTTGGTGAGGATGTAGAGAAAGGGGAACCCTCCTACACTGCTGGTAGGAATGTAAATTAGTTCAACCATTGTGGCAAGCAGTATGGAGGTTCCTCAAAAAACTAAAAACAGAAATACCATTTGATGCAGGAATTCTAGTCCTAGGAATTTATCCTAAGAATGCAGGAGCCCAGTTTGAAAAAGACATCGGCACCCCTATGTTTATCACAGCACTATTTACAATGGCCAAGAAATGGAAGCAACCTAAGTGTACATCAGTAGATGAATGGATAAAGAAGATGTGGTACATATACACAATGGAATATTATTCAGTCATAAGAAGAAAACAAATCCTCCCATTTGCAACAACATGGATGGAGCTAGAGGGTATTATGCTCAGTGAAATAAGCCAGGTGGAGAAAGACAAGTACCAAATGATTTCACTCATCCGCAGAGCATAAGAACAAAGCAAAAACCAAAGGAACAAAACAGCAGCAGACTCAAAGAATCCAAGAATGGACTATAGTTGCCAAAGGAAAAGGGACTGGGGAAGGTGGGTGGGAAGGGAAGAAGGGGAATAGGGGGCACTACAATCAGCACACATAACATACGGGGGAGCATGGGGAAGATAGTATAGCACAGAGAAGACAAGTAGTGATTCGACAGCATCTTACTATGCTGACGGACAATGACTGTAATGGGATATGTGGTGGGGACTTGATAATGGGGGGAATCCAGTAACCACAATGTTGCTCATGTGATCTTATATTAATGATACAAAAAAAAAGATATATGCACTCCTATGTTTATAGCAGCACTATTTACAATAGCTAAGATATGGAAGTAATCTAAATGTCCCTCAGTAGATGAATGGATAATAAAGAGGTGGTACATATATACAATGGTATATTATTCAGCCATCCTATCATTTGCAACAGCATGGATGGAGCTAGGGTGTATTATGCTCAGTGAAATAACCCAGGTGGAGAAAGAAAAGTACCAAATGACTTCACTCATTTGTGGAGTATAACAACGAAGCAAAACTGAAGGAAGAAAACAGCAGCAGACTCTCAGACTCCAAGAAGGGACTAGTGGTTAACAAAGGGAAGGGGTTGGGGAGGATGGGTAGGGAGGGAGGAAGAAAGTGATTAAGGGGCACTATAATTATCACACACAATATAGGTAGGTCACATGGAAGGCAGTATTGCATGGAGAAGACAAGTGATGACTCTGTATCAACTTAGTATGCTGATGGACAGTGACTGCAATTGGGTAGGGGGGACTTAATAATATGGGTGGGTGAATGATGAAACCACAATGCTGCTCATGTGAAACCTTCCTAAGGTTGTACATCAATCATACCTAATTGAAAGAAAAAAAAGACAAGTTGAGCTGCACCATATGCTGGGGTTTGCTCTAAAGTAGAAACAAGGCTTGGTGTGCTCTAAATTGTAAATGAGAGCAGCAGCTGTGTGCCCTCAATTGCGGCTACTCACTAGTCCTTTGCAGTATGTCAGGTAACCTCTTCTGGATTAATCTAAGCCTTGGCCCTGATCTCTGACTTCAATATGACAGCTCTAAGAGTGAGATGGCTGTGTTGTTCTCTGTCTACTGCCTGTGCCAACAACAGTGCTTGGAACACAGTAGTCCTTAAAAAATAACTGCTGAAAGAGTAACAGATCAGGAAAGATGTTGCCAAAGAACGCTCAGGGAAGGCCATCTCCATACCACTCTTCTGGAGGCCTGAGAAATGTTAAGGAGTAGGTAATAACACAGGAAGCACCAGCCCACACCACATTACCTGAGTTTGTGTTATGTTTCTTGATAATCCACAGGTTGTTGTAGTCCTTGTGCAAGTAGGTGGTGATCTGGGTAGGGATGGGAGGGAGAACAGCATCACGGTCAGCACAGCTGGCCACAGGACACTCAACGACAAACTGACATCACTTAAGCCTCTTTCAGAATCCCCAGCCATCAACCCGAGAGGCCATGTTTTCCAATAAGGTTCAGAAGTAGTATTGGTGGGATTTTTCTCCTTCGTTCTGTATTTAGAGGGTTTTTCCCATAAGAGCCTTTTTGATTTGTCTCTTTGTATCTTTCCACATCTTATCTTGTAAAGTTCCAGTCTTCTAGAGGTAGGAATCATGATACCCTGTACAAGACAGTCTTCAGCACACAAAGAGGATTTAGCGCATTTTAGAAAGTAATTAAAAGACTATGCCTCAAACGTTCTAATGGAAAAAATTCATGCCATTATATTTTCTAGAATATAGCCAAATGAAATAAAAACTCCATAAATATCTCACCCTAGACGCCTGAAATTTTAGCCCATAGCCATTTTGTACGCACTGATTTTTTAATTACATGTGTGTATATACATGTGTACACACATGTAATGCTGCCATTAATCTAAAAGCAAAAATCTGGAAACAGTATAAATGTCCGATAAGAGAGGAATAGTTAACATGATGGTATATCCACAGGAAAGACTGTTACACAGCCACAGAAAATGTTTCAAAGCCTCTTTTACCAGTATAGGAAAAGGCTTATAAAATGCCGATGCTGAAAATGGCTACCATCTCTCACCAGGCACTGTTTCAAGCACTGGGCAAATCTTATGTTGTAGGTACTATGGTTATCCGTACTTTGCTTACAAGGAAACAGAGATTAGTATTAGGCTCCAGGTGACACAGCTTATCTCTGGGAACAGGATTCAAACCGAGGCAGCTAACTCCAATGCTCCCAGGATAGAGACCATATCAACACAATTATGCCAATGATATAAACAAGAACATAAATGCCCAGGAATAACAGAAACATAGGCATTTCTCCGACAATGTAAGTTTTTATAACTCCAGTTGGACAAAACACAACTAACTTGCAAAGAGATTTGGAATTAGCATTTAGGAAAAAAACCATGCATGTATTATAGCTACTTTGTTTTAGTACATTTTGCTTTCTACTAGGGATAACAGCATTAAGAATAGACAAGAAACTAAGAAGTTTTGGTAGCCATGAGAAATTAAGCCCACACTCCTGAGCAAAAGCTACAAACAGTTCACCCACCTTGGATTTGCTCAAGCATGTTAATTTGTAGTGCTCGTACATGCACTGTGTTTTTGTTTTTTGTTTTCCAGTAATAATTATTATTAAGATTTCTATAAGAAAAATTACTTATTTATTGTGAGTAGAGTAAATGGCCTCTTTTTCCCATTGAAACATTTGTTTTTACAATAGAGTTTTTATAACATGAGCTCTCCTAGGAACACAGGTATCTTATTACAACAGAATGTTGTACATCAAACACCTGTGGATAAACACTGACCTTCTGGAATTATGTGGAGCTTTTGTTTACATTCTTATAGTCTATATTTTCCAATTTTATTTTATAAATGTTATGTTTTAAAAAACATTTAAAAATACAGAACTAAAGTTGTTGACAAGACATTAAACCACAGGGCACAGAGGGCTACTAGAAGCTATTTAGCCCAAACACCCCAATTTACAGATGAAGAAACCAGCTGAGGAAGGGCTCAGTAATTCAGTGAATGACAAAACCAGCTCTTGTCTCCCTTAGCCCAACGTGCTTTCTCTGTACCACCATCATGATCTCATGCTTCCACATACAGGCTGCAAGTGAACACCGCTCCCACTGGCTTAATAGGGCTTTTCCGACCTTGGCCTTTTTCTCCCTTTACATAGTGTAAATGCTCCTGGTCACCACGTCTGTAATTCTGTTTTCTACATGACACTTTATTGCAAGGTATTACCATGAAAGGGCCAGCTGTGGTTTTCTGCCCTGGCTGTACATCAGATTCTTCTGGAGAGCTTAAAACCAAAACAAAAATTCACAGTGCATGGGCCCCATCTCAGATCAATTAAGCCAGAATCTCTAGGGTGGAGCCCAGGCATCAGAATTTAAAAGCTCTCCAATGGACTCTAAAGTGCAGCCAGGGTTAAGAACCACTGGGCTAGGAGATAAGTAGAGAATCAATAATGAGAATCTGATCCTAAAACCCAATATTCTGGGTCAGCTTTCTAGTAAACTAGTAAATAAGGAAGTAATAATAAAGTATTTTGAGAAGCAAAACTTTTTTGCAAAGTAAAAATACTGGTCATTTTGCAAGAGGATTTTCACTTCTAAGCTCCTCAGAACAACAGCCTGCCCTGTAGCCTTCACTTCCTCACCTCTCACCTACTGCTTAAGTCACTGCACCTGGGACTTCTGCCCTTGCCAGCCCGCAGAAACTATCCTCCTCAGAGGCCTCGCCTTCCCTGAGGTCTTTGCAGCGCCTGACCTGTGCTCACCTCCTCCGCCTGGGGCCTCTCTTCCCTGTATTCCCCTCCACTCCTTCCAATCGCCCATTCCGCCTTTCTCCTCAGCCGCTTCTACAGGCGCAGATCTCAGCATCTTTAAAGCTGCCTTAAATGTTGCTGTTCCCCTGGGTGCCTTCACTGGCACCCCACCCTGCACACCCATTCTAGGCACTGGCACCTATCCCACTGTGTCACTAACACCCATGTGCCACATACTCAGATCTCCTTCCCGAGACAAGCGCCAGACCTAAAATACACTAAGGGAACTCTATCATCTACAAAGCCACTCTTCCTCCGCCACTTCTGATCATGGTGACACAGCATTCCCACCCATACACCTGGACCCCCAACTAGAGACCTAGACATAGCTCACCCCTGACATCGCCATCCTGTTACCATCATCAGTTACTGGGCCCTGACACTTGACCTGTGAAGTGTCCCTGAATCAATTCCCACCTCCACTCCCTGGTCTTTGCCTCTGTTCACCATCCTTTGTCATGACTTTTGCCTCCTAACTGGTTGCCTACCCCCGGTCTGCCCCTCCTTTCAATCCATCACACTCCTACTGGTATGATCTTACTAAGCTAGAAATCTAATCACAGCCCATTGCCCTTTAATAACTTTCAGTACCTCCCCAGGGTCTACAGAACAAAGTCAGACCTACTGGAACATGCAAGGCCTCTCCACACCGTGGCCCCACCAACCTCCCCAGTACTCTGCTTCTTCTCGCAGGCACGGTCCACCACAGCCACACCTAACATCCCATACCACGGGCACAGACGCGTCACTCACTCTCTCAGATAACACTCCTAGCTAACCCCCAATGTGCACTTCACATGACTATCTCACTCTGACCCTCACAACAACCCTATAATGGAGAGAGGTACTATTGATTTTTCCCAATTTAAAGATGAGGAAACTGAAGCACAGAACGGTAAGGCACTTGTTCAAAGTCCTCCTTGGATGGAACCAGGATGCAAACCCAGGTGATCTGGTCTGGTTCCCAGGTCTGTGTTTAAAACCACTACACATTACTCATCTTCCACTTTATGCCTGGCACAGTGCTAGGCACTTGAGCCTTCCAGGAGCCAGCGATCCACAGCAAAGAAACAGGAAGAAAGAGCACTCACAATTCCCTGTGAACAGCATTACCAAGCAGGCGTTACCACAGGGTTCTGAGACAGCCTCTCAGACGAGGGACACCTAAGCCAGCACAGGAAGAGGGAGGCCATGTGGCCGGCGGGGAGCCCCACACTGAAGCCTAAAGGAGCCAGAGTTAGCCAGAGGAGAAGGGCGCAGGAGGAAGAGCATGTCAGCGGGCAAAACAGCGTGGGAGAAGGACGGGAAGCCAGAGAGAATGGTGGGTTCAGCCACGACAAACAGTTTGGTGTCGCTGCTTAACGCAAACAAAATACAAGCGCACACAAGGCTCACTGACCTGCTGCTGGCGGGCGCCAACGCCCTCAGGGTAGAGGTGCCTGTGGGAGTGGAGGTAGCCGATGGCCATCCGCAGGTTCTTCACAGTGATCACAGAGCCATAGGCCAGGTCTGGGAGGAAGGAGGGTGGCAGCAGGTGTGAGCTGGCACGGCACTGGAGGCTGGCCCTGACTGGGGGAGGCCTCTGAAGCCACAGGACTCACTAGCCCTCTAACAGACCCCGCTGAGCCCAGGATGGCCTAAAGCGAGACGCACCGCTGCCTTCCCACTCCAGTGGAGTCAGTCCATCTACAGAGGGGGTTCACTACAGGCTCACTTGTGCCCTCCCCCTCCTCCCTAGGGATGTCAGAAGAAGTTCCGTTTATAATACAAAGATTAGAAACCACTTGTCCTTTAATCAACGTCTATACATACATTCAATGGAATAAACAAGGAAGAAGCATTCTGTCATCCAGAATGTTCTCCAAGATATAATGTTATGATAGACTTTTAAGATAGACTTCCCTATATATCCTTTTGTGCCTTTTGAACCTAATACCAAAACCATCCTATGGTTTGGGGTGTTTTTTTTTCTCTGAATTAAAAAAAAAAAACAGAGTAAACAGCTTACCCAAGAGCAGCCCCTCCTCCCACAGTCCCTGCTTACTGAGAAGCCTTTTCCTTATGACTGTCCTTCTCAACCCCCTGTAAACGGACGCCCTGCTAATTCCCACTCCACAGAACTATTCTCATTCCACAGTGATGGCCTATTCCTGTCTCCTCCTTGGCCAACAGACCACAGGAGTTACAAGTGGGTCCAAAGGTGGAGGAGGCCTGGCTGCGGCCCTGGAAGAACTCAGTCTTGGGGAAGGTGGCTTCACACACTGATGAGCAAAGGACAGTGGGCAAATGCTCAGCAAAAGTATGACAGTGTACGACATGACAGGGAGCCCAGAGCAGGGTAGGATGAATTCTCGCCCAAAGAGAAGAAGAAGAAGCAATCACAGCTGAGCTAGGTGTTTTAAATAATGAGCATGAACTGGCTGACACCACAGCTGTTTTTCTAAGTTCTCGTGCAGACCAACATAAGCAGGCCAGCTCACTGCTGAACATCTTAACTTTGTGAAGTGCTGTGCCCACTTCTCAACCCTCCACCCACTCATGGACTGCTCCTTCGCAGCCTCCTTCCTTAACTACCCCCCCCCTTCCTCCTGCATTCCACAATGAGCTGACCTCAATTCTCTTCCCCTTCCAAAAGTTTCCTTATGATGCCAGCCACTGCCATAGCATCAGCTACCCCTTGGAAAGCATCAATCACAGCCTCCTGGCCCCATTGCTCAGATTTCCCCAAGCATCTCAAAATCAACTTCTCTAATGTGGAACCCGGTATCTGCCTTTCCAAACCAACTTTTTTTTTTTGCCTGCTTTCCTATTTCTCATTCTTTCCATGGTGTTTTAGGCACTGTGCAAGGCACTGGAGACACTAAAGACATAGTCCTTGGGTCGAGGAAACAATCCCCTGGGTGCAAGTCCTCACTGACATCCTTCATCCTCTTCCCATGTCCAGTCTCCTTTGCATATGCTGTTTGCCTTACCCCTGCAGCCACCATGCCGAGCTCAAGTCCCTGCAATAGCTTTCCGGAGGATATCCTCTGCCTCTAATTCCACCACCTCTCTGGCCATCCTACTTGTGCCACCCGTGTCATCTCCCTATGGCACAGCCTTCCTGGCCTTCTTCTTGCTCAAAAGGTTCCATTGCCTGTTTAATAACATCCAACACCTCACCCAAATGTTTTAAACTTTCATAATCTGAACTATTACCTTTTCAACCTTATGCTCCAGTGCTTTTATGCATATAACCTATGCCTTAAGTTTTGCCCTCATCTTGGCCTTGGTCATGCTGCCCCTATGCCCCATATGCCCCCTCCTCCCTCTCCATCTGTTGAAATCTACCCACTCTTCCAGGACCTGACCCCAAGGCAGTGTGTTCTATGTTCCTTTGATCCCCCTCCAACCCCCTAGCAGAAGTGAGCTCCTGCTCTTCAACCCCCACAGCTCTCTGCTCCCTGTTCATATACCAAGTACGTACAGTCACTGACTCTGCGCTCCGGAGGGCATCCATCTATAGCCTCCAATGGGCCTAAACACTTGCTCAACTACTGTCCATGAATAAGTGAGTGGACATGAGTCACAGAATACTGTGGTGGAAACAGACCACCAGCCCTCGAGGGCCTTGTTCTTTCACCAGATTCTCTCTGGTTGGCCTTCCCACAGAGCTGACTTGGATGATTCCAATGATTCCACAGTCATAGTGGAGAAGTTATTCCTTAGGGTCAAAGAGATCACTGCTCAAGATAGCTTCCTCTGCACTTCCTGAGTTCCAAGTCACTCTCGAGTGCTTGTACCATATCTATACCTGGATCTTTCTCCCATCTTGCCATCTATAGGCTAAAACAACTCAAGTTATCCTACTGGTCCTTTCCACTTCAACTCCCAGGAGTATTTCTGCCCTTCTGACACTCACGTTCAGGGATGGAAGCATTGTGAAGGCTGTTTCCTGAAAGCCTGGACTGGAAGGCAGAACTGAAGAAGCCGTCGCCAGGGCCACTGTGGGGAAAGAATGAACAGAAGAGAGTCAAGTTAATGGAGTAAAACTGTGATTTCCCAGGAGGCCTGGGAAGTACTTTGTGCAGTTATTTTAAAAGAAGTACAACCAGAGTGGCAGCATAGCTATCATGGGACAGACACAGGGGATGGAGTTAGAACACCTGTGATACAAATCCCAACTCTGCCACTAACTAGCTAAGTGACCTTCAGAAGTATCTAACTTTGCTTAGCCTCATTTATAAATAGGGGGTTTGAAAAAAATACCTAAAGAACTTAAAAATGATTATGATTGTATGAGATAATATGTACCAAATGGTGAACACAGTTCCTGACACTCAGTAGCTACTGGTTAAACAAGAGCTGCTGCTGGCTTTACTGGATTATTATCCTCACTCCAACTGCACACTGTTATAGTGGCCCAACCCTGTAAAGCACAAGGGACTTTGTCTAGGGATATGGGACAGTTTGGCCATTAGGAAATTCTCTTCTTCCTTCAGGCCAGGCCTTTCTGAGCCCTCTAGATACCCAAAAGACAGAACAAAGGAGGAAACAAACAGGAAAAAAAATGCTGGTCTCCCTCATCCTAGCCCAGGAAATCACACAGCCTTTCCATGGGTACAAAGGCAAAATGAAGACCATAAATGAGAGGCTGGAAAGGCTCTGCTGTACCTTTTATTCAGCACCATGAAGTGAACAGCGTAGATGGCCGTATAGAGAGCCAGAGGCAGCACTATGAGGCACAGGATGCGAGCAGCCAGGTGTTTTCCTACGGCCACCTGCAAACACAGCCAGTGTGAGGGGTGGGTATATGGGGCTTTATTATTCTTTATACTTTATGTGTGTGTTATATACCATCTTTATGCATAAGCCATAATCATAAAAAATTGAAAAACTAATGGCCAATAAGAAAGAATATGTGGAAACCCTAAGCCTTTCTTTCTGCAACACCCCACCACCCAAGCACTACAGGGGCTTGAACATGGGCCAGCCCTCTGTTGTCTGTCCAGGGCCTCACTGAGGACCCCAGACTGTCACTGCGCTGCACCTTCAGCACTGTCACTCTTTAGGCCCCTCTACATCCCAGTCCCCCGGAACTCCTTGTACTTTCCCCATGCTTCCTGTACTGTGCCAAGCCCACCCACCACACGGATAACTGATTCTTATCTTAACTTTAGGCCTCAACTTCCTCCCCGAAGCCTCACTGGCCTACCTGAGGCTGGGCTAGCACCCTCCTCTGGGCTCCTACAGCACTCATTGGCTGGACTGTCATGACCGGTTTTCTTATTTCTCTCCCTCCATTGTCTCTAGAGAGCAGAATCTTTGTTTTATTCATCTGTATATTCTGTGTTTTACACTTAATGGAGAGTCTGTCTATATTTTCTGAATGAATAAATGAACTTGTTGGTACTTTGGTTCAGAGGTGATGGCAAAACATTGTAGCAAAGTTCAGGCCTGGGATCAGCCTCCCCTAAGTCTGAGTCCTAGATCTACATTTTACCACTTGTATAACCTTGAGAACATTATTACCTCTCTAGTTTCAGTTTTCTTATTTGTAAAGAGATGGCAATAACTACCTACCTCATAGGAGTGTTACGAGAAGCAAAAGAGGTAATGAAGGTAAAGCATTTTGCACAGTGCCTGGCCCAGAATCAACTCTCTTAATAAAAAGACTGTAATAAACCCTACAGGCTCTTCCTGGCCTCCAAATCTGAAGTCTCTGAGTCAGGAAAAGGAAACTGCAAGTCCAGAAAGTCATCCCATCCCTTTTACCTAAGATCCCATGTGGTCAGTGTCTGCCATATGTTTGGCATCAGCCCAGCTGGACAGAATCCCCTGGCAGGTAGTTTGTAGAGCAGTTAAAAAATAATCACAGAAACAAGAACCAAAGGAGAATTCCAAGGAATGTTAGTTCATCCCCTCCTTTTATACCGCTCCAGCCTCCACCCTGGGCCCACTCCCCACTGCTGTGCTGCCTACAGAGGGCAGCTGGGGCCAGCCCACCTTGGGCCCAGAACAGCCATTCCACTGCCTGCAGCAGAGGCAGAGAATGGCTGCTGGCTCTGCTGAGCAATACTAGGAGCAAAGACATTTCTAGAAGTTCTTGTGTTCTCACCACTGAAAGATTGAGGTCTCCAAACAGATGCCAAAGGTCTGAAATGGTGTTGCACCCCACTTGCAGGATGATAAAGAGGCCAACAAACTTGACCCCTAAAGCACCAGCCAGATTAATGCCGGTCAGGCTGAGCCAGAACCACCAGGGGGCAGAGAAGGGCCTGAAAACCAAAAGACACACAGTTCAGTTTGGCAACTGGAACCAAACTCAGACGCCAGAGCAGCAGTGGGAAAGGGCAGAGGTCCTCTGACCCAGAGAGGCTGTGCTGTGCCCTCCATCTTGAGGGCTCCTACCTCAGGGAACCCTGCATGGCTCCACAGAGAATATGGTCTGTGAAACGTGACACCACAGGAAGCACAGTGTGAAACTGAGTAGGGCATTTTTCTGGAGAGAGGGGCCAAAGATTTCCCAGCTAAGTACCGGGCTTCAAGTAAGCTGGAGGTTTATTCTTCAGTGGTGACCAGTCAAGCAGAAGTAAAAGGAAACTCCAGAGACGCCCCCTGGATCCAGTCAGCCTCTCCTTTGGGTCGCCTCCAGATGCCGTAAAACCCAGTGATTACTGGTGCTTACTATGTGTCAGGCACTGTTTTTAGCTCTTTACATTCATTCAGGCTAGCCTTCACTATAACCCCATGCAGGCAGATCCCATTATTACCCTCTTTTTACATGAGGAAATCGAGGTACAGAAAGGTTCAGAAATACAGCTAGTGAGTGGTGGAGTACTACGGTTCTCACCCTAGCAGTTGGTTCCAAGGTTTGCTATATTTAAATCACCCAGTACTCTGTGCTGCAATTTTCGGATTTTCTGGCTCTCTCCCTGCCAGAGTGCATGCTCAATAGCCAAGAATGACACACCTCTGTACCTCCAACTCCTAGCACAGTACCTGGCACATAGTACATATTCAAGAAATGGCAGGTGGAAGTGGATGTGGCAGAAGGAGAAAATAACCCAAAGTCCAGGGGCACTGGTGGTCCCTGGATCAGGCTTCAGTAGCTTCATGCAACTGAATGGCTGGGCCTGGTGAAGCCAAGCTGGCTTCTGGAAAGCCTAGGCAGAGCTAGCTCTTTCAGTCTGCACAGAATGAATGACCTGTTCCACTCTCTGAGAGGCCGGAGGATGATCTGGAAGGCCATTCTGGAGGAAGACCAGGCCCTCCAGAACAGCTTTAGAACTGACCAGGGCCTGCAGGGATCCTCTCGACTGTTGTAAACCATTCGAGCCACCCTTTAAATACACTATTCCCATCATTAGGTCAGGACTGGACACAACTACTGAGGGCAAGGAGACAAATAGTTCCCAAGTAGTATCTGTCCTGGTACCCTCCCTGCTAGGACAGAGAATGTGAGAAAGTTGTCCTGGGATCTCTTAACCAGCACTGGTGTTAAGGAGTGGCTTATAAGATGGTGGGGTGGGGAAAGGCAATAGGACCCTTCCGAAATATCCACAGATCCCTACCCAAATCCACCCCCCTTGTAAAAATACTGGTAATACTCTTAAAAAAGTATTCTTAGTCTTGTGTAAAACAAAAATAAAAGTACTATAGAAAACTTTTTAAAATCTATTTTTATGATCTAAAATGGGCAATATAAGTTTTGAAAAAAAGTATGCTTCCCTTAAATTCAGCTTCAAGACAAGTCCTCTAGGCACCCACCCTATCCCTGGCCATTACAGAAATTCTGGAGTTGCCACAGCTTCTGACCACCCCTCCTAAAGATGGTGTTTCTGACCTGTCAGCACAGGAGTTGTACTTGACCATGCTCAGCATGGCAGCCATGATGAAGAACATCAAGATGGGGTCAAGGAGGATGTACTGGGACAGAGTGAGGCATCCTGTGTCTGAAAAACATGAGCTCAGTGGTCAAAATGTGAATCAGAGATTGGCCCCAAGAACCAAATACCCCAGCAATAAAAAACAGTGCCCCTTGTGCTAAACTGCATTTAAGCATTGTGTAGTCAAGGCTAGATGGGCCCCTGAGTCATCAGGAGGTGGAAGGCCCTAGCTTTGGGGTACACCAAGGCCCAGTGATAGAAAGAGTATCTCACACTGCTCTCAGGCCCTTGATACAAGAGAGGATCATGTCATTCCGTCAGACAGAGCAGTGCTGAGATAGGGTCTTCCTTATTTCCACCTTCCAACAGGAGTTCTGCCATCCTGCTAAGGTGCCCACAAACTAGCTATAACTGGGCTAGCGTTGCCATTTTACATGCAGTCTCTGTTTAGAGTTGATTCTCTGTACAGGTGCTACAGTGTTGTTTCTTTTAACAAAAAAATGTTTATTATATCATGCCCCTGTTGAAAGCCTCCAGTGTCTTCTCATCTCTAACAGACTCCTCATGATAGCCAGCAAAGCATGCAGTCTCCCTCCCTATCCAACCTCCTCTCCCAGCCCCCTCTCGCTTACTCCACTCTGGCCACAGTGGCCCCCTTGCTGTTTCTCAAACCACCAGGTACTGCCCTTGCAGTAGGAACACCGCACATGCTGCTCTCTCTGTCCAAATGCTCTTCCCTCAGATCTCTGCATGGCTTCGTTTTTTGCTTTGCTCACATTTCTGCTCAAGGCCACCTCTTCAGGGAGCTCTTCACTGACCATCCTACCTCAACTGGAATCATTCCCTATTACTCAATCCCTTACCCCACTCTACTTTCCGCATTACACTTACTGCTTAGGATGTTACATTACAAACTTACTGATTTACTTGCTCATTTATTGCCTACCCATCTAGTGGGCAAGCTCCATGATAGCACAGTGTATCATCTGCATATTCTCTGAGGTGAAAAAAAGTGGCCTGGCACAGGGTAGATGCTTGAAAAATAGTTGTTGAGTGAAATGGCTGAATGGATGAATATATGAAGATGGAAATGAAAGACACAAGGAAAAAGCCACCAGTCCTATACAGAGAGACCCTATGATCTAGCAACATATCTGTCAAAAAGAAAAAGAAAAAAAAAAACAGAATCACCTCAAAATACCCACCTAAACTGGTCTGGACTTCTCTGAGTGTTAAGCTATAGTGTCATACATTTACTTTCAGAAGAACAAGAAGAGCAACAGGAACAATTTCTATGGATCAACTCTCATTTGTTCATGTGAGGATTACCCACAAAAAATATTTAAGTTCCCTTTTTGCTATCCCCAGCCATCTGGCTACTTCTGAGGCATGTGCCCTTGCATTCAGGTGAAATTAGTTTAAAGAAAGCAAACTAATCTTTACAGTAACCTAAGAGAAGCAGAATTAGAATTGTAAGTCTCCTTCAGACACACACATACACACACACACACACACACACACACACACACACATGCATACACAAATTTATATTATCCATTCCAAACTCAAATGTGGATACCTTAGTGATAATCTAGTCCTTTGGATTAACCAGGCCAACTCTCCCCAGGCTTGCTACATAAAGTATTTACAGATGCAAGTATTACTAGTGAATAAAGTGAGCTTTACAATATGCTTATCCAACCCTAAAGTTCCTTAAGAACCAGGCCCATAGATTGGACACTTCAACACAGGGATTTCCAGCTACATCCATAGCATGGCAGTCAATTTCCCAAGAAATGTGGTTTAAGACCACTTACCAAAGGTGAGGAGGGCAGCAGTGAGCAGTGCTGCTGGGAGGGACCCGGACAGCTCCAGTACAGTGAGGTAGGCCAAAGGGACCAGCAAGGAGCCGAGGAAAGCACAGAACTAGGAAGGAAAAGAGAACAGTGAAACAGCCAGCTAAGCTAAGTGTCAGGGACCTATCTGACCTGGTATGCTGATGTCTAGGATGGAGGACCTGATAAAGGCATGACTTGGTGACCTAAAATCACCTATAAATAAGAAAGGGGGAGTGTAACAGTGAAGCATCAAATTCAGCAAACTTTCTGTTCCCACTGGGAACCAACTTGAACAGTGACATGAAATCAGCAAAGTTCAACTAAGAAGGTGTGGGTAGGACAACACAGTGTTTTCAAGTGGGGGAGACTGTGCCATCCCTGCTAGCTGTGCCTTGAGAAAGTTACATCTCTGAATTTCAGCCTCCCCACCTGTGTAAAATGAAAAATCAGAGTCCCTACCTCATAGGTTTTCCTCTGGAGATTCAATCAGCTGAAGCTTAATTAATACACAGAAAGTACTCAATAAACATTAGCTTCTACTACAGAACTGTGGGTACAAGTTGAGAAAGACCTCACTGAAGGCCTTTTAATATTTTAGAGAATTATAATGTTACTTCTGTTAATTCTCCCTTGGCTTTTTTCTTCAATCACACCAGAAATCATTTTTTTAAATCTACCGGTTGTATTTTAATTTTGGTAAAAAAGATTGCTTGAAACTTTGGTATTTGCAGGACTGTTTTTTCATTCTGTTTGTTTTTAACCACCAGACTTCTCTACCTCTCTACTCTGCCTATCAAAAGAAAATAAACAAGTCCAGGGGAATGGAAATTCTCACCTTTGGGTTGTCACTTTCTGTCAACAGAAAGCAATTGTGTCCTAATGTGAAAGGAAACAAAGCAGTTATAGCTAGCCTTCTCAATTTCCACAGCAAGCCCACAGCACGGTCAGGCCTACGTCCAATTATGTATGCTATGTGGTGTTCAAAAGTCATTAGGAAGACAGAGTCATTTGAGAGTAAGGAAGGAAGGGATACTCTGTTAGTACAGTAGGATACGACCACACACATCATCCAATGACAGTCCAAACAAGCACACAGCATTTATCTCAAGTGCTCTGAGCTCCTTAAGGTAAGGGGCTTGTAAATGCACCCTGCTCTGAGAGCTCCACGTTGGAGGTCAGTTTCTGCAGGTTTCATTAGCTACAGGTACAGGGTTCCCACGGAGTGTTTAGGTCCTGCAATGTTCCAACAAGGCTGGTTCTGGGACTCAGAGCCAACACATGGCCCCCCTTAAAAGACTGGAAACCCCTTGGGTGTGCCTGAAATCTTTGTGGGGAAAGAAGCAGAAACCTAGTGACGGGTGAGGGATGCTGAAATCTTAAGAAAAGTTAGGCAATATTCCAGGAATCGTGGCTGTGGAGAGGAAGAATGCATAGCTTGTCAATACTCTGAAGTTAATGTCAAGTCTGTAGGAGACTCCTGGCTGACTAGGTCCCAGCTGCTCTCCAACCTGAAGTCTGATGCCTCACCTGGGCAGGGCAACAGGTAACAGTGTGTGCTTGCTCCTATCTACGTAATCTCTACTATCTGTGGCCTCTCCTTCCCACCTTACCCATCCCAGTTCTGAATCTCTACACATGAAATCTCCATTACAGGGTGTGGGTCTAATCATCATCCCCTCCCCCTGCCTAGACCCCAAAGTCCCTCCTACACCTGTCACCACTCCAGGGCTTCCAACTGTAATGCTTCTGACTGACTGAGGCCCCAGAGTTCAGTCAATCTATATCAAGTCAGGAAGCCTTACTCCTCTCATTCCCATGTAGTTGTGATGCTCGTATTTGTCGCCAGGCTTCTGGAACAAAAAGGTACCATCATATCCACTCAGGTAGCCAGCAAGTCCTATTAGCATCTGAGGAGAAATGGAGAACAAATAAAAAGATGAGAGACCTCAAGAAGACTCCTCCCTCTCCTGAACATCTCTGCACCTGCCCCGAGACTACAGCTTTCCTTGACAACTGCACTTACAAGGAGAGGCCAGTGTGACGTTTTCTCCTGCAGCTGTTGGAGAGCAAAGAAGGTTTTGTCTACAGAGCTCACTGCTCGGAACAAATCCTCTCCTGTATCAAGGCCAAGTTCTTGGGAACAGGGCAAAATGAACTCGTAGGAAGAAAAACACCCCAAAATTTGAAGGGCAGAGCCAGCCAGGGGCTCTCTTATTCAACCTTTTTTCCTTTGCTATGAAATAAAACATTACAACTCATGGGGGAGGCCACAGGCAAGGGCTGATTCCTGGAGATGGACCCACTGAAAGGGAAATGGGGCTCCAAGTCAGAATGAGGCAGGAGGAAAGTGGCCAAGGCGTTACACACCAGCAACAGGGAGAAGGGAAGAAAACAGGAAAGAGGAATGTGAAGACAGATGCATTTCCTCAGAGGGAAAGAGAAACATCCCAGTGGAAAAAATGCCCAAAGGCAAGAGACTGTTGTAAACCATTCAACGTTCCAAAGGAAGGCAACTTGGCACATCCCAAAGCAGAACAAGTCACTATAAACTGAGACTGTGAGCCATGAATCCTTCAAAATGTCCAAGAGGATCAGCCTCTTCATTTCTATCTTCCTTTGGCCATCAACAGTAAAACTCTTTTTTCCACACAATCAGAAGCGGCTAAAACATAAAACTGTCAGCAAATACCGAGCATCTGTAACAGCTCCAGGCCACCGCAGCCTTCCTCACAGTGGGCTATGAGGAACAGAGGTGACGCTGCAGGTAAAATGCCTGGTACTGTGCCAAGCACTCACCAGGCACTAGAAAGTCATTTCCCTCTCAGTTCCCTTCAAAATAGCTCGGAGCTAACTTCCTAACTAAATAACTCTTGCACATCAATAAGAAAAAGAATACCTACTAGAAAAAAGTACACATTTATAGAAAACAAAATACAAATGGCTAATAAATATATGAAGAAAATGTTCAACCTAACTCATAAGGAAAGGATATGCAAATGAAATAGTGATACACCATTTTTTACCCTCAAACTCGCAAAGTTTTGAAAGTATGATCATACGGGTGCTAGCAACAGCATAGGGGGAGCAAGCACCCTCACACACTGTTGGTGGGAGCAGATTATCACTACACGATTTTTGCAGGAAAACCTAGCACTGTCTAACACAAATTTAAATGTGCATATCCTTTGCCTCTTTAGTTTGACTGCTTGAGGATCTTTTAGATATACTTGCACAACTATGAGAAGACAGTTGTATAAGGATATGCTCACTGCAGTCATCTTTGGTAATGGCTAAAAATTGGAAATAACATAAATACCCACCAATTGAAGGATGGCAAAATAACTAATAGCACATAAATTATTATGTACATGGAATAATACATAGCCATTAAAAAGAATGGAGCATATTTCTATGCCAATATAGAAAGAAGTTAAAATGTATCATGTTTAAACTACATGTTGCTAAACACTTTTAGTTGATCCCCTTTGTATATATAAAGTGTTGTTCATGTGGACATGTATAAATATATACACATTTTATATTTGTATAAAAAATTTCAGAGAGGCTATATAAGAATCTGCTAACAAAAGGGACTGTGGTTACCTCTGAGGAATAGAAATGTGAGGGAAAGTAGTTTTTGACCTTTACTTCCTTTCATACTGATCACATTTTTTTATTATATGCAGGTATTTTTATTCCCCTCAAAGGTATGTTTGACTGGAGCCCACAGGCGCCCAGGGTTGGGGGCCAGCGGGCAGTGGTAGGTAGCCACCTCAGTACTGCAGGAGAAAACGTCCAACTCTCCACTTCAAGGGGCCTTTGATTCTTTGACCCGCTAAGCTACTTTGCTCTCTCTGACAGGTTTCTAATTTGCTCATTCCTTTCTTTCAACCAGGAAGAACCCAGGACTATCAGGAGATTAATCAGGAGGGCAAACAGACTAAAGTCCCTGGGGGCAGCCTTAGAAAGAAGCCTCACATTTCCCCTTTACACAGGAGCCAGATGTGAGGAAGGGAAGGAGTAAGTCAAAACCAATCGGCCGGTGTTTCCCATTCATGTCTTCACTGTGCTGGGCACTAGGGGACTCCAAAAACCAACAGGTAGCCCCAAGCTGAAAAGACTATGCTGGGTTTCCTGTGAAAAATCTCCTCCACCAGTGGTCTGGTTCTCAGGCTAACCCAGTGCAAACATTCAGCATGTTCTGTTGCTTAGTCCTGCGGTAGTAGCAAATAGCCCGTTCATGAGGGAGCACGACGTAAGGATTAAGAGAACACACTCTAAGCCTGTCTGAACCTTGACTCTGCCAGTTATTAGTAGTTACCCCCCTATGGCAAGCTACTTATCTTCTCTGTGCCCCAATTTCCCCACCTGCAAAATGAGGATACAACAGTGCCTACTTCATAGGGTTATCCTGATGATTACGTAAGACTAGAGTAGTCATCTAAACTGACTAGAGTAGACTGTATTCAATTGCTTGTACTTTTATTGTTGTTATCTTATTAAGGAGATGGGAAGAGGCATAACATCTACTTTTCTGGGCTTAAGAGCTAATTTTGAAATAGGCTACCTATCCCACCTCCCTCTCCACCCCTCCCTCCTAGAGGGGCCTTCTCTCTGGTCCCTACCCCATGTTCTCATGCTTCCCTAAGCCCACCTGTCACAGACCACCACCCCTGCCTCCATCCCCAAGTGCCCCATGCCCCAACGTCACCCCCTCTTCATAACAGGCAAATTCCTGTCCCCTTGATACTGAAGATGCCAGCCACTAGTTAGGAAGAAAGGACTGAGTGAAAGTCAGGGAGAATCCATTAGTCTTCTCAGAGGTGTTTGTTTTTAAAAAGAGCAAAATGAATTCTGATTGGTAGAAGTTCTAATTGTAAAACATACAAGAGGTCCAGGTCAAACAAAGTGCATGCTGGGAGTGGGGAGGGGGAAAGGAATTCCCCTTCTTTGTGGACAACCAGCTCCCTCAGCTATTTTTGCTTTATGCAACATATTCCTTCTCTCCATTTCTTTTTTCTTTTTTTCAATTGGGGTAAAATTCATATACCATAAAATTCACTACATCCAAGTGTACAATTCAGTGGTTTTTAGTACATTCATAAGGTTGTGCAACCATACCACTACCCAATTCCAAAACATTTTATCACCTCAAAAAGACATTCCATACCCATCTGCCGTCATTCCCCATATGTTCCCTCCCTCCAGATCCTGGAAACTTCTAATCTAGTTTCTGTCTCTATGGATCTGCCAATTCTAGGCATTTCGTACAAATGGAATCATACACTATGTGTCTGACTTCTTTCACTTAGCATAATGTTTACTACAAGATTTATCTATGTTGTACCATGTATCAATGCTTCATTCGTTTTTTTGGCTGAATAATATTCCATTGTACAGATATACCACAGCCTGTTTATCCATTCATCAGTTAATGGGCTCTCTCTCTATTTCTGAGCCCAGAGAACTCCTAAAAACACCAAAGATTTTCTGTGAAAGCAGCTGATGTAGAATGTCAGAGAATTCTATGTACAAGCCCAAGAATAAAATGCAAAATGAGGCTTGGTTCCAGCCCCTGGGAGAAAGCTGCCTTTCACCACTGCTCACCTTTCCCAGAGGTGGGTGCACGTCAAAGAAAAAGGTGCGGTTGATATAGTAACTTCCCATTTTTCCAAAGTGAGTCTCATCCCAACTAAAGGGAAAGCAGAAAGAGAAATGATAATTTTTGAACTGTCATACAACCCAAATAACCTTAATAAAGCACACTTAAGTTAAGGCCAAAGGCAATTAAAATGAATGAGAATTTAAAAAAAGCTTTTGACACAAGTGATTTGAGGAAGCAAGACATCAAGCTGGTCATTAACCTTCATTTACATAGAGAGAAAGGTCAGCAAAAATTTAACAACCAGTCACCATAAATTTAAGTTAAATCTATACTTACTCTTTATCTTGAGTTTCTACATACTTTAAAAGGACAAAGAGTTTTCCTATAACATAGAAAGGTTTGTAGAAAGAGTTTTCTTTCAAATCTGTTCACTTCTAACCCTCAACTACTAGAAACGACATTATTATTGATATTATAAGCTATACTGTGGCTACTGAGAGTAGCCTATAACCACCATTGTCATAGAAGTTGGATTTTGCTCATCAACCTGTGATAATTAACCTGCTGACTATGAATTCACTCATCTTATTATAAGAAACTAACCAGTGTATAAAAATTGAGGTAAGAGTCTATCTAAAACCTATCCTCATTGTACAAATTATTTTGCAAGTAAATAAGTGATTCTAATATATCAGCTTTTAAACACCATGTAAAAATCTTCTTCTATACAACCACATAAACCTCTTCACATCCTGCATGAGGACTTTCTAGCAGCAGTCCAGTTATCCAGCAGAGCCTGGCCATTTCTGTTTGTCAGGCTCCTCCTGCAGCTCAGGAGAAGGTTGCTTTCTAGTGACTATCCATTCCAGGTCAATTTCCATAAGCAGTTATTACCCATCTACAATGTAAGGGGCAAACATGTTTTTTCCCAGAAATATAGGGTTCTTTTTGTGGGAGGGGTTTGTTTGTTTGTTTTACTCAGTGGGTCCAACTGATATGTAGAAAAGTAAATTACTTCTGCATCTGCTAAACACACTGCTTGACATGAAGTAAGGACAGTACTGATGATGTCAAAGAGAGAAATAACTTCCAAGCCGTGTGATGAAATAGATTTGCAGAAAGCAGAGAGATCCAGTCCCAGCTCTCCAGCTTCCTAACATCATGACCTGGCAAAATGCTCCCCCTCCAGATCTTCTTTCTCATCTACACATTGAAGACAATAACAGTATCTGCCATGCCCCCCTCGCAGGTAGTATTAGGGCTCGATTCAGATAATACACGTGAAAGAACTCCATAGACTATAAAGTCCTAGACACACCAGGCACTATTTAAATTATATAAAAAGTCCCTACATTTGTGGTTAGTTTTAAGTCTTTTTGGAAACATACTAACAAAAGGGTATGAGATTTTTTTACTTCAAAATTTTCCCAAGTAAAACTAGTGGTAATATTCACATTTCCTGTCAGCTTGCCTGTGTGTGTGTGTGTTGGGAGAGACAGTCCTCCGCAGTTCTCCTGTGCTCCGAGAACTCCTAGGAACCCTGCAGGGTGTGCCAAAGATGCAAGGTCCTGACCGCTCTTTACTCAGGCCCTTTCTCAGGGTATGTATGCAACAAGCAACCACAGAGAAGAGTTAGCATCTCCCTCAGGACAGACAGTAGTCTTGTTTACTGCTTATTATAAAACAGCAGATCCGAGGGGGTGTGTCAAGATGGCGGCGTGAGTAGAGCAGTGGAAATCTCCTCCCAAAAACACATAGAGCTATGAAAATATAACAAAGAAAAATCTTCCTAAAATAGAGACCACAGGACACAGGACAACATCCAGACCACATCCACACCTGCAAGAACCCAGCGCCTTGTGAAGGGGGTAAGATACAAGCCCCAGCCCGGCGGGACCCGAGCGCCCCTCCCCCCGGCTCCCGGCGGGTGGAGAGAAACCGGAGCAGTTTTTTTTTTTGGCGAGCGCTTTTTGGAAGCCTTAGAGGGACGGGCCCCCGTTGCTGGGGAGGCAGGGTGGCGGGACCGGTGAGGAGGTGCCTGGGAACAGCGCCGGAGGACAAAGAATATCCCGCGTTTCTCCCTGCGAGACCTGGGGGCGGGTGCCTGAGACCGGTGCCTGAGGACGGAGGAGGTCGCGCGTTTTTCCCCTTTTTTTTTTTCTCTTTATGGCAAGCGCTTTTTGGAAGCCTTGAAGGGACGGGGACCCCAGTGCTAGGGAGGCACGGTGGCGGGACTGGTGAGCGGGTGGCTGGGACCGGCGCCTGAGGACAAAGAATATCCCCCGTTTTTCCCTGCGGGACCGGTGGGCGGGTGCCTGAGACCGGCACTTGAGGACAGAGGAAATCGCGCGTTTTTCCCCTTTTTTTTTTCTCTTTTCTGCGAGTGCTTTTTGGAAGCCTAAAAGGGACAGGGACCCCGGTGCTAGGGAGGCAGGGCGGCGGGACTGGTGAGCGGGTGCCTGGGACCGGCACCTGAGGACAAAGAATATCCCGCATTTTTCCCTGTGGGACCGGTGGGTGGGTGCCTGAGACCAGCACCTGAGGACGGAAGAAATCGCGCGTTTTTCCCCTTTTTTTTCTCTCTTTTTGCCAAGTGCTTTTTGGAAGCCTTGAAGGGACAGGGACCCCGGTGCTAGGGAGGCAGGGCGGCAGGACTGGTGAGCGGGTGCGTGGGACCAGTGCCTGAGGACAAAGAATATTGAGCGTTCCTTCCCTGCGGGACCGGTGGGTGGGTGCTTTTTGGAAGCCTTGAAAGGACAGGGACCCTGGTGCTAGGGAGACAGGGCAGCAGGACCAGTGCGCGGGTGCCTGGGACCGGCACCTGAGGAAAAAAAAAAAAAATCGCGTGTTTTTTCTTTTTTTTTTCCTTTCTGTTCCCTCTCTCATTGTTGCTGTTGTTGTTTTGGTTTGGAGAGTGCTTTTTGGAAATCTTAAAGGGGCAGGACAGGTCACTTAGACCAGAAGCAGGGAATCTGGGGATCTCTGGGCACTCTAACCCCCTGGGCAGCAGGGAGCACAGAGGCCCCTTACGGAGATAAATAGTCTCCTGGCTGCTCCCCCTCTAACGGGGCTCCACCATTTTGGAGGAACAGCCCCAGCCAGGCCAAGCCCACAGCAACAGTGGAGATAAACCCCAAAGCAACTGGGCAGGAAGCAGAAGCCCTGTCTGCGCACAGCTGCCCAGCACAAGCCACTAGAGGTCGCTATTCTCCCAGGAAAAGGCTACAAACCAACAAGAAGGGAAGCTCTTCCAGCGGTCACTTGTACCAGCTCTGCAGACTATCTCTATCACCATGAAAAGGCAAAACTACAGGCAGACAAAGATCACAGAGACAACACCTGAGAAGGAGACAGACCTAACTAGTCCTCCTGAAAAAGAATTCAAAATAAAAATCATGAACATGCTGACAGAGATGCAGAAAAAAATGCAAGAGCAATGGGATGAGATGCAGAGAAAAATGCAAGAGCAGTGGGATGAGATGCAGAGAAAAATGCAAGAGCAGTGGGATGAAGTCCGGAAGGAGATCACAGATGTCAGGAAAGAGATCACAGAAGTGAAACAATCCCTGGAAGGATTTATAAGCAGAATGGATAAGATGCAAGAGGCCATTGAAGGAATAGAAGCCAGAGAACAGGAACGTATAGAAGCTGACATAGAGAGAGATAAAAGGATCTCCAGGAATGAAACAACACTAAGAGAAATATGTGACCAATACAAAAGGAAAAACATTCGTATTATAGGGATACCAGAAGAGGAAGAAAGAGGAAAAGGGATAGAAAGTGTCTTTGAAGAAATAATTGCTGAAAACTTCCCCAAACTGGGGGAGGAAATAATCGAACAGACCATGGAATTATACAGAACCCCCAACAGAAAGGATCCAAGGAGGACAACACCAAGACACATAATAATTAAAATGGCAAGGATCAAGGACAAGGAAAGAGTTTTAAAGGCAGCTAGAGAGAAAAAGGTCACCTATAAAGGAAAACCAATCAGGCTAACATCAGACTTCTCAACAGAAACCCTACAGGCCAGAAGAGAATGGCATGATATACTTAATGCAATGAAACAGAAGGGCCTTGAACCAAGGATACTGTATCCAGCACGACTATCATTTAAATATGATGGTGGGATCAAACAATTCCCAGACAAGCAAAAGCTGAGGGAATTTGCTTCCCACAAACCACCTCTACAGGGCATCCTACAGGGACTGCTCTAGATGGGAGCACCCCTAAAAAGAGCACAGAACAAAACACACAACATATGAAGAAGGGAGGAGGAGGAATAAGAAGGGAGAGAAGAAAAGACTCTCCAGACAGTGTATATAACAGCTCAATAAGCGAGCTAAGTTAGGCAGTAAGATACTAAAGAAGCTAACCTTGAACCTTTGGTAACCACGAATCTAAAGCCTGCAATGGCAATAAGTACATATCTTTCAATAGTCACCCTAAATGTAAATGGACTTAATGCACCAATCAAAAGACATAGAGTAATAGAATGGATAAAAAAGCAAGACCCATCTATATGCTGCTTACAAGAAACTCACCTTAAACCCAAAGATAAGCATAGACTAAAAGTCAAGGGATGGAAAAACATATTTCAGGCAAACAACAGTGAGAAGAAAGCAGGGGTTGCAGTACTAATATCAGACAAAATAGACTTCAAAACAAAGAAAGTAACAAGAGATAAAGAAGGCCACTACATAATGATAAAGGGCTTAGTCCAACAAGAGGATATAACCATTCTAAATATATATGCACCCAATACAGGAGCACCAGCATATGTGAAGCAAATACTAACAGAACTAAAGAGGGAAATAGACTGCAATGCATTCATTGTAGGAGACTTCAACACACCACTCACCCCAAAGGATAGATCCACCGGGCAGAAAATAAGTAAAGACACACAGGCACTGAACAACACACTAGAACAGATGGACCTAATAGACATCTATAGAACTTTACATCCAAAAGCAACAGGATATACATTCTTCTCAAGTGCACATGGAACATTCTCTAGAATAGACCACATACTAGCTCACAAAAAGAGCCTCAGTAAATTCCACAATATTGAAATTCTACCAACCAATTTTTCAGACCACAAAGGTATGAAAGTAGAAATAAATTCTACAAAGAAAACAAAAAGGCTCACAAACACATGGAGGCTTAACAACATGCTACTAAATAATCAATGGATCAATGAACAAATCAAAATAGAGATCAAGGAATATATAGAAACAAATGACAACAACAACACTAAGCCCCAACTTCTGTGGGATGCAGCGAAAGCAGTCTTAAGAGGAAAGTATATAGCAATCCAGGCACACTTGAAGAAGGAAGAACAATCCCAAATGAATAGTCTAACATCACAATTATTAAAACTGGAAAAAGAAGAACAAATGAGGCCTAAAGTCAGCAGAAGGAGGGACATAATAAAGATCAGAGAAGAAATAAACAAAATTGAGAAGAATAAAACAATAGCAAAAATCAACGAAACCAAGAGCTGGTTCTTTGAGAAAATAAACAAAATAGATAAGCCTCTAGCCCAACTTATTAAGAGAAAAAGAGAGTCAACACAAATCAACATAATCAGAAATGAGAATGGAAAAATCACGACAGACTCCACAGAAATACAAAGAATTATTAAAGACTACTATGAAAACCTATATGCCAACAAGCTGGAAAACCTAGAAGAAATGGACAACTTCCTAGAAAAATACAACCTCCCAAGACTGACCAAGGAAGAAACACAAAAGTTAAACAAACCAATTACAAGCAAAGAAATTGAAACAGTAATCAAAAAACTACCCAAGAACAAAACCCCGGGGCCGGACGGATTTACCTCGGAATTTTATCAGACACACAGAGAAGACATAATACCCATTCTCCTTAAAGTGTTCCACAAAATAGAAGAAGAGGGAATACTCCCAAACTCATTCTATGAAGCCAACATCACCCTAATACCAAAACCAGGCAAAGACCCCACCAAAAAAGAAAATTACAGACCAATATCCCTGATGAACGTAGATGCAAAAATACTCAATAAAATATTAGCAAACAGAATTCAACAGTATATCAAAAGGATCATACACCATGACCAAGTGGGGTTCATCCCAGGGATGCAAGGATGGTACAACATTCGAAAATCCATCAACATCATCCACCACATCAACAAAAAGAAAGACAAAAACCACATGATCATCTCCATAGATGCTGAAAAAGCATTTGACAAAATTCAACATCCATTCATGATAAAAACTCTCAGCAAAATGGGAATAGAGGGCAAGTACCTCAACATAATAAAGGCCATATATGATAAACCCACAGCCAGCATTATACTGAACAGCGAGAAGCTGAAAGCATTTCCACTGAGATCGGGAACCAGACAGGGATGCCCACTCTCCCCACTGTTATTTAACATAGTACTGGAGGTCCTAGCCACGGCAATCAGACAAAACAAAGAAATACAAGGAATCCAGATTGGTAAAGAAGAAGTTAAACTGTCACTATTTGCAGATGATATGATACTGTACATAAAAAACCCTAAAGACTCCACTTCAAAACTACTAGAACTGATATCAGAATACAGCAAAGTTGCAGGATACAAAATCAACACACAGAAATCTGTAGCTTTCCTATACACTAACAACGAATCAATAGAAAGAGAAATCAGGAAAACAATTCCATTCACCATTGCATCAAAAAGAATAAAATACCTAGGAATAAACCTAACCAAGGAAGTGAAAGACTTATACTCTGAAAACTACAAGTCACTCTTAAGAGAAATTAAAGGGGACACTAATAAATGGAAACTCATCCCATGCTCATGGCTAGGAAGAATTAATATCGTCAAAATGGCCATCCTGCCAAAAGCAATATACAAATTTGATGCAATCCCTCTCAAATTACCAGCAACATTCTTCAATGAATTGGAACAAATAATTCAAAAATTCATATGGAAACACCAAAGACCCCGAATAGCCAAAGCAATCCTGAAAAAGAAGAATAAAGTAGGGGGGATCTCACTCCCCAACTTCAAGCTCTACTACAAAGCCATAGTAATCAAGACAATTTGGTACTGGCACAAGAACAGAGCCACAGACCAGTGGAACAGATTAGAGACCCCAGAAATTAACCCAAACATATATGGTCAATTAATATTTGATAAAGGAGCCATGGACATACAATGGGGAAATGACAGTCTCTTCAACAGATGGTGCTGGCAAAACTGGACAGCTACATGTAGGAGAATGAAACTGGACCATTGTCTAACCCCATATACAAAGGTAAACTCAAAATGGATCAAAGACCTGAATGTAAGTCACGAAACCATTAAACTCTTGGAAAAAAACATAGGCAAAAACCTCTTAGACATAAACATGAGTGATCTCTTCTTGAACATATCTCCCCGGGCAAGGAAAACAACAGCAAAAATGAGCAAGTGGGACTACATTAAGCTGAAAAGCTTCTGTACAGCGAAAGACACCATCAATAGAACAAAAAGGAACCCTACAGTATGGGAGAATATATTTGAAAATGACAGATCTGATAAAGGCTTGACGTCCAGAATATATAAAGAGCTCACACGCCTCAACAAACAAAAAACAAATAACCCAATTAAAAAATGGGCAGAGGAACTGAACAGACAGTTCTCCAAAAAAGAAATACAGATGGCCAAGAGACACATGAAAAGATGCTCCACATCGCTAATTATCAGAGAAATGCAAATTAAAACTACAATGAGGTATCACCTCACACCAGTAAGGATAGCTGCCATCCAAAAGACAAACAACAACAAATGTTGGCGAGGCTGTGGAGAAAGGGGAACCCTCCTACACTGCTGGTGGGAATGTAAATTAGTTCAACCATTGTGGAAAGCAGTATGGAGGTGCATCAAAATGCTCAAAACAGACCTACCATTTGACCCAGGAATTCCACTCCTAGGAATTTACCCTAAGAACGCAGCAATCAAGTTTGAGAAAGACAGATGCACTCCTATGTTTATCGCAGCACTATTTACAATAGCCAAGAATTGGAAGCAACCTAAATGTCCATCTGTAGATGAATGGATAAAGAAGATGTGGTACATATACACAATGGAATACTACTCAGCCATAAGAAGTGGAAAAATCCAACCATTTGCAGCAACATGGATGGAGCTGGAGAGTATTATGCTCAGTGAAATAAGCCAAGCGGAGAAAGAGAAATACCAAATGATTTCACTCATCTGAGGAGTATAGGAACAAAGGAAAAACTGAAGGAACAAAACAGCAGCAGAATTACAGAACCCAAAAATGGACTAACAGGTACCAAAGGGAAAGGAACTGGGGAGGATGGGTGGGCAGGGAGGGATAAGGGGGGGGAAGAAGAAGGGGGGTATTAAGATTAGCATGCATGGGGGGGAGGGAGAAAGGGGAGGGTGGGCTGCACAACACAGAGAAGACAAGTAGTGACTCTACCACATTTTGCTAAGCTGATGGACAGTAACCGTAATGTGGTTGTTAGGGGGGACCTGATATAGGGGAGAGCATAGTAAACATAGTATTCTTCAGGTAAGTGTAGATTAAAAATTTAAAAAAAAAAAAAAAAAGAAAGAAAGAAAGAAAAGGGGGATTACTCCTTAACAGGATAAAACTATTGGTAAATCAAAGATCAACGCATGCTTTAAATATCCTTAATGTTGATCACTTAAAGGGTGTCAGATGATCAGCTATGGAGGTACTCTTTTCTGATAATATTCCTTTCTCTTAATTAAAAAAAAAAAAAAAAAAAAGCAGTTACTGTGTGCTGACCTCCAATGAGTTCTGCACAGTGGTATAGAGGGCATGTCAAAGTGTGGGCAAAGGGTCTGTTTGTTTCTACGCAGAAGATCAAGGCCTAGCTTGGATACCCAGAAAATGAACTAAGATACGATATGAGGAGGAGCTTCCGGCATCAGCACTCTCTGGAGGACTCGTGCCGGGGGATGATCATCAAAAAGCCTCCACAGGGATCCAGACGATGCTGCGGTTGTGGCTGCATCCAGCCCACCATCTCCTGGACTTGCCATGAGAAGGAGGAGGGAGATGTCTAGGCTGGCATGTGCATACAGTGAGACAACGAATTTGACCGGATCTGTCTGTTGGAACTCAACCAGGAGTTGGGAGGGGTGCAAGTTGTAGCACCCCAAAATCTCATGACTATAGACTATCTATGGTTAAAAGAACATATGGGATGTGAACAGATCCCAGAAATGGGCTGCTTTAATTTGTCTGATGGTTCAAGTACAGTTGGAAAATATCCATCATATCATAGATAAATTTTCACAAATGCCTAGGGTGCCTAAATGGTTTTCTTGGCTTCACTGGAGATGGCTGGTAATTATAGATTTGCTTTGTTTATGTCACCGTATTCCTATTATGTCAATATGTGTGTGCAAATTAGTTAGTAGTTTAAAACCTATACATACTTAAGGTACTATACAAGAAGATATGTCAAAGAAATAATCAATCCTCCCAAGTTTCCTTCATATGCTACATCTATAGCTTTTCTTCTTCCTTCCTAATTACAAACTTTAAATAGAATTCGTGCCTCATATCGAATTTACCGAGTATCATAATTCCTCCAGGTGGTAAAGATACCTCGAGACAAGTGCTGGGCATAGAAGCCACAGGGCATAAATCTGCAAAGAAGTAAAAAGCTAACCTTTGCAAACAATATGGCTTCTCTCTCACTTACCAACTTTACATTTCCCTGTATGGCCCCGGAAGATGACTGGTTAGCCAGAGACGGGTAAGATTCCTCAAGGGAGGAACAACCTAAGACAGGCACAGTCGCAGGGGGGCCATCAGGTGAGAATTTGGGGATCAACAGAGGTGAGGCTCAGAACCTCACCCCCCCTGTTTTGAGAGAAATCTTCTGCATCCGTGGATGTTTTGCTGCCCTTGTCTAGCCTGGATTAATACTTAGTCCATAGGCACACACCTGATCATCTGATCATCTACATTTGCCTTCTTACAGCACTAAACTATGTTTTCTACCTTTATCTTGCATCTACCTACCACTTCAGCATTTTATTAAAAATAAAAATAATAATAATAATAAAGGGAGAAATGTGGGATCAACATATAAATCAAGTACAAAAATCAAACGAATATTCATATTTGACCTGATTGTTTATAGGTCATAATGCGTGATCAAAACCGAAAGTTTCTGTGATGAATGCCCTTGTACTGTTCACCATGTAAGAATTTATTCACTATGTAAGAATTCGTTCACCATGTAAGAACTTGTTCGTTATGCTTCAGAAGATTGGAGACTGACGAGAATTAGGCTTGAGATGGATTAATGATTGTACATTGAGCATTGACCCCCCTATACTGAATTTTATTGTTGTTAACAACCATTTGATCAATAAATATGAGAGATGCCCTCTCAAAAAAAAAAAAAAAAAAAAAAAAAAACAGCAGATCCCCCAAGCTCAATATTCCTCAGATGTGATGTAGCCCACTGCATATGCAGGCTTCCATCCAGGCCATGGCATCACATGGGACTCTGGGGCAAATGGGGCTGATGCCAACATGCTGATGCTCATCCTGCTTGTCAGGCCATGAGAAATGAAGTCCTTTGCCTCTAACCCAGGATTTTGTTTCTGCCAGTATCCAGAAAACAGTGCAGGCTCACTTAACAGTTTGCAAGTAGGGTAAAATAAGATCCCAGAGCCTTGTAGCTTGGGGTGATGTGGATAAAATTGTGTTACTTCCAGAACCTCTCACCTGGCCTTAGTGCATCTCCATATCAGTAGGTTTTTCCAAGGGGTGGAGAGAAGTCCATCTCTGTATCAGTAGGTAATTACATGGACGAGGGAGGGCATGTCTGGATGGGAGAGGTTGGGTCCCTTCTGCAGTCTGTCACAAGAGACATGGGAGAGCAGAAGCGGACGACTGCTTGTAAGCACTAAACGGGTTTTTCTCACTTTATTTCTCCCTTTGACTGATTTCAGTTTCAAAGATATTTTGCCCCAGGATTTTCCCCCTGGCATGACTGGTAACAAGCACAAGATGCTGAGTGATAACTTTCTGTAAGAGAAGAGACAAGGGCCCCACAGGCTGGGTTAGAGGGTGGACTCTGGTAGTGAATGCTCTTGCCCAGGTGGTAGGCAAGGCAGGTGGTAAGAGTCTCCCACTGTCCTTCCTATTAAATGCAGCTGAGTGGCGAGGCAGAATTGGAGCAAACTGTCTGAATGTTGCCTTGGTTACTGCTCACTCTCTTCTGGGCAAAAGGAGAGATATAATCATGACAATCGGACAGCAAGCTTAGCAGCCCCAGCCAACAGGCAACACGGATACAACTGCTGAATCAAGGAGTCTTCAAAGCTTGCAAAAATGGTGCCAGCAGTAAGGACCTTGCTATTCAACACAGAACTTTGGGTAAAATGAAAACACAGAAAGATCCCAGGTGAGATGCATGCTCGAGCCAAGTGGACATGCCTTGCTCGGTGTGCTCTCTCCGACTCTGTCCCGCAGTTCCTCCCCCTCTACCATGACCTGGGCTGCTTTAAAGAGTAAGAGGATGAAGGACAGGGCCAAGGTCTCCCTGTCCCCAGTGGGGCTGAAGACCATTCACACCCGTCCTAGTAGGCTGGTGAACTCCAGGAAGGAGAGGGACTCAAACTCAGGGCTCAGTTGGATAGAGGGGCCTGAGTTGCCACCCTACTCAATCCCATGGGGTACAGGGAGGATTGCTGGGCGCTGGGGTTGGTGCCGAAGATGCAAGGAGAGCCACAGCAGTGTGCCCAGGGACTGAAGGAAGAGGCCCCTAAGACCAGGTGCTCACCACACACACGGTAGGTAGCTCACTGGAAGGCAGCGGTGTCAAGCCTATGGAGGGGAGAAGGAAAAAGCAAACTCCCTTCCACCCTCTGCATCCCACACTCCCCAATGGGAAATGGCATAACCTCTGGTGGCCTCCATTGTAGCTCTGATGCAGGCCTATTAGACTCATTTAGTTCAGGGGGAAAAAAAGCACCTAAATTAAACTTGAGCCAAGCTCCCAGTAGGGAGGGGAAGGTAAAGTGACCTGTGAGTAGGGCCCTTGTACTACTATTGCAGTTCCCACTGCTGAGAGTATAACTGGTATTGATCTTGTAAGTGTCGAAGAGGATTATCCCATTCAGAAACTGCCCCGTGCTGGAAGGTGATCCTGTCGCCTTCTGTCAAGTCCAGGACAAACAATATAAACCCCGGAAAAGAAAGGTAAATCCTTAAAGGCAGAATGGCTTCTTTCCAGAGTTGAGAGGGACCCCATTGTCCAGATTAATAGCGCCATCTGCTGGACACATGCACAGTAATACTTTTTCAAAAGGGTAGCTATCAACCTACTACTACTAAGCCCTCGCTCAAATTGACTGCCTTACCCTTGAAAGCCTTAGTTAGGACTTTTTGACTTGATGTTGCCACTTAGGGGTGGATCAACTTGGAATCTATCGCTAACAAGGGAAGAGCTCAATACGGTTAATGGAAATGGTATATACAAGAGTATAGCTGGCCCAGCCCTGGAGGTATCTTGGTTTTACATGAAGAGATGGCGCCTTCTCTTTGAGAGAAATTCCCTCTGCCACTTGAAGCAAAGCCACCAGCTCAGTGGGGCCCTTGATTCACAGAGGTTCTTCTCAATTCTTGTGCCAGGTTCTGATGGTTGGGCTTAATTAAACGCTGATGGTATCCATTGGGTGGCAGCAGTCATCCAGCCCCAGTGACAACTCTGGAAGCCAAGTGCAGTAAAGGGCTGATCAGCACAATGGATTGAACTGAATTCATCCCCCTTGCCTTAGACAATACTCCTATGAACCAGACAAGTTATATTTTTAATGACTCTTAGGCTTTTGCCCTTAGCCTCACGTTCTGGTTTACCACTTGGAAGACTATACACTGAGAAATTAAAATAAACGTTCTTCAGAGCCAAGAACTGTGGGAAAAAATCATGGCTTTCCTGCTGATGGGGTAATCTGGATCACTCTGCAGATGCCCTTGGTAAGGGGCAGTATTCTGATAAAACCACCTGGAATCAAGCTGCTGATTAAGCCTGCACCCCCAGACTGCTGCCATTGCCACCTGGACTCATCAATGCCCCAGGCATGGAAACATTTGCCATCATGGACTGGGCACAAAGTAAAAGACTGTACGTTGTTCCTGAAGCAGAAGTCATCACTGCATTATGTGACTCCTGCCAAAAGTTGGCCTGTTTGTCTTGCAGTAAAGGAAGCCACACTGCAGAGGACGCTGAGCCTGCATTGTTGGGGAAACTGACTCTACTAGAAAATTGACTATATTAGGACTTTGTTCCCCTCTCCAGGCTATCACTGGTGTCTCACTGCTGCTGACACTTTTTCAGGCTGTGGTGGTGATGATGCTGTTCTACTCCAATCATCCGATTCTAGATATATCACTGTGGCCCTTGAAACTAAACGATGTCATGTTTTCTGCTTTCCAAACCATTCACAGCCTGACAATGGTGCGCAGTATTTTGTTTTTTTGCAATAGGTACTCACTAATGGGCCAACAGTCAAGGTATCTGATGACATTCCACACTCCCTACCCTCCACAGGCACCTGATACTGTCAAGCACTGAATAGCCTTCTCAAAAAGACTTCTGACTCTACTTCCCTGACCTCCTCCTGCTTCAAACACCTTAATAAAGCAGTTTGGTCATCTCATGCAGCCATCACTAGAAAGGATTTGTCTCCTCTTGGCCACCAACTGGGCAATGATGAGGACAAAAGGGGGACAGATAAACTTAGTTTAGAAATTTAAAGAGATTCTTCTCTGACTATCCCCGGGCATGATCCTTCTTTCCCCTAGATCAGCCTGGGCAAAGGGGTGAGGGGACATCTATGGGACTCAAACCGAACTGGAGTCCAGTCACCTGGATTTTCTTATTGGAGTGACACGGTCCTAGATAATGATTATCATAAAGATAATGATTACTTGGTTGAATACACTGCTTGTCAAGTTCCCCTACAGTGGCTTACATGAGTCAAGGTAGAAGACATAATGAGTCTGTGCTCATTTCCTAAGTATGCCCTTGACAAAAAGGTCTGGATATTGGCAGGGGCTAAGCGGAGTAAAGGCGAAGTTACAGGTACTAGAGTGGGATGCACTGATTACATGGCAGTGGAAGAAAAGAAACTACCCTGACACCTTAGGAGGGAACATCTTAGATGCCTAGAAGTGTAAAAACAAATGAAACAGTTAGTGCACTCTTTCTCCCAAGCGCAGCACCCAGCCTGACAAAACACTCATATGGTACAACTAAGTCAAGTGGCAGCTGTGGCTGGCAATCTGACCTGCAGCTGAGTCTGTCATGCCACTATGAAGTTGGAAAAACTTATGTGGACATAGCCAGTGTTCAACTATTCTGATATGCCTGATGACATCAGTACCAACTCCCAAACATGGATGTCTCTCATATGTGTGCAAACACACAGACCTGCCCAACCTTCTATCAGTCTGACTGATACAAATTCATATGCTTCTGACACTCTAGGGTCCTTAGGTTATGCCTTATAGAGGCTGCAACTACACAGCACATTTACCACCCAGGTAGCTTAACCAAATCACTGTAATGTTGGTTTAAATGACACTTGATGGTAATCCAAATAAAATTTAATAATCCTGAACTGGAGGGACATGTACCCCTTCAGATAATATGACCATGTAGGCAAAACATGGGTCAGCTTAAACACCTGTGGATCAGAATGGGTAATAGTGGCTGGTTAGCTCAGTTGGTCAAAGTATGGTGCTAATAAGGGATAATAGATTGGCCTCAGACTACATGAAAAAAGACTTCTTGGTCCTTCCCACACCCCATCCTGCCCCCCCACACACAGTTATTCACAAGGGGCTGAATCTAGGACCCTGGATGGCATGGTTGAGGTTAACACCAAGGGTTGGCCTCATCCTGCTGCTTAGAGTCCAACTGACGGTAGCCTTAATTAAATGCTGTATGAGACAAACCGAACAGATTTTTATCCCTGCCTCTCTCAGCCAAGTTAATCAGAGTAGCCAATGGCATTGCATGTTCATGTGAAAATTTGTTAGGAACCAAAACAGTGTAGGACTGAGAGGTAAGACTGTTGGGAGAGACAGTCCTCCATGAGTCTCCTGTACTTCCCACACACCTTGCTGGGTATGCAAAAAAGGCAAAGCCCTTCCTGCACTTTACCTGAACCATTTCTGAGTTTGTACCAAGCAACCTTGAGAGATAAAGTAATATGTCTCTCCAGGACAAAGAGTAAGCTTCCTTACTGCTTGCTATAAAACAGTAGATTCAAGCCTGTTGTTCCTTAGCTGCAAGGAAACCCACTCTGTGTGCAGTCATCCATCAGAGCCCCTAGCATCATCCTGTGGGACTTGGGAGGCATGAAACACTGAAACCAATATACTAACGTTCATCCTGCATTCTGTGCCATGAATAATTAGTCCTTTATCTCTGACCCAGGAGTCCCGTGTCTTCTACCAGCACTCATGAAACAATAACAACCTAATTTATTAACTTCCAACTAGGGTAACTCTGATACTTTGTTAGCTTGCTTGCTTGCTTTTTGGTCAAAGTTTCATTGCTGACATCCCCTACACTAACTTTCTGCTCAGCAATACTAATTACATGGCAGTGGAAGGAAAGAAACAACCCTAGCACCTTAGGAGGGAATATCTTAGATGCCTAGAAGTGTAAAAACAAAAGAAACAAGAGAAAACATGGTGTAATTTGCTTTTCATTGGCCAAAACATAGGTTGACCAAACAAATGAACTTGTTTCAGATTACAATATTCCTCCTTCCAGATGGAGACTTTTTAAGCTTATCCAATAAAATTTGACTCCTGAAATTGACAAAATACAACATTTAAGAAAGTCTCTCCTCACAGAATGACCCCAGACCTGCTTTCTGGGGCCCCTCATCACCATCGGGGACACACGTTGTCCCTGCTCCAAAGAATGAAACTATATCCTTGTTAGAAATTTTCCCCTCAGCTCATGCCTGGAAATTATGCAGATTAGGAACTCAGACTTCAGGGAATTCTGTACCAAGAATTTGAAAAGCACAGTTTGGAAGCCAGATGAGACAAAACCTGCAAGACAAGAACACTGCTTCCTCCGACCCTAAAGAATCCCACTTCCACCCACCAGAGCGGAACGATTCCGTTTGGAGGCTGCACCTGGCCGGAGGTAACCACCAGAAACCTGTTTTCCTCCAGCGCGGCCCCGCCCCTCTTCCTGTGAATCTCTCCCCGGACCAATCAGAGGGCACATCCCTCCCCCCCAGTTGCTATGGTGCCCTCGGAGCCCCTCCCATCACTCACCAGACGTGCTGAGGCTCTTCCAGACGGTGGAATCGGGTGGCGAAGGACAGCAGCGTCACTAGGGCCAGCAGGGCCCACTGGCCAGCCGCCTCGAAGCGCCGTGAACCCTGAGCAGGCCGTCTGGGGCTCTGCGCTGCAGCCTCGGCGGCCATGTTAGGGCGCACGGTCCTAGCAGTCTGGAGCCCAGAGCGGCCCCTCCGGGGACGCAGCTCGGACCCTGCCAGGCCTCCGTCTACAGAAGGCGGCATCCTTCCCCACTTCAGGATCGCCCTCCGACCCGCAGGCACCTGGATCTTGCGAGCCTCCCCTCCGAGAAGCCACAGAGGGGCAGCTCGCGGTACCCTGGGAAATGTAGTTCCGTGCGCCGGCAGCGGGGCGCGGGGCCCCGGCCTCTGGGCTGGGCGGGTAGTACAGTCGCAGCCCCGGCCGCTAGGAGGCGGCTAGTGGCGCAGAGCATGACGGAGCGCGAAGGCGGGCCTGGCCCGGCTGGGAGAAAAAAGCTCAGGGAACTGCAATTCCCAGCCGCGCCGGGTGTAGGGGCGTGGCGGCAAGACGGGGCGAGCTAGAGGAGACCGTGAAGATCATTCTAGTCCAACCCCTCCCTTTGCCAAGACGAAAGCCTAGGGGCTGACGTGTCGGGCTCTCACAGGCCTCAGTCATCGACGCGTCCGGAGAGTCCCAGGCACGAAATTTTCTAACCTGGAAGAGGGGTCGCCCGAAGTGCGAGATGCAAGCGGGGAAGGTCTGTGCCGCGCATCTGAGTAGAGGGGTGTCGCTTAGACTTAATTCCGTGTGTAGCGGGGGATGGGGGTCGTGGGAAAGGTGAGTGGCTGGGCTCCCCCTCCAGTTCGGACAACGTACTACTCCCAGCATGCAGTGCGCTCCCTGCTCCTCTCTGCTCTGCACCTGCGCGCTGGGTTTGTGGCTCAGAGAAGAGTGGGCTGAGGCGACGTACCCTCGTGGGGTATGGTGGGTAGGCATAGGTCGCTGTACCCACGTGCTTCACCTGCCTCTCCCTATTCCGTCTACTAGGGCTTCCAGACATCGACCCTCGCCTGTCTCTTCTGCACAAACCCTGCGTGCCCCTTTCCCAGCTGGCCTGACAGGTCCTAAAAACATACGGTTTTCCAGGGTCGCTTGCATTTTGAGAGAGCACTTTTAAGTCATCACAGTCACTTGGGGAGCTTCTCAGTCCCGCCCTAGATGCACCGATCTCTGGAGGAAGGGTCCCAAGAATCTGCATGTTTAAAGTGACCCATATGAGCCTTATTAAAGTTTGAGAACCACTGTTGTAGCTCAGAGGAGGGTGGCAACCACATCAGGTGTGATACAGCATCACTTTAATAATGTATAGGCCTGCCACTCCCAAATAGAATTTTAGGAGAGTTTCTCTAAATTGTGTGTTAGAGATGGTTTTAAAATAAAATCTGCTGTAGTGCTCAGAACTCACCTTAGAACTGGAAACAAAATTCCTCCAGGAGTGGTGATGAGATGGCTATTGTCTTGCCAATGGGTTTCAGCCCCAAGCAAGTTCGCTGTGGATTCAATGTTACCAAAGAAAATGACAGCAAAACGTTCTTGTGGTGAAAGGGTTATACCCAACTTTATTTCCACGGTGGCAGGTCAATCACTAAAATCCTGTTCACTCAGAGCAAGTCTCATACAGCAAGCCGTTCTCTGCCTCTAGGCCCGCACAGCAGTCTTCTGGGCCCCTCTGCCAGTACAGCCGTCCTCTGGGCCTCTGCTCTGCTCTCCTGCAGCCTTGCAGTCATGCCACCACGTCGCCCAGAGCACTGGGCGGAGCTCTTTGTATAGCGTCAGTAGCAAAGTATTGCCCACACGTGTAGTGAGCTAGCCGACCAGGGCCAGGTGAGAATCCTGGGCACAGGAACTTTCATTTTATCCACACTACTCTTTCTTTACTTGGGCTTAAAATTTAGCTTTATAAGTGCAAAAAGGAACATGGTGTGGTTTATAGTTATCTTTGGTAAGAATAGGAACTGCTGTCCATTCCATCTACAGATGGCCCATAATTAGGAAAGCTGAGGGCAGTGGCATTTAAGTGACTATGATCAACCTTAGTACAGGTCAAAGGTATAACATTTAGTAATTAGATAAGGCATTTCTTCAAGGATTCTAAGCTAATGTCTGCAGTTCTCTAGTGGTCTCATCCCTCACCAGCAGTCCCTCTCTTGCCCCAGGGAACCCTTCAGCCTGACCATGTACCTCCCAATAGGGTACATCTGATTGGGTTGACTTAACTTCTCCCCTTCCAAGAACACTGCTATCACCTGCCCTCTGCCAGAACCATCTTCCCTTTTCCACAAAAAGGTGCCTTTAATACAGAATGGAAATCCTGGGCACAGGAACCAACTTGGACGGGCCTGGGTTCCTGCTCCGTGCCCTTGACTACCTAGAAGTTCGTAGTTCAGGTGTGAAAGCAGGGTCACATAGCAGCCTGGTGTGCTGGGGGTGCAGAAGGAAGAGGGAACTTGGATGAAATGTCTAGTCAGAGGGGTGGTATACAGGGGTAATCTAATAAATTTTATTGAGTTCTTTCTTATCCATATGGATAAACATGTGTCTGCTGGAAGATTCAAGAGTGCTAATTACTGGTAACTCCTGAGTCCTACTTTGAAATGTTGGTTGCCCAAGAAGCACCAGAGAAGTTAACAAGAGTCCCTTAAACTTTAGAGGAGAGGTCACACATTCAGCAGGCAACCTCCAGGTCCCTCAAGGTAAAAAAAATGAGGGAAGTGGGCCAGGTAGAGGCCAGAGCAGATCAGAGTGGGCATGCCCTGACTGAAGGGGCCATTAATCTGCTCCAATCATTGTTGCTACGCAGGAGCCCTGTCCACTATCTCCAGATATTTTAAGAAAACAATAGGATTTGTACAGGAAGCATCCCAATCTTTTAATTTGGCAACTAATTGAAACATTTTTAAATTAAAGAGTAGACCAAATAGAAAACTGCCGTGCTGCCAGATGGGGACCTCAGCTTTGGGGCCAATGATATCCCCCAGTTATTTTTGCGAGACCAACTGAGATCCTGGAGGACTGGTGGGTGGGCATCAAAGCATCAAAGAGACGGGAACCAAAAGCATCAAAAAATTAGAATTCCTAGTCTTTCTGCTACTGCTGGAAGGAATTAAGCTATCATTTTAGAGCAACCCTTCATTTTACAAATGAGGGAGCTGAAGACTAGGGAAAGCAGAGATCTGTCCAATCTAGTTCCCGCAGTGGGACTAGATCCCAAGCATGCCAGCTCCCAGCCTGCACTGTACTGCCCCACATGCACTACTGCTTGTCTGTAGTGGCTGGCCTGTCTGCCCTGGACACCAAACCTGGCTCCCCCAGGAGCATAAAAACTTCCCACAAGTTGGAAAGAGACGCCCTTTCTGACCAGAGCCGAAGTTCCCCTGACGCCTGCCTAGCCCAGGTTCCCCATTGGCTCATGGGATCCACCCCTCCAGGGCACCTCCCTCTGCCCTGCAGCTCGTGAGAAAGGGACATTCCTTGAGAGGCTGAGGGTCATCACAGCACCATGACTGAGTCTGGCAAGGTAAGGAAGGCACCTACAGGCTGGTGGCCCCTTTTGGGGCCCCTTGGACCTCAGGAAGGCATGGCAGTACAATTTGGAGCTGAGGGACCCCACACGACTCCCAGGGCCTCTGACCCAGAGAGCTCTGAATCTGGCCAGAGTTGCCCAGACACAGGCCTGGGGAAGGAGGCCCAGCGGGATGGGAAGAAACAGTGCTGGCTTGGAGTCCCTGGCTGGGGGCCTTGCCTCTTCTCCAGTGGGCTCCTGGGGTGGAGAACCCACCAAGATGGATTCATAGGCATCCTTGTCCTCTCTCTCCACAGCCCATCCTCTATTCCTATTTCCGAAGCTCCTGCTCATGGAGAGTTCGAATTGGTAAGAACCATGCCCACACCAAGAGCCTGGGTGGGGTGGGATCAGGTGGGAGGCACCCTTGGTGAAAAGCTGGCCTGGGACAGAAGGGGTACTCTGCCAGACAGGGTACCACCCACAGCAGCCAGCATCTGCAGTCTCTGGAGCCCCCAGCCTAGAAGGACACCTCCACCTAGGAAATCCAAGAGGTGTGTGGGGATGGCAGAAAGGGAGGGTTGTTTTCTCTCCCAGGCCTACCACCTCTCCCACACTGCTCTCCAAAGCCCGTTAGCAACCATGCTTAAAACAGGCTCAGAAAATCCAGAGGTCCTAGGTAACTGGCAGGGAACAGCTGGCCTTCCTCAGTGCTTATCTTTTTTGATCAAGCAAATTAAACAGAACTGGCCAGTGTCAACCGAGGCATCGGGAAAGCAGAAACTGTGGCCCTTTGGTTTAGTCCTTATTTGACCCTTCCCTCCTCCCCCAGCTTAACTTAGCCCTTGGCAAAGATCAAAGCTGTAGCAACTCACTCTGAAGAACTGTGCTGACTGCTTTTATGTGCATGATTCCTTTTAAACCTGACAGCCCTCAGAGGGAGGTACCTTTACTGTCCCTGCTGTACATGTGAGGAAACTGAGGCAGAGGGAGGTTAAATAAGTTGCCCACAATTAAATAGCTTGGTGACAGGCAGAGCTGGAATTTGAACCAGCTAGTCTGACTCCAGAGTCCATGTTCTTAACTGCTACGCTATGCTGCCAGTCAAATGAGGAAACAGGCACAAAGGTTCATTAAGTTATTTGCCCAAGGCCAAACAGCTAGGAAATGGATGATACAATTTGAACCCAGGCAGCCTGCCTATGGGAGCCTGGGCCTAACTGGGAAGCCTACCACCAGGACCCTCCGCCATCCCACAGTCCCTTGGGATTTGCTGGAATTAGCAGGCAAGAGCCCTGGAGTGCCAAAGGAAATATGTCTCCAGGAAGACACCTTCCTGGGCCCAGAGCCACTTCCCTAGCTGGGCCAGACCAGAACAGCATGAGGGCTGGCACTGTAGGGCCTGCACGATTGGCCTCTCCTGCCTGGAAGACCAATTCCACCCTCTGGAGTAGAGATGGTCAGCCGTGTTCCCTAGGCTCTCTTCAGATGTGTCATCCTCCTCCCCTCACCCCTTTGCCCATCCATGTCCAGGACCAGCCATCACCATAGTTTAATGCACATGCGTGCATACACACACAGTCTCCACCATGGTTGACCGAGTGTTTTCACCCTCACCTGGCATGGGGAGATTATCAAAGCAGACGGAGAGGAAATCTGGTCACTCTGTCACAACAGATGCTCTGAGGCCACCAAAGAGCCCTGATGCCTTGCTTTGAATCTGCAGTAAACAGCCCCGAGAGCAAAGAAAATGGGTTAGAAAGGGATTCTTCTCTAGACAGAAAGCGTGTGCTTTGTGGTCACCTGAGCACCTTCTCTGGGCCCCTAGATGCGTTCATGAGGGAATCATTGCATGTCTCCAACAATTCAGCTCTGCTCTCCACTCGGGACAGAAATGAATAGGCCACTTCCCTGCTGTCTTCCAGAAGCACACAGGGTGCCAGGGCATGCACCTCCACAGCACCCCCCGGGGGCATGAGGGCCCTAGTCGGGGTGTGGAGAGTAAAGCTGCAAGAGGTCAGGGCCAAGAGAGGCAGAGAGCATCATGGAGCTGGGGTGGTGGAGTGGGTGGTGACCAGGGAAGCTGGAAAGGGGGATAGAGCAAGCTGGGCCTTGACCACCCAGCAGTGTGGAGCAAGAATCCTCCCCCACAGGCTCATGTCACCCTTGGAAGCATAGGCAGAGGTATCCCCTGACTGCTGTCTGATCTCTCTCCTAGCTCTGGCCTTGAAAAGCATCGACTATGACACGATGCCCATCAACCTCATAAAGGATGGAGGGCAGCAGGTAAGGAAGCCACCCCCAGCTCATGATGTGGGAACTGGAGGGCCTTGAAGAGGGTCCTGGCAAGGGGTATCGACTTCTGCCTCCAAGAGATGAACCTGCTGGCTCCCCTTTGTGGGACTAGGTGACAAGCTGTGCAGCAAGAGGAGGCAGGGAAGCACCTAGGTTCCCGGCTCTGTACCACAGCCTGGCTTCTCAGTGCCTGACTCCAGGAGGATGGGTGGCACATGGGCCTTTGCTCCATGCTGGGCCTTGATGGCCACTGTGAGATGCAAGGAAAAGCACACAGCCAGGCCATTGGCATGAAGCCTGTAGTTCAACAGCCACTCGGGGTTGGGATACTGCATGGATCCTCCACGTGTTCCCCTGGGCCTAGGAGCCAGAGCCTTCCCCAGGGGAGGAAGGTGTGGATGGGCAGCAGGCCTGGGGTCTTCCTGCTCATCTTCTTCTACTTCAGCTAACTCAGGCCAGGCCTCCCAGACCACCAGGGCCTTGTCTCCACAGTTCTCTGAAGAATTCCAGGCTCTGAATCCCATGAAGCAAGTGCCGGCCCTGAAGATTGATGGGATCACCATCAGCCAGTCAGTGAGTGCAGGGCCCGGGAGGCCCCTCTCGTGGTGCCCTGAATAAGAGGACCTCATAGCTCTTCCTGGACTGTGTATGGCCAAGAGCCTAGCACTCAGTAGGGATGCAGTATTTATCAGAGGAAGGTCAGTTGTTCTGGGAAGTGAAGGGAGGGGAACCAAGCTCTGCAGGACAAGGGTGGAAAAAGAGCTCCTCTCTGGGGAGCTTCTTGGCTTCCCAGGGCTTGGCAAGGAGGGTGAAGGCAGCAGAGGCGCTGGGAGACGAGGGAGGGAGAAGTTTGCTGGCTTTGTCCACTCTGATCCAGGGGTCCCCAGCCCTCACTGCTCCCCTCTGGATAGCTGGCCATCATTGAGTACCTGGAGGAGATTCAGCCCACTCCACAGCTCCTGCCTCAGGACCCAAAGAAGAGGGCCCGCGTGCGCATGATCTCCAACCTCATCGCTGGCGGCATTCAGCCCCTGCAGGTGGGGCTCTTGTGCACATGCGCCCTTGCACACCTCTCCTACTGGTATCCTCTCACATGCTCTTACCGTTAAACCCTGGCAAGCTGACTGCGGAGAGCCCACAGCAGAGTGCCCAGCTTGGGGGTGGAGGTGGCAGGACAGGGAAGGACTCTTGGGTTCAGACCTGGACCTGTGGCAAATTGGAGAGGGATCCCAGAAATCATCCACTCCACTGGGTCCCCACCCACATTCTGAGAAGTCTGGGGTTTCCAAGGACGGGTCCACAGGTGCTGGAGGAGGGAGAAGGATGGGGCGAAGCGGCGCCAGTGCCCAGAGCGGCCTTCCTCTCACTGTTCCACATCATAGTTTGGGATTCACATAAGATTTTGTTTAAAATGTTTTCACCAGTAAAACTACAAAATAAGTATTAAAACAATTTATTTGTGCTAAGCTCTGACTTGGCAAATAAGGAAATAGCTCCAGGAAAGTAAAGTGACTTTGCTGAGGCACTCAGCTAAGAATGGCAGAGCAAGGACAGAGCCCAGGGCCCCTGACGGTGCCCCTGTGTCCCCTACCCCCATGTCACTTTGTCTTTTTTAGCAAAGGAAGTTGATTGAATAGACAGGAATCCCCACTTTGTAGCTGAGGGAACTGAAGCCCAGAAGTAAAATGGCTCCAGGGGTACAAGGATGGAAGTAGAGTCCAAATCTCCTGAAATCCAGTCCTGCTGCTCCTCCCCATTCAGCTACTATTGCCCTTCCTCTCCTTACAGCGACCATGTAAGGGAGAAACACTGGGTGCAGGGGAGATAGGCCTTGGGTTGTGGCCACACCTGTCACAGCCATGGCAATGCCTTGTGCCCCCACCCTTGCACATGTCTGCCAGCATCACAGGCTTCCAGACTACAGGGGCCACTGGGGCAACCTGGGAAGGTGGCTGCTGGAATCACGACCTCCTTGCAGCCTCAGGCAGGAGGAGTCTGGTGGACCCTGAGGGCACAGATGTACAGCCAGGGGCAGGTGGGAACTAAGTTTCCCTGACAGGGCTTGACTGAGTGGGTAAGGCCAGCCTAGCTCTCAAAGCCAATCACAGATTTTCCTTGGGCTGCACAGAACCTGTCTGTCCTGAAGCAAGTCGGGCAGGAAAACCAGCTGACCTGGGCCCAGAAGACCATCAATTCTGGCTTTAATGGTGAGTCCTTACCCCTGTGAGCTGCCCCAAGGGGACCTCTCAGAGTGGTGGCTCTCTTACCCAGGTCCCTGGGCATTTGCAGTAACCTCCAGACCCTTTGGTCTTGACAGAGGCATGGGTGAAGATAGACAGCAGGCAGGGTGGTGTCTAAACCTGGCCTCACCCTCTGGCACTTGTGGGAACCGCAGTACCCGAGGCCCACCGCCCTTTGCAGCTGGATGGCCCAACTTCTGCTTTACTGTCCACCCCATCCAGAAAATGCAGGCCAGCGAGTGCCAGTGCATCAGTGTGAGAGCCACAACCTTGGCCAGGGGCAGGTCTTGTCCCCCGTGAGCTGTGAGAGAGGGGATGGCCACTGGACTTGAGGAACCCAGGGGAGCATCATCTCACCCCCGGGCTCCCATCAACCCTCTCCAGATCTGGTTGGTTGCCACATTCCCTCCAGCACACATGGCCCGGCCTGTCACTCAGCTGCCCATTTCAGAACTAAGGAGGCCCAGGTCCAGAAGGGCTGATATCTCCTTTCTGTGTCAAGTAAGATGATTCATGTGGCCTCCCCACAGCCCTGGAGCAGATCCTGCAGAGTACGGCAGGCAAGTACTGTGTGGGAGACGAGGTAAGCCCTCCCGAGCGTGCCCACAGCAGCCTCCTCCCTCTTCGACTCAGCCGTCTCCCTCCACCCCGTGGCAGGTGCCACTCAGCTTCCTGAGGAGGCATGGTGGGGGACCAAGGTGGCCTTCTCTTTGCCAGGCAAAAGGTAGCTCATGGGGCGCTTCTCAGCTCCCTCCTGGTCACCTGCCTCAAGAGGAAGTGAGTTTCTCAATCCTGAGGGTACAGCAGCTGAAGCCCTCGTCTCTGAAATGAGGTGGTCCAGGCTTCAGATGAGGGGTTAGACTAGAGAGTGTCTCCATTCCCTCCCAATTCTGAGAGCCTAGGGTTCAGGTGTCCTTGATTCCTCCAGGCTAAGGCCCTGGCCCTGTGGTAATTCTGGCCCCAGGGGCCCCCTGCCTCACCCTGAGGGGTGTTTTCCTGCTGGGAGCCCTCAGTCAGGCCTGGATGGCAGGTTTAACAGGCACAGTGACACCCGCTGAGACATGCAGACCTCTGGCCACCCAGAGCTGGTTGTCAAGGCAGCTGGAGCACAGCCTGGGAAAAGCACATCAGCTCTGAGGACGGACCTAGATGGGCCCAGGGGAGACAAGGAGGGGTGGGCAGTGGGGGTGGGGAGGAGGAGCCAAAAGCTGATGGGAACATCAAGGGCTGGCACCCCAGTACAGGTGCCAGGGGACACACCCAGCCCTGCCTGTGAATCAGGGGTGCACACCTGATGCACACCCACCCAACCCTTTCAGGTGTCCATGGCTGATCTCTGCTTAGTGCCTCAGGTGGCAAATGCTGAAAGGTAAGACAGCTCCCCACCCTCCTTCCTCCTGGCTCCTCCCCTCTAAATGCTCAGCCTTCCATTCAGGCCCTGACTTCAGCTACAGAGGTAGCATGTCATGCAGACTCTCCCCAACTGCTAAGGAGCCCCCTGGGCCAGAGCATGCCAGCCACTGCGGCCTGGAAGAGACAGTGGAAGTGATCAGTGAAACGCCCCCTCCCATGCCCACTGCTGCCCAGGTGACCCTGCAGAGCTCCTGCTCCTAAGAGGAGGCAGCTCACTGGTGGGCGCTCCTAAGAAGAAACCTACCCAGAAGCCTGCTGTCCCCAGATGTAGGGTGTCTGTACCCAGCAGTGAGCTCTGCGTGTGCCTTCCTCCATCAGCCCTTCAGTAAGGCACCTCTCTGTGGAAGGCATTGCACTGGGCACCATTAGGGATGCGGGAGTGTATGACACATTCCCTGCCCCTGAAAATCCTGTGACATGAGTGGAGAGAGAATTGGTATATATAATGCCTAGCACTGTGCCTCACACATAGTAGGTTCTCAGTAAAGAGCCATTGCTTGGAATAGGACAGCAGGTAACAGATGCCAGACAATACCACACAGGACCTACCCATCCCTAGAGAGCCACCTGTGAATAAGCTCCCCTGTGTGGCAGGGTCACCCTCCTTGCCCTTCCTGGCCAGCCCCAGGGGCCTTCTCTAGCCCTGTCTCTGTGCTTCCTTGGCCGCCACAGGGCTGTCTCCCTGTGCCCATGCAGACCTTGGCTTAGATGGGTGTTCCTCTACCACAGGTTCAAGGTGGATCTCACTCCCTACCCTACTATCAGCCGCATCAACAAGACACTGCTGGCCTTGGAGGCTTTCCAAGTGTCTCACCCCTGCCGGCAGCCAGACACCCCACCTGAGCTGAGAGCCTAGCTCTCAAACCTGGCCCCTTGGTTTGGGAGCAGGGAGGAGGCGCAGGAACAAAAGCTGGGTGGACTGAACAGGCCTGGGAACACCAAGCTTTAACTGGAGAGGCAAGAGACTTGTACCCCCAGCCCTTGAACCTCAAGTCTAGCTCTAGATCTGCCTTCCCACTCAGCCTCTTTCTGCCTCAGTCCCCCATCTGTGAAATGTGGGCAGGGTGGGATGGGAGGATGCTGGGAGGAAGAGAGGCAGGAACGTTACCTACTGTCTCTGTCACGGGGCAGTTACAAAGGTGAAGGAAGAATATAGGCTAAATGCCTGGCAGTTTACCCAAAAGCCTGAGCGCTTCCACACCCCCTCTACTGTACCTGACTCCAAAGAACGCCCACACTGAAATTTGATAATTAAACTGAAGCCAAGGCCTCCAGGTTGTTTTGTTAAGGTGAGCTGGGTTTCAGAAGATGAACACCTTTTCTAGCTGGAATGCCCCTGTGTCTGGACCAGGAGAGGAAGTCAGCCAGCCTCTTGACCACCCTGTGGTAGGCCTGGCCCCTGGGACCTAAGGGCAAAGAAGAGAAATAAGCCCAAAAGTCTCCTGAGAGAATCAGATAAGATCCAGAAGAGAAGAGATGTAAGAAGCAGGGAAGAAAGCATTTGGTGACCAGCTGAGTCCTCAAGGCTGGGGATGGTACCATGGTGAAGTGTCCCACTGCAGCACTGAGAGGGACCCTGGCCCTCTCCTCCAGGCCCCCACCTTCAGGGCAGCATTCTCTGGACCAGACCCAGGATTAGGCACTTGGAATAAATCCAGTCCTGAGTGGTCCTGGGAACGGGAGGCAGGCTCCTCCGTGGGCAGTGTGAACGGCTGCTAACTAGGCTAGCTCAGATCAACCAGATTAACAATTGGCCTTGGGGTCCCTGTTGGAGTGAAACAAAATGACCTTTGTGTCCCACACCTGAGATTTCATTTCCCCTGCATGGCTGAGGTTCAAACAGGGATGGTTTAAATGTGTCTGATTCGAATGGAAGCCACTTTTCTCAGCCATGAGTCCCTTTTCTTCATCCCCAATCCCAGGGCACCTGAAATTCTCCCCTCTCACCAAGCTCCTTTGTGGTGTCTCATCTCTTAAGTGATTTGGGCTCCAGGCTTTAGAATGACCGAAGTGAGCCACTCTTGTTCCTGATGTGAGTTTGTCCTAGCAGAGCCAGAAAGAAGCACAGGAAGGTAGGTGAGACACAGCAGTGATGAGGGAGGCTTGCCTGGCTGGACAAAGTTCACCTGGGCTCTCTCCAAAAAACCTTTACCTGAGATGAAAGACTGAGCTCCTCAGCCCCAGGGTCAGGAATCATGACCTGATTCAGACATTTGAAATTGAAGGTGATCAAAGCTCCTGTGGATTTTAAAGACAGAATGAACTCAGGGGAAAGGAGGGTGGCCCCACACCTCAAGCCATGCTCCTACAGGGATCAGCTAGGAACAGCAGGCGAGCCTCAGGGGCTGGGCGTTGACCAGATGGGGCACCGCTGCCACTTCCCAGGCATTCAGGTGGCAGCTGGCTGTGCCTTTGGGGGCCTAGATGAAAAAAAGATTTCCAACACTGCTGAGGTTACCAGGCGCTCCCACCCCTTCCTCTCCCAGCCTCGCCTCCAGGCAACAGACAAGCCCAAGAGACTTGGAGGAAATGAGAGAACTAGATAGAACCCATATCTAAGATGAGAAACAAAAAGAGACAACCTGAGACAACTCCCCTGCCCTGAATGATTCTAGAGAGAACTAGGTACAGTGTGGGGGCTGGTGGGGCAGGGGTGGGGACTGGGATTTTTCCTAGAAGAAAACCATCTGGTGATTGTCTTACTCCAGCTAGCACGGGCTGGGCATTGGCTGTGTGGCTGTGCAAGTGGAAATAGCAGACGTGGTCCCTGCTCTTACTGAGCTTATGTCCCTTTACTTACTCCTGGAAACTTAACTGGCCAACTTGAATGCTACTACTCAACATTGTGGGCTTGTTGCCTATCTGTTTGTCTGTCCTGATCCAAGATGAGAGTTGACATATTTTAACTCAGGTCTCCTGCTAGATGGTATCAGAATATTAACCTGCTTAATCTGGGACTCCATCAGCCATCCTAAAACTGGTGGCAAAAGCTTAAAGGATTTTAAAGAAATCTAAATCACATTAAAAAGGTGATACAGCCTCTGTTATCAAACTTGTTATCAAACCATCCCTCATCTAATGCACAAAGCTCATTTTACATATTTTTCTCATAGTTCCCATATTTCCAGGCCTCTGGTTCAACAGGAGCTTTGTGATAATGTGTCCAGTGTAAGGTGAAAATCAGCTGTGTAGCTGGGGAGGGCAGAGAACAAATGCCAAGGCTTTTCCTCTGGGCTCAGAAGAGATCCTTGGAGTCTGTGACGTTTCTGAGGTCTCCTATCTCACTGGGTTTCCCGCAACCCCTATGCCCAAACCCAGGCAAACTTATCCTTCCCTGAGAAACAGAAATGTTTTTCTTAGACAAGCCAAAGAAACTCACCAAGCTCCCTTGAGGTGACTCAACTGGGAAGTGCTGGGTCCTTGCAAGCGTCTCCACGTTGATATGTGTGCCACCCAGAGACAGTAACCTTTGTGACTCTCAACTGCACTGGCTTTAGGAGGCTAGTAGTCCATCTTCTTACCTCATAATGGTTTTGTAAAGGAGATATTCGTATTTTAAAGCAAGAACCTGACCTGTGGGGAGTCTACACACAGGCCATAGCAATGCAAGGTGGTCTCAAGGTCAGGGCTGGGAACCACCCTTACTGCCTTCTTCCCCCAGAACCAAGGAGACAGCCTCAGCTCTCATGGGCCTGCAGCAGCTTTTCTGGTGTCTCCTGTTGGCCTCAGGCATGGAGGCTCTGAGGAAGTGAGGGAATGGGGAGATGAAGGGGGAGGGCAGAGTGAAGGCAGGCCCAGGGAGCCACCAGCTCAGGATCAACTGAGGGATGGAAAAGAAGTGTGTTGGGGTGTGGAAGACAGTGGGGTGAGTAGAGGTTCTGGCCTTACTCGATGACCACAGCTCATGAGAACGGAGAGCAGTCTTGTCTGGTGTCTAGGCCTGCAGTTTTGAGTCCGACTGAGGCTATTGTGCGTTCCAGCCATGGGGATAGCTGCCTGCCTTGGGAATGTGGAGACCTGCTAGTGTGCTGGCTTCAGTCCCTCTCCATAGGGGAGGGTTAACCCTCCTTCAGGAACCTGTGGCTGGCCACATGGGAGAGCAGAGAACCCTCTCCTCTAGTCCCAGAGGAACGTAGCTGTGCCCTGAGCTGTAAAGAATGCAGGATTCCTAAACCATCTTGCCTGTGTGAGAGCAGTTCCCTCAAGTTCTTCTGGGGACACACTCCTGACCCATCTGTTAACCTACTAACAAGGTGACTAACTAGCCTTGCTCCGTAAGGAAGTGTCAAATTAAAACGTGTCCTTCCTGTACAGCTGGCTACTCCCCACCCCAACCCATCCCTGTTTCTTTCCTCTTTTGGGGCACCCTAGATCACAAAGGAGCATATATTTCCCCAGGTGCACAGGCTTTTCTCTAGAGCTTTGAGGCTTAGCAATAATTAATTTTGTATAAAAGTAGTTTTGAAAACTACCCGCTCTGTGATTCCATCAAGTTTGCAAATAAATTCCTATTTTCAGGGGTCAGATACATCGATCAATCCAAAACCATCAGCTACTTAGGAGATATTTTCAGTAAGGGCTTCTCTTCAAAGGTTGAGTGGGTGGTAAAAGTCCAGTCCTTCATTCCCATATCAGCTGTCAGAACTATGAAGAACAACCAGCAGACACCTGGGCCTGGTGAGGCCACAGGGAGACCTAAGCCACAGTCTGCCCACAGATGGAGTGGCCATGGTAGATGAAGAACAGATACTGGAAGGCTTGGTCACTGGTAATTAGCTGCGGAGGGTCTTCCAACTCTATGATAACAGTAAGTCCTGGCAAACACTTCAGAAGCATGAAAGCAGGAAGGAAGCACTGCTAGGAAATACTTGAGAGCAAAGCAAAATATGTAGGATTATGTTCCAGAGCAATTTTACATATCCATTAAGGAAAGTAGGAGATTTATTGGGCAAGCAGGTGGACACATATTAATAAGATAAGCACTCATTTTATCAGCTTCTCCTAACTTTTAAACCTAACTTATTTAGCTCTGGATCCCAAGGTCACAAGCAGGCATCATTGCACTTTGGGAGAACAGATGAACTAAGCTGGCTGCAGAGTTTAGCCAGAACCTCATGGGTTAAAAAGGTCAGGCTGAATCTGAACTGCCTTGCATGAGTGGGATTATATAATCCTGAACTATGTCAGGATCAATATGACAGATAGGAGTGCCTAAAAGTTAAAAAATAATCTTCAGTATCTTATGTGTTAGCAGTGATATACTATATATTCAGCATACCTGAACTTAGGTAGCTATATGTAGTCTGCCTGGGCTTTTTATTTTTGATTCTGGTGTAGTTTGGTGAGCAGATTTTATTCACTTAGCTCACAGGTATTTCAGATCTCTTCCTCCTTTAGACATCAACCTCTAAAATATATGGCAAAGGAAGGCAGAGTAAGATCTAACAGATGCATCTTAGAACCACAGACCTCACTGAAGATAGTATTTAAATGATAGCCCTTCCTGCTCGGATCTGAGCCCTTCTCATTCTGTAGTAGATACCAGGGATGTGCACAGGCAGCATTTTAAGAGAGGTCAGAGGTATCAGGGGTCATTTTTGTAAATGAAAACAGGGTGAATTAATATCAACTAGACTGTGTTCATGATTACATTGGTGTCCAAAGGACTGGTTCCAGAGGAAAAAAGATGGGGGCATGAGAAGTGAGGTGCAAATCTCCTCCCCAAACCACACATATTAGGAAAATACAGCAAATACAGCTATTCCTAAAAGAGTGACCAGAAATAAGCAGTCAAGGGATACACAGAGTACAGAATATGACAACATATAAACAGGGAGGGAGGAAGAAAAAGAAAGAAAAAAAAGAATCTTCAGATTGTGTTTACAGTAGCATAAGTGAGTTAAGTTAGACTGTTAGACAGTAAAGAAGCTGCCTTTGAACCTTTGGTAACCACGAATCCAAAGCCTGCAATGGCAAATAAGTACATATCTGTTGATAATCATCCTAAATGTAAATGGACAGAATGCACTCATCAAAAGACATTCAGTTACAGACTGGATAAAAAAACAAGATCCATCTATATGCTGCCTACAAGAGACTCATTTCAAGCCAAAAGACATACACAGACTAAAAGTGAACGGATGGAAAAAGATATTTCATGCAAACAATAGGGAGAAAAAAGCAGGAGTTGCAATACTTGTATCAGATAAAATAGATCTCAAAACAAAGAAAGTAACAAGAGACAAAGAAGGATATTGTATAATGATAAGGGGTCAGTCCAACAAGAGGATATAACCACTATAAATATCTATGCAACCAACATAGAAGCACCCAAATACATATAACAAATACTAACAGAATTAAAGGAGGAAATAGAATGCAATGCATTCATTCTATGAGACTTCAACACACCATTCACTCCAAAGGACAGATCCACCAGAGAGAAAATAAGGAGACAGAGGCAATGAACAACACATTAGAACAGATGGACCTAACAGACATCTATATATAACACTCCACCCAAAAGCAGCAGGATACATTCTTCTCAAGGGCACATGGCACCTTTTCCAGACTAGATCACATACTAGACCACAAAAAGAGCCTCAGCAAATTGAAAAAGATTGAAATTGTACCAACAAACTTCTCAGATCACAAAGGTATAAAACTAGAAATAAATTGTACAAAGAAAACAAAAAGGCTCACAAACACATGGAGGCTTAACAACATGCTCCTAAATAATGAATGGATCAATGACCAAATTAAAACAGATCAAGCAATATATGGACACAAATGAAAATGCCCCAACTTCTGTGGGGCACAGTGAAGGCAGTTCTAAGAGGAAAGTATATAGCAATTCAGGCCTATTTAAAGAAGGAAGAGCAACCCCAAATGAACAGTCTAAATTCACAATTATTGAAACTGGAAAAAGAACAAATGAGGCCGAAAGTCAGTAGGATGGACATAATAAAGATCAGAGAAAAAATAAATAAAATTGAGAAGAATAAAACAAAGAATTAATGAAACCAAGAGCTGGTTCTTTGAGAAAATAAACAAAATAGATAAACCCCTAGCCAGACTTATCAAGAAAAAGAGAATCTACCCACATAAACAGAATCAGTAATGAGAAAGGAAAAATCACTATGGATACCACCAAAATACAAAGAATTATTAGACAATACTATGAAAAATTATATGCTAACGAATTACCTAGAAGAAATGCACAACTTTCTAGAAAAATAAAACCTTCCAAGACTGACCCAGGAAGAAATAGAAAATCTGAACAGACCCATTACCAGCAATGAAACTGAATCAGTAATCAAAAAACTACCCAAGAACAAAATACCTGGTCCAGATAGCTTCACCACTGAATTTTATCAGGCATTTAAAGAAGACCTAATACCCATTCTCCTTAAAGCTTTCCAAAAACTAGAAGAGGAGGGAATACTTCCAAACTCATTCTAGGAGGCCAGCGTCACTCTAATACCAAAACCAGGCAAAGACACCACAAAAAAAGAAAACTACAGACCAATATCCCTGATGAGCATAGATGTAAAATCCTCAGCAAACTGGATTCAAAATACATCAAGAGGATCATACATCATGATCAAGTGGGATTCATCCCAGGGATACAAGGATAGTACAACATTCAAAAATCCATCAACATCATCCAATACATCAATAAAAAGGACTAAAATCACATGATCATCTCAATAGATGCTGAAAAAGCACTCAACAAAATTTAACACCCATTCATGATAAAAACTCTCCACAAAATGGGTATAAAGGGCTAGTACCTCAACATAATAGAGGCCATATATGACAAGCCCACAGCCAACATCATACTTAACAGTGAAAATTTGAAAGCTTTTCCTCTAAGATTGGGAACAACACAAGGATGCCCATTCTCCTCACTTTTATTCAGCATAGTACTGGAGGTCTTGGCCATGGCAATCAGACAACACAAAGAAATAAAAGGTATCCAGATTGGTAAGGAAGAAGTTAAACTGTCACTGTTTGCAGATGACATGATACTGTACATAAAAAAACCCTAAAGACTCCACTCCAAAACTACTAGAACTAATATCTGAATTCAGCAAAGTTGCAGGATACAAAATTAATACGCAGAAATCTGTTGCATTCCTATACACTAATGATGAACTAGCAAAAAGAGAAATCAAGAAAACAATTCCATTCACAATTGCATCAAAAAGAATAAAATACCTAGGAATAAACCTAACCAAGGAAGTGAAAGACCTATATCCTTAAAACTACAAGACAGTCTTAAGAGAACTTAAAGACAACACTAATAAATGGAAATACATCCCATGCTCTTATGTAGAAAGAATTAATATTGTCAAAATGACCTTCCTGCCTAAAACAATCTACAGAGTCAATGCAATCCCTATCAAAATACCAACAGCACTCTTCAATGAACTGGAACAAATAGTTCTAAAATTCATATGGAACCACAAAAGATCCTGAATAGCCAAAGCAATCCTGAGAAGGAAGAATAAAGCAGGGGGGATTACACTCCCTAACTTCAAGCTCTACTACAAAACCACAGTAATCAAAACAATTTAGTACCGGCACAAGAACAGAGCCACAGATCAGTGGAATAGAATAGAGAGCCCAGATATAAACCCACACATATATGGCCAATTAATATATGATAAAGGAGCCATGGACAACAGGGAAATGACAGTCTCTTCAACAGCTGGTGTTGGCAAAACTGGACAGCTACATGTAAGAGAATGAAACTGGATTACTGTCTAACTCCATACACAAAAGTAAACTTGAAATGGATCAAAGACCTGAATGTAAATCATGAAACTATAAAACTCTTAGAAGAAAACATAGGCAAAAATCTCTTGACTATAAACATGAGCAACTTTTTCATAAACATATCTCCTTGGGCAAGGAAAACAAAAGCAAAAATGAACACATGGGACTACCTCAAACTAAAAAGCTGTACAGCAAAAGACACCATCAGTAGAACAAAAAGGCATCCTACAGTGTGAGAGAACATATACATAAATTATATATCTTGGCAGAGACATCCAAAATATATAAAGAGCTCACATGCCTCAACACCCAAAAAGCAAATAACCTGATTAAAAAATGGGTGGAGGATCTGAACAGATGCTTCTCCAAAGAAATTCAGATGGTCAAGAGGCACATGAAAAGATGTCCACATCACTAGTCCTCAGAGAAATGCAAGTTAAAACCACAATGAGGTATCACCTCACACTAGTAACGATGGCCAACATCCAAAAGACAAGAAACGACAAATGTTGGCAAGGATGTGGAGAAAGGGGAACCCTCCCACACTGCTGGTGTGAATGTAAATTAGTTCAACCATTGTGGAAAGCAATATGGAGGTTCCTCAAAAAACTAAAAATAGAAGTACCATTTGACCCAGCAATTCCACTCCTAGGAATTTACCCTAAGAAAACAGGATCACAGATTCAAAAAGACCTATCACCCCTATGTTTATTGCAGCACTATTTACAATAGCCAAGAAATGGAAGCAACCTAAGTGTCCATTAGTAGATGAATGGATAAAGAAGAGGTGGTACATATACACAATGGAATATTATTCAGCCATAAGAAGAAAACAAATCCTATCATTTTTCAACAACATGGATGGAGCTAGAGGGTATTATGCTTAGTGAAATAAGCCAGATGGAGAAAGAGAAGTTCCAAATGATTTCACTCAATTTGTGGAGGATAACAACAAAGGAAAAACTGAAGGGACAAAACAGCAGCAGACTCACAGAACCCAAAGGGACTGTGGAGGGTGGGTGGTAAGGGAGGGATAAGGGGATTAAGGGGTATTATGATTAGCGCACATAATATGGGGGGGTATGAGGAAGACAAGTAGTGACTCTATAGCATCTTACTATGCTGATGTAATGGTGTATGTGGTGGGGACTTGGTAATAGGGGGGAATGTAGTAACCACAATGTTGCTCATGTGAAACCTGATCATAAGGTTGTATACCAATGATACCTTAATAAAAAAAAAAAAACAAAGGACTGGTTCCAAATGTAAATAGAGTCAGTTCATTGGAAAATGAACATCACTGGGTACCAAATACTGATAAAACACAATAAAGTGCTATTTAGTAATAATCACCACTCTAAACCCAATTTTTCTCCCTTTGGGCCAAACGCAGCTCCCAGTTTATATACTGTGCCATGAATTTACATGCAGTTGAAAGTCAATCATGAATCTCATTCTCACTTTTTTTCTTAGTTGTGAATTTTTCTTAATTTTTATAATCCTAATAGATTGCAAAATGATTCATATAGATTTATAGGGCACCTATCCTCTTAAGATGCAGAAGAGAGATGAATTTAAAAACTTTAAACGTAAATCAAGTTTATTAACTTAGATGTTTCAGGTGCATAGTGAAAAAGTTTATTTATGACAGATTTCAAATCTTGGCAGAGAAGACAAAGAATGCACAAAACTTCACAAAACTCTTATATAATATTAAAAACACAAGAACTGAGCTATTTAAAGAACCATAGCTCAGGATCATCTGTGTATCACAGCAACACATTCAGTGCCACAGGTGGGAAAACACGATTTTTTAAAGGAAAAACCACTCAGCAGGACGTAATGATTTAATATCAATTTGGTACAAAGCTCTTAACTTAGAAATCACAGGAAATGTTGACAGCATTTCTCGCAATAGAGGAAGTGTAAAACCAGATGACAATAAATGATTGTTGGGATACCTTTGTATTTTAAAGAAAAGACTGACACTGTTTCCCTTCCAGACCCCTTTTGTAATGTCTGTGTCAGCACATGATACAGAACAGTAAGAAAGAATGCCTTTGTGGTTGTCAATGGCTTAAATATTTACCAAGAAAACATGGTCATCTTTCACTCAACTGATAGATGTACAGTGTGCAGCACCAAAGCAGGACTTTCAGAAATATAAGCTAAAAGGTATAAATCTTGGGAACCTCTCTCTATTCCAATTATCCCTACCTGGAGTCTGGCTTTCTTACAATGCATCAGTTTGATTACAGAGCAGCTTTCTTCTGGGAGTTTCAATACACTTCCCATTACTGAGGGAAAATGGATACACTCGAGTCATGGATTTACAGGGCTGCTTTCTCCAGACTTTACTTGCTCTTTCAGCATGGCTAAATGGAAATAATTCAGCTTGATTAAATGAAAACAAATTCATTTATGGGTCCATAATCTCAGAAAGGGATGTTAGTGGGGTTTTTAATACAGAATTTCTTAGTAAAATGACATGAAAGAAGGGATTAAGATGTTTTCCAGATGATTCTTGGCCTGAACCTAAAAATCAACAATAACAATCAATGACAAGGAACATTTTAGATAGAGGTATTTCAAACCTGAGTGAGGAAGAGAATTCAGGAGCCCCCTAACCTGACCACGCCGAGGCTCTTCTGTGACCCTGTACACTATAACGATCCAGACCCAAACTTAAGAATTGTTCATGAGCCTCTAGGAGAACTTTAAGAAAATGCACTTTGTCCCTCGAAGTCATTTCATATAAATTACTTTACCCTTGGATAAGCCAAAACTACCTGCTTAAAGGACAGAAAACTGTAGAATTTAATAAAGAAGCCTGTATTTGTAGATTACTGGGGTGCCTTTTCCTCATATCTTACAGTAAAGAAGAGCCAGGAAATTAACTCTGGTCCACATGTCTGGGTCCTAAAAGAAATCCAAGTACATAAAATAGAAATAGATTAATTCAAATTACCGACCAGAACCATAAATAATTTCAAAGCCAGCACCTTGCCTTTGGACTTGATTTTTGAAGGAATGACTATTTGTAAACGAACCCCACTATTGAGGCTTTACACAACTATTTTTGCTTTGTTTTGTTTTGTTTTTGTTTTATTTTGGTATCGCAACTGGTTTTTTTTTTAAGCTTAGAAATAAGATTCATATAGGATGGGCTTTGTGTGGCCTTCCTGGTTCAGGCAGGAACAATGCAAACCTTCAAAGGGAGAAGTGATTTCTGAAATAGAACCACACAATACTTGGCAGTTTCTCTCACTTGTTGGGTCCCACATCCTGCCCTAACCTCATCATCTAAACAGCTGGTAAGATGTCAGTAGAGCACTTGGAGGGGCTGGATGGGTCAGAGCAAAGGGGTGACACTGACCATCACCAGGTACCAACTGAGCCAAAGTAGTTCTTGCCTGGGTGCCTCCCCATTCCCAGAAAAGAGGCAGCCAGGAATCAATGCCAATTGGGGCTTTCCTTCTGAGAACGCTGAGCTGTAAACTCACACTGAAATTGCACTTAGAGCCAGTGACAGACTATAGTTGGTACAGATGGAGGGCTTGCTCTGTTTATTACTCAATTTGTCATCTTCATCAGTCTCCCAGTCTCCCATCCTCTTCACTCACTTGGTAATATTAACAAAGGTTCTGCTTGCACAGTCATACATGAGTCACCCAGCTATCCCAATATGGGACTACAATCCCTCTCCAACCCTCCTTCCAGCTAAGGTCGATTGCTTTATCTACTCAACTCACGCTATAATTCTGGTTAAGGTAAACAGAGGCCTTGGCTACCATGTTTGCCAGTGCTAAACAATATAAAGAAGACATCAGAGAGAAGTGGGGGCACCCTAGTTCCTCTCTGTCTCTCAGTTGTGCAGAAATGAGGGTCTGAGGATAGGATCCCATGTACTGTGAAGACTGGGACTTTGGCCATAAGGATACTCCCCATATACAGGGTAGCTGATGATGACTTTAGACACCCTTTCCCTACTTACTCCCTAAAGCACCATGCATCATGGCCCCTGAGCACAATCAAACACACAATGAATACAATGACTTGCTCTCTAAAAGGCATAAATCCCTTAACAAGCTACCCCCTACAATAACAACAAAATGAAATTAACTTTCTTCAAACAGAAACCCACTTCCCAACTCTTTTCAACCACTGAGACTCTGGGGAAGGTGCTCTTCCCTTTTCCAAGAGCCTGAGGCCCCCAGGAGTTCTCTATTTTTGGCCAGGTGGAAAGAGACTAGTTTAAGAAGTTGAGGTGGCCTTTTCAGACCTAGGAGAAATCGTAAATGGAAGCTTTAAAAGGGAGAACAAACCATGTCTTTGGTTTGTTCTGTTTACTGCTGTGTATGACCATCCCTCCAGATTAAAGGTGGTGGTGATTCCTACACCTTACAGCAAGGTCGGCCTACAAGGGGCACAGCTTGTTGGCAGACATACTCTTGTGGCGTAAGGCTTCTGTGAGGTGTGGCCAAAATTCCTCTCTTTATCCCTTTCTTGGCCATAGTCAAAACCAACTGACACTCCAAGCTGCACAGCTTGTCCAAGCCCTTTCCAATCACACCATCTTCTTTCACAGCCCTAGACTCCTCTACATCCCAGAGAATACAGAGATGAGGTCACTCCTCAAGGCCAGCATTACACTTAGCAGAGGGGACCTACCCAAAAATATCCCTGAAGTCGATCCTGTTAGAAAAGACAGCGAAGTGGGTGTGGAAATCTCCAACAACATGAGGAGAACCAGTGAGGCTTCTGGCTTAAAGAAAATTCTAACTGATGAAATGCAAACTAAAGAACTAAACAAAATTGGGATATGAGCAAAATTCTGAGGTACAATTGACAGCTTTTCCCTCTTCCCCCAACTTTCTTATTTTTATCTCTTCCTATCAACTCAAAAAGGCAGTTCCCAAGTTGCACAAAACTATTTCACTCACACCCCTTCCTCACCCTCCAGTATAACAAGGTCCTTTATGTAAATAAATGGTCACCCAATTCCATACCTTAGAAGTACATATTTTGGAATTAAAAGGCAACCACTGGCAGAAAAGCGGTCTTAAAAAAACAAATACAAAAATACAGACCTTAGGTTGAGTTTTACCTAATTCTTCTAAAGAGGGACTGGGTGGGCTCATCAAAAACATAAACTCACATATTTTCCATAAATGAGAAGTTTTACAATCATATCTAATCCCACTGATTAATATAAGACAGTGAGCTTTCAGATTTAAGTCTTCCACATACTATGTAAGGGATAATACATACTTTTTAAAAGTCTGAGATCATGTTTCCTAGATAACAAAAATATTTTTAAAGTGCATGAATCAATTAAGAAAAAAATTAGTCAATTTTAAAGTTGCTACCTACTTCCTTTATAAAGCTACATTTTGTCTGAGGATTGAGTTTTAATTTCAGAGTCCTGAGGATGTGTCATAAAGCAACACAGATTAGAATAAAGTCCTTCAGAGCAGCTTCACTCTAACCTGCCAGTTAGAGAAGAAAATAGCATAAATTATGGCCTGAGGGAAGAGAGAAATATAGCATGAGTTCTGAAAGATGGAGACTAGAAGCATTTTTATGAGGACCACCTTCCAGGTAATTCACATCAAAAGAAACAAATCTGCTAAAAAAAGAGAAGCTCTCTGACATAGGAGAGTGGATATCTGTGCAGGGAACATAGACTAATTTTTGACAAGGAACAGAATAGTAGAATCATCTTTATTTAAAAATTAGTTTATAATTTTAAAACTATGTGGGTGGATACATAAGGGTGTTTACTATCTACTCCTTTTAAGTTTTCTATTTGCTAAAAATTTTTCATAGTAATTTTTTTGGAAAATTAGTACTTCAAACATGTCTTCCTTTCTAAAAGCCCCATCTCCCAGCAGAATGGTAAAACTAAACAAACTGAAGTAATTTAAGAACTCAGCCACTCTGTGCAGAGAATTCCAGTCTCTCTCCTACTTAAAGCACTTTCTTCCATCTGTTTGTTAATATTTATTTGTGCTCTAGAGAACAGGGTGAGGGTAGAAGCAAAAATGACTTTCATTTCATTGTTTGTTCCTATGAACTTGACAGGGAGAAACTAAGGGAATGACTACCTCTTAGGATTTGCTTCAGTAAATAATATATTGTTCCTAAAGTTCAATAATTTCAGAAGTTTAATATGAGTATAGTGAATGAATTAGACAGTGAAAACATCTTCTAGCTATTTTGTGTTACTGTAACATAGAAACCCTGTTAGTGAAACACCAGTACAGAATGAAATACAACAATACCCAGGACTTCAAAAGTGACCAGATAATAAGAGGCACACAGAGGCGATGGGAACAAGTCCCTCAGGCTTCCCTGATGCAACAGAACTAGGATTCCAAAGAAAATAAGTACAGAGACTCTCATGACAAAAGTAAACAATGAGTGTTATCCCAGGGAGTTTGCTATGGCCTGACCGCTCCATTTTGAGAGAAAGTCAGAAGTTAATAATAAACAGGAAAAAATAAGCAAGGCGTTAGCTGACTGGAGAATAGCCCAGTAAAAAATTATTTTATAAAGATTATATTCAGTTAGCTAAGGCATGATTCAGCTTCAGTGACGAAAGCCTGGTCAGTCAGCTACCTGATGGGATGATGCACAGCAAGTTTGCTTTTCTCTGTTCATATGGACAGTCGCTAAATAATTCTTAATTTCCTGCATGGTATATAAATTTTGGCCAGTATAATATAATGGAGGTCTGAGATAATGGAGGTTGTGCTGCTCAGTCCACAACATCCTATACTACTTGGGGCTCTGTTCCCAGGGGAACAGAAGGTGCAGACTGGATGGCCCTTCGTTCATGACATGGATGCTACTACAGACCTGCCATGTGGAGCCCTGTTCTTGGAGTTCCTGCTCCTGTAGGGAAGAGAGGCTTGATGTGAGGTGCCCACACAAGGAAGGAATGAGCCAAAGGGAACAGCATGAAGATGACTCCTTGGAACAGGCAAAGGACTCTGACATCCTAGGATCACAGGACATCTCTGATTGGCCAGTCAATTCCCCCGTACTCAATTCTGGGCAAATGGGCAGATTCCCTCACAATCTAGAATTCCTCACGGATAGTGCCGGGCAAGTTGGTAGCATCCATCTCACAAGGGGCCAATTCCTCCCAAAGCATCACAGGATTAACCTGTAGGAATGGAACCTACAGGAATGCCCAGCTTCTCCTGACATCATCATCTTTAACTCTATAGAAAAGGTGGCCTCAATGGCTCACAGCAGATGGAAGCCTTCTGAGAAACAGATGGAAACTGTTTCAAAGGCAAAATGAAATGTGCTAAAAAAATAAAGTAATAAATAAGTCTTATTATTCCTCAAAATTCTAAGGCAGTAATAGACTTGACACAAGGAATAAGAAACGAGGCACAGACAACCGCAGTGGTCCCTTTTCCACCTCCTCTGCCTGAGGCCCTGCCACCCTGCTGCTCTGGTGACTACTGGTGGCAGGACCCGGAAGCACTCCGGGGCCTCAGGACAACTACAGCGGGAAAGATATCACCAGAGAAATGCAAGCTTTGGCCTGGTAAAGAACAAATCCAGTCAGCAGCAAAAGTGAAGCTTCACTATCCCCTCTCTTAAAATACTTTGAACACCAAAAGCTTTCAGTCTTCCATGCAAGAAGCCTAAATCTGGAAACTCTGGAAATCTGATTCATTCCAAATCAAAATTTCTAAATAACATTCCTACTCTAAAGACAAAAAGTATGTGGTGGAGAACCCACAAGTGTCGTTTTTGGTTTTTTTTTTAACCTCTCAGATTATACCCCCTCCTATTGGTTGTACAAATATAAATTTAATAACACTTGACTCTCAAAGATGTGGGTTCTAAGATCAATTCTATATCTAATTTCCACCCTTTCTGTCTCAACCGCCAGTGCCCCTGAGAAGTGACACTACCTCTGGAAGCAGGAAGTGATGGAGGCAGTTTTTCTTCCCAGAAGATCGTAGACTACATCAATCATCACTTCAGACTGCATGGAAGTTCTTAATGGAAAACACACAGACTTAGGAAAAGGAAATAAAGGAGGTGGAAAAAAGGCAGAGTCAAACCCTCAGAACTTGTAACACCCCTCCTGAAGCAGGGAGGGCTCCCAGTCTGTGCTTGAGACCACGAAGGGCCAGCAGGCCGGAATATGGCAGTGGTGAGAGGCTGGACAGAGATCTCCATCCAAGACACTGGGTTCATTCATGGACAATGTGCTTTCCTCTCTTCCAGCACTTTCAAATAGTGAAGAGAAGAGAATGGCTGCCACTAAACACATCTGCAGTAAAGGCGCTGGGAGAGGAGAGAGCAGAAAACAGTTGGGATAACACACCTTGTATCAAAACAAACCTGTTTTTAAAAGATAACACCCAACTACTTTTTAGACTTTTTCCTAATGGGTTCCTCCACAGAGGGATTTTGCCAGTCTGAAGCAATAAGAGCATGAGTCAGGAACCACAGGACAGGGCACTACACCGCCACCTGCAGAAGCCAAGAAGGGGGAAAAGCTATGTGGAGTCAACAGTCAGGCATGCCAGGCAAGGCATGAGGGTCAAGAGCCTCACGCCCAACTTTCAGCTCTTGCCTGTCCACAACAGGAGGCACCAACTGGCAGCCTGTCCCAGCCAGCAAACACCCACCTGCCCCAGTCTGAGCAGGCCTTCAGCTGGTGTAGTAGATGTGGAAGTAGAGGGTCTTGTTGCGTAACAGGGAGTAGGAGTTGTCAAACTTGAGCAGGTAGATGCCCTCACCAGGGTAGTCGTGGCTTCCAGCCTGCACATCTCGGTGGCTGTCCCGACGATACACAGGCATGACCTCCCCATAGCGACCTCGCAGGGAGCTCCTGGAGCCTCTCTCTACATCTCCAGCTGGGACGGGGTCTGCATGAGCAAAACGACAGTGTCTAGATATGACATCAGACACTAAGTCCTACCTGAAGGTAAAAGAATGGATTAGGTGACCCACAGGTTTTCACCCAGGGGGATGCTATTGTCCTCCCACAGGAATTTGGAAATGTCTGGTGGCCTTTTTGGATATCACAGCAACTCATGGGTGATATTGGCATTAAGCACCTAACATCAGGACGGTACCTCTTCAACAAAGAAGCATCATATGCCAGTAATGGCGCCACTGAGAAGAAATGACTTAGGCTTATAGAGCTTACATAGCTCCAGAAATGTCTGGACAGTTCAAGGGGGAGAAAAGGATACTTAGAAGGGAAGATTCTGATACCTTTTCATTCAACAGGGGAAAGAACTAGCTAATGGAGGTGGAAAATGCAGACAAACACATTATACACAGAGACCTAGAACTTCCACTTAGCCTCCTGAAGATCAGCAAATAAGAAATGAGATTCTCCTCTTCCCTAAATACCTGAAGATTTCCCTGTAGACTTACTTTTCCATGGAGAAGTAAGTTAAGGGGTTGATAATACTGTACAGGAAAATCCAAGAATAAGGCTGATGCTTAGAACCTATTCTTATATTACCAAAACAGAAAAAGTATGTCTCAGGGCCATCCTGAGTGGACACTGCCAATAACTGGCATGGAAACACAGATTACTTTTAAAACTTCTCTGAGCATGAAATAAAGAAGTGAATAGTATTCAGCCAGCTGTGACAGTTTGGAGGGGGGTACATTTGGCAAACTGTAATCACCCAGTCTGATTCCAGACCAAGAATAATTGTAAATATCCCCAAACTAAAAGAGAAATATAAAATAATCTCAAAAATTAACTATAAAATGATCTGAAAAAATACTGCAGCAGTGACTCACCCTTTTCCCTGCCCCAACCCCACGCCTGGCCCCAAGGAATTGATGGGGAAACAGGTAGGCACTGATTAAAAGGAAAAGAAGCTTTTCACCAAGGCATCAAAACCAGGCCCACCAGCATATTCTTTAGGAGCCTGACTTTGGCCTGTATCACTCAGCATAGCTGGCAGTGCTGAAACGGATTCCTTGCCTGCATCCTAAAGAAAAGGAGGACTAATGCAACACAGGAAACAGTCTCTAGAAATTAGGACTAAATCAGAAAAAGGAAACTGAATATAATGTTAAAATTAAACTTACCTTCAATCTCTTCCTCCTCATCCTCATCTTCATCCTCATCCTCACTGGAATCACTGACCTGCACGGTTATGTCCGTGCTGGTTACAGGGGTCCAGTCAAAATAAACCCCAAAGCCAATGTCATAGTCATCAGTTGCAAATTCCCAGCAGACACGCTTCCCCTCTGGATGGGTAGGTACCCGGATGGTCACTACCTCACCCCGCTTCACCACCAGACGGCTGTTCTTCTCTTTGCCCAGCTTGCTTTTGAATTCCTTCATCTTGGCAAAGGTCCAGATGCATGGAGGAGCCATGAGAGGTGGGGAGACTGAAAAGACAGGCAGCTTACTACTGAGAAACCAAGAGGAGATGCTGCCACACCTGGCATTTTGCTTAGGGAGATTGTCCCAGTCAAAGACATTCTTTCTACCAGCTTTGACTTCTTTTCACAAGTCATTTTCTTACTTTCTTTCCTTCTGTCTACCTACCTTTCTTTAATTACCCACTGGGAACAAAAACACCCACCTTCCACACCCCAAGAGGTCTCACCTTTCCTGTGGTCACCGAGAAGATCTGCAGATTCCAAATCAGCTGAAAGAATATCTATAGCTCCTGTGTGCTCAGACTGGATCACAATGATGTCCCCAGACCTTTGTGGAACTTGATACTTGGCCATCTGCACAACAGAATTCTGATTAGAGGATGTACTAGAGTGGCAGATTCCAGCTAGCCTCTTTCCAAATGAAGACTACCCACCCTTGCCCATTACCTCCATTCTCCTAACCCAAAGCCTATGCTATTCAACATTTCTTCTCTTTCTTCCAGGTCAGATAATCCTTGCTAATAAATTCAACTAATTTTTTAATGCCCCCAAAATGTTCCCTAGTTTACACATGTTTGTTCTCTCCTCACTTTTGCAGTTTTCCCACTGCAGATCCTTTATAAAGCCATTGCCCATGAAGATCCTCAAGGCTTGCTACTGACTTCTGCATCAACATCATTTCTGGCTCATGCCTGCATCTCAGCCTGGCATGCATAGTACCTCCCTGTGGCTCCTCTCCTGGAAGCTCTTGCACCCAGGGTTTAGCTTGACTCCCACTCTGCCACACATTCTCCTGCTACAATTCTCACTCAGGGGTTACATCTAGATCACTGTCAATCAATTCGCCAAAGTACTGCAGAGAGAAAATTTCGTTTATATTCTCTCTGTCTCTGTCTCTCTCATCCATGGCACACCTTGGATGCCCTATCCTATAGGTTGTCCCATCCACTAACAGTGTTCTATAAATAATTATAATTTCACCTTAACCAGCTCCCAGTTTGCATTTAAACAGTACATTTGCTGCCAGACATCGAACCCGTATGAAAGAGTATAAATGTCACTTGATACATCCCTCGCTAACCCATGGGAGGAGACTGCAATCTTTCTCTAATGGGCTTCACTTCAAATCACTCAGATTAGTGTTCCCTGTTTCATATTAACAGGCCTTAATTTCCCGCTCCTTCTCCAAGCAGTTGGCAGATAACTCAAGGGTACATGAGTGAGATGGCAGTGAGCTATGACACCATATGAAATAAACAGTTTGCAATCCTCCCAGACTATATTCTCATATCTGTTTTTGGAGAGTTAAGTCCTTCAGTTCTTATCTCTATTGCTGAATAAGGTGAATCAGACTTTGGCTAACTTGCTTAATGAGTCCTTCCTTTTCCAAAAAGATAAACAAATGATTTGGTTCACAACTTACTAGCTGCACAGCCTTAGCAAAGTCACTAACAGCTCTTAGCCTCAGTTTCTGCATCTGTAAAATGGGAACATAATGATACCCATCTCACAGGGTTATTATCAGTAGTAAATGAAGTATTGTGGATAAAAATGCCTTGTAAACTATAAGGCATTACACAAACATAATTATAATATTTGTCATTGTCTTTGGTGACACTAATAATATCTGTTATTAAAACATATGTGTTAATAATGATACAAACCATTCCTCTATGGCAGGGAGACCACTGCTATGGATTGATATCACTTCTGTGGGACCTCAACTATACTGACTAGATCTACCACAAGAAAATGAGACTAAAACACAATTCAATGGTTAAGGCTCCTCTCATCAAAAGGATTTTAGACAACACATGAATTTTATTCTGACCACTCTGCGAGTAATTAAAAATCAGATGTCCCAGTGCTTTTTAATCCCAACCCAACCATAAGTAATCTCAGATTTGTTACCACAAATTCCTCCTTTTTGAAGAGAGAGTAAGAATGTGTTCCCTACCTTGCTGAGGACCTGGGCTTGGTCTGCAGGCAGCAATTCCTGTTCCACTAAGGCCTGAGCCTCCAAGGCACCAGCTGCTTTCTGCAGATCTCCCGTGGCATCCTCACCCACTGGAGATACCATCTGTGGCCTCTCAGAGGAAGAGAACAGGTCAATTCAAGAACTCTTTCAAAAGGCACAATAGTCCTGGAGAAACTCAGAAATAAAACAACCTTTAAAGGACACCCTCCCTCCAGCCCACACTTTCCTCTGGCATTTAGGTCTAAGTCACGTTAGCTGACCACTGCCCAGGGCTGAACTGGCTCATAATAAAGCAATGACAGCATGAGGGGGCCCAGGACTGATGAAGCCAGGTCCCAGGTCCCAAGAACTGTGGTAAACACACAGCTCAGTCATCGGAGATGGACCGCAGATCTGAGTTTATTTCTCACTCTGGGGACCCACACCATTTGCTCCCCACAGAATTTCAACCAAAGAAGAGTTAGAATCCTAGTTCTGTTCTACACAGAACGCCAGTGTTAGAAACAAAGGGAGGTGGCCTCCCTTAAGCCAGAAATTGATCACAAAGAAGTACAAACTGGTCAACAAGGTAATCCCACTCCAAAGTCCTCAGCAATGCACATTACACTCCATCACTGACAGCCATGTCCCACCCAGTTCACTGGGTAATAAGAAAAGCACCTGCTTTCCTTCCATTTTTAAGCACACTAATTCTGCTATCCCAATGACTCAAAACACGACTATTCAAATAGGTGATCTTAAAGAAGCAGGGGAACAATGTATGCTCTCTTCCATTTCCCCTGGCTTCTAGAGAGACTAGAAAGTGGGTTAAGTGCCAGGGATGTCGCATAATACCCAGGCCTCTTGGAAATCATTGAGAACAGAAAGTGGCGTGGATTCTTTAGAGCAACAGTTATCAAAGTATGGTCCAGGGACCCAGGTTCCTTAAGACTTTATCATAATAATTCTAAAATATGATTTGCCTTTTTTCATTTTTGTCTTCTCAAGAGTATATGTTGGAGTTTTCCAGGAAGTACATGACATGTAAACTCACAACAGAATGAATGCAAAAGCAGATCTGAGTATCCAACTGTCTTCTTTTAAAGAGATTTACAATGTCTCTTTTCTCACTAAATTATTTTTGCTTTGGAAAATAGTTGTTTTTCATTAAAAACATGTTATTCATGTTAACATGTAATAAGTTCATTATTTTTATTCTTAAATGAACCAGTAACTTTTAGAATTTTTGTTTTAATTTCTAATATAGTAAATATTGATAGATAAAACCCACATAAACAGATTCAATAAATTTGAAGAGTGTAAAAGTTTGAGAACCTATGCTTTATAGGTCATCATTTCCTCAGAAAAGCCAAGTAATGACTTGGAAATGGTACTGTAAACCACAAGGGGAAACAGAAGACTTATTTTGGTGTTCATTAGTTTCCTTCCCTCTTTCTCCTTTGTTAAATATATACAAGAAAAATCACTCCTAGTTTATAAATTACCTCTTCTTCAGATAAAACAGACCCAACTTTTGGAATATCCAAGTTGCTTCAACCTATCTTAGATCAAACAAGAGGCAGTTACAGTAACAACCAGAGGACAGGGGCGACCCTGTTGATTTTTATGGGTTTGCTTGGGTAATGCTGTGTAAAATGTAAATTGGTCTAGGCTGTCAGTCTATTTTCTTCTCTTAAATACAGACATTACAGTGCATTTTTGTGTCTTGACATTATATGTTATTATCTGTCTCCTCCATTAGAAGGTGAGCCTGATGGCAGGGCCTGGGTCTTACTCCCTGTATGCACAGCATCCACAGCCAAGCCTGCCGCAGAACCCTAAGGCCCTTGGCATTCTGACTTCATCTCCCCTTGCCCAGTCCTCTTGTCACAAGGCCTCTTGAATCTCTGAGAGTCCTCAAACACTTGCAGCGCCTCCAAGATACTACACCTGCTGCTGCGGCCTAGCATACGTACTCTTCCACTAGTTACACTCGGGCTTCCTTCCTTCAAGCTTTTCCTCAGCCATCACTTCCGGGGAGGGTTTCCAGATGTCCTCGAGTAAATGGCCCTCTCCTGCCTGGCCCCACCACTCTTTACACCCTACCCCGCTTCACTGTTCTTCCCTGCACTTATTCCTGCCTGACATATTATATACCATATTTTGTTGATTGCAAGATGCATATTTGTTTTCAGATTTAAATACAACTGAAATAGGGATGTCCTACAATACGAGGTGTCTTAAAACTGCTGCAGGCCTGGACTGACACTGAGTCCTCCCACAGGAGATATCACTTGCTCCTGCCAGTACTGTGGAGTACTATCAACTGAGACGACTTGAGATTAAGTTCTATGTGAGGGTTTTGTTTAGACCACAGTGGCAGAGCGAATTTAGACAACAAACTGATGACTACAGATGTATGGTTCATATTCTCAGGGGGGTATTTTTTTCTTCCGTTATACAGTTCCAAGGTTGGGACATTCAGGTTTCCTTGCAGTCCTCTTCTGTATGGAGGGATCTTTTTTCCTTGTTTGTGTTTTTATTGAAGGTGCAGGCTTTTGGTGTCCCAGCTCCATGTGGGGGACTCTTATTAGACTCTATCTTAGGTATTTTTTCCTTTCTTGGTGATACATAAAATAACAGTACACCTTGCAGTTGACGGCAACTTAAGAGTCTATGAAATAGGATGTGTATGTATTTTCTGTCTGCCTCCCCTACTAGAATAGAAGCTCCCAGAAATCAGGGACTTGAATTGTTTGTTCATTTGTGGTATCTCTAGTGCCTAGAACACTGCCAGGCACCTAGCAGGCTCTCAACGAATATCTGTTGAATGAATAAATGAGTAAGTTTCTTTTTGTTTGGGAACAAAAGAGGAATATTTGGAATGTGAATATAAATATTTGGAATACAACATTTAATCTGATCACTAGTCTGACCTCACTATATATGGCATCTAAAATTTAGTCTCTTCTTGCCTTCATACACACTACTTTGCACAGATATGGTTCTGCTTATTTAAAAAAATAACATTTAAACAGGACATGCAACAGCCACATAAATGTAATATTCACATTAGCATTTTACACTCTGAATAATTAGTGGAGGATATTCTGGGAAAGATAAATTGCAAATCCCTTGGTGCTGAAGGTAAATCACATAAAGGAAAAAAATCACATAGAAAGATTTCTGGTTCGTGCTGACTTGGGGCAGGGAGGCCATCCCAAAGGGAAGGGAGAGCCTGGCCAGCTGTTCAGCCTCACTAGAAAAGATATAAAGAGTTGTGCAATTTCTATTTCCAATATATATAAAACACAAACACTAAACTTCAAGTACCATGCTCTCTGGATTTTTTTCTTCACACACTAGATTTCAGAAAGAAAACTTTAAAATTAAATCTCTTATTTCCCAACAGGCACATGAAAAGATGTTCCACATTGCTAATCATTAGGGAAATGCAAATTAAAACCACTATGAGATATCACCTCACACCAGTTAGGATGGCCAACATCTAACAGACAAGAAACAACAAATGCTGGCAAGGATGCAGAGAAAGGGGAAGCCCCCTACATTGTTGGTAAATTAGTTCAACCATTGTGGAAAGCAATATGGAGTTTCCTCAGAAAACTAAAAATAGAAATACCATTTGACCCAGGAATTCCACTCCTAGGAATTTACTGAATGAAAACAAGATCCCTGATCCAAAAAGACATATGAATTCCTATGTTTATCGCAGCACTATTTACAATAGCCAAGATATGGAAGCAACATAAGTGTCCATCAACGGATGAATGGAAAAAGAAGATGTGGTACATATGCACAATTATATTATTCAGCCATAAAAAGAAAAGAAATCCTACCATTTGCAACAACATGGATGGAGCTAGAGGTTATTACGCTCGGTGAAATAAGCCAGGCAGAGAAAGACAAGTACCAAATGATTTCCCTCATTTGTGGAGTATAGCAACAAAGCAAAACTGAAGGAACAAAAGAGCAGCAGACTCACAGACTCCAAGAAGGGACTAGTGGTTACCAAAGGCGAGGGGTTGGGGAGGGTTGGTAGGGAGGAAGGGAGAAGGGGATTAAGGGGCCTTATAATTAGCACACACAATATAGGTAGGTCACGGGGAAGGCAATATAGCACAGAGAAGACAAGTAATGACTCTATAGCATCTTACTATGCTGATAGACAGTGACTGCAATGGGAGGGGTGAGGACTTGATAATATGGGTGAATGTTGAAACTACAATGTTGTTCATGTGAAACCATAATAAGATTGTATATCAATGATATGTTAATTAAAAAGTTGTGTATATGTATATATGTGTGTGTGTGTGTGTATAATTAAATCTCTTATTTCCTAAGAATGTTCTGTATTCTTCACTTAAAACATTTATTTACTCTTAGGAAAAATCAGTTCTATGTCAAAAGCTATATCCCCCAAAGATCCTTCAAATCAACATGTGCAAAAAATGATGGTGCCAGGAAGACAGAAAAGAGTTCTCCTTGGGGGATTTGATGAGAACATGAATTGTCCCAAATAATCAATACCTTGAGGAGGCTGTGTCTTCTAAAAGGATGGTTATTATATACAGTAACCTAGCAGCTCCAAGCACAGAACTCAAAACCCTTCTATTGCTATTATAAGAATAAGCTCTAGAGTGGAACAAACCTAAAGCTGTATGTACTTGGGCATATCATCACTGTTTCATTTTTCTCATCTTAAAAAAAATACTTTATTAGGGTAGTTATGAGGATTCAATGAGACAATACATTTTAACACCTTGTATAGTACTGAGCAAATGGAAATACTTGATAATATTATTATTACAGAGAAACATTCAGTAAAGTGTGGCTATTATATCACCAACTATATTATAATTATATTAATGATTATCTTCCACCATATGAATTCAGGGAGGAAAAAGTTTTATTTCATATACTTTCTTCATAAAGGTAAGAAGAAAGAATGCTACTCAGGAAATAATAGATTTTTAAAATATCTTGACATGCCCTCCTACCCCCAGCCATCAATCTTGTGTGGGACATGGAGACCACAAGTTCTACTGGATAATAGTGTACCATGAACTGATCAGTTTGACTATAATATCTCCTAGCTCAATAGTCTCCAAAATATAGTTTTTCATTGATTATTCCATTAATTTTTGTGGTTTCCACTTATTCCAGGGCCCAGTACAACTTTTTAATTTCTGCTCTATACTCTGATGCCAGTGATGGTAGGTGGATGAGAAGGGTGGAGAGGTAAATTAAGAATAATAACCTGAAGGTCATCATAATGGTTTAATCTGAAAATTACATAATAAAAAACTGCTTCCAATAGTGTGAATGCATGTGCTTTTTATGGATAAAAACGAGACACACATTCTCTTGAAAGTCCGCCTAGAATCCACTCTGTTTTAACATTTGAACCTGGTCTTCACGAGAAGATAAATGAAGACACTATACTGTTAGTTTTATTCTCTAAGAGTAAAAGAAAACTTTACAACCTGAAATAATCTGACATTGCCCCTAAACACATTTAAGGTTTGATTAATGAAAAACCATCCACATCCTTCACTTCAACTTGTCTTCCCCTCTGGAATCGCTGTTCACCTCTTTCATCAGTTCCTTACCCCAGAAGAGAAAACCTCTAGAAGCATTTTATCAAAAACAGTTGCTATCCCTACCTGTAGGGAGAGGAATGTGGTTCTGGATCAGAAACAGAAGCCACTAGAGAGGTGACGCTGGTGTTTTCTAGATCTTCATTCTCTACAAAATCATGGAAAGAAAAATTCAGTATCAAAGAGAGAACACAATCATAATTATCTTGTGTCTTAAAAAACATTCTAGCAGTTTCAACCAATTTTCTTTTTCTAAAAATATTCTGGGCATAAACTTTATACTCTGGGAGGCCCAGTACATAAATTATTTAAGTCATCACTTGCAAGTATTCTCAAATTATCATAACCCACTCATAAATAAATAAGCCATTTTCCAAAAAACAAATCCCCACAGAATTAATCCTAATCCAAGAATTACATTTCTCAGAAAGCAAATGGTTAAATTAGGCAGAACATCGAGGGCAGAGCGGGAGGTAGGATGAAATGAACTGGAATTCAGTGCCAAAGTACAGAGTGCCACATCTATATTCAGTAAGCTCTCATGACTATATCCAGGTCAGGTAAACGATTTTTGCAATTTCATTCATTCACTCACCAATCACTTATTGAGTAACTGTTACTGCCATCAAGTAGTACACTGGTGACATGCATAATGAAGGATATGTTCCCAAGGCCACAACAAGCCAATGGCTGGCATTATCACTGCCATTTTGCAGGTAAGGAAACTAAGGCATAGAGACAGGACTCAAACCCAGGAGGTCATGCTCTTATCCACTAGGTACTACTAAATTTTATGGCTTATTCATTTAGCCTTTCCTTGAGCAGTCAGAAAAGCCTGTGGTTCAGTGTATTCAGAAAACCCGTGGTTTAACCTCGTCTAGGTAAGACAACAAGAAACTAAAGCCCAAAGTTCACGTATGTCTCAATACAAAATACAACTTCATGAAATAAACCTCCACCACTGAAAATTTCAGTTTGGTAGCAATATAAAAATGCAAATGACAGGCAAATGTTTGTGATCCAACTTTAGTCTCATTTTTTTGTATGTGTATAAGATCTATGTTTCTCTTTGTCTACTCACATGGTTAGGAAGATCTCAAAGCTTATGCCACCCAATTTTTCTCTTGTAAGATAATTAAAAATATATATATATTAGTTGTTGCCCCCAGTTCCTGGCATAGAACTCCTATAACCATTACAGTTTCCTATGTGATAAGAGCACTAGGACCGTCGTTTGCTCAATTTGGTCTTTGACCTTGGCTCCTGATAGAGTTCCTAAATCCCTTGTTATTTCCTGGGTGGTATCAGTGTCTTTTGTACCAGTGAGGTGACTCTGGGTGGGCTCCTCGGTGGAGGTTCCTCACCAGAAAGACCTAGCCATAATTAGAAGCTTGAAATTCTCAGCCCTATTCCCTACCCCCATTCTCCAGAGAAGGGAGAGGGGCTGGAAATGGAGTTAATGATCCATCATGCCTATGTGATGAAGTCTCCACAAAATCCCAAAAGTATGGGGCTCAGAGAGCTTGCAGATGGTGAACACATCCATATACTGGGAGGGTGATACACCGCAACCCCACAGGGACAGAAACTCTTGCACTCAGGACTCTCCCAGACCTTACCCTCTATATCTCTTCCTTTAACTACCCATCTGTATCCTTTTTCATATCCTTTAATAAACTGGTAAACGTTAAGTAGGTGTTTCCTTGAGTTCTCTTGAGCTGTTCTAGCAAATCATCAAATCCAAGGGGAAGGAGGCCATGGGAACCTCCAATTTGTATCCAAGTGGGACAGAAGTTGCAAGTAGCCTGCTACTTGCAATTGGGATCTGAAGTTGGGGGCCGGTCTCATGGGATCTGACGCCATCTCCGGGGAGTTAGTGTCAAAATTAAGTTAAATTCTAAGACACCCCACCCAGCTGGTGTTGGAGAACTTCTTGGTATGGGGAAAAACACCACACCATCTGGTGTCAGAAGTGGTGTGAGTGTAGTGTGAGAAGTTGTGTGAGAGTAAAGGAGAAACACAAGAGGAGGACGTTGGTTTTCTTTACACCTCTCAACAAAGGCACTGAGTCTAAGACAATCACCGAAGGTTCCCCAGCCTCTGCTATTCTGTGAAGAGGTCCTTTTCACCGAGAAATAATGAGAATACAAAGATCTTCCCTATGCTGACATAAGGAAAATCTGCTTCCTAATAAATTCTTCCCTTTGATCACTCCTCTCCACAATATCCTTTCAAATATGTACAGCCCGCTATCACATTTCCTGCACGTTCTTTCCAGGCTGACGATCTCCAGTTCTCTCAATCATCCCTTAGATGACCTCTGACCACGCTGGCCTTATTTTGTTGTTCCTCTTTATTCTATTTAAAGCAAAGAGCTAAAATGGACAACTTTTCTGGATGTGTCCTAATCCACACAGAACACGTGAAACAATAATCTTTTAATAAGGACATTATTTCTTGACATAATACCCTAACTGGGCACTAGATTTTTTTTAACTGCAAACTTAGCCTGTCAGCCTAAATAAGTCAATCAAGATCTCCAGAGCTTGTAAAAATAAACTTATTCCAAGCCCAGTCTCTTCTATGCTCTATTTTTTAAACAGATTTTTGGAAAATAATTGATTTTTAAATTTAAATGCAAGGCCTTATACATCCATATTCTTTATTTCAAATTAACTTTTTGAAATTATACTAATACATGTTTTGCTCACTATATAACAAATTAAATACAGAAAAGAAAACACTTTACCCTTCCAGACTTTAATATGCAAATCCATTACTCAGTGTAGAAAAAACAAGAAAAACAGATAGGCAAAAAACAAGAGCCAAAAAACCCAAAAACAAAACCAACCACATTCCACTAGCCAAAGATAACCACTGTTAACATTTTGTGCATATCCTTTCAGAAATATATTTATATATTTATAAATACATTTATACATATACATCCATATCAGTATGGATGTATATATACATAGATATGCATGTATATACACCTATGTATTTATATATTTACCCCCTATCCCCAGTCACCAATCTTGTGTGGGGCATGGGGACCACAGGTTCTACTGGACAATATTGTGCCATGAGCTAATCGGTTGAGGTATAACACCCAGTAGCTTAGGGTTCTCCAAAACAGAGCTTCCACTAATGTTTCATAGTTTCCACTCATTCTAGGGCTCAGTACAAATATATATATATATGTATTTCTGGAAGGGCACAGACCAAATGTTGTTGAACATTATTCATGAACATCTTTCAGGATCAATAAAAATGGGACTATATCATAATTTTAAATGGTTGCATACCACTCCATAGGCTATAAAGAAACCATAATTTCTCTAACCAATACTCATCTCTATTGTTAGAGATTGTTTCAAACCTTTTACTGTTATAGATAATGTTATTATTACAGATGTCTACCACCTTTTAAGAACTTCCCCTGCCCACAGGCTTAAAGGGGCAGTCCCTGTGAGCAAGGTGTACTCTGCTAGCTACAGCTCATCAGTCCAGGGTGAACGTCTGCCCAAAAGTCAGTCCAATTCTCTTGCCAAAAATCTTGTACCATAGACCAAAACAGACTGTGAAGAGCCTCAGTCAGGTCAGAGGCTGATCAGTCCTGCCACTGTGGAGACGTCACAAGCTTGGTAAATGCAGATAATTAAGCAGAAAAGACAACTGACAGAGACAGAAAAATAATGCACTTGAGCAAGAGATGAAACATGGGATGGGGGGGTTCAGGAGGAAAAGAGACAGAGAGGCTACCTGGCCACTTTCCAATTCCCAAAGTGTCCAACTGTGCTTCCTGCAACTGGGTTCTGTGAGATTCCTTTATGTCCTAACAATAAGCTTTCTTTTCACTTTTTATTGTAAAATATGCCAGACATACAAAAGACTGCATGAAAAGCAGACATATAACTAAAAATGTTAACAGTGGTACCAATACCTCCTTACTCACTTACTAGGTTTATTAGTAGTACTTAGGAAGTCTTGCCTAATGTCCCTTCCCAATCATCTCCCCTCTTCTGAATTTTGAATAAATAATTCCCTCATTATTCTTTATACATTTTAATCATATTAATTACTGTTAAAAACTTCCTTTCAGAAAAATTTAAATATACACAAAATTAGAAAATAATGTAAGATTCCTGTACCCATTACCTATCTTCTCAACACCTTTTAACATCCTGTTTCATTTATCCCCTACCTCCCTGCCCCCACCACCACACACAGTGGACTATTTAATGCAAAGTCCAGACATCATTATAACCATCTAGAATACATCTCTAAAGAAAAAGACTTTGAAAATATGTATAATATCATTTTCACTCCTGAAAACTGGCAATTTCTTAATATTATTCAAAGCCTAATCCATGTTCAAATTTCTTAAGTATCTCACCAATTTTTTTTAAATAGGAGATTTGCTTGAATCAAGATCCAAATAAGGAAGGTTCACATACTAAATTAAGCTGATATGTATTTGAGGTCTCTTAAGCCATATAAACCTTTGCCCCATTTTTTTCATACAATATTTGTTGGAATAAGAATAAAAAGGTCATGAGACCTGCTGATTTTTGCACATTCTGAATTTGGCTGATTGCACTTTGATGGTCCTGTGATTCTTCTAACCACTGTATTACCTGTAAATTGGTCATAGATCTAGAGCTGTGCTAATACAGTAGCCACTAGCACATAGGCTAAATTTAAATTGACTAAATTAAGTAACATTTAAAATTCAGTCCATGGTCTCACTAGCCATGTCCAAGTACTCAACAGCCACAAGTTGCTGTGTGGACAGCACAGAAACATTTTCACCATCACAGAAAATTCTAGAGGACAGTGTCAACCTAGAGGCTTGGCTAGATTCAGGCTCAGTTTTGATCTTGAAATAATACTTCAGACATGGTACATGAAACTCCCATTGCATCATACCAGGTAGCCCATAACGTGTGCCTGTCACAACTTCAAAGATGTAAAGATGGATGATTGCATTCATGTTTTCAGCCTATCAACTAATGGCTTTAGCAGCCATTCAAATCATTATCTAAAATCAATCCATCATTTCAATAGAGACTAGAAAATAATTTTCAACATTAGTTAGAATTTTTCTATAAAAAATTTCTATGAAAAAAAAAAATAACTTCCCCTCATCAACTATTTGGTTATTCCACAGTATTAGTCATAAAAGAGAGGTAGGATAAAGGTTTAAGTCTTCCCCAAGAGTGAGAATACTGAGGTAGAGTCACAGCAATCCCCATATAATGATTTGTTTTTTGAAGTATTATTAGAAACACATAGATTTTAACATATTTTATGTGTTTCTTTTCCTAGATATGGGCAATGGGTGCTCATTATAGGTGGTTCCTGTGTCCTTTGAACATGACCCCAATAGTCTTGTCTACAGCACAAGTGCCAAGTTCATCCTTTTTTTAATTAAAGTTTCATTGATATACAATCTTATTATGGTTTCACATGAACATTGTGGTTTCAACATTCACACATACTATCAAGACCCCCCCACCCCATTGCAATCGCTGTCCATCAGCATAGTAAGACACTATAGTCATTACTTGTCTTCTCTGTGCTATATTGCCTTCCCCGTGACCTACCTATATTATGTGTGCTAATTATAAGGCCCCTTAATCCCCTTCTCCCTTCCTCCCTACCCACCCTCCCCAACCCCTCGCCTTTGGTAACCTTCTTGGAGTCTGTGAGTCTGCTGCTTTTTTGTTCCTTCAGTTTTACTTTGTTGCTATACTCCACAAATGAGGGAAATCATTTGGTACTTGTCTTTCTCTGCCTGGCTTATTTCACTGAGCATAATACCCTCGAGCTCCATCCATGTTGTTGCAAATGGCAGGAGTCCTTTTCTTTTTATGGCTGATTAATATTCCATTGTGCATATGTACCACATCTTCTTTATACATTCATCTGTTGATGGACACTTACATTGCTTCCATATCTTGGCTATTGTAAATGGTGCTGCGATGAACATAAGAATCCATATGTCGTTTTGGATCAGGGATCTTGTTTTCTTTCAGTAAATTCCTAGGAGTGGAATTCCTGGGTCAAATGATATTTCTATTTTTAGTTTTTTGAGGAAACTCCATATTGCTTTCCATAATTGTTGAACTAATTTACCAACAGTGTAGGGGGCTTCCCCTTTCTCTGCATCCTTGCCAGCATTTGTTGTTTCTTGTCTGTTAGATGTTGGCCATCCTAACTACTGTAAAGTGATATCTCATTGTGGTTTTAATTTGCATTTCTCTGATAATTAGTGATGTGGAACATCTGTTCATGTGCGTATTGGCCATCCGAATTTCTTCTTTGGAGAAGTGTCTGTTCAGATCCTCCACCTATTTTTTAATCAGGTTATTTGCTTTTTGGGTGTTATGGCTTGTGAGTTCTTTATATATTTTGGATGTCAACCCATTATCAGATAAGTCATTTATGAATATATTCTCCCATATATTGTGATGCCTTTTTATTCTGCTGATTGTGTCCTTTGCTGTACAGAATCTTTTTAGTTTGATGTAGTCACATTTGTTCATTTTTTGTTTCCCTTGCCCAAAGAGATGTTTTCAGGAAAAAGCTGCTCATGTTTATATTCAAGACATTTTTGCCTACATTTTATTCTAAGAGTTTTATGGTTTCATGCCTTACATTCAGCTCTTTTATCCATTTTGAGTTTACTTTTGTGTAGGGGGTTAGACAATGATCCAGTTTCATTCTCTTACATGTAACTGTCCATTTTTGCCAACACCATTTGTTGAAGAAGCTGTCTTTTTTTCCCCATTGTATATCCAGGGCTCCTTTATCATATATTAATTGGCCATGTATGTGTGGGTTTATATCTGGGCTCTCTAGTCTATTCTATTGATCTATGGGTCTGTTCTTGTGCCAGTACCAAATCGTTTTGATTACTGTGGCTTTGTAGTAGAGCTTGAAGTCAGGGAGTGTAATCCCCCCCAAGTTTTTTCTTTCTTCTCAGGATTACTTTGGCTATTCGGGATCTTTTGTGATTCCATATGAATTTTAGAACTATTTGTTCTAGTTCATTGAAAATTGCTGTTGGTATTTTGATAGGGATTGTGTTGAATCTGTAGATTGCTTTAGGCAGGATGGCCATTTTGACAATATTAATTCTTCCTATCCATAAGCACAGGATAAATTTCCATTTATTAGTGTCTTCTTTAATTTCTCCCATGGATGTCTCAAGTTTTCAGAGTATAGGTCTTTCACCTAACCTCCTTAGTTAGGTTTACTCCTAGGTATTTTATACTTTTTGATGCAATTGCAAATGGAGTTGTTTTCCTGATTTCTCTTTCTGCTAATTCATTGTTAGTATATAGGAATGCAACATTTCTGTGTATTAATTTTGTATCCTGCAACTTTGCTGAACTCAGTTATTAGTTCTAACAGTTTTTTGGTGGAGTCTTTAGAGTTTTCTATGTATAATATCATGTTGTCTGGCTAAATTCATTTATAAATGCCCTACCTCAGACCTGGAATCTGCCATTTTCCTAAGGAGTTCTGGTCCTTTTTCATCAGAGAAGTTATTTAGAGACCACAATCTAGGTAAAATATCATACACACACACACATACACACATCATGAATTCACCCAAATACTTCCAGTTCAGAGTACAGGATATTTACCTAGTTTTTATTTTATATCTGTATTTCTTGGTCTCTTTTACAGAAAATACTCACATAAATATATATTTGTTTGATTCTACAATATAATCATTAGAATAATAATATTATTACTAAAAGTATGGTTATTTAATCAGAGGTTTAAATTCATTGCAGTTCTTTTTAGACCTATGATATATCCCAATGGACATGTTCTGTCAAATTTTACTGTTTTAAAGTCACTTGAAATAATAATTCTATGTGTGGTCTTGCCACTAACTTCTAATTATGCCACAAAGCTCATTTTTTTCATTTTATTTTAATTTTTAGAAATTCCTTTGGATTTATTCTTTATTTACACTGATGTAAAACGTTTTCATGTTTCCAAAGAAAATTTTTTTAAATCAGAGAAGCCTAACTTTTATTGTAGATGACTATTTTTATTTGTTTTTAAATTTAATTTTCCATTACTTCTTTTTGTAATATAAGGAAACATATATGCATATACTCATATTTTACCTTTCCTTAGGAAAAACATATACACATTCTTCTGCACCTTGTTTTTATTATTTCACATATAGTCTTGAGATCCCTCCATAAAAGATTACACAGATCTTATTCTTTCTTTCTCACACCAGCATTCCTGGTTGTGTGGAAGCACACCATATTGATGTCCCTACAGTGGTCATTTGGGTTATTTCCAGTCTATTACTATTACACATTGAACTACAATTCCTTGTGCATAGTTCATATTTTGCCCATGTCTTTGGGATAAATTCCTAGCAGCAGAATTTCTAGACTAAATTCCTCTCCATAGAGATTGTATCATTTTATATTCCCATCAGCCACATATGAGTGCCCCTGTGGGGACAGCTTCCACAACAGATTATGTTGTCAAATTCTAAACAGAACATGAGGAATGGTATTAATGTACACTCTTATTTTTTAATGCATTCAAGCTTTCTTTTCAAACAATAACCTCTCTTTACTTTTATTTCCTTAAGACAAATCCTCAGAATTGAAAGGCCATGTCTACACATTAAGACTTTTATATATATACACATTGCCCAATTTCTCTCCAAATTTAACTTCTATTAGCAATGTGACCATTTCCCCACATACTCACTAACACTATAATTTATAATCTCTGCCCATCTGATAAATAAAACAGCATGAGACATTACTGTATTAATTTGTAATCCTTTGATAATTCATGTCAAAACAAATTCTTTTATGCATATAAGCTTGGTTGTTTTGTTTGCTTCTGGTTAAAAACATGAGGTAATACTATACAAACTGTTTAATCTACCTTCTTCATTCAACAATGGCATTTATCTATTTAAAGTAGCCCACTGAATTTACCCTTCAGATATCACTTCACTAAACATTCTGCCAAAAATCAAAATATACATAGCAACCACATCAAAAAGGTATTGTGAGTTAAGAATTTTTGCCTATTTCATTAAACAAAACTTTACTGATACTCTGCTATGTGCCAAGCAGTATATTCCATATTGGGAAAAATAAGTTAAATTAGACATGATTTGTGTCCTCAAAGAGCTCAGTCTACTGAGGAAAGAAACTCATAAATAGACAACTGTAATATAAACATGGTGTTATTTAGAACAGAATTAGAGTTATGCACTAGTTATCACAGTATCACAGAAACACAGTAAGTATGTAACTAATTCAGGTAAGAAAGGTGTCAAAGAGGTTTCCTGAAAGAGATGACAATTAAGCTGTCTTAAAGAATGAGTAGGATAAGGCCAAGTCAAGTGGACAAGGGCACTGAAGGCAAAAGGGACTGAATGAGCAAGCGCAAGGAGACAAAAACCACCACAATGAAAACTACAGAACATTAATGAAGACACAAACAAGTGGAAAGACATCTGAATAAATGAATCTAAGTTCACAGACTGGAACTTAACACAGTTATTTTTGGGGGGGATTTTTTATTAAGGTATTATTGATATACACTCTTACGAAGGTTTCACATGAAAAAACCATGTGGTTACTACATTTATCCACATTATCAAGTCCCCACCCATACCCCAATGCAGTCACTGTCCATCAGTGCAGCAAGATGCCACAGATCCACTATGTGCCTTCTCTGTGCTACACTGTTCTCCCAGTGAACCCCCACACCATGTGTACTAAACATGATACCCCCTCTCCACCCGCCCTCCCACACCCCTCCCCTTTGGTAACCACTAGTTCCTTCTTGGAGTCTGTGAGTCTGCTGCTGTTTTGTTCCTTCAGTTTTGCTTCCTTGTTATACTCCACAAATGAGGGAAATCATTTGGCACCTGTCTTTCTCCACCTGGCTTATTTCACTGAGCATGTCCTCCAGCTCCATCCATGTTGTTGCAAATGGTAGGATTTGTTTCTTTCTTATGGCTGAATAGTATTCCATTGTATATATGTACCACATCTTCTTTATCCATTCATCTACTGATGGACACTTAGGTTGCTTTCATATCTTCGCTATTGTGGAACTTAACACTGTTATAATGCCCATATCACCCAAAGCAACCTACAGATTCAATGCAATCACTATCAAAATTGCAATGGCACTTTTTACAAAAATACAAAAAAAGTATTAAAACTCATAAGGCTGCAAAAGATCCCAAAAAGCCAAACAGTCGTAAGAAAGAACAAAATTGAAGATGCCATACTTTCTGGTTTCAAAATATATTACAAAGATACAGTAATTAAAACAGTATGATACTGTCATAAAGACAGACATATGGACCAACGAACCTGAGTAAGAGCCCATAAATCAATTCACATATATATGGTCAACTGATCTTCAACAAAGGTGCCAAGAACACAGAATAGGTCAAAGATAGTCTCTTCAACAAATGGTGGTGGGAAAACTGGATAACCACATTCAAAAGAATGAAATTGGACCCTTATCTCACACCATACAAAAATCAGCTCAAATTGGATTAAAAACTTAAACATAAGGCCTGAAACTATAAAACTTCTAGAAGAAAACTGGGAGAAAATCTTCATGACATTGGTCTAAGTGATGATTTTATGAATATGACACCAAAAGCAGAGGTAACAAAAGCAAAAACAGGCAGGTGGAACTACATCAAACCAAAAAGCTTCTGCATAGCAAAGGAAACAATCAACAGAATAAAAAGACAACATATGGAATGAGAGAAAATATTTGTCAACCATGTATCAAATAAGGAGTTAATTTCCAAAATATATAAGGAACTCCTACAACTCAATAGAAAAATAACTCAATTAAAAATTGAGCTAAAGACTTGAATGGACATTTCTCCAAAGACGACATACAGATGGCCAACAAGTATATGAAAAGATGCTTAACTAATCATCAGGAAATGCAAATCCAAACCACAATGAGATATCACCTCACATCTGTTAGGAAGGCTATTATAAAAAGCACAAAAGACAAGTATTGGAGAGGATGTGTGGAATTGGAACCCTTGTATACTGTTGGTGTATGCTGTAGGTGGGAATTTAAAATAGTGCCACCAGTATGTAAAACAGTATGGGATGCCTCAAAAAAATTAAAATTAGAACTATCATATGCTCTACCAATCTCACTTCCAGGTATTTATCCCAAAGAATTGATATTAGGATCTTGAAGAGATAATAGCACTCCAATGTTCACTGCAGCACTAGTCACAAAAGACAAGATGTGGAAACAATTTAAATATCCACTGAAAGATGAATGGATAAAGAAAATGTGACATATACATACAATAGGATATTATATGCCTAAAAAAGGAAATTCCACAACATGCAACATGGATGAACCTTAAAACATTATGCTAAGTGAAATAAGCCAGCCACAGAAGGATAAATATTGCATGATTCCATTTACATGAGATATCTAAAATAATCAGACTTATAGAATCAAGAGAGTAGAATGGTGGTTGCCAGGGGCTGGGAGAAGGGGGAATGGAGAGTTGCTAATCAATGGGCATAAAGTCTCAATTATGTAAACTGAATAAGCTCTAGAGATCTACTGTACAATATTGCCCCTTTAATTAACAATATTGTATGTGTGCAAGAAAATGTTAAGGATGTATTTAAAATTACACAGAAATTTTAAGAAGAATAAACATCAGTATAACAAACAGAACACCATGCCAGTTCATGTGTATAGAAGAGTACACAGAGATGAGTCCAGAGACCCAGGTCCCACCAATTTAACTCTGTTTATTGAATTCCTAACAAGTGCCTGGCCTCATGCTATGTACTGGAGATAGTGCACTAAAAAGGAGATACAGTTCTGGCCCTCTTGAAGATAACAGAGAAAACTGTGAGAGGCTTTTATTCCACAGATGATGAAGAATGTTAACCTAGGAAACTACATGGTCACATTTGTATTTTTTGGTAGAATTCTATGGCAGCTGTTGGTAGAATGGATATTACCAGATCAGACAGGAGGCCTTTGCAGAAGTCCACATTGGGAGGCAATAAGGACCTAATCATGATAGTTGAAACAGACAGAACTCAATTAGAAAATAATAGACATATTCTAGAACTTTGCTGAGAAGTTGTATCAAGTCTAATGGTCTACAGATTCTGGATTCTCTCTTCCCCCTTAGGATAATTGGTACATCAGCTCATTTCTAGTCCCTGACATTCCTCAAAGATGGCACACAATTACATTTGCCAGGTTCTTTCAGGACCCTAGATGCATAGTCATCTGTCAACCTTGTGGCTTTCAAATACTCAACCTTGGGGTAGGGGTGGGTGGTGGAGGGTGGGAAGTAGGGAGGGGAAAGTGGGGGTGGGGATTGGAACGGTGGACATTGTAAATAGTACACAATGTAAGCCAGACTGGAAGATCTTTTTCCAGCCCCACCTAGTTAGGGAACAGGCACATGACTTAAAATACTCCCACCAAGAATTTGGAATAGGGTTGGCGCACAGAGGAGACAGAATTCACTGAGTGACAGCCAAAGAGCCCTGGCCAAACTGCTTTTGCTGCTTAGCCTCTAGAGTCTATTCTTCAGCTTTCTAACAATGTGGTGAGCCTCCTGGATTCAATAATCCTTTGTGCTTAAGGCAGCTAGAATTGGTTTCTATTACCTATAAACAAGAACACTGACTAAAATAGCTGGGTGAAATTTGCCTGGGTCCAGAAATCTGAACTTAAAGTAGTTAGTTACCCTATTTTCATTCTGATCATCTTTATTATTATGGACAAGACTCAGTGATCACTTACTATATGCAAATTACTTTCTAAGCAGAGGCAGAAGGCACAGCCTCGATATACGCTTGTCTGTTCTGGTCAGTTTTCCTAATCTTCACACCCTTCTAAATCACCAGTTGCCTTGACGATATAATCAATCTTTTTGGAGACAGACCCAGGGAGCCAATCTTGGGGGCCAGGGTAAACATGGCACTGACTTCCATGTCACAGCACCTCAGGTATGAGTTTGATTTCCCTGGGATCAAATTTAGGCAGCATGGTGGAGGCAGTTGGTGTCAGATGAACCCACGTTAGGGATGATTGAAGAAAGTTGCACCTTGGCCTCCTTCAGGCCAGAAGTCAAGAGCTGGATTGTCCTTGTACAATTTATTCCGGATACAAATGTTTTATCAATTATATGTTATAAATACCTGCTTCCACTTTATGGTTTACCTTTTTATTCTTTTAATGGTGTCCTTTGATAAGCCAAAGTTAATTTTACTGTAGTCAAAACTCATCAGTCTTTTTCTTTATTAGTCATTGTGTGTCCTGTTTCAGATGTCTTTCCCTCCTACACTGAGATCAAGAAAATATTCTATTATCTTTTAGGACCTTTCTTATTGCCTTTCACATTTTCATCTACAATCCAACTAGAGTTTATTTTTTTGTGTATATGGCGTGAGAAGAATCAAGTTTCTTTTCTTTTCTTTCTCTCTTTTCTCTAAGGATATTCAACTGACCCAACATTTACCATTCTTTCCCCACTGCTCTACAGTACAATCTTTGTTGCAAATCAAAGATTTTGTTTCAAGGCTTTTATTCTATTCCTAGCGCCTATCGGACCATTTGTAAAAGCTTTAAAATAAGTCTTGATACCTGAGAGAACAAATCTTTCCACTTTATTGCCCCTACTCTTACTCGTTCTTATGAGTTTGCTTTAGGTGGGCTTTTGTTTCTATATATATTTTAGAACCAGCTTGTAAAATTCCACCCAAAAAACCCACCAAAATCCTGATGGAATTTTTGTCAGGATTGCATTTCATCTATAAATAAAGTGGGGAAAATTGATTATCTTACACAATATTGAGTCTTCTAAAAATATGACACATCTTTCCATTTATTAATTTCTCTCAATAATGTATCAGAACCTTCTGCATAAAGGTTTTACATATCTTCTGTGATATTTATTTCTAGGTATTTGAATTTTCTTTACTTCATGGTAAACAGTAGTTTTATATTATTTTTTAAACTTCACTACTGGTATATAAATTCAATGGAATTTTAGATACTGGCTCTGTACCCAGCAATCTGGACAAATTATTAATTCTAATAATTTATCTGTAGATTATTTTGAATTTTCCACATATATAATCATCATCTGAAAACAAAAGATTTATCAAGATTCTTTTCTAATCATATTTTATTTTTCTTGCCTGACTGTACTAGCTAGAACTAGCTAGAATATCCTAAAATGATGAAGAGCATGTTGTCTTTTTCCCAATTTCAAGAGGAAAACTTTCAAATCTCAGCATTAAGTTTAATGTTGTTTACAGGTTTTTTGTAAATATGCTTTATACAACTTTGGAAGTTTTCTTTTATTCCTACTTTGCTAAGAGTTTTGAATCATAAAGAGAGGTTGAGTTTTACCAGTTTTTTTGCACCTATTAAATTGGTAATTTTAAATCCTCTGGTGTATTAAAATGGTGATTTACACTGACTTTAATATATATTAAATGACTTTGTCTTCCTGGAAAAACCCAACTTAGTCATATATATTGCTCGATTCAGTCTGCTAATATTTGTTGATGACTTTTATATCTGTTAATAACGGAGATTAAATTGTAATTTTCTTTTCATCTGAGATCATTTTGATTCTGCCTGAAGGATTTATTCCTTAAGTGCAGATCTGGAGGTGATAAATCTTGTTTTGATATCTTTATTTCACCCTCATTCTTGAAGACTATTTTCACTGGGAAAAAAAAATCTTGCATTGGTATTCTCTTTCAGGATTTTAAAGACAATCTAGCTTCTATTGCTCCATGCAGAAATGAGATGGAAGTCTAATTACTATTCCTTTGAAAGCAAACAATAATTTTTCTCTGGCTACTTTTTTTTCTCTGCTTTGGTTTTTTAAGTTTTAACTTAGTATGTACTTACTATGGATTTCATTGTATTTATTCTGCTTAAAGCATATAAGGCTTCTTGAATCGGTATATTCCATTAGTTTTGGAAAATTCACACTATTTCCATCAATTCTTGCTCTCCTCATAGCTGATGACTCCAATTATACAAATGTTAGACCCTCTCACCAAATCTTTAATGTCTCTTACCTCTTTTCTGAATTTTCTATTGTTGCATTCTCACATATTTCCTTCTGGATATTTTTTTTCTGACCTTTCTTCCAGTTCACTATTCTCTCTGCAGTTGTAGTGACTTGTTGCTAAACCTATTAATTAAGTACTTAACTTTCATCTGAATTTTCAGTTATAGTATTTCTATTTGGTTCTATTTTTATAAATTCAGTTACCTGCCAAGTTTCTCAAACTTATCTTTTACCTGCTTGAACATAAAAATGTAATTATTCTTAAGTCTGTATCTGGTTAACTCCAAAATCTGGTAACCTTCTGGATCCATTTTTACCTCCTATTGTTTCTTGTTTTTGTTCACATTGTCTGGTGAGCAATGATACTCACACATCCGGTCTTTTCTGATATGTGCCAAAATTGTTCTTGCAAAATTGTTTGTGGAAATAATTTGAAGCTTACAATGATCCTTCAGAGATTTGCCTTTGCTTCTTCCACATACCTGGGGGCAATAGCACCCCAGGATCACATTAATCCAATTTCACGAACATAGATGTTTCTGAAGCTGAGCTGCAGTACCTGCAATGACCTACTTTTAATTTACCCTTACTTCTAAAACATGGCCTTTCATGGTCCTAACCCAGAGAAAAGGGGGTTCATCAGAGTTTTACCTACTTGAATGGTCCTGAACAGTAACTCCTATTACTTTAATCCAAAGAGGCACTTTCACAGCTTTGACAGTCTCCCCATTCAGGAATTCAAAATATGCCCTCAGAGGAAAAAGGAGCCCCCAAATGAACTCTCATCCTTGGACCTCTATCTCTGTACTTCTGCCCTCACATGGATCATAGCCTAACAATTCTTCATTATCTGGCTTGTTCTCCAGGATCTTCAAGATGTTTATATGTCGACAATTATTTTCTAATTGTTCCAACTGGGAGAACTGATCCCAATTACCTAATCTGCCATTACTCTACATTTGCTCTTAACTTTTTCAGTTTGAAGATACCTCAGTGAATAAAATGGAAACAAAATAGAAAATTTTAAATTCTACCTTCTTTCTGTCATTGGCTAGTAGTATCAGCTTATCTAAGCAGTGGTTATATCTCCCTTTGATTTATCCTGCTGCTTAGATCAATAAGGTTGAATTTTTAGACAGAAGTGAAATTAGCACAAAAATGCAAGACAGTAGTAGATATTTTAAATTATATAAAATTAATCCATAGGTAGATTTACATAAAAATTCATCAAAAAGAAAAAGGCCTAGAAAAGGTCTGTGCCTGATGAGTAAAAAGGCAAGAGAGATGTATAAAATTGCTCTATAAACATACTGAAGAATCTCATGACACATTTGTGTCTATTTTTTCTGAATAGGTACTATATCCACATTATTCAAAACTCAAGAGTATAAAAGTAGGCAGTGAAACAACATGGATGGAGCTGGAGGATATTATGCTCAGTGAAATAAGCCAGGCAGAGAAAGACAAGTGCCAAATGATTTCCCTCATTTGTGGAGTATAACAACGAAGCAAAACTGAAGGAAAAGAATAGCAGCAGACTCAGAGACTCCAAGAAGGAACTAGTGATTACCAAAGGGGAGAGCTGGGGGAGGGTGGGTGGGGAGGGAGGGAGAAGGGGATTGAGGGGTATTATGTTTGGTACACATGGTGTGGGGGATCACGGGGAGAACAGTGTAGCCCAGATAAGGCACATAGTGGATCTGTGGCATCTTACTACACTGATGGACAGGGCCTGCATTGGGGTATGGGTAGGGATTTGATAGTATGGGTAATGTAGTAACCACATGGTTTTTTCATGTGAAACCTTCATAAGAGTGTATATCAATAATACCTTAAATAAATAAACAAACAAACAAATAAAAATAGGCAGTGAAAACTACCCCTCATCTCAGTCCCCACTTCCAAAGGCAACCATTATTAGGTTTTATGTAGTATTCCAGAGATACTTTGTGCATACTTAAAAAGTGGGTGTGTGTGTACACAAATAATGAACATACTAGACATACTACTATAAACCTTGCTTTTTCTACTTATTTCAAAGACCTTTCCATAACTACATATGAAAAGTTTCCTCATTCTCTTCTACAGCTGATTAATATTTCATTGGATGTTCCATAATTTATTTAACCAGTTTTCTACTGATGGACACTCACATCCTTTCTAATATTTTTACCATCATAAACAATGCTATAATAACCTTATGCTTCATCACTAAACAGGTATATGAATAAATCTATGGCATAAATTCCAGGAAGGAATGGATCAATGAAGGCCTATACTGTAATTCTGATAGATATTGATAAATTGCCCTCCATAACATTTGTATCAAATTACATTCCCATCAGCAATGCATCAAAGTTTTTGTTTCTAAACACCCTTATCAACATAATGAGATATCAAAATACCCATTTAGATCAAAATACCCATATGATTTTCATTTCCATTACGAGTTAGGTTGAGCATTTTTTGTATGTTCAGAGCCACTTTTTATAGCCTCTTAACAGCTTATGCAAGAAAAAAAATGAAAAGAGATACTGCTTTATATTTTTAAGGTTAAAGGTATATATAAATTATATAAGAACTACTGGTAAAATGACTTGTAATTGGATTCAAAGAGGCTGGAAGTAAGAAAAAGAGAAACAGAGGTATAGAGTGTAGAAGATGCAGTCCTGTTTTAAAGAGAGGGAAAATAACTGCAAACAATTTTTATGTCTCCTAAATTTATTTAGTTAAAATTTAACTACTGTAAAGAAGAAAAAGCCAGTTTTTCTATAATATAGCTTTTAATGTCAACCAAATATAGATCAATTCTACAAGTACTCCTAGAAGAGACCAGAGAAACTGGGACAAGCTTTGCAAATTTAGATGGTATGTGGAAAAATGCCTTTTTTATTTTAATGGGTGTATATTTATTTGAACATGTATTAGGAAAAACTGACACAAACCAGTAATATCCATGAGTATTATTTAGGATAAATCCAAATTTTAAATATCAATTTAAAGAAAATAATAAAAATAGAATAATAAAAAATAAAAACAATATTGGAAGGTATTTAATGTTGCAAGAATCATGACTATACCTGAATGGCCAAAGTCTTGGGAACAATGAATGGAGACGGGAAAATGGAAGCTCAAGAATAACTCAGTTAAAACTGGTAGCCTCCAATGCAAAGGTGAGGTAGGGGAGTAAAAAAAAACTTTCTTCAAAGGATTTCTTTTATATTAGACAATTTTAAAAATATATGAGTTTTCTATGTTACCAGAGTATGGTTTCAGACTTTTCTGATCATGCTACATTTACATTTACTATGAACTAGAAAAAAAAGTCTTTTTTTCTAGAGCCTTTAAATATGAGGTCAGAGTTCTTTAGAACAGACCTCATAGGATTTCCCGTTCACTAAACAGGCCACAAAGAGATAATTAACCTGGCCTTTTAGATTCAAGTACAGAAGAACCAAAAGCAGGTTATGTGGTTATAGACTTAAGAGGCCTAAACAAAAAGAAACTGGCTGAATTTATATTCCAACCAAATCCAGAGAACATGTGATCCGATTTCTCTTCAGCCCTTATGAGTGGGACATGCTCCTAAATGGTCATTCAGATTAAGCATGGGTTGTACTACTGTGGACTGATTTATGACAGTACTAATAGGCTATCTCAACACCATAAAAACACAACTGCTTTCAGATAAAAAACAACCACAGGCGGACAAATTTATACCATTTTGACAAAAAACTTCAACAGAAAACCAAAAAATACAGGACTCTCTGGTATAAACTTCCACTCTTTTGGAAGTTGGAAATCCAGTATGGTAGCTATCAATTAAAATTTTTAATTTTAATTAAATAACCATATATATGTAACATCATCATCACTGCAGGAAGACTTACTGCACTGTTCTAAGTCCTTTATAAGAATCATGAAAGAGTTCACCTGACTGTTTCCAGTCATTACAGTCTCAATGCATTGATAGTTTTCAGGATCAAATACACCAAATCAAGTTCTACTGCTGACTTCAGGATCAAAACAGACTTTGCCATTTACTTCCCCCAAAGCTCCCAACATTAAAAAAAAAAACACCTGCTTTTAAATGATGCAACAAGTATGCCTCAGAGAGTTTCAATATGTAAAGATTAATATTTCTCTCCTCTTGGGGACTGAAGGATCCAAGTGCCCTAAATAAAAGACTATTAAAAACAATTACAGCTCATAAAACAATAAGAACACTATGACCCACTGGAGAATTTAGTTCAGAAGAACATTAAACACTTTTCACTTTATCACCAAAACCTCAGCTAACAAACATGAAGACTTTCAATAGGTATCCTCTGCAGAGAATACCAAAAAAAAAAATAAGTTATGGTTATTCTTCATAATTACTTGAAGGAATAAGATACGCTGACAAATCAAAACTCTTAATTCAATAACAACTGAATGTCCAACTTCATTTCTTATTGCTGTTTTCCCTCTAAGAAAGGATGACAAAAACCTCTTTCAATTTCATTCTTTCTTAGGCCTCTATTGCTTACTCACTGGATCATTTTCCAGAGGAAGTCAGCAGGATCCAACAGAAGAAATTCCTAATTTGAAGCAGATTTTTTACCCCCAAATCTATACAACTCTGAGCCATGCCAAATGAGTGATTTCCACACCACTTGGGAAACCTAGCTAACTCTCTAACTCATGGTTTCTCAGCAATAGCACCACTGACATTTAGGGATATATAATTCTTTGTTGGGAGGGCTGTCCTGTACAGTGCAGGTTTTAGCAGCATCTCTGGTCTCCACCCACTCAGTAATAGCCCTCCCCGGCTTCCCAGATATAGTTCTGAGAACCAAAATGTCCCCTGGGGGAAGCAAAATCACACCTGGTTGAGAACCACTGCTTTCGCCCACAGAACATTCTTGATTATCTCAACCCTAATTCCTCACATTCACTTGATACTCCTCCAAGTCTGTGTTGAGACTTAGTCTCACAATCCAGCAAATATTTACAGAATCTCTATGACACAACATGTAGGGCTCTAAGGAAATAAACATACAAGTTAAATTCAGACCCTGGTTTCTTGGAGGGTGAGTATATAAAGAACTGTGATAAAAGACAGCCAATTATAAAATGTTTCAGATTGATTTTTGTTCCTGTGGTATTCTCATCTCACCAAACTAAAAACACTTTGGGGGCAGAGACCATAACCGCTCTGGATACCAATACTTAATTAATGGCCAATAAAAATAAACTATTGTAAACTTCATCATAACAAGATGACAAATTCACATGAACAAAAAACTCCATAGCTAACCTGGAGAAATAAGTTAACCTCTCCAGGCTGTAATTTGTTCTTCTGTAAAATGGGGAGAAAATGATTGTTGACAGGATTAAGTCAGATAATATGAGTAAATCTTTTCCCACATTCTGACACAGAATAAGCATTCAATTATTGTAAGCTATGATTACTATTATTTTATTAGCCACAAATCCTACCTTAAGGGGAAGAGCTTGCTCTGGGCTACAACAACAAACCACTACATGACATAAAGGAAATCAACACTTATCTCAAGAGGAAGAAAGTAACCGTTAAGTATTTCTATCAGTGTTCTGGCAGAAAAAGTGAATGCAGGTACCAACTAATGGGCTGGGGAACAAACTTAGTGACAAACCCACTATCTTGCAATATATTTCTGGACTATTCTTAAGACCTTTCTATTTAAAAATATGTGTGATTTTTGCCATAAGCATACAGGATCTAAAGGGAAAGTAGAAAAAATCTGTAATTTATAAATATTGACACATGCAAGGGACAGATGTTTATAAGACTTTGAGTCTCATTTGCTTAACCTTTTAGAAATTATGCTTAATTTCTATTGCTCTAGTGTTAAATACATGTCATCAAGTTTGAATTTACTGCAAAGCCTAAGAGTTCGTAAGTTAAAAAAAAAGAAAAATTGTTATCTGTTTTAAGAGAACATAAAGTCACCAAAAAACGCTGGGTAATTCAAAGGTGTGTGTGTGTGTGTGTGTGTGTGTGTGTTATGAAAGCAGTATTAGGGGATGAGAGATATATGGGATACAAGTAAAAGACAGGAAAAGTCACCATGCTGGAAGTTGCACATCCAAGAACACCTCCCCACAGCACAGAGTTTAGGTGAGCAAAAACAGACCTTATTCTCATAATAATACATGACACCAGTATAGTTTGTACCATGGGCTTGGCACCAAGTTCCTCATACACAGTGGCTCATGTAATCTGCCCAGCAATCTTATAAGGCAGGTACTATTAGTACCCACATTTTACAGATGATGAAACAGACCAAGGGAAGTTAAATGACTTGCCCAAGTTGACTTCATTAGTAAATGGAAGATTCTGACTCCAAACCAGGCACTGTGGCTGGCACTAACTCTACTGCTATACTTCATGGCCTATTTTAATTTCAGGTTTGGAAAATTAATTTCCATTTGCAACTCAGTGAGACCAGTTCTCTTCCCCTACCTTTCTGTATTTCAAAAGAGCATCCTTTTAGTTGTATGTTGTGTGGTGATCTTAAGGAGGCCAGAAATGTAAAAGTGTGACAGGCCCTCTTTTACCTTTGAACACTTAAGTAATCCACACTGAGGAACCTGAGTGGGTAGAAATGAACAAGAGGAAGGTCCTGGAGAATACGGGAGGTCGCCAAAGTTCCTATTTCTACCCCTATTTCCTGCCTTTGCTCTGGCCACTATAATCATTTAAAAGACCCCAGAACCTACCTATTCCAACTCTGCTTTTCATCTCTCCCACGCTGAGAGATGGAGAGGATGGAGGCGAGGCGCCGAGACCTACGTGCAAGGAGGCTAGAGTCAAGTGGAGTTCTGGCCAAAGGAAGGTAAGGCTGCCCGCCTGGATGGGGGCAGAGGAGTGCGTGGAAGGGGACAGGTGTGGGGATCGGGGCGGGGAGCCAGAAGCTGAGGGCAGCGAGGCCAATGCTGGGGTCCGCAGCCAAGGCGTGATCAGCGGGCGGGCAGAAGCTGACGAGGCGCCAGGGGCGAGCAGCCCTGTCACTACCATCTGGGCTGATCTGAGAACGAAAGCGAGGCAGGAACCGAAGCGTTTCAAAACAGGAGTAGAAAACAACCTCGAGTGAAGCCCTGGGTCCGGGTGGTGGCAACGGCGGGGGCGGAGGTCGCGGGGCAGCGGGGCCCGGGCAGCAGCGAAGGCGGGGGCTCCGCCGCGCAGGGGCTGTCCAGGCGGGTCCGCTCCGCCGGGAAACGCGGGCAGAGCGCGGCCGAACCTCGCGCCGAGGTGCGGGGCCCCGAGGCCGGGCTGCACCCACCCGCCGGCGCCCCAGCCTTGCGTACCTGAAGCGGCCGCCTGGCTCCCCTCCACTCCCAGGCCGTCCCCGACGCCGCCCGCCGGCCCTCGGCGGGCTGTGGGGCTCAAGAAGCCGGACCCCTCAGCCACAAGCCCGTCCGACATCTGCAGCCAGCGCCAGGAGCGCCTCGGCCGCCAGCCGCGAGTGGCTCCGGAAACAGCCGAAGGCCCAGCGAGTGCGCCCGCGGTGCGCCGGGAAGAACCGAGCGGAGCCCACGGGCCGGAAGGGGCTGCGCGCCGGCCCCCGAGCGGCCACAGGAGCTCTGGCCAGAGGAGGCTGGCGACGCGGACGCTGGGAGGGTCACTGCGTGCTTGTGAACGCAGGATTTTAAAGTCGGGCTTGAAAGGACAAACAAAACCTCGGGTAAAGTCTGAAAGCCCTGTCCGGAAATCGTGGTATCCATGGAGACGCTATCGGAAATTGGCGTTGCTAGGAGGCCTCGGAGCGTGGGTTAATCTGCGTCATGGCTGAAGTCCCGCAAGGTTATTATTCTGGCCCCGATGAAGATGAAGACCTAGAATCTGAGAGATCTAAACTGCCTAGGTCTCTTAAAATTGCCAAAGACGCCGAACCAGACAACCTGGCAGAGGTACGCACAGAGCAATCTGTAGAGACTGACCAAGATCCACAGCCAGAGACCGAGGAAGAGGACTTAATAGAGGGAGTTCCAGAGAGTGCTAAAAATGTAGACCCACGCCCAAAACCAACCACCACATCTGAGGAAGAGATTCCCAAGGAGCCAGAGATAGACCTTTCTAGCGATCCTGAGCCAGGGATTTCCCAAGAGGTAAAGTCGGAGACATACAGAGAGATGGAAGAAGAACCTTTAGAGGATTTGGAGGTCCCTGTGGATGAAAAATGTGAGGAGCCAGACCTAGAGCCACCAGAAGAGGCCAAACCAGATGTTACAGAGGATGTACTCAAAGGAACGGATCTAGAACTACCAAAGGAAACCGAGTCTGATGTTCCAGGGACCACAATCATTGAGACAAGATTAGAGTTCCTGAAGGAAACCAAACCAGAGGTTACAGAGAAACCACTTGGAGAACAATACACAGAGACAGCTCAAGATCCTCCAGAGCAGTCTAAACCTGAATTTCCAAGTGAGAAACCAAGAAAATCCATTGAAGAGGTAGATCTACAGCCACCAAAGATGACCATACTAGAGATCCCAGAGGAGACTCACAGAAAGTCACCTGAGGAGAAAAGGACAAAGCCATCTGAGGAGGCCAAATCAGAGTCTCCAGAAAAAACAAAGTCTACTGAGAAGGCAGTGCTAGAGCCTCCAGAAGAGATGAAGCTAGATGTTCCAGAGGAAATGCAAAAAAAATCAATTGAAGAGAAAGAGACAGAGCCACCTGTGCAGACTAAACCAGAGTTTCCAGACCAGAAACCAAGTCAGTCTACTGAGGAGACACAAAGAAATTCAACTGAGGAGAAAGTTCCAGAGTCACTAGAAGAGATCAAATCAGAGTTGCCTGAGGAAAAATCAAGAAAACCAACTGAAGAAACAGGTCTAGAGCAATTGGGAGAGACCAAACAAGAAGTTCAAGAGGAGACACAAAGCAAGTCAACTGTGGAGAAGGTTCTAGAGCCACCAGAGTATACTAAGCCAGCAGGTGAAAAGGAAAAGCAGAGAAAATCAACTGAAGAGAAAGGACCAGCACCACCATTGAAGTGCAAATCAGAGACACTGAGAGAGTCAACTGAGGAGGAAGGTCTAGAGACACCAAAACAGACTAAACCAGAGTTTCCAAAGGAAAAAACAAGAAAATTAACTGAGGAAACGGGTCAGGTGCCACCACAGAAGACCAAACCAGAAGTTCAAAAGAAGACACAAACAGAGCCAACTAAGGAAGATCTAGAGTTACCAGACAAAGCCAAACCACCACTTAAAAGAGAGACAGAGGTAGAGTTTGCCAAGGAAGATATGAAAGAACCAGTCCAACTTAAGCATTCTGTAGACAAGGATGAGCTGGAGTACCCTGACTCTAAAACAACAACGTCAGTAGAAAAAACTAAAAAGGCTACAAAAGGCTCTGTGTTAGGGTCTCGCTCAATAAGCAACAGAGACTCAATGACTTCAAATTATGAGTTTGCTAAAAAAAAACAAGAACTGTGTGAGTTTATTGATACCAGTAATGATTTCTATTTCTCAGAGTCTCAGAGGGATTTAAGAGAATCCTTTAGTGAAAAGAAAGTTGTAGATACGTCCCCAAAGTTGGAGAAGAGGGTAGGTAAAGAAACCCAGCCAAAAAAAAGTAGTGAGCTACAATTTGAGTATCTTAAATGGGAGCCAGAGAATGTTGCAGAGTGGATTAGCCAGCTAGGCTTCCCTCAATACAAGGTATACAAAAACAGCATTTTTGAAATCATATACTCCCATCCTGCTACCTCTTATTTCTCTATCCTTACCTGAGTTCTCGCCTTTTCTTCACTAGAGGGAGTACAAAAAAGCCTTGGACTATGCAGACGTGACTTGGATTTTCATTTTGGCCTTTTCACTGATGTATATTTGTAGTTTGGGTGGGGGAGGGTCACATTTGTTTTTCCTTTCCATCAAGGTGATTATACTTCTCAGCAATCATTGAGTAATGAGTAAAATTTATACAGGCCTCTTTTCATAGAAAATTATTTTTAATAGATTTTATCCAATGCAGACTTTAGTTCTTTGTCAAGTTGTTTTAATGGCAGATCTGTTAACATGAACTTAATACCATTAATCTTAAGTGTTTGCACCAAATATGTCATATACATCATCAGCACCTAATTGTACTAATCTAAGTAGCCAATTAACCAAAAAATAGTTTTATTTAAAAAGATAGGGTGAATCCTCTCATTTCCCTGGTTCCAACTATGTTCTTAAGCTACCACAAAACAACACAAGATCTGAAATCTTTGTACTCCTGTACTTAAAAATGTAATTGAGGCATGAAAGAAGCACTGGTGGTATCATGCCAAAAAAAAAAAAAAAAGGAGCAGTATGAAATTTAAGCAAGAGCTTAGATGGAAAATATGTGGGATTATTAGGATTAAGTTAAATTTAAAATTTTGTCAGTACAGAACCAGAGACATTTATTTATTCCCCCCTCCCTTCCTTCCTTCCTGATCTCTCTCCCTCCCTCTCCTTCCTGCCTCCCTCTTTCCATTCTTCCTCTCTCTCCCCCTCCCTCCTTTTCTCTCTTTCTTGTTCTTTTCTTTTCTTCCCTTTCCTTCTTTCTTTTCTTCCTGCTATTTGTTGTACATCCTTTGAGTGATGTTCTCATTTTATTGACAGGAGTGTTTTACGACAAACTTCATCAGTGGCCGAAAACTCATCCATGTAAACTGCTCAAACCTCCCTCAGATAGGGATAACAAATTTTGAGGACATGAAGGTAAGTTGTGTATAAAGTTTCCTTATAGAATGCTGTAAGAATGCTGCCATCTGTATCAAACCCACCTCCTTTTCTTCCCACCTGACCTCCTGCTTCTGTCAGTGGTGGTATCATACTCCCAGGCCTGCAGGCTCACAATGATCCCTTCCTCTCTCTCCTTTGATCCCCACAAAGATCCCAACAACTGTCAGTTTCTTCTGTAACATCTGGTTTTATCCACTCCCACTTGTTCAGACCTTTATCACCTCATACCTAGAACATTCCATTGGCCTCCTGCTTTTGGACTCTCACCTTTCAACCATTTATATATACTGTTCAGAAAACTTTTGGATCCTTTCTGCTTACAAGATAGTCTTAACTCCTTACCTTAGGATTCAAGGCCCTGCACAAGGTTTCTCCCCTACCACCCCTCTACATGAATCTTATGCTCCAGCCTCACAAGTCTAACTCACACCCTCCAAAACCTGTCTTGTGTATTCCTCCGTCTGCATCTTCGCTTAGATCCCCTTCCCCTGTTCTGACTAATATGAATCAAAATCATCCTTCAGGACCCAGCTCAATTCTCATCTACCCATGAAGTCTTGCCTGACCTTCGCAGCCCACAGTAACCTTTCCTCTCAGCTCTCATATTTTTTGTATCTCTTATACCCATTTGACACATTTATAGCACCATATGTATTTTTCCTGCTTTGCTATCTAACTTTGAAACAAGTTATGTTACTCTCTCTGGACAAAAGTTTTCTAAGAAATCTATAGCACCAACAGTCCATGATTATGCTTCTTTGCATAGCAGTGCCCTCCATTTATGGTGCTCTATCATTTACAAACCTTCACATACATAATCTCATTTATAGCCTTTCCTTTAATACCTCCCACCCCCAAATACCAGTGGTTTCATTTACTATGTTCTTGCCCATAAATGCTGTACCTCACTAGTTCTCAAACTTGGATAGTCTTTGTAATCAGATGAGATTTACAAAAAAAAAATGCTCTGCATTCCAGAGATTTTGATTCAGTAGGTCTAGGATTGGATTTGTTCCCTAGATGACTCTTCATTTAGGTCTTAGAACCATATAATTCCATAAGTCATATGACTTAGAAAATAAGAAACATATTTTTTAATACCTAAGCCCTTTTCCTGGCAAAAAGATATAAAGAAATTCTTTAAATTATTAAACACATAGTCTTAAGTGAACATTTAATCTCTTAAATCCACTAAGAGCTATCCTCAGTGCTTACAATGTGTTGGGTACCATACTTATATTTTGTCCCTTAATCTCTGTTTTACAGAAGCGAAAACTGAGGAGAAAGGTAAAGCAGCTTACACAAGATCATTCAGATAGTTCAGTGTAAGAGCCAGGATTCAAAGTCATTCTGTGTGACTTCCCAATCCATGTTCTATTTAAACCACTATACTGTATTGCCTCTCTAAATGAACAGTTTTGTAACCATGAACTTCCATATGCATAATGTACAAAAGAACCACTTATTACAAATTGGTATTTTCAACCATGCCCTGTGTAGCTACCAAGTAATACCAGATAAGTATCCTTCTCTTTTTATGTTCACAGTTACACAACTGTGTTTATGTTATGAGTTCTACTGATGTTTATAGTGTACTGAATATTCTAAATAAAATTAGGGAATAGAATTAGCAAAATAGTCACTTGTAATCCATATTCCTGAAACATTTAAGTACCAAAAATTTCAGTATTTTATCATGAGAAAGCATTGTTCAAAGTTTGCCAAATCATTTTGCTTCCTTGACATTCTAATTCCAAAAATCAAATATCAGCATGCAATCATAAAAAAATATAATCATGCTTTTCAAGTCTTGCAAGAAACAAGAGGTCTTAATCTTTTGAAATCCTCCAAGAGTAAATGATGAATCCTCATATTCCAAAAAGTTTGAATAAGCTATGTTCAGAATACTTCTTATCAAAGGCACCAGACAAATGTGGCCTCTCCTTGAGTTACTAGAATACCATAAAGTTCAAGACTTTCAAAGGCGTGTTAGTTAAGCTTTGCCTAACACTGAGGCCCACATAAAAACACTAATTATGCACTATAACACAGTAGCTTTTTTTTTCCTTTTTTTTCTTTTGGTATCATTAATCTACAATTACATGATTATGTTTACCAGACTTCCCCCTTCACCAAGTTCCCCCCACATACCCCTTCAGAGTCACTGTCCATCTGCGTAGTGAGATGCAGATGCTGTAAAATCACTACTTGTCTTCTCTGTGTTGCACAGCCCTCCCCGTGGCCCCCACACATTATACATGCTAATCACAAGGCCCCCTTTCTTCTTTCCCCCCTTCTCCCTCCCTTCACACCCATCCTCCCCAGTCCCTTTCCCTTTGGTAACTGTTAGTCCTTTCTTGGGTTCTGTGGGTCTGCTGCTGTTTTGTTCCTTTGGTTTTTGCTTTGTTCTTATACTCCAGAGATGAGTGAAATCATTTGATACTTGTCTTTCTCTGCCTGGCTTATTTCACTGAGCATAATGCCCTCTAGCTCCATCCATGTTGTTGCAAATGGTAGGATTTGTTTTCTTCTTATGGCTGAATAATATTCCATTGTGTATATGTACCACATCTTCTTTATCCATTCATCTGCTGATGGACACTTGGGTTGCTTCCATATCTTGGCTATTGTAAATAGTGCTGCGATAAACATAGGGGTGCATCTGTCTTTTTCAAACTGGGCTGCTGTATTCTTAGGGTAAATTCCTAGAAGTAGGATTCCTGAGTCAAAAGGTATTTCTATTTTGAGCATTTTGAGGAACCTCCATACTGCTTTCCACAATGGTTGAACTAATTTACATTCCCACCAGCAGTGTAGGAGGCTTCCACTTTCTCCACAACCTTGCCAACATTTGTTGTTGTCTTTTGGATGGTGGCGATCCTTACTGATGTGAGGTGATATCTCATTGTGGTTTTAATTTGCATTTCTCTGATGACTAGCGATGTGGAGCATCTTTTCATGTGTCTGTTGGCCATCTGAATTTCTTCTTTGGAGAACAACACAGTAGCTTTTTAAAGATCATACATGGACTTAAATAAGCCATAGTTACCTTCATTACCCATATACTAAGCATTTTTAATCCCACTGTTGCAATTACAGCACCTAGTACATCCACAATTTACCTCATAACAACACTTTCACAGTGTAGTTATCTTTTTCATGCTTACTGTCCCACAGCATCATTCATGGCCTCTGGAAGCCTGGGAGGAGGGGGGAAGAACAGGTGGCTTGGAAGTACAGAATTCTGGACATGCTGCTAAGAAACTGAACCACATTTGAACTGTGTGCCCAATTTACAAGGCATGCAGTTAATTTATGGCCAGTTTCTATTTTCTTTAACTCCCTTTTACTTCCTTAATTTTGCAACTACTCATGCTTCACCTGCAGAAAGAATTCACCTTTCTCTTTGGCCTTCCTACAACATTCTGAGATTACCAGAGAAGAGCTAAGTGTATAGGTGAGACTGGTGAGGTGTACAGAAGGAAAGAAACACTGATTTTTCTTTTCACCTACCCAAGGGAGCTCTTCAAACCACTATCCTGTCTTTCCCCTTTGTAAGAATACATTAGCTTGGTAAAAAGTGAGAGTCAATCTTATTTATTCTAGTAAAAAGCTAGACAAGATAGAATTATACTTGCTTCAGTTTACTCTCTTAAAAAATAATTCTCAAAATATTTTTAAATATTCACTCCATCAAGTGAACAGAAGAACTATGATATAAATATTTGGAGGAGAAAATAGGTGAATTGCTTATTTTTTTATATGCATTTTATTTTACAAAGTATAGCCTTATAAGCTTTATTATATCTCATCAATTTTACTACACTTGCTTTGTTGCAAACTACTTAAATAGCACAACATGTGAGCAATTATCACTAGAGAAAAATATTTTTTTAATTTTTAATTTTCAAATAATTTTAGTTTTACTGAAGAGTTGCAAAGGTAGTTTGGAGAGTTCCCATATACTCAACCCAGCTTCCACTAATGTTAACAACTTATTGAAGCATGTGATAGTAGGATACAGGCAGATAAAGTTCAGGACCCTGTATGTTTCAAAAAAAAAAGCCCCAATCCAACTCAGCTGCTTAGTTAGATAGACCTCAGCTGCTCTGATTGGTTATGCTCTATGCAGATAAAACCCAGCCATTCAATGGATCACTGAGACAGAGTTTAGGTGCTCTGACTGGTTGTGCCTTACGAAAACGAAGCATTGTACTTTCAGCCAATGAGGAGTGAGTTGTGATGTCATTAGTCCAGTTCTCTATTAGGTCCAGGGGTGGGTGGGACTTCCTCCTCTCAGGAGGCAATATAAACCCCAGACACCACAGCTGTGAGGGCCTTCTTCCTTGGAGCTCGTCCTGATTAACAGGAACTTTCTCTTTTCACTCATTAAAAGAGCTTTGCTGGTTGCTCTGTACTCTTTGCTGGCTTCATTCTTTGTTGCCTCCAAGACACAATCCTGGGAAGAAACAGTGTTCCAACCAGTAACATTATATAACCATCCTATATGTATCAAAACTAAGAAATTAAGTAATCCATATAGTACTACTGAACAAACTATAGACTTTATTCAGATTTCTACAGTTTTTCCAGTGATGTCCTTTCTTTGTTCCAGGATCCAATTAGGTATACCACTTTGCATTTAGCTGACATTCTTCCTTGGTCTCCTCTAATATGTGACAGGTTTTTCAAATATTTCTTTGGCTTTCATGATCTTGACACTTTAAAGAGTAGTGGTCAGGTATTTCATAGATTTCCTTCAATTTCAGTTTGTCTTGCATCTCCCAGGAGGTCATGCTTTTTGGGAGAGACTGTCAGACAGGTGATGAGCCCTTCTCATCTCATCAAGGAGCACGTGATATCCACATGATTTATTACTGGAGATGTTAACCCTGATCACTTGGTTAAGGTAGCATCTGCCAGGTTTCTTCACTACAAAGTTACTGTTTTTCCCTTTCCATATTCTATTCACCAGAAGTGAGTTCTAAATCCCACCCACACAAAGAAAGAGTAATTAAGCCCCATCTCCCATAGGGTGGGTATCAAAGAGTTTATGGACATACAGAAAACTAGCACTGTAATAAATATATTGGGGGAGATATTTTGAGGCTAGGCAAATACTCAATTTCTCAACATTTTGACCACTAATTTTAACTTTCTTCAGTGGATCTTGCCTGCAGAAGTTATTACTGTGTTGTTCTAATGATGATTTTTCTGTTTCCCTCATTTCTTCCATGTTTAATTCAAACTCTCCTTAAGGAATTCTTCTGTGCTTAATTGTCCTTTCTCCCCAGTGTGGTAGTTCTTTTAAGTTGGTCCCATGTCCTTTTGACATGTTCCCTTTATTTTGTTAGCACTTTTTGACACTGTATGTTACTTCAGACTCATTTTGTATTTGCCTTGCTGCAGACCTAGAATCATTTGTGGCTCCAAGGAGCACTGGTTGCTTTTATCCAAGAATGGTATTTAGAAACCAAGATGTGGGCACTAGTTGCACTTGTTGCTGCTGGGGTATCACTGCTTCCGGGCACTCATAAGGAAGATGTAGGAAATGTATGTATACACAAATATCCATCTTATTTCAGTAAACACAAGCTTATGTTAATGCCTCTGACTCTAGGCAGCACCACAGCGGTCATTCTGGCCTTTGCATTGTTTCTATTCCTGCCCTGCTTTGCATCTTTATATCTTTTTTCTCTGACAGTGAGAAACCTGGTTGTCCTTATCTATCAATATGTATTCCTATGAGAAAAAAAATTGACCAAATAGAGTACAGTCTTTCTGTACAGTTCTTTTTGTCTTTGGCTTTGTGCTACCTCAACAAAGCACTGTTTTTCAAAGTTAAAGGTATTTTAGGTTAGCTCCTTTCCTCCCAACCCCCTTCAGTGAGATTAAGACTTACTTTATAATACAGTGGGATTCATTTGTTCACAATCTATATTCCATCATAGGTTCCTGTAATATCCTTGCTTTTTGAAAATTTGCATACAATAAAGTCACTCTTTCTAGTATGGTTCTATGGGTTTTGACAAATGCACAGGGTCATATCCACCACCACAAAACCATACAGAACAATTCTTTCATCCTAAGATCTCCCCTGTGTCCCCTTTGTAGCCAGCTCATTCCTCTACTACAATCTCTGGCAACCATTAATCTGTTTTTGTCCCTGCTTTGCTTTTTCAGAATGTCACATAAGTGGAATCAAATAATATGCAGCCTGTGAGTCCGATTTCTTTCCCTTAGCCAAATGCATTTAAGATTAATTCACATTATTATATGAATCAACAAGCAGATTTTTAAAAGATTATTCATCTGCTTTAGTAATGGTGGCTTAGATGATTTACATTTGAACCATAACAATTACGTCTTTAAGCTTAATTGAAGCAAATTATAGGTTCCAATTAGACAAATGTGCACTTACATCTATAAGGTAGCTAAACAGTGCATAATAAATTGGTAATGATGAAGAAAAACCATTAGTAGTTTACAAATACAAGCAAAAGTAGCAGCCTTCAAAAAACATGATCAATACAAGATACAATAATGATATAGTAATAATTATAATCTTCCTGGGACTATAAGATTATAAATGAGAGATGCTCTGCAATGATGTCAAGAAATTAGTATGGGCCACCATCCTAGAATGTGGAATTAAGAATCTTTAGAAAACTCTAAAAATCTTTATGAATATCTATGTTTAATAATCCTTACAAATGCAAGTAAGCTACTAATAAGTTGCTCTAAGTCTTAGACAAAAATTAAGTCTACTGCTTATTATTCATAAGAACTAAAGAAAGAACTAAGTTTTAGATTAGTTTATTGCCCATTAAAGGACTCTCACGATCCATCGATGGACCTCAGACATACCTTAAGAATCACTGATCAATGCTCAGTGAAATAAGCCAGGCGGAGAAAGACAAGTGCCAAATGATTTCCCTCATTTGTGGAGTATAACAACAAAGCAAATCTGAAGGAACAAAACAGCAGCAGACTCACAGACTTCAAAAAGGGAGTAGCAGTTACCAAAGGGAAGGGGTATGGGAGGGCGGGTCGGGAGAGAGGGAGATGGGGATTAAGGGGTATTATGTTTGGTGCACAAGGGGGAGGGAGGTCACGGGGAAACAGTGTAGTACAGAGAAGGCAAATAGGGAATCTGTGACATCTTACTACACTGATAGACAGTGACTGCAATGGGGTATGGGTGGGGACTTGATAATATGGGTAAATGTAATAACCACATGGTTTTTTCATGTGAAACCTTCATAAGAGTGTATATCAATAATACCTTAATAAAAAATAAAAAATAGAAAAGATGCCATTACCTGAGCAACCGAGAATTCCTCTCTGCTGGGGGCTGGCTGCCCTCTGGTGGCCGTTTTCGGGAAACTGCAGCCGGTCAGGCAGCCGGGACCAGATGACAATCCCAACTCTACCCAAGCCTGGCATACAGCGCCTCAGCCAGGGGCTGGAGGCCAGGCCTCACTCTGTGATGCCCTAGAGGAGGCAGGGTGCAAGCCAACACCTGACACCCCTGCCAGCCAGGGTATGGCCCCAGTGCTTCCCTAGTCGTGTCCCTGACCCAACCCTCGATAAAAAATGATTTTGTGAAAAAAAAAACCTAATCCTGAATATGGATTTGAGATATCAGTAGCAACTCATAGTGTGTTTTAACTTAAAAAATATATGTATATGTATACACACACACACACACACACACAGGAGGGATAGTTAGATTGTATTTCCTCATTTCACACGTATCTAATAGCTTTATAACACTTGAAATTTCTGCATTAGAATATTAATCAGTATTGGACTTTCTTGGCCTAAGGTAGGCATTAGCTCTTTTGGTTAATACTAACTATGTTAATAACTATAAGATCCCTCCTCGAGAACTATCTGTAAACCTCAGTGGATTTGTAAAATAACCTCTCCTGGTAGGTGGCAATCCAAAGGAGAGTCAGGGTGAGATACTGACAAAACAAGATGCTCAGTGTAGCAGCGTCAATTATGAATGAGAATTATTTTTTTATTAAGATATCATTGATATACACTCTTATGAAGGTTTCACAAGAAAAACAATGTGTTTATTACATTCGCCCTTATTATCGAGTCCCCACCCACACCCTATTGCAGTCACTGTCCATCAATGTAGTAAGATGCCACAGAGTCCCTATTTGTCTTCTCTGAGCTACACTGTCTTCCCATGACTCCACACACACCATGTATACTGATCATGATACCCCACAATCCCCTTCTCCCTCCCTCCCCACCCGCCCTCCCACACCCCTCCCCTTTGGTAACCCCTAGTCCCTTCTTGGAGTCTGTGAGTCTGCTGCTATTTTGTTCCTTCAGTTTTGCTTCGTTCATATACTCCACAAATGAGGGAAATCTATAAATGAGAATTCTTAAGAGCCACCTGTAGTAATTAATTTGTATCTCAACTCTTAGAAACTTCATTTGCTTACAGACCTCAGTGAATTCCCCCTGGGAATGTAAGACAACTATGTTGAATGCCTTGTACCCACAAACCATCTCTAGAGTCTAAACAAAACCAATTCAAGTAAGATTTGAGAAGAAAGGTATCTTGCTTATCTAAAATGTATTGCTAATGGGCGGTTTTACAAGTTTAGAATTGTCTGTAACATGAATTTTACAGCCTTGGGACTATGTGTTTGAAACAAAAAATTAAAAAAGATCCACTTCACTTACTCCTTTGGTTGTGTTCTGGCAGAAATTTCATGGACTACATTCTAATCCATATGCAGAATATGAATTCAAATAACAGCATTCTGACAGACCTATGATTAAAATAGAATTTGAAAATGCAATGACAGGTTCAATTGAGGATATCAAGATGCATGGTGTTTGATGAATACAAATTATGTTTTCAAGACATGAAAAATTGTGGAAAATTTAAAAGATATTAAAAGTATGCAGGCACAAGTACTCATAAAACAGCTGGAAATTGAATGTCTGCTTTTTAGTGTTTGAGACTCATTTTTAGTCAAACAAATTGAACAACTGTTTGAGTAGTTTTTTTCTTTGTTGAAAATTAACTGAGCCCCTTATAGACAAGTTATTTATTAACCTTCCCAGAGATAGTTGTGGCTCCTAATCTGGTCATATTATCTGTTCGTATGGCTGGGCAGATAGCTCAGCCAAAAGAAAGAAATGAATGTATCCATAGCCATCTGATGCAAGTGCCTAGAAACATCTTTAAACGGTACTTTAAAAAAGATAATAAATCACATGATGTTTCTCTTCAAAACTTTGTTTTGATAAGACAAGGATAATAAGCCTTTCAATGTGATATTTCATTATTTTGTTTTCCCAATAACTTGTGGGGTTAGGATTCAAGAGGCCTATAAAACTAAGTAAAACTTATTTGCTTTGGTTGTATTTTAAGGTTAGTTCCATTAAAAAAAAGCTTCCTTGTATTTCAGGTAATTTCTTGGCATACTCGGGACCTACTGAGAATTGAAGAGCCATTATTCAGTCGCAGCATCAGCCTTCCCTACAGAGATACTATAGGCTTATTTTTAGAGCAAAAAGGTCATACAGGGGTAAAATCTGATTCCTTGATGTTATCTGAATTTGTGCAAGCAGCAGGATTACAGGATTATGCTCCACAAATAACTGCCCCTGAAGAAAGTGAGGCATTAAATTACACTGAGCCATAGAGAAAAGCCATTTCACTTAGCTTGAAAGATGAAACTAAATTACTTGTAGGAAAAACTGTGGTCTTATGGGGTTTTCTTTTTCTCCTCTTTATTAAGGATCTGAGTTAGAACTGTTGGCTCCTTACTAGCCTTATCACTGACTCACAGCACCTCCCCTTTGTTTGTGTTTCAATTTAGCCCCTCATTAAAACAAAGATAGCAATGCTTCTCTTTCTGGGTAATTGTAAGAATTCCTGTTAAATTCAAGTAATGCATCTAGTAGTAGGAGCATGTTGAGGAAACAGAATTACAAGTGAAATCTCTTGCTAACCTAGATAATCCTCTCCACAAGTGCAGAAAAAGAAACAGTTTAATTATTGAATCAAAACTAAATCAGACTGTGATGCACATCACAGACAAGCCACAAAAGAGACTACAAAGATAAGGAAATCTTACCCTTTCATATAGCCAGGCAGATACAACCCTTAACTTACATGTTAACTATATGTACCCAAAGGAAAAATAAAACTTCTCATATCTCTATGACAAATAAGAAGTCATTCCTGGGAGCCAAGCATTTAGGCTAAATTTGCACAGAGTCGGGAAAACAAGATAACATCCTCCTAGATGCTCACATTTCAAAGAGATGGCTCCAAGCCCCTCAGAAAGACAAGTCATGGGAATTAAAACTGGCAGGTGGTGAGAAAGGAAAGAAGGGAGGGAGAAGAAAAGATGGTGGCATGAGAAGTGAGGCAGAAACCTCCTCCCAAAACCACATATAACATGAAAATACAGCAAATACAACTAATTCTGAAAGAGTGACCAGAAAGAAGACTGCAATAGACAGCCTACATCTGGAAAAAAGAGAAGACCTCACAGAAAAGGGTAAAGTAGCAAAGCTGCAATCCAGTGGGACCCAAGCCTTGCTCCTACCCCAGCTCACAGGCAGGATGAAGAGAAATGGAGCAGGGTGGGAGTAGAAGCCCAGAACAGCTAAACACCCACCCATGGAGATCCACTCTGGGAGCACAAACCCACATTACATGGTGCTCTGGAGATTAGTGGGGTTGGAAAGCAAAGACATGCAGAATACCCAGAGAGACTGATTCCAACCGCTTGTGGAAAACAGGGACCCACAACCAGCCACTCCAGGACTAAAGAAAGGTGGGCACTTTGAAAGACTTCCCAACAGCAAGAGGGGTACTAAAGGGGCAAGAATTACACAGAGCTTACTGCACAGGAGAAAGGTCAGGTGGACAAAATCATCTCAGCACAACCCAGTAGGTTGGGGATGTTCAGGAGCCTCAAGCGATCCAACCCCCTGGCTGGCGATGCAGCGCCAAGATGCCCCACTGCAGTATTCAGCCTGCTTCTCCTCCCGCCTGGCTAGCACAAATTTGCAAACCTACTGCCCCTGCTATTGCACCAGGCCAGCCAGAGGGTGGCCCCACCTATGGCAGCTACAGGGACATAACACAGAGGGTCCTCCCTGCACACTGGGCCAACTGGCCCTGGCAGTGGAGGCAGGGACTGCAGCCAGGTAGCAGGAAAGAGCTCTTGCCTCCCATCAGGCACCAGTGCCACTCACCTGTGACCCCCACCATCACTCCAAGTGCTAGGCAGCTCCAGAGAAGAGAGCTTCTGAATACTAGAGGGCAGGGCACTGCCTACACAAAGTTGTTATCCCAGAATAATCATTAGAAATATGAAACGGCAAAAGAATCTGGTACGAACCAAAATCCCTCAAACACCAGAAAAAGGCATAAGTGAAATGAAAATCACTAATCTTCTTAATAAAGAGTTCAAAATAAAAATCATAAACCTGCTCACAAAGCTACAGAAAACTATTCAAGGTCTCAGAAATGACTTCAAGAAAGATAGAAACTTTGAAAAATACAGTATCTGAAATGAAACATACAATGGAGGGATTTAAAAGCAGATTAGATGAGATAGAGGAGACGGAAAATGAAATATAAATTAGAGAACAGGAATAAAAAGAAGCTGAGGCACAGAGAGAAAAAAGGACCTCTAAGAAAGAAAGAATAAAAGAACTATGCAACCAATCCAAACAGAACAATATTCAAATTATAGAGTTACCAGAAGAAGAGAGAGAGAAATGGATAGAAAGTCTCTCTGGGGAAATAATTGCTGAAAACTTCCCCAATCTGAGGAAGGAGGTAGTCTCTCAAGCCATGGAAGTGCACAGATCTCCCAACACAAGGGACCCAAGGAAGACAACATCATAACATTTAATAACTAAAATGGCAAAGATCAAGGATAAAGAGAGACTTTAAAAAGCAGCTAGGGAGAGAAAAAAGACCACATACAAAGGAAAACCCATCAGGCTATCAGACTTCTCAGCAGAAACCTTAGAGGCCAGAAGGGAGTGGCATGATATATTTAATGCAATGTAACAGAAGGGCCTCAAGCCAAGAATATTCTATCCATCAAGATTATAATTTAAATTTGAAGCAGGGATTAGACAATTTCCAGAGAAACAAAAGTTGAGGGAATTTATCTCCCAAAAACCACAGTGTATTTTGGAGGGACTGCTATAGATGGAAGTGCTCCTAAGGATAAATAGCTGTCACCAGGGAAAATAAAACCACAGTAAGGGAAGTAGACCAAATAATTACTATGCAAATACAAAATTAAGTAAACTACCCACAAAGCCAGTCAAAGGATACACAAAGAGCACAGAATATGACACCTAACATATAAAGAGTGGAGGAGAAAGAAAAAGAGAGAAAAAAAAGAACCTTTAGATTGTGTTTGAAATAGCACAATAAGCAAGATAGACTGTTTGATAGTAAAGAAGCTGCCCTTGAACCTTTGGTAATTCCAAATCCAAAGCCTGCAATGGGAATAAGTACATATCTATCGATAATCATGCTAAATGTAAATGGACTGAACACCAATCAAAAGACATAGAGTTAGAGAATGGATAAAAAAGCAAGACCCAACTATATGCTGCCTACAAGAGACTCACTTCAAACCCAAAGGCATAGACCAAAAGTGAACAGATGAAAAAAGACACTACATGCAAATAATAGGGAGGGAAAAGCAGGAGTTGCAGTACTTATATCAGACAAATTAGACTTCAAAACAAAGAAAGTAACAAGACAAAGAAGGACATTACATAATGATAAAGGGGTCAGTCCAACAAGAGGATATAACTATTATAAATATCTATGCACCCAACACAGGATCATCTACATATGTGAAACAAACACTAAAATGATTAAAGGGGGAAACAGAATGCAATGCATTCATTTTAGGAGACTTCAACACACCACTCCAAATGACAGATCAACCAGACAGAAAATAAGGAGATGAAGGCACTGAACAACACATTAAAACAGATGGACCTAACAGACATCTACAGAATACTCCACCCAAAATCAGCAGGATAGATGTTCTTCTCAAGTGCATATGGAACATTTTTCAGACTAGATCACATTCCAGGCCACAGAGAGAACCTCAGTAAATTCAGAAGGATTGAAATAGTACCAACCAGCTTCTCAACCACAAAGGTATGAAACTAGAAATAAATTATGCAGAGAAAATAAAAAAGACCACAAACACATGGAGGCTTAAAAGTATGCTTTTAATTAATCAGTGGATCAATGACTAAAAACAGATCAAGCAATATATGGAGACAAAATGAAAACAATAACAACATTGCAAAATCTTTGGGGTGCAGCAAAGGCCATTCTAAGATGGAAATATATTGCAAAACAGGCTTACCTCAAGAAAGAAGAACAATCCCAAATGAACAGTCTAAACTCACAATGTAACTAGAAAAAGAAGAACAAATGAGGCCCAAAGTCAATAGAAGGAGGGACATAATAAACATCAGAGCAGAAGTAAATAAAATTGAGAAGAATAAAACAATAGAAAGAATTAACAAAACCAAGAGCTGGTTCTTTGAGAAAATAAACAAAATAGATAAACCCCTAGTTCAGACTTATCAAGAAAAAAAGAGAGTCTACACACATAAACAGAATGAGAAATGAGAAAGGAAAAATTACAGACACCACCAAAATACAAAGAATCATTACAGAATACTATGAAAAGTTACATACTAGCAAATTGGATAACCTAGAAGAAATGGACAAATTTCTAGAAAAATACAACCTTCTAAGACTGACCCAGGAAGAAACAGAAAATCTGAACAGACCAATTACCAGCAATGAAATTCAATCAATAATCAAAAAACTACCCAAGAACAAAACCCACAGACCAGATGGATTCACCACTGAATTTTCTCAGACATTTAGAGAAGACCTATTACCCATCCTCCTCAAAGTTTTCCAAAAAGTAGAAGAGGAGGCAATACTTCCAAACTCATTCTATGAGGCCAGCATCACTCTAATACCAAAACCAGGCAAAGAAACCACAAAAAAAGAAAATTACAGACCAATATCCCTGAACATAGATGAAAAAACCCTCAACAAAATATAGCAAACTGAATTCAGAAATACATCAAAAAGATCATTCATCATGATCACGTAGGATTTATTCCAGGGATGCAAGGACGGTACAATACTTGAAAATCCATCAACATCATACACCACATCAACAAAGAGGAGGACAAAAATCACATGATCATCTCCATAGATGCTAAAAAAGCAACAAAATGCAACATCCATTCATGATAAAAACTCTTATCAAAATGGCAAGAACCTCAACATAATAAAGGCCATATGAGAAAAACCCACAGCAAACATCATACTTGACAGCCAAAAGCTGAAAGCTTTTCCTTTAAGATCAGGAACAAGACAAGGATGTCCACTCTCCCCACTTTTATTCAACATAGTACTGGAGGTCCTAGCCACGGCAATCAGAGAACACAAAGAAATAAAAGGCATTTAGATTGGTAAGGAAGAAGTGGAAGTATCACTGCAGATGACATTGTACATAAAAAACCCTAAGGAAGCCACCCAAAACCTACTAGAACTTATGATTGAATTCAGCAAAGTTTTAGGATACAAAATTAATACACAGAAATCTGCTGCCTTCCTATACACTAATGATGAACTAGCAGAAAGAGAAATCTGGAAAACAGCTCCATTTACAATTGCATCAAAAAGAGTAAAATACCTAGGAATCAATCTAACCAAGGAGATGAAAGACCTACACTCTGAAAACTACAAGACACTCATGAGAGAAATTGAAGACAAAAATAAATGGAAATTTATCCCATACTCATGGATAGGAGGAACTAATATTGTCAAAATGGCCATCCTGCCTAAAGCAATCTACAAATTCATTCAATCCCTATAAAATACCAATAGCATTCTTCAACAAACTAGAGAAAATAGTTCTAAAATTCATATGGAACCACAAAAGATCCCGAATAGCCAAAGCAATCCTGAGAAGGAAGAACAAAGCTGCGGGGACTACACTCCCTGACTTCAAGCTCTACTACAAAGCCACAGTAATCAAGACAATTTGGTATTGGCACAAGAACAGACCCATAGATCAATGGAACAGAACAGAGAGCCCAGATATAAACCCAAACATATATGGTCAATTAATGTACAATAAAGGAGCCATGGATATACAATGGGGAAATGACAGCCTCTTCAACAGCTGGTGTTGGCAAAACTGTACAGTTGCATGTAAGAGAATGAAACTGGATCATTGTCTACCTCCATACACAAAAGTAAACTCAAAATGGATCAAAGACCTAAATGTAAGTCATGAAACCATCAAATTCATAGAAGTAAACATAGGCAAAAATCTCTTGAATATAAACATGAGCTACTTTTTCCTGAACACATCTCCTTGGGCAAGGGAAATAAAAGCAAAAATGAACAGATGGGAGTACATCAAACTAAAAAGCTTCTGTACAGTAAAGGACACCATCAGTAGAACAAAAAGGCATTCTACAGTATGGGAGAATACATTCGTAAGTGACATATCTGACAAGGGGTTAACATCCAAAATATATAAAGAATTCACACACCTCAACACCCAAAAAGCAAACAACCCAATTCAAAAATGGGCAGAGGATCTGAACAGACTCTTCTCTAAGGAAGAAATTCAGATAGCCAACAGGCACATGAAAAGATGCTCCACATCTCTAATTATCAGGGAAATGCAAATTAAAACCACAAAGAGATATCACCTCCCACCAGTCAGGATGGCCAACATCCAAAACTAAGAGCAACAAATGCTGGCGAGGATGCAGAGAAAGGGGAACCCTCCTACACTGTTGGTGGGAATGTAAATTAGTTCAACCATTGTGGAAAGCAGTATGGAGGTTCCTCAAAAAACTAAAAATACAAATACCATTTGACCCAGGAATTCCACTCCTAGGAATTTACCCAAAGAATACAACTTCTCAGATTCAGAAAGACATATGCACCCCTATGTTTATCGCAGCACTATTTATAATAGCCAAGAAATGGAAGCAACCTAAGTGTCCATCAGTAGATGAATGAATAAAGAAGATGTGGTACATATATGCAATGGAATATTTTTCAGACATAAGAAAAAAACAAATCCTACCATTTGCAACACGGATGGAGCTAGAGGGTATTATACTCAGTGAAGTAAGCCAGGTGGAGAAGGACAAGTACCAGATTATTTCACTCCTCTGTGGAGTTTAACAACAAAGCAAAACAGCAGGAGACGCATAGACTTCAGGAAGGGACTAGGGGTTACCAAAGGCAAAGTGGAGGGTCGGGTCGGTGGGGAGGGAGGGAGAAGCAGATTAAGGGACTTTATGATTAGCACACATAATGTAGGGGGATCACGGGGAAGACAGTGTAGCACAGAGAGGACAAGTAATGATTCTATTGCATCTTACTACGCTGATGGGCAGTGACTGCCACGGGGTGTGGGGGGGGAACTCGATAGTGTAATGTGGATGAATGTAGTAACCACACTGTTGCTCATGTGAAACCTTCGTAAGGTTGTATATCAATGATAACCTCAATTTAAGAAAAACTGGCAAGTGGCTTTTTGAGCTTTTTGAAAGCTTTATATACACCTCAAAAGCAGAGAAAAATGATTTGAATTACCAGTTTTGTAAAGGAAATATTTTTTGAAAAAGGAATATGGAATCAGAAAAAAAAAATTTTTTATTTTCATTGTTTTATTGTATCATGTGTCCAAAACATCTGAACAAGGTGATACCTGGGTGGTAAGGCAGCCACTTTCTCCAGAAAAAAATTTTTTTAAAAATTTTCTTTAGATTTATATTTGTCCTTACAAACAAATCTGTGTCTAGAAGTACCATTGACTATGGGGTAGGATCTGGAGTTTGCTTACAAGGCTCTTTTATGTGGTACTTTCAAAACCTTTATAAAATGAAATTCAGGCCAGACTTCACTCATGACTGGACTGTTCAAAAGAAATGACAGAATATTTCTTGTTTGAATGACTCCTGTTCCTCTCTATTTTTACAGACTTAACTGTTCTTTCTTTCACCAGTCTCACTTCTTAATCCAAAGAACCACTCTCAGGCTACAATAATCCAGAAGGGCAATGGTGTACCTTGTCCAGTTCCCTTAACACCTGAATGAATATGCTAAGGAATCCATTTTTTTTTCCTACTGAGAGGAGAAACAATGCCTCAAATTAGCATTCATACCAAGTGTTAATATCTGATGATGAACCTATTTTTTTTTCCAAATTGGACTAACAGAATTTTATCTCATGCTATGCAACAATATACCATTGAGTTTGCCTGGTATTTATGCAAAATATTTAAAATACAATTATGCAAAAAGAAAAATGTAGGTGATTAACCTAACACTCTAGTGGCTTAAGTGTATAGTGAGTGGTTTTATTCAAAAGTAGCATTTAGGAAACTGGTTCTGATTGATGACAGAGTCAATGTCATCTTTCCTCAACTTGAATGATCATTGCTATTGTTTTCTACTCTATTAAAATTGACAAAGTATTTGTAAAACGTAAAGGAAATAAATTGCATTGTAGCAATAAGATATGTATTTTGCAAAATTGTTTTTAGCCATTTAATATGAATGCCCTATTTTTTAAAATGATTTTATGGTTTAAAATGGTTTATATGGGAACAGCTTTAAATAAGATAGACCAGAACAGTCCTATATAGCTGAAATTAGCATAAAGTGAGTCATAATTCAATTAAAATTGTTTACCACACATTTTACTTCTCTACCCAAAAATGGTAGGAAAATCAAACTGTGTCATTTGTCAGCTACATACTGCTTAAGGAAAAGAAGCTGCAGTATGTAACTGATAATGACATTTTAACTTCTTGAATTTAGCTTTTAGAAGAGAGATAATCTATATCACCAAGGCTTTCCTGGGGAAGCAGCTTACTTAAATGTGTTAGGTCATATAGTTTCATTTGGTTACTTCCAAAGACAAACACATCCAAATATTCTGATGTAAGAGACCTCTTGTTTTACACAACATTTTAAAGAGCCATCAGTACAATATTCTGATGCCTAACACGTGGCAAACACAATATAGTCACATGACTCCCACTGTCAATTGTGATAATCAGGGGACAACCACTGGAGAGAGAGAGAAAAAAATTCCTAATTCTGAGGTCTCTTATCTTACTGGGATGAAGAAGCTGAGGAAACTACTGGCTGTTCTTCTCTGGTTAGGGAGATGCCGAATGAATCACAGTACAGATGAGTAAGGTGGTCTTGGAGAGAAGCACTGGTTGAGAGATGCTGACTGAAGGGAGTTTTCTTGAGTTGCACAGCAGTCAAATCGAACCAGGGGAAAGGCCTAGGGTGAAAAGAAAAAGAAGTTACTTTTTTATGTCTGCTCAGTACATCTGATTTGGCTGTTAAATATTTTCTTTAAAGAAAGTTTTCCTCCACTTGGAAATAAGGTTCTTCATTCTCTGTATCAAACTGATTAAAATTCACAGTTAAAATTTTAGCTCAAACTATTCAATATGTGGATTTGATTGTACTTTTGATGAGTTTTCACACATAGGTACATTTCTAAGTGCATTTGTGGAGGAATCCTTATAGTAATGACATCACTCACCTTTTTTATATTTCCCTGAATTTAGAGAGCACATGAGAGGATCATGAGTATTGGTAATGGAAAATATCTCATTTCTTTTAAGATAATTATCTTAAAAGAACAAGATATCCTCTTCAACTGTATAGGGAAAGAAGTAGAATTATATGCAGGACAAAATGGGGCAATGTTAAATATTAGTTTATAGTGGAATTCAAGTTAAAAAGCATTTAAGACGTTGGGTTATACTGTTACAAAGATCAAGAGTAAGGCAAGGATATTGCTCTCACCAGCCTTATTCAACATAGTACTAAAAGTTGTAGCCTGTGTAATAAATAAGGCAAGAAAAGGAATTAAAAGGCATAGGGAAGGAAGGAAGAATAAAACCATTCCTACTTATTGGAAAGGAAGTAATAAAAAAACTGTCCCTATTTATAGATGGTATGATTGTCTAGAACATTCCAAAGAATCTACAGACATATCTGTTAGAACTAATAGATGAGTCTAGTAAGGTTGCAGGATGCTAAGTAAACATACAAAAATCAATTGTATTTATAGATATAGTTGGTCCTTGAACCACCCAGGTTTGAACTGCATGGGTCCATTTTTACATGGAATTTTTTCAATAAATATATTGGAAAAAATTTTGGAGATTTGCAGCAATTTGGAGAAACCTATTCTTTTCTCTAACTTCCTTTATTGTAAGAATATAGTATATATAACATACAAAATGCACATTAATGAACAATTTGTGTTAAGAATAAAGCTTCTGGTCAACAGTAAACTATTAGTATTTAAGTTTTGGGGGAGTTAAAAGTTACATACAGATTTTTTTACTGCACAGGGGTTTATGCCCCTAACCCCTGCCTTGTTCAAGGGTCAGCTGTACAATACCAAAACCAGGATATTGACACCAATATAATCAAGATACAGAACAGTTCTATCACTAAGGGATCCCTCATATTGGTCCTCTCCTCCCCAAACTGGCAACGTTAATCTGTTCTCTATTTCTATGATTTTCATCATTTCCAGAATGTTATGTAAATGGAATCATATAGTAAGTAACCTTTTGGCATTGACCTTTTTCATTCGGCATAATTCTCTGGAGATTCATCCAAGTTGCTGTGTGTATCAAAAGTTATTCCTTTTATTACTGAGTAGTATTCATGGCATGGATGTTTGTTTAATCATTCACCTACTGAAGGACATCAAAGTTGTTTCCAGTTTGGGGCTATTATGAATAAAGCTACTATGAACATTCACATACAGGTTTTTGTGTGAACCTAAGTTTTGTTTTCTCTGGGACAAATGTTCAGGAGTGCAATTACTAGGTCTTATGGTAGTTGCATATTTATTTTTTTAAGACACTGCCAAACTTTTTCAGAGTGGTTATACCATTTTACATTATCACTAGCAATGTATAATCCATTTTCTCTGCATCCTTATTAATATTTGGTGTTGTCACTAATTTTTATTTTACCATTATATCTATAGATCAATTTATGGAGAATTGGCATCTTTATTATGCTTCTCCATTTATTTACATCTTCTCTTATTTATTTCATCAGTATGTCTCTCCATTTATTCACATCTTGTCTTATTTATTTCATCAGCATGTTGTAGCTTCTAGTATGCAAGTCCTATACATATTTTGTTAGATTTTCACCTAAGTATTCCGTTTTGTGTGTATGTGAATGGAAATGCATTTTTAATTTCAATGCCCAAGTATTCACTGCTAATACAATTTACCCTCGAACAATAGAGGGGTTTGGGCACAGAACCTCCATGCATTAAAAGTCTGCGTATAACTTCTGATCCCCCAAAAACTTAACTAATAGTCTACTGTTGACTGGAATCCTTACCAATAACACAGAGTCAATTAACAATATTTTGTATGTTATATGTATTATATACCATATTTTTACAATAAAGTAAGCTAGAAAATGAAAATGTTAAAATCACAAGAAGAAAATACATTTACAGTACTATATAGTATTTATTGAAAAAAATCTGCATGTAAGTAGACTCATGCAGTTCAAACTTGTGTTGTTTAAGGGTCAACTGTAATTAGAAGACAAAAGATAAGAGGGGAAGAATTAAGGATTCTTTACTATATACATATTTTATATATATTCTGGACATACATATATGTTTATACATATATATGTAATATGGGGAATATATATAGAGATTCCCCATATTTCTAAAAAGTATACATAGATACACAAATCCACACATTACCAGGGTTTTGACTTGAACAACTTAGCAAAGGAGCATGTAATTAGATAAGAAACACTGGGAGAGCAGACATGCTTCTGGACACATTGAGTTTGAGTGGAGATTATAAATATGAATTTACCTGGGTGTAGTGTTGACATCTAGGACAGATATATAGAGTCAAATGCTGTCAGCATAAAGGTGGCAACCTAAGTCTCTCAAGTGGGAAATATCACCAATGGACGAAATGTAGAATAAAAAAAAAAGTAGGCCTGAAAATTCCCAGATTTAATGATACAGCAGAAGAGGAGCTGGAGACAGGAAGAAAATGAGGCATATGTGAGGATATCATGAGAGTCAAGAGAAGAGATTGCTTCAAGAAGGATGATGTGTCCAAGAGTCAAGGAAGAAAAAGATATAAAAGCATCCAGTGAATTTAGTGACATGGAAGTCACTGATAGTAAGAGCAATAATTTTCCCTTTTAGATTATCAAAGATTAAAAAGATTGATCTTGAAAGTTACCAAGCTAATGAGAAATGGCACTTTCATACACTATTGGTGGACATGTAAAAGAATATACCACATTTTTGATAAGCAATTTGGGAATACTTATCAAACATAAAAAATATATAACCTCTGACCCAGAGATATTCTTCTAGAATATTATTCTAGATAATCATCCAACAGAAATACTGGTACCAGTGTGCAAAGTAAGTACGAGAATGATCAGTGCATCCATTTATGCAAAATTTGGAGCAGAAGGAAACTACATCATCAAGAGAAAATAGGAAGACTAAATTTAATGAAATACATTAAATGGATGCCTATGCAGTTGCTCATAAATGAAGTAGACATGACTATACTAACACAGAATGGTAGCCGACATAGTGAGCAAAAAATATATATATAGTCCTCATATTTATAAAATGTATACATAGACAGATATATGCATACACACTATATGACACAAATATATGTTTGTAAATGCATACATAAAAAGACAAAAATATAAAACCTTATGTCTATTAAATATTTGGGGGCAAAGGAGGGCTTTTACTTCTCTACTACTTGGATTTTTTTACAAGAATGTATTAGTTCTGCAAATTTTTAAAGATAACATTAAAAAATGCATTTGCTAAAAAACCAGTGTGAGATAAATTAGAATAGCCAGCTGTCTGATACCTTACCTTCTCTGAGTCAGGTTCTTGGCATAGGCTTTGCTGACAAAATCTTGGAGTTGAAATTTTGGGCAAGATGCTCCATCTTTCCCACAGTCTTCAAAGTGCACAGAGAGGAACAGTTCATTCAGAAGCCGCAGTGCCTGGGAGCAGGGCATTTCCTTTGCCGTGCAGATGTTTAGGGCTGCATAGAACACTCCCTCCAACCACTTGATGTTGAGGATAACTCCCCCTACACATAAACGAGAAGGGAAATACCAGTTCGCACCACCAAAAAGGTGGACCCTAGGACAAACCCCAGACAGCAAACAGCCACCTTTCTTCCAAGGCCAAGAGCCCTATTTGTGCCCTTTATAACAAATCATGTTGACCCTACTACAGGAAGACAGGCTTGACTAATGTAGACATTGCTAATGACAAGGGCATCTCTAGAAATCTCTAGAATGGTCCTTGCCAGTGAGGAAAAGGGACTAGAGAAAATGACAAAATTAAAGCAGGGAAAAGCCATGTAGTCCCAGACGCAGCATCCTCCTGTTACAACAGGCTCTCCCCTCTGGTTGTTTTCAATTCATCTTTAAAGGGTCTGAAAATCAGACTTCTCAGCTTTCACTAATAAATGCTGCTTTTTGCCACCAAAGCTGCTGCCATACAAAACCTAAATAGCTGAGAATGTATCTGGCTTGTACTCCCCCACCACACACACACACACACACACACACACACACACACACACACACACACACACATTATAAAATAGCAACAGATCAAGAGGTAAGTCATTTCCAAAAAAGTGCCCAAAACATGGTAAGCTAGTACCAGCTGGACTGTAGGGGCAGGTAGCTTGAAGGATCACAGGATCTGGAGGGCAGTTGTGATTTCCTTATTGGCGCCCCAGATGTTGACAAAATCTTCACTACACTGGTACTGAGGCCGCAAGATACTGGTGTGGTTCAGCAGGAGTTTCAACCTGAAAGTAAAGCCACCAAGACTGGGAGTGCAGGGCTAGGACTGGTGTAAACCACCACGTGATCTGCCAAGTTCACTTCCAGCCCCAACAAATACTCCCCTGCAAGGCGCTGCTCAGAGGCAAACGTGGGTGTGAGTGAGTCGGTGCTGAGGGTGCTGCTTAGTAGTTGGGTTGTTCAGCCACGCACCTAGCAAAACACTTCCATAATGTTACCACGTGCCAGGCACCTGGCGGGACACCAAGGGTACAGAAATAATATTTGACACACACTCTCAACCACATTTTATGTTGTTGGTTGTTGGTTGCCCTTCTCACTGATGCACAAGGGGAACACTAGTCAGTCTCTAGTCGTGAGAAGCCATGCTCCATTGCAGTTCTAACATCACATCAAAGAAAATGTCCCGCCCACGAGTGCTGTTTGTGAAGTGGGTAAGACACAGTTAGAAAGGCTGGCTGAGTCCTCTGCAGAAGAAACTGCTTCCACCTCATTACTGAGAACGACCAACTCCAGGAAGTAGGGGCTGGGGTGGAGGTGGGAGGCAGAAGCCGGAAGCGAGAAGACAGCTGGTCAGCCAGTTTTGTGCTCACTCTAACAAAATACCTGGGTATTGGGACAGCAGCTACAAAGCTGTACACAGTGCAGGCTCTCTCAAGCCTGGTTTGAATTTCCACACAGATTTTAGGCAGCTGAGATGGCAGGCAGCAGAGGAATATGACGTTGGCCCAGCCCACCAGACGAGTGTTATGGTAAAAGCACTGGATTCCCAGTTTCTGAAGCTCATCTAGAAGGGATAGAGGAAGACAGATCACAGTACAAAGGAGTTTGACTTGGATATCAGTTGTGGGGAGAGGATGACAATTATTTTGTCTCAGGTTCTGTGACCACATAGAGATCCCCTCATGCTTCCTAAAAGACATAGAGCAATGCCCTGACCCCATTACTGAGGCAGCCAGGGCCACTACAGCAGCACTCGAGACTATATGATTATTCATTCCTCTCTTATTTGTAGACCAAGTGCTGGAATTTTTCAGATTTTTTTTTTTACAAAGAGAAAAAACCTGAAAGAAGCCTTCTGCTCCAATTTACTGAATAAAGGTTCATCATGTGCCAGGTAACCTACAAAGTAGATTCCATGCATTATCTAAAGGAATCCTCACAAGGAACTTCTGAGGCAGGAACTAGTAGTGTTCCTACATTACAGATGAGGAAATCAAGACTTCAAGAAGTTAGGCGACTTCCCCAAAATTACATAGCTGCCTGATCTGAGCCTCATGGGGAAAGACTGAGAGCAAGGCTGGAAGGAGTTTGGAAAAAAATACTTACAGTTTCAGTAAAGTATACACAATTTCATGTTAATATTGATAAATGCAGAGAGAAATGTGACAACTCATATAGGTGCATAAAAACACTCATGGTACTTATCTGATACGGATTGTCAAAACTAAACATGTAAACTTGTGTATGGTTGTATATTATAAGTGTTGTTAGAAAACAGAATATTACAGACATTAGAGAAGTGAGTTCTTATCTTAAGCACCAAGAGTAACCAACAATTGATAAGTCTGATGTTGATTATCTGGGTCCTCATATACCTGGAAGATGGATAGGACAAAGGAGAAGTTTAGAAATCACGCACATCCATCCTTCTTTCATGTGTTGCTCTCAAAGTGGATAGAAGCTGATGCTGAGCATTTTGAATTTTTGCTTCCTTACACAACATGTAGTAATATTCTAAAATGGTAACTATATCCTTCTCAGTCAATCTCCTCAAGAGCAACTGCTGTTCTGATTTCTATCGCCACAGATTAGAAAATGGAATCATTACAAAATGTTTTTTAAAATTCAGTAAATGTAATTTTTAAAAACACAAGGCCAAATGTTTGGAACTGGTTAATACCCACTAGCCTCTAATTGGTCCAGTTAGAAGACCTGAACTCTGTTTAGAAAGCTTCTCTGTGTCAGAGACAGAAAGGTCTCCATAGGCACCGAGGGCACAGGGAGGAGAAGTGGACATAACCATTTAAATGAAGAAGAAAGGGTTTTTTTCATCTTGTTTTATTTTACTTAAAGTCAAAAGATTCATTCAATCTGGACAGAAATAGGAGGAGCATGAAAAGAAAATTGTTTTAAAGAACCAGTTGAACATCTTCCCACTTTTGTCAGGGCTAGCAAGCTGAGAACTCCTTGTGCTGCGCTCAAGGATTCCTCTTTCAAGGGACCCTTTCAAAACGGCCCTTGTCAACACTGAAACAGCACACCCAAGCCCCCTTTCTATGAACACTGCTCCTCACCCAGGGCCTCTGGTTTCCGAGTGGAGATCCGCAGGCTTTCAGCAGGGATGGGGACAAGCTAAAGCAGCACACTAGCCAGCTGCTTCCCAAGGTGGCCACCTCCAATGGTGCCCACCTTCAACACATCATCACCAAGCGTGTCATCAGGAGCTCTAGTCAAGAGACATCTGGAAGATTGCTTCTCATGTAATGATTCTCTGGAGAATGAACACAGAGACACATAAATGCACACACACACACCCTGTAGCTCTTCTTGACAGTCAACCTCTAATGTTCTCTGCTTTAACTTTCTCATACGGCAGCCTGGTGTCACCTGAAGTACTTCAGGGATACGGCATTCCAGTTATGTGCCACTTATCCAGCATCACCAGGGAATGAAATGTTCCTCCTGAGTAAATTTTTCAGAAAGTTAACATGCTTCTTCAAAGGACCAAAATGTTTTAAAAATCCTTAAATGAACTTTTTTTTGACATGTATTGTGCATTTCTCTGCCTTCTTAAACACGAGGTCTGAATAGTTAATCATTTCTTTGACTCAGACCCTCATTAGGAATAGCCACTTGTCATTCGTCATCCTTGAACGCTGTGGGCCAGCTCCTTCACTGTTTCCTGTGCAGACAGCTGTCGATTTTCATTGCCATTAATATGAGCATACCGCTATCCTTACACCTACTCTTTCTAGTTTGCTATTTCAGTTTTGCACAGATCCAGGAAATTAGGTAACTTGGTATGATTTATAAAAGTTAAGTGATCTTTAAGGTAAAACAGACCTGAGAAATTGAGGATCAAGGATTTGAAGTGACTCTTTTCAGAGGTTTAGTTACTATTGGTTCTAGATGTGTTTTCTTGGCCCAGGATGATCAAAGTCTAATCTCTGAATACCTAAGGCATTGACTTATGTTGATATATGTCAGTCTTATATTTGTTCCATATTTCTGTAAAAATTGGAGTCTTAAAGCTCATGAGATTTCATATAAGCATCACAAGACACATTTGTCTTCTCTCTTGGTGGAAAGGAGAATGTTTTCTGGGCCTGATCATTCCAAATATAATGTATATCCTCGAAGTTTTATATATTGGTTTCTCACCACTCATCTTGGATGTAACCAACAAGTTATGTATCAGTTAGCCAATCAGCAAGTTCATTGAGCAGCCTGCCTTCTCGGGTATATGCTGTATGTATAACATGTTCAATTCAGATCTGGTTGCACCATCTAGGAGTTGAGCTAATCTCAGAGAAAAGTAGACTAAGGAGAGGGAAAATGCCCCTGGAGTAACCTAGAGCTACAGAATCCAGGAGCTTAAACCTAGATAATGGGTTTTCATGCACTTCTTATTTAAGTATCTAAAGCCACATTGTATAAAGATATCAGGACTAGACAGACCTCTACAAATAGGAATTCCTGGTTTCATGCAAGTTACCTGGCCATAAGGACCCGAAAGTCCCAGGTGGCTTTCTTGCAAGGGAACATTCTGCTATTAGATCAGTCCCAAAAGAAACAAACAACCCCATGTTCAGCCAATAGCCATGGAATCAGTAGTCACTGATAGCTGTGCAACATGAGTTGGTGGTCCCAATGAGTGAATGAGTGGATGAATGAATGAATGATTTAATCAATCCAGCACCAAAAAATCACCACAAGCCATGCTTTATTATGTAACCATAGTCAAGGGACCCTGGTATGCATTTCCCTGGTACCTTCAGACCGGGAGTGATTGACTGTGGTTTGGAAAGGTAGGAAAACAATGTTATCTTCCAATATAAAAATCTTAAGTCATTTGGATTCTCTGAAGTGTGATTCTTCTCCACCTGACTGTTCTTGGAGACCTAGCTTACCTCAAATAGCAGAGTAGCTTGCAGAAGGTTGCATGGGCAAAGGTTTTGATCACCAGTCCCCGAGAACGACCCTGCAAATACAGCAAGCTGCGATCTTCCTCTTGAATCCCATACTCAAACTGCAGGGACTCGAGGTCTCCTAGCATGTCCATTTCCAAGCCACCATCTCCTGCAGTGACAGATACCAATCAGTTTGGCTCCCTGGGAGTCAAAGAATGAGGGTGTTTGTGCCCATCACAAATTCTCATGATAGTGGGCTGCAGCACCTCTCTCCTCCCGAATTCCGAACTTGCGTTCTCATGCAGTTCTCTAAGTGTTAAGTCCTGGAGAATTCCTGTGCACTGACTGCCCATGAATCAGAAATACCTGGACTCATGAAATACCAAACAAAATCCAAAATGATGTTCCCCCACATAGGCCATTGACACCCTTTTCAGCAGATGCATTTACATTAGCAATGGGGTTCACAAGTGCTCTTGGGCCAAGACCCTCTCTCTTCCATTTCCTCCTAGGTTTTAGAAATAGGAATGGACACTTTGACCACATTGCAAAGGCATTCTTCCCTTTCAGTAAATTCTGTGTTCTCCACAAGATAGAAAAGAGCCCAAACAAAATATCACATTCCTGTTGAGGGCAAGGACATCTAGATTTTAGAAAACGAAGCTAGAGATGTGTAAACCCATCTGCATAATCTCTTACCAACCAAACCGAGGAGATGGCTCTGCTCCTCAGTACTTCTGGTCATGGAGGGTAAGAACTACATTTCCAGATAGAATTACCCAAGAAGGTTGTCATTATGACTCCTTAGCTACCAGATTACTTCAGTCCCCAAGCCTTAAAGGGACCAACCCCACCTAGAGGTTTCCCTGACCTGCAACATGAGGAATTCCTTCCACTACTGGAAATGCTGCACCAGGGCAGCATGGGACCTCCTTTTCCCAACAGAAGAGTCAGGAGTTCTAGATTTTTGTGAGTAGAATATCAGATCTTAGTGCTACACTCAAGGAGTTATTTTTAAAACCCCTTCTTACTGTGTTCAAGAAATCAATGAATACAGTGAATAAGTTCTGGGGATCTAACATAACATCACGATGACTATAAGTAATTATACTGTATTGTATAGTTGAAATTTACCAAGAGTGGATCTTACATGTTCTCACCACACACAAAAAGGTAACTATATGAGGTGATAGTATGTGATAATTAGCTTGACTGTAGCACTCATTTCACAGTACATATCAAATCATCATATACACCTTAAATATATACAGGTTTTGTCAATTTTACTTCAGTAAAGCTGGAATAAAATCAATGATATTCAAAACTATGTTTTACAGCGATGGCAAAATTGAGATCAGAATCCAAAAATATGGAAGTCTCTGATACACTTTTTAAATTAAAACAAATTTATTGAGGTTAAATTCATGTAACATAGCCATTTCAAAGTGATTAATGCAGTATATTCACAATGTTATACACCCACTACCTCTAGCTCGAACATTCCATTGCACCCAAAGGCAGGCCTGTCCCCATTAAGCAGTTATGCCCGTTCTCCCATCCTCCTTAGGCCTGCAACCAGCAGTCTGCTTTTTGTCCCTATAGATTTGCCTTTTCAAGATATTTCATATGAATGGAACCAGACAATATGTGACTCTTCATGTCTGGCTTCTCTAATCCTTTCATTGGAGGGCTGTTATGTCACTCTCAATCTCCTCAAAAACAAAGTCTCCAGCATTTGAAATGAAGAGCATAGAAGTTCTCATTGAGGCTAAGAAACACTTACTTAGACCAAAACAGTGGGTAGGTCATCCTAATTTTGCAAATGGTGTTTCCTGTTCCAAAGGAGAAGTTCAAAGCCTCTCAGTTCAGCATGACCGATGCAGCATTGGTTAACTTGTACAAATGTGGTCTAGGCCCATCCTTCACTTACCATTCTCAGAAATGGGGACCCAGTGGTGGTGGCTTTGTACCATGTCAAGTTGGTTAGGCTGAAATAACATGTTCCAGAATTCTCTTCCCTGTGTTTCTGGCTAGGGTGTGCTATGAGCTTTTTGTGCAAGATCGGGAGCATGGAATTGAAGCAGCAGCCAGTTGGATTTATGCTTGCAAGGTTGGGGCAGGCACTTTGGCCGTCTGTTGGCGACCTCATTGGAGTTGGGCAGCAGTGGTTACCTTCCTCTGGATCCTCCTACAGCTTTCACACTCCCCAGCCAAGTGTGTGTTCAGCTCCGTGACAAAGACCACCAGCTAGCTCCTCCTGTCCATACCCACTTCATCAAGGCTGGAGGCAGTGAGAACTGACAGGGATCCCAGTCCATCTTCATGGGCTCTAGCTTGTCCTTGTTATCCCTCAATTTTTATCCATCTTCCCTTCCCTCTGCCTGCCCTGTGGATTTCCAGCTCTACCACCATACATAAAAACGAGCTTCCTGAGACTGTTTAACCAACTGCCATACTTACATAAGGCCAGATCCCTGTAGTGAATCCCACAGACTAGACAGAGAGACTATATATGCCTAGTGGTTCTGCCTCTCTAAGTGAACCCCAATACACTAGTTAATAAAGTTACCAGTTTGAAGAGCAGCCAAAATTTTAGCAGTTTAGCAAGTGAAACTCCTGTTTCCTCATCAGCAAAAGAGATGATTAGTAAAGGAAGAAAATATGAGGCTACCTGGAGTTGCAAAAGGGATTGCAAAGTGAAGGAGCAACAGATGGGATCTGACCCCCTGAAGGCAGGGCTTCTCAGCACTGGCATTACTGACATTTTGGGCAGGATGATTCCTTGTTGTAGGGGTCTGGTATTCACGTCGTAGGACGTTCAGCAGCATCCTGCCCTCTCTCCACTAGATGCCAGCAGCACCTTCAATCACAACAAAAAGCTTCTCCAGACATTGACACATCTCCTCAGGGGCAAAACTGCCCCCACTTGAGAACCACGTTGTCTAAAAGCATGCTGTGTGCCTCCACACGGGCATCTTCTCTTTCCCTCTTACCAATTCCCAGTCACAGGAACTCAGTTGCACAAACTTGAGAGAATCCTGCCCTCCTATTACAGATTAAGATAATGAGTCCAGAGAGAAAGGGTCACCCCACATCACACAGCTTGTCAGTGGTAGAGCTGGGACAAGAGGCCAGGTGTTCTGTCTCCCAATTTAGTGCTCCATTAGCCACACGGCCCTGCTTTGCCATAAGCACCATCACTCCATAACCTGACGTGTTGACAGGCTGCTGAATGCAGTCACTGAGGCAGATATGCAGTAGTCCTAAGAGTCGGGGCAATAATTTCATTGTTCTGTGCAAAAAACCAGGAGGGAAAGAGAAGGCACCAAGGAATAAACAGCTTTATTAGGAGTGTAACATGTCCAGGAAACCCAGTTCAGACATACAGAAGAGAGGCTGATACTAGTACAGGGCAGGAATCTAGCATTACAGAATATGCTCTTAAAACCAAGTGTGAAACTAAAACCTCCATTATAATATCCTAAGTCAGAAATGCTGCTGAGTTTAGCCCTGGTGAAACTTCTGGAAGCTCCCAGTGAAATGATGAGATTCACGTATGAAGGGAGAGCTCTCCAGCACTGCTGAGTCTGAGCTCCATACAGGGTTATGGGTCTGCGGTGGGAGAAGTAGTGGAAAAGATAACAGGGACGTTCTCCCCCCCAACTCAAGGCCATCTCAGTGTGCAGGTGAAAGAGGAACCACAGTTTTTTGGACAGAGGGTAGACTGGGGCAGCAGAGGGATGCTGGCTAAAGAAACACAATATCTGGGTAATCTCTGTCATAACGTGGAGGACCCTGTACAGTCTGGTGTGAGGGCACCGCCAGCAGGTCCTAGCAGCACTGGGATAGCATGAGGCCCTTCAGGAGACACCATTTTGATTCTGTTGACTTCATTCAAAGCAGAACTGCCAATGTCCAGCACCAAGTCCAGGGTCATAATCAGCTGAGAAGAACGGAGCGGCCACCCTACAACAGCCATTATCTTTATGTCTAGAAGACTTCCTTTCCAGAGCAGGCACTGTTTTCAGACCAAGAGAGCTTGCCCAGTATGGGCCCAATCTAGAAATTACTCCCACCTTCCCAAGAGCACCAGGTGGAGCGAATGTTTCTCACAAGTCAGAGCTCTAGATCTTGGCCCCTACATGACAGGCAGCCTCTGGACAGAAGGTCAGTCTGCAGCCGTCTGTGCCCAGGCGCAGGTTTCTGTCTGAAAAGTTGCAGGCACTGCCTGTTGATGGGCCCACGTGACAAGCGAGGTGATGCTGTATCTCTCCCAAGAAGAGGGCTCTCTGCTTCCCCAGGCAGCAGAGGAAAACATGAGGCAGGTTTCAGGGTAGCTAATGCCACTTAATTCTTCCACCGAATTTGCTGTGGAAAGAACACAAATGAGCAGTTTTCACTGACCCCTACAGAGAGGTAAAGGGAATATGAAAAAACAAGGCTCACAGATAGGTAACGTAAGGCAAAGAAGAAGGGATGGGCAGGTGGAGAAATTTCTGTTAACACGTGAGAGAGTTCATTTTTTCAAAGATGGATTAAACACCCATTCTGTATCTTACAGCCCTGATTTAAGGCATTTCATTCTGGTTCTGCCTTCCTCAGAACCAAGATCCAGTAGCTTCAGATGACCACAGATTAGGTCCCCAAATATCTAACAGGGAGCTAAGCTCCATATTAACAAAAAGCTCAGTAATTTGATGCTATGAGAGATGAGCTAGCTGTGTTCCCCAAAGAGCTATAATCTATTTCATCCACTTTTTATTTCCAACAGGTAGGTGGTCACATGCAGCCCCAGGAAACTAGTCTGGAGATACTGCCAGTAGTTAGTTCCTCCATACTTTTAACATAATCCAAGCATTGTAAGTTAAGTCTCAGCCCAAAGTCCCCAGATTCCACAACTCAGGGTAATTTCTGCTGCTCACAACAGTGCTTTTGACCTTTAGGTGCTCAGGAGATCCTTAGACCCACAGGCTCAGCTACCAGAAATCCCATCCAGACCTTGGGAATATAAAGTTGAGGCTGCTTTGTGAACTGTCTCCTAAGACTGCTGAAAGGGTAAGCTGCCACTACATACCGAACTGTTGAGAATGGCATCGATCTTCTCCTCTTCTGCAGATCCTTTATCCACCTTACTCCTATACGCTAGCAACTGCTGACGATCCTTTAGGTCCCGGCAAGTCTGCACAGCACAACAGACAACCATAAAAACCTCCTATCAGCCTTCTCGATGTGGGCCTTCTGCTTTTTGTCATTCCCACTTTAAGTCATAGTTCAAGGAGCAGCTAAGAGGCTACAGTGGGGTCAAGCACCCACAGAACTTCATGTTGGACAGACGTTTACAGAGGTTATGTGGCTTGACTCACTTCTACGGATTCTCTGAGTACAAAAAATTTATAAAAGCAGAGAGAAACCAGTCAGAGGGCTGGGAAATAATACAGAAGCGCAGTTCTCCAAACTCACTCTTACCAAACCATTTTGTCCATTAAGTCAAGAATGACAGAAGTACCTCAAGATCCAGGACAAAGAATATCACAACCCCCCACTCTCCACCAAGGGTCTAACTCAGGGCTCTCAACTGCTAGAGACTCACATCAATGACGAGATCATGGCACTTGAACTTGGTGGCTAGGTTCAACTTTGTGTCTACATCTTCTACCAGATTGACATACTCCTGTAGTATCTGTGAGGAGAGGTTACTTCTGATTAATGGTTCTCAGACCCATAAAATACAGCTCTAAAAGGTACAAAAAAATCAGAAAGCAGAAGAGTTAATATCTGATGTCTGCAATTCCCATCACCAGCCAAAGGACTAGTTCTGAATGGGAATGAGGTGGATTGTGCACTGCTTCCACGCTCCCCCGGTAAATGAGGGAAGAGCACATTCCTCCTTATCCTAGAGCTAGATGCCCATGCCAGCAACAGGTGTGCTCTAGATCTGACCCAGTGCTGTGCCTAGAGCACCCCAATTCCCTTCCAGTGAGGTCTCCTTCTGTATCACTGTAGTCAACAATGTATGTATGTCACTAAGAGTGCCATCAACAGTATGTCAGCACTCTACCCAGGGAGGACAGTCTGGGATTACTTCTAAGAGCAGAAGAGCACTTTCCTCCCTGGCCTTTTCTATCTCCAGGTCCCGCAGAACCATTAAATTGCCTTAATGATAAGACCAGAGCAGGTGAAGTCTCCTGTCACTGATCAGCAGGAGGCTAAAAGTTAGGTCTCCTAAAGATCCTGCCTACCTCTCTCAGGAGCCCTTACCTGGACAGGGGCACTGTTCTTGTGCAAAATCTCTACGACCCGATGGAAGCCAATGGGTGCTCTCTTCTTCGTATAGCCCAGCCAGTTCTGAAAAAGGAAGGGAGGCAGCAGTAGCTAGGCTAGATATATGCAACACACTCTGAGCTGGTCTTCCTACATCTTATGGTCAGCCTAGAACAACGTGGAGGTGAGAGTAGACGGATGGGAGGTGGGGAATAGAGAAGAGAGGAGAGATGAGCTTTTCAGAAAGTCAAGGAACTTAAAAGGGCGGAAAAGAGTCAGAGGTATGAAATAAGTTCTTAGATCTACAGGCAGAGAAAGTCTGTGAAACACAGCTAAATGAAATAAACAATTTATTTAATACTTGCAGTATGAACTTATCCTCTTTATATTTATATATAGATGTTTGTTTGTAAATTCATGAAGAAAATTCTAGAAAGCTACCCAGCAAACCTGTAACGGTGTTTGCCTTTAAGAAGGGGCTAAGATGGAAGCAGGTGGACAGTGGAAGGGAACTTCACTCTCACTCTCTCCACTTCCACAGTGTTTGATTTTGACACAGGTATGTACTGCTTTGGTAGTTAATGTACCTAATTAAATAATTAACAAAGGGGGAAACAGGAAAATCCTCAAACCCGTAATGAAAAAATGGATATTTACAATGTAAATCAACACAGATATGACAATCAATTGTAATGCCAGATCTTGATTGGCTCATGTAGGGAACAAACACGAAAACAAACAAAAAACAGCCCTAGAGAATTAACTTAAATATAGATTATATATGTGATGATATTATTATATTAACACTAAATTTCTTGAGTGATAATATAGTGGTTGCAAATGAGATCAATGCTTAAGTATCATGATGTCTGCAACTTACTTTCAAACGGTTTAGGAAAGGAAAAAAGCATGTCTGTGTATAGAAAAGGAGAAAGCAAATATGGCAAAATGCTAGTAAATTAAGTGTTTGTTATACTATTCTTAGTATTAAGTGTTCTTAGTGTTCATTATACTATTCTTTCAACTCTTCTTGGGTTCCAAATTTTGCAAAAAACGTTTGAGGAAAAATATAAACCAGTAAGTAGGCCCTGAGTCTCCCACGAGGCATGGGATAACAAGATAATGGCTCCAGGCATCAGCAACGCCAGTCAGTTCCAAGGCACCCACCTTTGTGGTGAACAGGGCATCTACATCATGCCAGGCTCGAAGCTTGGCGCGAGCAGCCAGGGCTGTCAGCACATACTGTTTGTCTGGGATCTAGAAACCAAGAACAGGGAAGTTAAAGAGCAGGAGAAATGAACCAGGAGAGGTGTTTCAGAATTCTGGAAAAGATAGGTAAACATATTCCCTGGTATTGATTCTTCTCCTTAAGATGCATGAATCTCTCAAGTCAAGAAGAACTTAATTCCCAAGCCCCAGTATTGCTGCATGCCTTTGAATTAAAGCTTCCTGTCACTTCCCACAAACTCATTCCTTTCAACCTTTAACCTTGAATATTAAGGTACTTCCTGTGCAGGGTGATAAAGCAACAACTACTCTATGTAGCTACCCTGATACTTTACCAAATACTGACCAAGGTATATCTACCTTAAATGTCTTCTTCAGGTTGACTGGACTGCTGAATGTCCCCTACAATCAAAGTGGAGAAGGAATTTTAGTGTGTTCGACTTTACTAAATACCATCCAATTTCCCTTTTCCACTACCTAAACATTCTACACTTCACTCTGTAACCATTTCAAGCCAGAAATTTAAGAGAAAAGCTCTACTGGGTCTCACTGGATCCCACCACAACCTGGCTTAAAGGAACTGGATCAGAAAGTATGGTATATATTTCTTAAATTTATGCTAATCCTATGATCATTATGCTCATGTCCACCTACCTATGATCATTAAATTCAAACCTCTTCAAAAAAAATTTTTTTAAGTACCCACAGATACCTAACACCCTGGCCAGCTGCTCCTCTTCTCACATGGTGAGAATCCATTTGCAAGTCTGGGCCTTTGATCAGAGACTGCTATGGAACCAGCACTGCTGAGACAGAATGTACTACGCTAGCATGCCAGCTCACCAGAGCCACGCAAGCCCTTACAAATCTTTTTCCCTCTTGGCTCATCCTTGCTGGGGGCCAGGAAGGCTTCCAGGTGGATTTTGAGAACTATGCACACCCTTTGTAAATAGAGTACATTGAAGTACTGACTTTGAACTAGGTTCCTCATGTGCAATGAGTGTCTGGGACATTCCTTACACATTTTGCTTGTACCTCAGCTTCCATGTAATGATAGAAGCAGGAGTAGAAAAGCGTTGTCACTAGTGGCATGTTGAGGATGGAAGCTTTGCGGGGGTGCTTCCGGAAGATTTCAGTCTGTCCTGCTAATTCTAGATGTCGATCATTTGCCTGTGGTGGAATAAGCAAAGGGAAAAATAGGACAATGTCCAAGGAGGAGCAGGAGGCGAGACCTTTAATACTACAGTGGCTGTGTTTCTACTCTAGGTAAGAGATAGAAAAAGAAAAAGACAGAAAATGCCTAGGGTAGCCCAGGGGAGTTTAAAATCCGTAAAATGATAATAGATCCAAGTTGGATGGAGGTAGACCAGAGAGGCAGAGATGAATTGGGAGTTCTGGGGTGAAGAAGAACTACTTCCAGGTTAACAGCAGATGGAAAGAAAAAGGATGCCTGAGAACAAGAGAGGAAGGGGGCTATCAGGGTGAGAGAGAAAATGAAAGGCTGTTAGAGAACATGACCGAAAAAACGAACTAGATGGCTATGGCCCTGAGCAGTGGCACTGAAGCAGAAAACGTAGAGATGAGGAGTCTAACCTCAATAATGATCTGACGTTCCAGAAGCGTGTAATGGTCTTGTATATGTGCAGAATCTTCTGCTGAAAATGGCAAACTGGTAGAGGGCCAGAAGGTTAGTACTTCCTTTTCTACTCAAACAGGAAACAAATCACCACTGTAAGCATAAGAGGCTCATGGTGCTTTACAAATCTGATCTTAATTCACCTTTAAAGCATCCCTGAAAGGCAGAGAGACACAGAAAGCAGCAAACAGCAGACCTTTATTGGGATTTGGTATTTAAAGTTTTGCCAACTCAAGAGTGATCTTGAAAGTCCACAGAATATATGCAGTCATTAGGGATTTTGCTGAGGAATGAATGAGAATCCTCTCAGTGTGGGAGCTGGAATGTTTGATGAGTCACTTAGCTAGTGAGAGAGCCTAGCCACCTGCCCATCATCCACATCCCAGTGAAGCACTGTGACTCCTGTCATTGTTAAATGTCAATGCTTAACTCACCTTAAGAGACACTTGCATTTATTAGCCATTTCTTATTGCCGAATAATATGGTAAAATTAAATTACATGGCATGGTGGTACATTTGTACATTGGTAAAACTCTCAAAGATCTACACAAATGTCAAGGGCCCCAACTTCAGCACTATCTTCTATTTTCACACATGAAGAAGTTGAGGTATAAACAGTGTCTTACCTGAGAGTCATACATACAGTAAGTCAATAGGTAGGGCCAGGAATAAAGGCTAGATTTGTAACTCCCAGTTCACAGATCTATCCTTCAGCAAGTGCTGCCTTATTCCTCCACTTCACTCACTCCAGGAAGAATTGCAAAATTCCATTACACTATCCCAGATAAGTGTGAGACACAGCCAATTTTTAGAAGAAATAAAGGGACAGAGCTATAGGTTCCAGCTATTTTATCATTCCAACTTTTCTCTTTGTTTACCAGAGACATATGATACAGCTCAGTATTTGATAATGTTGAAATTAAGGACAGCATTGATATAAACTTCTAAATGTGAAACCTGGAAATCATGTCACATGAGAATGAATAAAACAGCTGTGAATACTGAACCTGTAGTAAGGCCTACTGGGAAGACTCTGCACCTACCTTGAAAGACACAGGGAAGCAAGTTTCAGCTCAGCCTAACAAAGCACTTGCTGATAATGAAGGCTGTCCAACAAAATAAGCTGCTTCCAGAAGCAGAGTGCCCATTACTGGAAGAATAGTATGTGAGGCTAGTTTTAAATGGGCTCATACTGTGGATAAAAACCTGAACTGAATCAGTGACCTAGGATTTTGGGGTTTCAAGGACCAGTGACAGTGAAAATAATATGTAAGGCAAAGTGTTGCTGACTTTTTTAATACATGAAGTCACAAAAATATTATAATCCACCTTATTATCAAAAAGGTGGGGAAAGGAAGGGAAAAACCCAAGAATAAAAGGTAGTCTTTCAAATTAAATTGATTTAGCTTTATGAAAACCTTTTTATATTGTCTTTACTTTTCTCAATTTACCCCCAGTGAAAACTCTACCAAAGTGGAAGCACTGAGACTAAGATGATCTTTAATGATGCTTGTATCATCCACTGTTAGCCCTTCCCTTCAACTATCTATCCATTCCACTCACTTTTAGTGTCTTCATTCCTCTGTATAAGAGCATTTATACTTAAAAACCTTTCTCCCCTATACTCACCCAATGCAGCTCTTAAGAAATTCTTTTCGTTTCTCAGGGTCCTGAATGTTCAAGTGCTCTCGATAATGGGATAACTAAAAAAGAGAGAAAGGCTTTGAGCTATTTTGTCTCCTTAGAAGGGTGAGGTACCTCCATAAGTAGAATTTCCTTGAAAACTTAAAACCTAAATTCTTCATTATCAAGATTCCTCTGGGTGTGGATGGGTGGGAAGGAGAGCAAAGAGTGATTCAAAATTACTCTGGTATATCTATCACTGCACTATCCAATACAGCAGCCACTAGTCACATTGGGCTTTTTACATTTAAATTAATTAAACAGAGTTAAGTTAAAAATTCAGGCCCTTAGTTGCACTAGTCACTTTTTAAGTGCTCAATAGCTACATGTGACTAGTGGCTACCACCCCATCAGAGAGCACAGATACAGACTACTGCCATCATTGTGGGGACTTCTATTGGACAGTCCTGACCTATAATGAAGCACTAAGTAGATGGAGCACCTGGCTGTACTCAGAGGTTTGGCTTTCGCCTCAGTATTTAACCAAAACCAGCTTTTGCTTCAGCCTTAGCCTTTGAAAGGCAAAAGAGCTAAATGCCTACTTCAAAGTTATTTTGGGCATCCTTGACCTTGTACATGATCAATGGTAGTCTGATCCCATAAACAACAATATCATTAACACAAATAGGGCATGTCATTCCAATTCATTGTTGACAGCTAAGTAATCACATTCAAACACCACAGGTTCTTCATGTGATTCTGAAGTTTCCTTACGTGCTTATTTTGAAATTCTAAAAAAATGAACAAAAGCTTAAATGACTGCTATTACAAAAGTTAAATGTGATAATTAGTGATTGCAAGAGTTGCAATTTTGTATGCAATTATTAAACTTCCCAAAAATTAAAAAAACAGACTGATAGTTAATATGACTATTAAGAGAAAGAACTGGCTTTAGGAAGAACACCATATCCTTTCAGAGACAACAGATATGTATAAAAATGTAAATGATAATATAAAACAGAGTAACTGAGATTATATTAAACCATAATCTTTATAAAACATTTGGTGTTCCATTTTGGCCTTGAGTCTTAAAAAAAAACAAGTCCTACTCAGAAATTCTTCATAGTCTATGAAGATAAACTAAAAGTAGACTGTCAGTTTTGCTATTACCAAGTTTACAGGGTAGGAGAGCTCCAAATTTATGTGCAACAACTGTATGATAAATCATCTTCAATTCAAATGTAAAAGAGAATATTAAGATAAGAAATTTTAGATTAAAATGAGCTATCCAAAACTTCATTGATCAAACTTCAAAACAAACTTTTAAGAATGCTGTATGAAGAAAATTCCTTACAGTTTTAAACCTATGGAGATTAAAAATGGAAACAAAAAGCTTTTTAAAATGATTGTTAAGACGTGCCATCATTTTGAATTTTGAGTATATTAGGATAAAGGACTTCTCTAAGATTTTTTCCATGACTTGAGTATTAACTGCAAGTTCCTTTTATAAAATGTTACTGAAAAACATCTTCCTGAATTATACAGCCTGTTGTGCAACGAGTATTAACAGTATTATTAAATGTGCCAGCTGAATGTGAGCATCACTATTACCACAGATGCACCATACAGTGATGGAAGGACCAATCCTGCCACTGATGGCGCTGAGAAAATCTTATCCCTGCATTGTAATGTCAAACTTTTTAAATGGATCCCTAAAGTTTTAATAATACAATGAAGTACCTGGTAAAACTTCAGATATATTCTTGTATACCAGGCATTTATTCTATAATGGTGAAAATCTGCCAAATATCAATTTTTAATATTCAATCATTGAGCTCAAAATGTATATTGGGTGCACCACCAGGTTGACCCATCTTCCGTCATGACCTATACCTGGTTACCTATACCTGGTTTCTTTTCCCCTTAGCTTTCAACATTTTCTTTACTATTAGAAGCCAAAACCCACAAGCTCCTACAAGCCAGAAATTGAAAATGAATAGAAACAAAAATAAAAATTACAAACTGAACAAGCTAGTTTTCATCTATTCAAAAAGCACTTATTCAAAAGCCCAATCAAAAGGCCATATAAGAAGAAACAGATGAACAGTGACTGTAATGGGGTATGTGGTGGGAACTTGATAATGGGGGGAATCTAGTAACAACAATGTTGCTTATTTAATTGTATATTAATGATTCCAAAATAAAAAATTTTTTAAAAAAGAAGAAACAAACAGTACATTATTGGGATTAAGTTCTCAGGCTTCCCAGGGCCCCTCTCTTCTGGATATAATCAACATACAAGGAAGGGAAATAGTTCAATCAGTCTGGGATCTGAGAGGCTGGGGTTCTGGCTTAGATTCCTTTAAGTAGGTCCCAAACTGAAACAAAGGCCACACTTACCGCAAGCTCTTCTGTCCTATCTAGGAACCTGGGAAGAAGCAGAAGGGAGCAGGGTATGTTTATCTATTGCAGTGTGGCAGGAATACCTCACAAAGCAGGGTGACTGTTCTAGGAGAAACAGTTCAAACCCATCTGCCTCTAGATACAAGACAAGCTCTTCTCTCCTTAGACTTTCTACTACTAGCAACCCTTTAAAACCCATAGTGGATCGACTATCATTGTTCCTCTGCTCTCTCTAGCTGAGCAAAAAGCAAGAATAAGAAGACACTGCAGGGCACTAATAATTTTATAACCTTAACTGTCAGGTCTGACAGAAAGGCTCTGTCTCCATACAACCATAGCTCATAGTAATCTTACGGGGGTTTTGAAAGATTAAAGTACTCTTCTCTGTCAGCACAATCTTGGAAACAGATTTTCTGTATTGTTCTCTGTTGTTTTCATGTTATAGTATACAATGTCTTCTGTCTCTTCCGAAAGGTGGTAAGGCCTTGGAGAACAGGCCTTTTGCCCTGTACTCCTTAGTCTGAATGGACCGCTATAATTAACACCAATACTTTGACATACATGCTTCATTAAGTCTTGTTGATTGGAAAGGGAGGGAGGAAGGAAAAGCCTACCTCAATGAACATGTCTTTCACAAATTCTTACAAAATCTGTAATCTTTACTCTAACCAGGTGACCTGCTTTCCCCACTTAGTCTTTAGGGAAGCTCATTACTGTGCTGGAGTCACTGGGTAAAGGCATTACCTTGCGCCACATGGCAGCCTAAAGAGAGGTTCCAACCCCTTCCCTGACACTGAAGAAAGAACTTAATACACATATATTTTAATCTAAGGGCTGGGAATAGTCCCTACTCATCAGAATGAGATAGGGAAGGAAAACATGATAGAAGACAGCCCCCTGCCCCCAGGCAGGGAGAATCCTACCTCGCCTCTCACAGGCCCACCGCAGTTCCCTACTGCTTTCATGAGGCTTCCCGTGGGTACCCTGACAGAAAACTATATAGTTGCCTCCTCTGCTCTTCCACTGGCATCACGGGGGACCAAGTGATCAAAGATACCCTTATTCTAGTTCTTTCATAAGAAAATGCTTAATAAATACTGTCACTACTACAGACTAGGCATTATGCTGATGCCTTATGTACACTCTTTTAATCTTCACAGTGACCCCGTCGGGGAGGTATCATCACCTCCATTTCACACATATGAACACTGATGCCTGGAGAGGCTGGGTAACTTGCTCAAGGTCACTCTGTGAACTAAGCATTGAATACCAGTGTGGTTCAGACTCTACAGGCTGATTCCTAGCTTCCTGCTACACTCTCCTTATCACAGGCTGTGGTACATTATTAGTTATCCCATCACACTTTGTTTCTTGTCTAGTAAGCATTTCTAGAAAAACAAGAGAGTGTCTTCTCTTTCTTTGTATCCCCCAGAGTACTTCACACAAAGCACTTAATAACCTCTATAGATCAGATATCAGTTCTTACCTGAAGAGGTCTAAAAGCAGCTTTTGATCCCCTATTTCCTTAAGGAAGTGGATGAGATGTCTCAGGGCAACCTGTCGCAACTCCAGCTCTCGGAAGAGGACCTCTGGCAGGCAGGAAGGAGTCAGATGGGGAGAGATTAAAGTGTGAAATTGTTCTCACTACTCACACATTCTAAATACTCTCTCTTCCAAGTTGATCAGAAGTTAGGAACCCATCCCTATGGCTCAATCCACCATCAGCATACTCCACGGCCCAGGGCACCTCTAAGCCACTGAGTCGGCTTTCAGTTCCCACCAACCCAAGCAGCAGGCACTCAGCGTGGACTCTGACTTCCTCAAACCACACAGCCAGCTGACTGTCCAGTGACTAGCGGGGCTTTGTAGCTAATGTAGTTAACACCCTTAAGAGTGAAACTGCCCCCAGAGATGTGACACATCTCAGGTCACCCCAGCTGTTTCTGAAGTGGACCTGATGTTGTGAATTCTGGTCTGAAAGCCCCAGTGACATTCTCCCTTCAAATGTTGCAGACTGAAGATTTCCCTCAAACCATATTCACCTTTGCTCAGTGTCCTCTTCAGGAAGATCAGAACCTAGAGGAAAGAGAACAAAAAATGAATTACCCTGTGTAACCTTTCAACCACAAAGCCCTGCCATAAGCTCCTTACATCTAAGAACAAGGTCAGCAACTAATGAGGAATCTTTGCAGGTCCAGACAACAGATTTCTCTACATGACAGGAGGATGGGTGATGGACATCTGGAACTGAGCCGTGTCTTGGGAGTCCGCAGGCCCAACACCCACAGTGGCGAGAGACGCCTCCCTCTGAGACTGCTCTCACCTCTCTCCTCCCTCAGATTATTTTTTAGAACACAGAATAGCCAACCTAGTACGTCTTGGTTATGATCAAGAGTTCTACACACAATGCATGTCCTGCCAGCTGAGACTCTGAGCATGTATTACTAAGAATCCTACACTTAAAGAGGAAATCCAGGATCTTTACTTGACATTTAACCCAAAATGTTAAAGTCTTTGCTGAATGGACTTTCAGAAACAAATGAAAACACCAATTTCACAAACAACAAACAGAGCCTACAACTCACTGCAGTAATGACGTTTCCATCATGCATGCTCACTGCTTCTTCTAAGAGTTGTAGCTTGTCCTGCAGGGAGCGGAATCTTTCTAGCGAGCAGACCTGGCAACATAAGGAAAGAATTAGTATGCAAGGAGGAAGACCATTTCCTAGATTCCTTTGTCACTGGATACTGAAGAATGGGCAAGAATGAAAGGAACTGTCCCCAAAGAGACCCTCTTTATTTTTACACTACAGTACAGTGCCCCACACTCTATGAGACAGTAGATTCCCACCACCTGCTCTAGTCCAGCCTTATGCCCTAGAAGAGCTTATGTCCTGATGAAGTCTTGCCAAAGCCAACGGGTAAAAAAGATCACTTGTTCTCTTTAAGGTGGTATAATTTACATACTATAAAACCTACCCTATTTAAGCATACAGTTCAGTGTTTTGACAAGTACATACGTAATTCCAGGTAATTACTATCATAAGATACAGACTGTTTCCACCACTTTGTCATTAATACCCTCCTCCAATCCCCAGCCCCCTGGCAACCACTCATCTGTTTCAGTCACTAACGTTCTGCCTATTCTAGAATTTCAGAAAACTAGAATCACACAATATGTACCCTTTTCTATCTGGCTTCCTTCACTCAATGTCATGTTTCTGAGATGAACCTATGTATTGCACTGATTATTAGTAGTTTGTCTCTATTTACTGGTAAGTACTTTTCCATTGTAAAGATAAACCACAATTTTGTTATCAATTTACCTACTGATGGATATTTGGGTTGTTTCCACTTTGGGGGCAATTATGAGTAAAGCTGCTATGAACATTTTATTTGTGTTCAAGTCTTTGTACAGATATGTTTTCATTTATCTTGGATCGTAAATGCGTAGGGGAGAAATTCAGTAACATACTGAACTTTGTAAGAAACCACCAGACCATTTTCCAAAGCAGTTTTACCATTTTACATTCCTGCTCACAGTTTATGAGTTTCAGTTCCTCCATAGTTTCCCAGCGGTTGGTATGAGTATTTTTAAATGTAGCCATTTTAGTGTTGTAGAGTGGTATCTCAGTTTTAATTCACATTTTCTTGTTAACTGATATTGGGCATCTTTTCAAGTGCTTATTGGTCATTCATGTTTCTTTTTTGTGATATAACTGGTCAAATCTTCTGCCAACTTTCTCATTGGGTTGTTTATCTTCTTATTACTAAAGATAATTCATGATTTATATGGTCTAGATAAAAATTCTTTACAGGTTTTTACAAATAATTCTCCCAGCTTATGGTAGTCTTTTGATGTTTTTAACAGTGTTTTCAAAGAGCAAATGTCTTTAATTTTGATGAAGTCTATTTTACTAAAAATTTTTTTTTATTCATATTTTTTGTGTTCTTAGGTAATAAATCTTTGTCTAACCCAAAGTCACAAAGACTTTCACTTATATTTTCTTCTAAAAGTTCTAGAGTTTTAGCTCTTATTTCATTTAGGTTTATGATCCATTTTGACCCATTAATTATTATGATGTCAATACTCCCAAAAGTCAATCTATAGATTCAATGCAATTTCAATCAAAATCCCAGCAGGTCTTTTGTAGACACTGACAAGCTGATGCTAAAATCTGTATGGAAATACAAAGAATAGCCAAACAATTTTGAAGAACAAAGTTAAAGGACTTATATTACCTGATTGCAAGATTTACCACAAAATTATAATAATCAAAGCTTTTGTAATGGCATAAGGATTGACAAATCAGTGAACTAAAATAAAGACTGCAGAAATATACCTATAAATATAGGGTCAACTGATTTTCAAAGAAGCACCAAGGAAATTCAATGGGAAAAGGATAGTTTTTTCAACAAATAATGCTGGAACAAATGGAGAACTACATGGGGAAAAAAAAAAAACCTTGATGCTGACCTGACACCATATACAAAAGTTAACTTACAATGGATCACAGACCTAAACATAAAAGATCACTCTCACTCTTGAATGTATTTTTCCCTCTGATCCCAATTTTCCCAACAAAACAACAATTCTGTAGAATCAGAAACTTTGCACCTGAAGTGCTTACTGGATTTATTTTCATTCTGATAAACCACTTCATTTAATAAACAGAACTAAAGAGAAAGGTCAAGAAATCTTCCCTGTGGGAACAAGCTGCCCAGCATCCCAAAAAGTCCCACAGGAATTCTCTCTCTGGTGGCCTTACCTTGCCCTTCTGAAGGCGTCGCACTGTGTCACTGAGGCTCCAGTCATTGCTGTAATCCTGGAATATCAGCAACACATGAATCCCAGGAAGTTAAGGGATCAGAGTTACCAGTGTGTCACCTCCTAACCTCAAACTCACAGTCTTAGTCCACAAAGGGGAAGTATTTTGTGTGAAGGAATGGATGAAAAAAAGAAAATGAATACCTGGGATGGTCATGTTCTGAGTTTCTGAGTTTCTGAAGGAACTAGAGCAGAGACAGTCCAGGCAGGAGATGGATCCAAGAGGAAATGAACCAACTCACAAAACCAGGAACCTATGCCTACTTCTTCAGAATTTCAACTCCTAGATGCAACTAGTCACACTGTGGGACTCTAAATGGCTTTGCTGATAAAAGGAAAGAGGGAGACATGTTCCTTTACTGCACCTTTCGATACAGTTTTTTCCTTATGAATCAATTTGTTCTTTTATGTGCCTTATGGGCATATGAGCTCAACCAAGCTTCCCAACCACACTGATGATCAAAAGCTTCAAAGTACAGCCTTCAAAAGGTAATATAACAGGAAAGGAAAGTGAGCTAGGAAGGAATAAGAAAACATATTTTGAGTCCTAGTTCCACCAAGTAAGACTCCAGGCAAGCCCTAATATTTAAAAATCCAGTTTTCTTATCTATAGTAGGTGCTCAAAAAGCACCAATTGGCAAGATCAAGCAATATAACAAATGTTGAAGCACTTTAAACTGTGTAATGCACCACACCAGTGTACAATGCAGCTCACCCTGTATTCCCCTTTGGGTCTCCCTAGCTCTGGAGCATAGCTTTTGGCAGGCGTGTCCGACAGAGCTGAAAAAGAACAGGCAGCTGGTTCAGAAGGACACCATGTTCTTGACATTCCTTTCCTCTACTGTTTCCTTCTCACACACATTTTTTGAACTTGTGGGCTCCCAAGACATCTTTATGGCCCAGAGCAGATCTCAGTTCCTCCCCAAAGACAGCATACCCGAAAGTCACCCTTTGCCCCTGTAGCCAGAATAATCTTTGCCTCATTACTCAGTATCAGAAAATTTCTCTAATAGTGGTAGTAGATTCAGAAATCTCATCTAATCATCTAAATCATCACCCATGACTGCCCAGACTGTCCCCAAATCAGTAACATCTCCCACAGTAATCAAGAGAAGAGAGGCAATGCCTACCATCAGAAAGTGACTGAAAACTTCCAGGTCTAGTTCTCCCTAGAGGTAAAGAACATACATGGGAAGAGATTCAACAGTTCAAGTCAGAGCCATCAACTTTGGTTAAGAACACAGTGTGTGTAGAACCTTTTTGCAATATGGGAAATGAAGGCTTGAAAAAGCTCTCATTCAACTTCAGAAACTTGAGGTACCAAGAAAAAAAAGGCAGGGAGAAAAATTCTTAAATTTTGGTGAAATATACTTAACATAAACTTTACATTTTTACCAATTCTAAGTGTTCAGTTCAGTAACACTGAGTATATTCACACTGTACAACCATCACCACTATCCATCTCTAAAACATTCTCATCACCTCAAAGTGAGACTCAGTCCTCATAAACACTAACTCCCATTCCTCCTTACCCCCAGTCCCCGGTAACTACTATTGTATTTTCTGTCTCAATGAATCTGAACTATTCTAGGTGTCTCACAAAAGGGGAATCATACAGTATTTGTCCTTGTATGTTTGACTTACTTCCTTAGCATAACGTCTTCAAGGTTCATCCATGTTGTAGCATGTATCCAAATTTCATTCCTTTTTAAGGTTGAATAATATTCCCTTGCACATACATACCACATTTTGCTTATCTATTTATCAGTCAATGGATAACTGTGTTGTTTTAATATTTTGGCTATTCTGAATAATGGTGCTATGAACAGTGGTATATAAATATCTGTTCAAGCCCCCACTTTCAATTAGTTTTGCTATATATCTACAAGTGGATTGCTGGATTCAAATGATAATTCTGTTTAATTTTCTTAAAGAACTGCCATCCTGCCATCCACAGTGGCTATATCATTTGACATTCCCACCAGCAGTGCACATGTGGAGGGAGGAATTATGATGTAGGCAAATTTCTTCAGTACCTCTCATAGAGTTAATGTCAATTTTGTTTATCATGTTCTAGAAACCCAGTCCAACCCCTATTTCTCTCATTTCTCCCACCTCTAATCCCCAACTGCCAGATTCAAGGGTAATCCTTTATCTTTCAATAATCTTTTTCTTCTAAATAAATGAAAATTGTAGCCTGAGTGTTTTTTTTAATGAAGAAAAGGAGGACTCCCTGTCCCTTTAACCAACACACTTTACCTCTAAAAAAGCTGCTCAGGGAGTAGGTAGAAGAAGGTTTGGGTAGCTGTGTATAGGAGGAGAAGCTGTTTCGGCTTTTTAGCTGTTCACGTCCCTCAAGGTTTGACCCACTATTACCAGCAGTCTCTTTGATGGACCATGAGATACCTGCAAGAAAATAAAAATGAAATCGATCATTCTCATCCAAACTATTCTCTTGACATCCAGCATTCCAAATACTTTAAAAGCTTTTCACCAGTGGCCCTGGTCCCTTGTCAAAATGGACTTCAATAATTGGGGCATGGAGGAAGGATAGAATCAAAGACTAATCAACAGAAAAAGAGGCAAAGATAATGACACAGAAAAGGACACTCAAACAGCTATTAAACATATGAACAGATGCACAACCTCACCCTTAGTAGAGAACTACACAAAGCAAAAGTATGTTTGGATGCCATCAGCCCCCTGTAAGACGGGCAAAGATCCACCACTGAATAATAAATACCCTTTGTTGGCAAGGCTGTGAGGAAACAGGAACACTCCAATATTGTTGGTGGGAGGACAAATGGGTACAAGCCCTGTGGAGGGCAATTTGGAAGTATCTGACCAATACAGATACAAATATTCTCTGCAAGGAATTCCACTGCAGGAATTGATCCTTTGAATACACATATATGGGCAGAATACAAGGTTACTGATAGCAATATAAACAACAAAGATTGGAAAAATCTTAAGTTCATCAATAGTGAACTGGTTAAGTAAATTTATGTTACATCCATACAATGTGACACTATGCTGCTATTTTTAAAAAAGAAACAATGAAAAGGTTCTTTCTCTACTGATATGGAGCTGTATCATCAAGTAAAAAGAGCAGGGTATAAAATATGCTACTACCCCTGGTGTAAAAAATGGGGTATATGCATTTCCAAGTGCAAAAAAGAATCTTTAGATGAATACACAGGAAGCAAACAACAGCAGCTGTTTTTTGGGAGGGCAGAGCCTGAGAACTGAACAGATATATGACACTGTGGGAGGGAAACATTTCACTGTACACCTTATATAGATCTTTATTTTGAAATTATGTGATGGTCTCCTATTCAATAAAAGCTTTAAAAAATATTCATAAAAATCAGATGTACTGAGGCAGAGCCAAGATGGCGGCATGAGTAGAGCAGCAGAAACCTCCTCCCAAAACCACATATATTTTTGAAAATACAACAAATACAACTCTTCCTAAAAGAGAAACCAGAAGACACAGGACAACAGCCAGACCACATCCACACCCGCGAGAACCCAGCGCCTCGTGAAAGGGCTAAGATACAAGCCGGCCTGGCAGGACCCGAGCGCCCCTCACCCAGCTCCCGGCGGGAGGAGAGGAGTCGGAGCGGGGAGGGAGAGGGAGCCCAGGACTGCTAAATAGCCAGCCCCAGCCATCTGCACCAGAGCTCAGACACAGTGCGTGCGTGGGGTGCTGGAAACTAGGGAAACAGGACAGTAAGACCTGTGAGCGGGTCCCCGCAGCCGGAGTCCCAGGGACAAAGAAAAGTGAGTGCTTTTTGAAAGTCTTAAAGGGACAGGGACCCCGCAGCTGGACGGAAGTGTCCCGGGACACTTAGCCCAGCAGCTGAGAATCCCTGGGAACTCTGGGCACCCTAACCACCTGGAGGGCAGCAGGGCAGCTCGGAGGCCCCTCCGACCTGGCTCAGCCATATCATAGCAGCAGCCCGAGGCAGGCCATGCCCACAGCAACCACAGAGCTAAACTCCATAGCAGCCAGGCAAGAATCAAAAGCCCCGTCTGCGTGCAGCTGCCCAGCACAAGCCACTAGAGGTCGCTGTTCTCCCAGGAGAGGAAGGCCACAAACCAACAAGAAGGGACGTTCTCCCTGCCATCACTTGCGCCAGCTCCGCAAACTATCTCTATCGCCATGAAAAGGCAAAAGATTTGATACAGACCAAAATCACAACCCCTGAGGAGATAGACCTAACCAGTCTTCCTGAAAAAGAATGCAAAATAAAAATCATAAACATGCTGACAGAGCTGGAGAGAAATATACAAGAGCTAAGGGATGACGTCTGGAGGGAGATTACAGAAATGAAACAATCTCTGGAAGGATTTATAAGCAGAATGGATAAGATGAAAGAGGCCATTGATGAAATAGAAACCAGAGAACAGGAATGCATAGAAGCTGACGCAGAGAGAGATAAAAGGATCTCCAGGAATGAAACAATATTAAGAGAACTGTGTGACCAATCCAAATGGAACAATATCCACATTATAGGGGTAACAGAAGAAGAAGAGAGAGAAAAAGGGATAGAAAGCGTCTTTGAAGAAATAATTGCTGAGAACTTCTCCAAACTGGGGGAGGAAATAGTTGCTCAGACTACAGAAGCACACAGATATCCCAACACAAGGGACCCAAAGAGGACAAAAACAAGACACATAATAATTAAAATGGCAAAGATCAAAGACAAGGACAGAGTATTAAAGGCAGCCAGAGAGAGACAAAAGGTCACCTACAAAGGAAAACCCATCAGGCTAGCATCAGACTTCTCAATAGAAACCTTACAGGCCAGAAGAGAACGGCATGATATATTTACTGCAATAAAACTGAAGGGCCTTGAACCAAGGATACTGTATCCAGCACGATTATCATTTAAATATGAAGGAGGGATTAAACAATTCCCAGACAAGCAAAAGATGAGGGAACTTGCCTCCCACAAACCCCCTCTACAGGGTATCTTAGAGGGACTGCTATAGATGGGAGCACTCCTAAAAAGAGCACAGCACAAAACACCCAACATATGAAGAATGGAGGAGGAGGAATAAGAAGGGAGAGAAATAATCATCAGACTGTGTTTATAATAGCTCAATAAGCGAGTTAAGTAAGACAGTAAGGTAGTAAAGAAGCTAACCTTGAACCTTTGGTAACCACGAATCTAAAGACTGCAATGGCAATAAGTACATATCTTTCAATAATCACCCTAAATGTAAATGGACGGAATGCACCAATCAAAAAACACAGAGTAATAGTATGGATAAAAAAGCAAGACCCATCTATATGCTGCTTACAAGAGACTCACCTCAAACCCAAAGATATGCACAGATTAAAAGTCAAGGGATGGAAAAAGATATTTCATGCAAACAACAGGGAGAAAAAAGCAGGTGTTGCAATACTAGTATCAGACAAAATAGACTTCAAAACAAAGAAAGTAACAAGGGACAAAGGAGGACACTGCATAATGATAAAGGGCTCAGTCCAACAAGAGGATATAATCATTATAAACATATATGCACCCAATACAGGAGCACCAACATATGTGAAACAAATACTAACAGAATTAAAGGAGGAAATAGAATGCAATGCATTCATTTTGGGAGACTTCAACACACCACTCACTCCAAAGGACAGATCCATCAGATAGAAAATAAGTAAGGACACAGAGGCACTGAACAATACACTAGAACAGATGGACCTAATAGACATCTATAGAACTCTACATCCAAAAGCAACAGGATACACATTCTTCTCAAGCGCACATGGAACATTCTCCAGAATAGACCACATACTGGGCCACAAAAAGAGCCTCAGTAAATTCTAAAAGACTGAAATCCTACCAACCAGCTTTTCAGACCACAAAGGTATAAAACTAGAAATAAATTGTACAAAGAAAGCAAAAAGGCTCACAAACACATAGAGGCTTAACAACATGCTCCTAAATAATCAATGGATCAATGACCAAATTAAAATGGAGATCCAGCAATATATGGAAACAAATGACAACAACAACACAAAGCCCCAACTTCTGTGGGACGCAGCTAAAGCAGTCTTAAGAGGAAAGTATATAGCAATCCAGGCATATTTAAAGAAGGAAGAGCAATCCCAAATGAATAGTCTAATGTCACAATTATCAAAATTGGAAAAAGAAGAACAAATGAGGCCTAAGGTCAGCAGACGGAGGGACATAATAAAGATCAGAGAAGAAATAAATAAAATTGAGAAGAATAAAACAATAGAAAAAAATCAATGAAACCAAGAGCTGGTTCTTCAAGAAAATAAACAAAATAGATAAGCCTCTAGGCAGACTTATTAAGAGAAAAAGAGAGTCAACACACATCAACAGAATCAGAAATGAGAATGGAAAAATCACGATGGACCCTACAGGAATACAAAGAATTATTAGAGAATACTATGAAACCTATATGCTAACAAGCTGGAAAACCTAGGAGAAATGGACAACTTCCTAGAAAAATACAACCTTCCAAAACTGACCCAGAAATACACAGAAAATCTAAACAGACCAGTTACCAGCAACGAAACTGAAGCGGTAATCAAAAAACTACACAAGAACAAAACCCCCGGGGCCAGATGGAGTCACCTCGGAATTTTATCAGACATACAGAGAAGACATAATATCCATTCTCATTAAAGTTCTCCAAAAAATAGAAGAGGAGGGAATACTCCCAAACTCATTCTATGAATCCAACAGCACCCTAATACCAAAACCAGGCAAAGACCCCACCAAAAAAGAAAACTACAGACCAGTATCCCTGATGAACGTAGATGCAAAAATACTCAACAAAATATCAGCAAACCGAATTCAAAAATACATCAAGAGAATCATACACCATGAACAAGTGGGATTCATCCCAGGGATGCAAGGATGATACAACATTCGAAAATCCATCAACATCATCCACCACATCAACAAAAAGAAGGACAAAAACCACATGATCATCTCCATAGATGCTGAAAAAGCATTCGACAAAATTCAACATCCATTCATGATAAAAACTCTCAACAAAATGGGTATAGAGGGCAAGTACCTCAACATAATAAAGCCCATATATGATAAACCCACAGCCAACATCATACTGAACAGTGAGAAGCTGAAAGCTTTTCCTCTGAGATCGGGAACAAGACAGGGATGCCCACTCTCCCCACTGTTATTCAACATAGTACTGGAGGTCCTACTTATGACAATTAGACAAAACAAAGAAATACAACCAATCCAAATTGGTAAAGAAGTTAAACTGTCACTATTTGCAGATGACATGATATTGTACATAAAAAAACCCTAAAGACTCCACTCCAAAACTACTAGAACTAATATCGGAATTCAGCAAAGTTGCAGGATACAAAATTAACACACAGAAATCTGTAGCTTTCCTATACACTAACAATGAACTAATAGAAAGAGAAATCAGGAAAACAATTCCAATCACAATTGCATCAAAAAGAATAAAATACCTAGGAATAAACCTAACCAAGGAAGTGAAAGACCTATACCCTGAAAACTACAAGACATTCTTAAAATAAATTAAAGAGGACACTAACAAATGGAAACTTATGCTCCTGGCTAGGAAGAATTAATATCGTCAAAATGGCCATCCTGCCCAAAGCAATATAAATATTCGATGCAATCCCTATCAAATTACCAACAACATTCTTCAATGAACTGGAACAAATAGTCCAAAAATTCATATGGAACCGTCAAAGACCCCGAATAGCCAAAGCAATCCTGAGAAGGAAGAATAAAGTGGCGGGGGGGACCTCACTCCCCAACTTCAAGCTCTACTACAAAGCCACAGTAATCAAGACAATTTGGTACTGGCACAAGAACAGAGCCACAGACCAATGGAACAGACTAGAGACTCCAGACATTAAACCAAACATATATGGCCAATTAATATACGATAAAGGAGCCATGGACATACAATGGGGAAATGACAGTCTCTTCAACAGATGGTGCTGGCAAAACTGGACAGCTAGATATAAGAGACTGAAACTGGATCACTGTCTAACGCCATACACAAAAGTAAATTCGAAATGGATCAAAAACCTGAATGTAAGTCATGAAACCATAAAACTCTTAGAAAAACACATAGGCAAAAATCTCATGGACATAAACATGAGTGACTTCTTCATGAACATATCTCCCCGGGCAAGGGAAACAAAAGCAAAAATGAACAAGTGGGACTATAGCAAGCTAAAAAGCTTCTGTACAGCAAAGGACACCATCAATACAACAAAAAGGTATCGTACAGTATGGGAGAATACATTCATAAATGACAGATCTGATAAAGGGTTGACATCCAAAATATATAAAGAGCTCACACACCTCAACAAACAAAAAGCAAATAATCCAATTAAAAAATGGGCAGAGGAGCTGAATAGACAGCTCTCTAAAGAAGAAATTCAAATGGCCAACAGACACATGAAAAGATACTCCACATCGCTTGTCATCAGAGAAATGCAAATTAAAACCACAATGAGATATCACCTCACGCCAGTAAGGATCGCCATCATCGAAAAGACAAACAACAACAAATGTTGGCGAGGTTGTGGAGAAAGGGGAACCCTCCTACACTGCTGGTGGGAATGTAAATTAGTTCAACCATTGTGGAAAGCAGTATGGAGGTTCCTCAAAATGCTCAAAAAATAGAAATACAATTTGACCCAGGAATTCCACTTCTAGGAGTTTACCCTAAGAATGAAGCACTCCAGTTTGAAAAAAGACAGATGCACCCCTATGTTTATCGCTGCACTATTTACAATAGCCAAGATATGGAAGCAATCTAAATGTCCATCAGTAGATGAATGGATAAAGAAGACGTGGTACATATACACAATGGAATATTACTCAGCCATAAGAAATAAACAGATCCTACCATTGGCAACAACATGGGTGGAGCTAGAGGATATTATGCTCAGTGAAATAAGCCAGGTGGAGAAAGACAAGTACCAAATGATTTTACTCATATGTGGAGTATAAGAACAAAGGAAAACTGAAGGAACAAAACAGCAGCAGAATCACAGAACCCAAGAATGGACTAATAGTTACCAAAGGGAAAGGGACTGGGGAGGATGGGTGGGAAGGGAGGGACAAGGGTGCGGAAAAAGAAAGGGGGCATTACGATTAGCATGCATAGTGTGGGGGGGGCATGGGGAGAGTTGTGCAACACAGAGAAGACAAGTAGTGATTTTATAGCATCTTACTACACTGATGGAAAGTGACTGTGAAGGGGTATGTGGGGGTGACTTGGTGAAGGGGGGAATCTAGTAATCATAATGTTCTTCATGTAATTATAGATTAATGATACCAAAATAAAAAAAAAGAAAAGAAAATTTAAAAAAATAAATGTCCTGAGTGAGCCATGAAAAAAAAAAAATCAGATGTACTATGTAAAGGGGTTGAGTGGTATTGTATAACAGCTAGACAGTGAGACTTGGTGGCTAAAGAAGTCAATTTTGCCAGTTATGAATAATTATTAAAGTCCAATCCAAGCCTTGAACTTGGAACTGTTCCAATACTCCTCCTTGTCACCCTCTGTCTGATTCATCTGGAGTGAGAAGAAACAGATGTATATCCCTTTCTGGATTCCCCCAAAAGGGTTCCAAATGCTTGACATTCCTTCACTATACTACAAACTCCTCACACTAATCAGGGATGTATGAAGGAATGTGGTAAATTAATAGTTCCCAAATATGACTGCATATTAGAAGCACTTCTGGTACTTATTACAAATTGAGACCCCCTACCCTGACCCTCAAGACCTACTGAATCAAGAGTGTCGGGATTGATGTCTAAGAACCAAATTTTAACAAGCACTCCAGGTGTGAAATAGGCAGCAGGCATTCGCTGTAGGACAGCAAACCTGGAGAACTACTACTGTGTTTCCTTTTCTGTATTATCTTCTCTTGGGGTTTAATTTCCAAATGAATGCTCAGCTAAAAATAGTCTACCCTCATTCCCTTTCCTGACAAGCACTGAGCGGGCAAACAAGTGGAGCCTTCATTAGGGACAAGAACCCTGACTATCAGTCAAGGCACCTCTTCTACTTACTTCCTACAGGCTCCCCAGTCCAGCTGACTCTCTCCAGGTCATCGTCATCGTCATCATCCACGAAGTCTCGGAGGCTATTCACTGCTCGCTTGGACTCCTTTAACTGTAGAAGGGCATAAGGCAGGACACTCAAACCATCACCACTTCCCACCTTTCTCTGTGACAACAAAGAAGGCTGTGGAATTGGGACTTGAAGATGGCCAACACTTTCACTCTCTGTAATCGAAAGCTTATCCTGCTAGAAAGACAAATTGTTTTTTTAGCCAGCACTGCAGTCCAGGGCAAGAGTTAGGAGGACTCGAAGCCACTTTTGAGTTTTAATTATATTCTTGGTCATGATTTGCTATGTAAATCTGAGTGAGTTTATCCATCTCTCCAAAAATGAATGTTTCCCCACTTGTAAAATAGATATAATAAAGACAAAATTTCCAAGCCAGTCCATTTCCATTTTCAAAAATAATAAATTTTATCACATGATAAAAGATTTGGGGTTATTGGAAAAAAAAACCTGAAGGGAATGAATCATCTTAAGAATATAAACAAGGGCAGTGGGTTGATATTTACAATCCCTCTGCCTCTTTTCTGAGAGCAATTCTCCCTGAAGATTGTTCTTAAGATGAACCAAAACATTTCTGAGCCTAAAGAAGACATGATCGAAAGCCAAGGATGCAAGAGGAAGGAATTTCAGTTGGCACTATGGAGGAGGGTGCAACCGTCAGCAGCTGTTCATGGAAACTTACCTGTGAGAGCTCATCATCTTCATCATCAAAGGTGAAAGCCTTGAACTTCGAACTGTTCCAATACTCCTCCTCATCACCCTTTGTCCGATTCATCTGGAGTGAGAGGAAGACACATATATATCCCTTTCTGGATTTGCCCCAAAGAGTTCCAAATGCTTGATGCTCCTTCACTATACTACAAACTTCCTCCACTAATCAGGGATGTATAAAGGAATCTGGTAAAGCAAATACTGAACCTGCCATATGAACTCAGATCCTTGGGTCTCTGACTGATTAAGCCATACTTTTGATCCTCTAACACAAGTGGTCAGTCATGCCTAGAGTACCTGCTTTGTTCAAGGCACTTGCAGAAGTGTTGTAAGGGATATTTAAAAAGTACAAGACACAGTCCCTCTCCTGAAGGACCCTACACCAAGAGTTGAGGTATTCGCTTACGTATGCATAAAGGTAATAGTGTAAGACAAATGAGTGTTATAAGAATGCACATTGAATATTGCTGAACACACAAGATCCATCAAAGCATGAACAAAACAGAAATGATTTCATTCATGTATTCAACGTGTATCTACTGAGCATCATTTCTAAGGCACTGGTCTAGGCTGTGGGCATACTATAGTACTGACAAATATCTTGCTCTTATGTATGCTTGTTATATGCCTGAAAGAATGAAAACAAAACAATTAGAAGCAGCACAATTATCCTGCCTATATCTTCAAATCCTGACCAACTTTTTAACAAGTATTGGCCAAAACGTGGGAAATGAGGGCATGGCAAGAAAGCATATAGTCAGTCAAAACACAGGTTCCTCTCATACTACTCTAAAATAAGATTTCACTCTGAAAAAAAAATTTGCCCCAGAATTATGAACTAAACTATCAGTGCTAACTGGAATAGAGTGAAAACATGTTTAAGCAAAGAACTAGGTACAAAAACTTGCTCAGCATCAAAAATAACTCCAAAAGCTACACAGTGTCAAATTCTAAAGGATCAATTTCTTGCTCCTTTTATTTCAATAGTGCCTTTCTCAACAGAAGATTGAGAAACTCATCATGGTAGCCCTGATGAGGCTTCTGATGGCTTTCACATACTCTATATATCATCTTCCTCAACACACAATGTGGTTATGTCCCAATAAACTCATCGTAAACTGAAAATATTGTACATCAAAAGTGTATTTACTACACCCCTGACCTACCAGACATCATAGCTTAGTCTAGTCTTATCCTGAACATGCTCAAATCACTTACATTAGCCTAAAGTTGGGCAGAATCATCTAACAAAGTCTGTTTGAGAATGAAGCGTTGAACATCTCATGTATTTTACTGAGTACTGTACTAAAAGTGAAAAACAGAATGTTAGTGTGTCGGATGTTGACACTTGGGGTTGTCTGGCTAACTGGGAGCTACTGCTCACTGTCAGGCATCATGAGAGAGCATTGTACAGCATATTCACTAGCCCAAGAAAAGATCAAAATTCAAAATTCAAAGTACGGTTTTTACTAAATACATATCACTTTCACACCATCATCAAGTTGAAAAATCTTAAGTAGAACCACTGTACATCAGGGACAGTCTGTACTCTCACTTCCTGTTTTCAGAAGATGCAGGGATGGCAAAAGTACTAGTGGGAATCTTCTACTAAAATTTCTACTAAATCTGATCCCTTCCTACAACAGACATTGTTAATTGATTTCTATTGAATTTGGATGTGACTGAATCCTTTTGTTTATTTAATTCCAGATGTCAAAACCAAATGAAAAAGCAAGCAGACACAGTGAAATCATTCCTCATAGTGGTACAAGCCTGGGCTTTATGGTCAAGAAGGCTTGAGTTTAAATCTTTGTTCTCCGATTCTGAGCACACTAGGTAAATAATTCTACTTCTAAGCCTTGGAGAGAATGATACCTACCTCACAAGGTTGCACTGAAGAATAAATAGGACTCAGGAAACACCTAACAAAGTGCCTAGCAGAAAGTAAATACCAACATTAGTTCTTTTTAGTATATCTAATTGACATCTTTTTGTTTCCTCATCTGTAAAATGGGCTTATCAATAGAAGACCTTATAAGACTGTTAGGAGGCTTAAGCCAATTAATACATGTAAAGCACTTAGCTTATTTAGCACATGACACATAATCAATGCTTAATATTAACTTTTACTAGTAAGTCATCATGGTTATCTTGGAAAACGCTAGGAAGAAAATATTTTTAAGCAATCCTAAATTTAAAAGACTTAACTTGAAATAAAAACTTTGAAAGCAGCCCACAAACACTGAAGGCGTGCAAAAGCATATGAAAGTCTCTGGCACAGGTGCCAGTTTATAAAGCACTTTGTCATCCCCAGGAAAACTCTTGTAAGGTGGGCGTGGCAGATTCCATTTCCATTTCACTAATGAAGGAAATGGAGCACCAAAGAGTAAGTATTGAAGCCACCTTGCTAAATGCTCCTATAGTCCAGTTCCTGGCCTGTGGATCATTCCCACTGTTACTTGCATGGTCCTTTTAACTACTTGTCACTCTAGGAAAAACTAGGGTAGGTCATTACTTCACTACAGTAAATAAATACCTGTAAGTATACAGGGAGGCATAGAATGTGTCTGGCAAACCCAGTAATCCACCAAAAGGTTTATTAAAATCTTTTTTACCCAAGCAAGGGCAGTGGATACTTGACACCAATTTATACTTCTAGTGCCAAATTAGAACCCAGAATTACTCGGCAACTAAAGAGATAATGATTTAATGACTCTTAGGAGTTTCAAAGCAATCAGATACAATTTTTAGAGTGCCTGAAAAAGATTTCAACATGACTTAAAATACTTAACAGACTTGTCCTTGTCACCTGTTAACTGTTTACAAAACAGGGTAGCAGATCCAAGGGGAGAATAGGCACACGACAGAGGAAGGAAAACAGGCATCAGCAAAAAAAAAAACAAAAAACCAAATCCACGACCAACGTGATCCCTGCCTCAGGACGTCCCAAAGACCAGCTACGGAGAAGTTACAGCCATTCAGTTATCATCTTCCGAACAGGCCTACACAGGTGAAGCTGTGAACTTAGACCAGAAAACGTGCGGTAACTAGGAAGACTCTCTGGGCGAACGTCCAGGAAGCCACTCATCTACCGCAGTCGCCAGGGCCCTGGGATTACTGGCAGGGCAAATGCTCCTTCGCAAACAACCGTCGGGGCTCACTCACAGCTCCAACCCCGAGCGTCCAGGATACTCAGCATCCCAGCGCAGGGGTCGCTCCGACTGGAAGAGTGAGGCCTGGAGTGCTTAAGGACGCCTCAGAGAACAGAGGTAAAGGATCAGGATGCAGAGAGGCTGGACTCAGCCAGGTACACGGCCCAAGCGCCGTGGGAGCCCCTCACCTCTTCCACACCGAGCCCTCCCTGTCAGAGCCGCGCCACTCTTCCGCCGCAGGACCAGCCTCTCTAATCAGGCTCGGCGGCATAAAAAGGGGCGGAAGGGGATGGTCGCGTGGAGTCAAGAAAGAGGCGCAGGGTACACTGGAAGTTGTAGTTTATTTCGCCTACGCAGTCTGGTGCTGTCCACAAGGGACATGGGCTTTTTAACTACAATTCCCAGATCCGTCCTTAGGTCCTTTGCTTTACTATTAGCGCGACCTCACGCGGTCACCTAGGGTCATTCAACAACACTACAACTCCCATGAGGCTCGTCAGGGCCTAAGTCAGGGCCCAGGGAAACAAACGAAACATGTGTTTGAGTCGCTATGGCGGCGGAATGGTCGTGTGAGCTGTTGGGTTTCCCGCCTCTTTGGGAAAATCTGAGTGAGCTTGAAGGAACATCAGAGCATGCGGAAGTCAAGGTCTGGAGCGGCGGAACGGAAGTACCCAGTGGGGAGGGGTGAGGGGGCGCCGGAAGTTAGGGCGAGAAGGGGGCGGGGGGGTGGTGGAGGGAAAAGCAAGCCTGCAGCTTCTGCGGCCGCTTCTAGTAGTTTCCAGGCGCTGTCGGGCGGCGGGGACCGAGCGGTCCTGAGACTGTGGCTGTGGCTGCTCGGAAGCTGGTGGAGGTGCGATAGGAGAGCCGATGGCCAAGTGGGGTGAGGGCGACCCACGCTGGATCGTGGAGGAGCGGGCGGACGCTACCAACGTCAACAACTGGCACTGGTGAGCCGCGGGCCGGGCCGCGGGAGCGCTACGTCCAGGCCAGGGTTGCGGGGGTCACTGGAACCTCGGCCGGGGCAGAGCTAGAGCTCTGGCAGCCCTGCCCGGAGATGGGGGTGGGTCCTTCCTGCGGAAGGGGTCTGTAGTCTCAGGCTTCTCCACGGCCCCGGTTTCTGTTTCAGCGTTTGGGGAACAAGGGGGCGACGTGAAGGGCTGCGCCCCAGAGAGGGCTTCAGAGATACGAGGAAATAACCCTTAGCCTATGCTTCCAGCCTGAGCAGGAAGATGCTCGCCACACGTGGCCGGAGGGATCGGTGGGATCCAAATGGCCTTACATGGGTTGAGACATAGCAGTGTTAAGCTCGGGGCCGGGGTCTAGAATTACTATTTTGTGGCTTACAGGTGAAATTTCAAAGTCACATAGGGGACCACTACCTCAATCTAGAGAGCAAACGTTTGGAACGTGTTCTGCGGGTGGCTCACAGCTCAGAGATGCTGAAGACGCCATGGCCTCTCACCCGGAACTGTTAGTTTGGTGGGGTTGTAACTCCAGGGTACGCGCCAGGTTGCCAGCAATCATGGCTTTATAACTTAAACACTCTGAGAGCCTATCCTCTTCATGAAGTCTTTCCGAAGTAATGTTTCCTTATCTTTTAACTCCACTGATCTTTGTTCATACTGTCCTTACTGTATTTTTACTTTTTGCAACTCTTTTTGCTACTGTTTCTCTACTAGTTAATCAGTTGGAGGGCAGATGATTTTTCTTCTCTGTACCTTTGCCTGATCCTCTCCTCTCAACGAAACAGAGTGCTTAAACCAATTTTGTTTGTTTTGTAGCCCTGGACTTACACTGCTTTCACGGCCATTTAGAGGACACAATGTGTAGGACATTTATAGCGCAGCCTAAATTTGACAGGTCAGAACATTTTGCTAATGAGGTCAAGATTATTAGCGTACTCGTTACTGGATCTTTGACCTAAACACTGCTTTGTATGCTCCTGATCTCAGCAAGATGTGCACAGTTTTCCACTTGGTCAAATGGGGGCGCCATGTTAAACTTTCAACTGTGAACCTAGCACTATTACACTGAGAAAGGAGAGCATAATTTTCTATTTGATTTGTAACCAGTTGTCTTTATTGACAGTATGGAACTCCTTGTCTTCCTAAAAGAGGGTAACACATTTGTGGACATACTAGAGTGGGACTAAGTTTTGTGTTCTTTTCAAATTATTTGTCAGGCATCTTTTAGCCTTGGATTCTCTTGGATGGAAAAAGCAGCATGTCCTTCATTTGGCTATTGGTTCATAGCTTTGTTTCTGTTTTGCAGGACAGAGAGGGATGCTTCAAATTGGTCCACAGACAAGCTGAAAACACTGTTCCTTGCAGTGCAAGTACAGAATGAGGAAGGCCAGTGTGAGGTGACAGAAGTCAATAAACTTGATGGAGAGGCATCCATTAACAATCGCAAAGGCAAACTTATCTTCTTTTATGAGTGGAGCATCAAACTAAATTGGACAGGTAAGTCTGTGCTGAGCTGTTAGGACAGAGGTTAACTGCATGTTGGTTGACCTGTAGGAGCCAGGTAGAACAGTCACTGAGAGACTATGAACTTCTCAAGGGAGGCAATGCTGCTGTGTAGACAGCAGTGTTGATGCTGAAATTTCTCTGCCACTGTGGGTTTCCTTTCTCTGGATCTCATGAGTCCCACCAGTGAAGCAGCTGGACTGACTCTTCGGGCCACATACTGTGTGGGAAGCGTAAGGTAAAATGTCCTTGACTAGCTACTTCTGTCTCATGGGTGATTTAAAAGTGGGGAGAAGGATCTTTTGGGTCTTGACCTCTTTTTAACTCTCTCCACTGTGAATCTAACAGCTTAGACCAACGTGCTAATGAAGCTTATATGTGACTGTGATTTGGGACAGTTTTGCCCTTTAGTTTAATGTGACTGGGATATTAGCAAAGAATTGGGGCCATGCACGTGCTCCACTTGGATAGTCCTGACTACTGGGAAGTTGAATTTTAAAAGGCACTAAACCTAAGGGAGTACATGTATGGGGAAATGCATAAAATAAGTATGTGCTTTAGTAAATTTTTCTCCAGTGAATGGTAATGAAGAGGAGAAAAGTAGATATACCTATGTTTTGTTTTGTTTTTTAACTATTCCAGCATAGTAGTTTGGAAAGCACCCTAGGTATCATCATGCCCAGTCCTCTTTTTATAGATTGAGAAACAGCCCTAGAGAAGTGAAGATAAATAAATGTTTTATTGGTTGATTTTAAAATATAATCAGTGTGCTAGCATAATGACATACAATGTGTCATATTTATGGCATATGACATAGATGTTCTTAATTCTGCACTATGCTGCACGAAACTGCTGAATGAAAACCACAGGGTTTGTAGGGAAGATGGGATTAGGGACATGACAATACCCAAAAGCTTCGTCAGCAACACATTTTTTTTGAATTAGGAAAGTAAAAATTAGCAAGTTTTACACATGTTCTATGGTAAGAAATATATAAATAATACAGTAAATACGGTGCCTTACCTTGAAAGCACCTGAAGTTTACTTATGAAAGTGAGCATCAGAGGGGATGTGGCTTGTGGGCTGTTGTGAAGTGGTAGGAGAGAGGTCACCTGAAGTCAGAAGGAACATCACATCAGTTGTGGTGGTGTGGCTCATAACACATGGTGAACTGAGGTCACTGGCAGGTAAATGTTTGTGGTGTATGTGTTTTGTATATTCTTCTGCAGCTCTGTTGAGCTAGTGTGGGTATTTTGTGTTCACCTCATGTTTCTCTGGATGACATCACACGTAAACAAACATATAAATTCATGTTACCCCAAGTTTTTCCTAATACCCCAGTTGCATTGGAACACATTCACATATTTTAAACAAGCATTCTAGCAGAACTGTATCGACTGTTGACCCAAGTCCGCCTTGGCAAAATTCCTGCTAGTGCTGAATCCACTTGGTCCCTCACTGGAATAACACAGTTGGTCTCAAGAAATCTGATGAGGAAAGGCATTACTTCTGAGTAGGGAGCGGGTTGGTGCATGTAGCATTCTCTCAGAATAAAGAAGGTCGGTTCAGTTGTCCAAAAGAAGTATAAGAGTAGCAGTTAGGAGTCCGAGAAGACAACTTGCTGCAGAAGAGGAGGCTAATGACACTGCATTGCTTTTGACAGGTACCTCTAAGTCTGGAGTACAGTACAAGGGACATGTGGAGATCCCCAATTTGTCTGATGAAAACAGTGTGGATGAAATAGAGGTTCGTGCTTCCCAGTTCCTCGTCTGAGTTTTCCACATCCTCTTATTCTCAGATGAGAAAAATGACCTGTCATTCAAGATTAAAGCCCAGATTAGGCCCAAGCATTCAAAAGCCCAGTCTGCAGATGATTTGGGGAGCTTCCAGGACAGCTCGTATAATTACTCTGCTTTAGCTAGCAACGTGGGTTCCAATGTTAGCTGCCTTTGCCTTGGCAGAACTCAAAAAGGAACACTTGTGGGGACTATACAAACACTGCAACCCTTGTGCATTTCCTCTGAAAATGTCAGCTGTTACCTGATTGCTCAGCACCCATATTCCGTAACGTGGGTGACCCTCAAGTTATTTACCACCTGCTTGTGATCTTTCACTCAGATTAGTGTGAGCCTTGCCAAAGACGAGCCTCATACAGATCTCCTGGCCTTAATGAAGGAAGAAGGGGTGAAACTTCTAAGAGAAGCAATGGGAATTTACATCAGCACTCTCAAAACAGGTATCCCTTGGGTAGCTACATATGCCTTGAGGAGATAGTTTTCCACCTGTCAGACTCACATTAAGGGTCTTGACAGTTCTTTGGCAAATGAGCAAAGATTGGGGGGTACTTATTTTATCTTAAAGTTAGTCTGTAAACTGAGGAAAAGATCTTGAGACGCATGCATTTTCTACTATGTTGGCTATAGAGCACTTGAAATGTGGCTAGTCCAGTTGTGAATGTAAAATACACAGTGGATTCGAAGACTTGGTACAAAAATAAAAGAATGTAAAATACCAATAATATTTTGATATTGATAACATTGAAATGATAGTTTTGGATGTATTGGGTTAAATATAGTATTAGAATTAATTTCACCTGTTTTAACTGTAATGCAGCTATTAGAAATTTTTGAGGATGACATTCCCAAACTCATTACTTCAGGGTGGTCCTGGACTCTCTTTGATACAATTCTCCAGGGACATTTAGAGAGTTACTGGAATAGCAGTCCACTCAGCTCTCTCCTGGAAGTCCAATTCTGCTAGTGTGTCCTCATCTTGATGTAGAGGACATAGAGAACTGGCTTAGAAGGTAATCAGCTTTGGTGGAGACCAGTGTTCTGATGCCATAACTAATTGTGGCTATTCTACAGAGTTTGAGGCAGAGGGGAGAAAGGGACTAAATATGCTTCCATGGGTATCTTGTCCCACTCTTAGTAATTGGAAGTGCCAGTACGTTCATTGGCTATCATCCATACCACATACATTTAACAAGCTGTAATGCTTCTAATTGAGTCAGAGCTTAAAATAATCCCCAGAATGTACTACGCTCTGTAGTGTACACTCAGATACCTGTCTGGCATAGACCAAAGGTGAAGGTGCAAGTGGATAGGCTCTTCCTTGCCTTGTCATTACCTCATTCTGGGTTAAGATGGCCATGTTTGTCAAACTGTAATGAAGCCCCAAGGCTCAGCTACTAAGAAAAAGTGTCCAGTAGGTGGGATTTTATCTTTGCAGGGTTCACGCAGGGCATGATCTTGCCTACAGTGAATGGAGAGTCAGTGGAGCCACCTGGGCAGCCAGCACTGAAAACTGAGGCACGCAAGGTGAATGGTTTTCCCACCCGGTGGGGTAGTTGGCTCTCTGGAAGGGGAATCAAGCCACTGCCCCTCAATTCCACATTTCGGCTCTTTCTCTCCAATCCTAGCCTCTAAGCCAGAGCAGCCTCTCATCTGCTTGTGGTACCTTTTAGAGAATCTGCAATATGTGATTGTCTGTCTGCCTGTCTTTACGTGGTTTTTATTCATTGATAACAGAGCCTATACCAAATGGAAGCTATCAGGGACTTCAGAGCCTGACTCTTGATTGCATTTTACACCAATTAGGAGGTTTTGAACACAGAGTGATCTTCATCTGTATATGTCTTCAGTATTTCTTCTAAGTTGGGTGTTGATATTTCATACTTTGATACTAGAGATCTCATCAGGGTGTCAGGTTAGATCACTGACTTCACCTATCAAGAAATTCATCAATTTGCCCCATTTGTGGTTGAACAAGTATTTTTCCTGGAGATGGAACTTAGGTGGTTCAGGCTTAGCACTTGGTTTTCAGCCCTGTTGCCCTTTTGTCAGTACAGTGAAGGATACTCTGAGTAGATGTGAGAGTGCTGCTTCCAGAAACATCCATACACACACATTCTCTCCAACCCTCTGGAATAAGTAGCCTTGGGGGTGAAAAAAGTTTGTGAAAATGAATGGCAGTTCTGCCCCTGGAAGCCATGTCAATCGAGGTTTCACCATTATTCTTAACTGACGATTTTCACTGCCTCTTCCACAGACTAAGTCTGCTCCTCCAAACACCCAGGCCAGACCTGTTGGTGTCAAAATCCCCACTTGTAAGATCACCCTTAGAGAAACCTTCCTGACATCACCAGAGGAGCTCTATAGAGTTCTTACCACCCAAGAGGTAAGTATGACCTTGCCCTTCAGGCCTGACGGCACCTGCTCTTCCAGGTGACTTGAGTGGTGGGCACACCTGTCAGCGTGCAGAGGCAGTCTGATGAGTGGAACCGTGAGGCTTTCCTCATACAAGCAAAGGAAAAACACATTTGTTCAGCTTACTCATGAAAGTGAATTTGCTGTTTTTTCTCTATATACTAGTAGCTTTGGGTCCTCTTAGGTGGGAACCACTGGAATCATTCTTGTTAGAAAAGTGAGTGGATCAAAAGTAGTGGCGTCATGGGTTAAGGAAGTATTACTGAAGCTGAAGCCGGGTCTGTAGGCATGGTGTCAGCTAGCGTTTGTCCCTGGGTCTCACTGAGAGCCGTGCATCTTCTCCCTGCCTTCTCTTTCTCTACAGCTGGTTCAGGCCTTTACCCATGCTCCTGCAGTGTTAGAAGCAGACAAAGGTGGGAAATTTCACCTGGTAGATGGCAACGTATCTGGGGAATTCACTGATCTGGTGAGTACCTGCTAGCCCCAGACCCAGGATGTAGCCTCTGTCTGGTTAGAAAAGTAACATCTGCTTTCTTTCAGCTCTGTAGGTGAAATTCTAAGGCTTGAATCTCTTTGTTAATAAAACCTCATTTTTTGTTTTTCATCAGTTGAATTCTCTTGCTTTCCTAGAATTGTTGTACATAGCAGGGTGAAATCAGTTTCTTCCTAGAGAAATCAGACATGGAAGAGAGGTTATATGTATTGGCAGCTTGTAGCTGTCCACTTGTAGCACTGAAATTTTACCTGGGCAGTTGACCAGACCTGACTTAGGAGCAAGAGGAGAAGCCGCAACGAGTATCAGGGCAGCTGCTGCCAGCTCTGTGGCCCACTGTGTCCTCCTAAGTAGTGTAATTGCACATACGACAGACACCATACTGAAGGCAGATGGCTAACCCTGGCTAGTCCACTGTAATCTAGACTGACCTTTCTGATTATTTTAGGTCCCTGAAAAACATATTGTGATGAAGTGGAGGTTTAAATCTTGGCCAGAAGGTAAGTAAGCATATTCGTTTATTGCCATTACTCCCAGGACTTTGTCTTTCATTCTTAGTCTCAAACCCAGTTGGAAACCCTAGATCTGAAACCTCCCACTCCTCTGCCTTCCCCCAGGGCACTTTGCTACCATCACCTTGGCCTTCATCGACAAGAATGGAGAAACTGAGCTGTGCATGGAAGGCCGAGGCATCCCTGCCCCTGAGGAAGAGAGGACACGGCAGGGTTGGCAGCGATACTACTTTGAGGGCATCAAACAGACCTTTGGATATGGTGCACGCTTGTTTTAAGGCCAGCAGTGGGGCTGCAGCCTGCCCAACCCTTCAGTCCAGCCCTCTCTTGACTGGGGCTCGTGACTCACAGGATTGCACTGTCCCAACCACTAACTTGGGGCTGGGGCCCCATCCTCCGCATATACCTTGGGTTTGTGCATGTTTTCTGCTGGGTGGGATGAGAAGGCAGTTTCTTTTATGTGTATATACGCTAAATAAACGTAATTTAAAAAACATGCATATCAGGAACCTGTGTTGATAGGGTAGATTGTAGGTATTAAGAGTTCCCTTGAAGATTTTTAATTAAAAAAAAAACAATGGAGGGCATTTGTCTCCATTCTGGTTAAGTGTAGGTAAGAGACACAAAGGAGCCTGCTTGTTACCACCAAGCATTTCTAAGCTAGCATCCTTTCTGCAGACTGGCAGAAAGTTTCCTCTCCCTCACTGAGGGTTGGTGCTCTGGTGTAAACAGTGCCAACAAACACTACTGCAGGCAGAGGTGGCATCCTGGACTTCCACTTGCTGTGGTCTCTTCCCCTACTGCAAGAAGAGGGATGACCAGGTGCTGGTTTGAGATGAGATTCCCCACTCTGTGACCAGGGGAACTGTGGGCATTGGGTTAACAGCCTGTTTAATGAAGTTAGCACGATCCAGCACCAGACTAAGCGGTTTCCTCACATGAGCTTATTGAACCCCCATAATAACCCTATGAAATAGATAATACCATCATTTCTGTTACAAGAAACTAAGCGTTGGATTTCTTAAGTAACATATTCCAGACCCTACAGCTAATGATTAGCAGGGTGGGGTTTGGGACAAGGATTGGACCTGCTGAGCCAGGCTCAAGTCTAAACCACTACATCTACCACCTTGTTGGGTTTATTCCCAAAGGAAAGCTCCTGCATTTCTAGTTATGTCAGGCATCCCTCCTGGAGTAGAAAATTCCAAACCTCTTAGTATTCCCAGAAAGAGGAAGAAATGAGTGTTTAAATACCTGGTTCCATAAACAAGTACTGAGCACTGACCATGTGCTGGGGATATGATCTAGTGGGTTCAGACTGCCATGTTACAGGAGGTGACGACCTGAACAGGCAGGGGCACTTTCCTAGGCAGGTCCTGCCCCAGCGTCCTGCACCCCAGTGTGAGTCAGCGCCCTCTAATCCAGACACTACCTCCTGCAGCTACAGCTGTTTCCTTCCATCTATTTTTGTCTGTTTTATTAGGTGGCAGCAGGGCCTGCAGGCTAATCCTACCAACATGACTTGGCTAGAATGTTTTAGTTGAAGTAAAGTAGAAACTCAGTACTAATCTGGAAATTTTAGACCTCCCCAAAGCCACATTTGGGTTCAATTACTCAAAAGAGTGCTAGGCTGAACTAATTCACATTCAGCTCAGCATTCTGCCTTCTGACGATCCAAAAGAAAGCTTTTGATGAAGAACCTGGACTACAGCTTAAATCAAACCTACCGGCCCCGCCTGTTTGTTTGGGTAATAGACAAGCATTAGGCATAGATTAAATTTAGACAGTGTGTTTATGGTAAGATAATCAGAAAGAATTTAGCAGTTACCTGTGAAAACAGACTCGGATGTCTCATTAAAAAAAAAAAATTCTGCTAAAAAATACTTAAAGCATGCCTGTGCTAGTTGTATTGAATTTCCCAAACAATAGGAAAGGCGTGAACTTGGACCCCATCAGGTGACCTGAGATTCTGTCTTTCTGACCCTGTAATATTCTAGTTGCACCAGAATAATTTTAGACTGTGGTCCAAATCCAGACCGTTAAACCGACCTCGAGGAGTGACGGTAATTGGAAAAATCTGGCTCTCTCCAGGTGGTGGCTCTCAACCTTGTCTCATCCTACTTTGATATGTCTCTGTCCTTTCCCAAATGCCAGGAGTGACAGTGGAGTGTCTCATAAGGATACCAACTAAGCCAGGTACGTGTCCATCTTTGTTATCCTATATAGTCCTGCGGGCAACTAAACTGGACCCTTTGTAGCAAGTTACTTGGGGCAGTGGAGCCACTTACTCAGAGTACATGCAGTTTACATCTCTGACCAAAGAACAGAGTACATGTGCTCTGAGGTCCAGCCAGCTTCCCTCTGCCTCCCAGGCCCTCACCAGTGAGATGACAGAGATAACTCATGTTTACGGTTTAACCTCTGTGCCCCAGGAGCTTTGCCTGCCCAGCTGGGTTGGGTAGTCATAAACAAAACACATGGGAGCTGGGCTTGGACTGTAAGCAAGGGCCCCCTACACCCTTCTGCTCTGCTGGGACCCCAAATTCTTCATCAGACAGAATTTGCAAATAAAGTGCTTTATTGCTAAGGATCCCACAGAGCTTCAGGGCAGCTGTCTAGGGGCTAGGACTGAAGTCCCTTAACTTTGGAGGCTTTTGTGAACAGGAAAAGTGGGACCTCAGCATTTCAATCCCATAGAAGGCAAGGAAGTGTGACATAGGGGGCACAGGGAGGCAGGGAAGAGGCATGAGGTGTGCTGGGGGTGGGGGCAGTTATGTGCATCTCTGCCTAATTCTGAGCTCAGTGCATTCAGTGACATCACCTGGGGAGCCTGAAGTCAGCCACGGTGGGAGTACTTACACCCCAGAAATTGCCCAAAAGCTACAAATCAAAGCATCCCCCCACACCAACAGAGAAGAGGTTTACCAGCTCACCATGGCCACATGACATCCTCCCCAGCCAGTTCTGAGCCCACCCACTCAGGGCAGTGCCACCTCCCCCAGCACAATCCTACCACTTAGAACAAAGAAGGGGACCGGGATTGGTTGATCCATTCCCCACCTGGAGCCAGCCGTGTCTCGGCTACCTCAGCCTGTCTGTTCGCTGAGGGTTCTTCAGCCCTACGGTAGTGTCCACAGAAAGGCAGCCCGGAGCTGAGGCTAACCAGCTCCTGGTGGCTCCCAGCAGCGCATGGGGCAAGGAGGCCATGTGCAGCCACTGGGAGAGGCGTGCTGCTCACCTGGGGCTGGCTGGCAGCCTGGCAAGAGGAAGTTGTGGGCAGGCTGAAGGGACTGGCCCTCCGGGCTGGGTCTGAGTGATTCACTGCAGGTCCTGGAAGCAGGGTGTGTCTGGAGAGCCCAGCTCACACCTGTGCACAGAGCCGGGCGGAAGATCCCAGCTCTGAGGGAAAGAAGGAAAATGAGTGGCCAGGGTGGGGCAGCGCCTCCAGCAGGCAGGAGAGGGAGAGCTTCACAGATGCACATTCCCAGGCATCCCCAGAGGCCGCAGGAACTGAGCTCCCTCCCTCACCCTGGGCCCGAAACCCTTCAACCTGTCCCAACCCTACACTGACTCCAGGGTGCTGGCCTGCCTGGGTCCACCCAGACCGGCCTCATGAGGTCTGGACAGAGGAGGGGTATGAGGCCTGCGAGGCAATTCAGCACAGTGGCCCCCTCACTAGTACTCCTTGGCCTCTTCCAACTGGGCCAGGTACTCCTCCTCGGGAGGGTTGTCAGCACACGCCTGGCCATTGTTGGGGGGGCGCACAGCATGGTAGCGGCTCCAGTCCCCTTTACACAGGATCCAGGGCAGTGTGTCCACCTTGAAGTGCAGCTCTGGCGAGAAGTCGGTGCTGACAAGGTCAGGTGCGCCAGCACCCTTGCCTCGGGTCAGCAGCCGGCTGCCTGTGTCGTAGCAGCAGTGCTGGGCAGCCGGCGTGCTGCTCTCCATGGATAGCAGAGAGCGCAGGCAGAAGCGTGCTGTGGGCTGGTATACGTCTAGGTGCTCTCGCGGGCCACTGGCATCTCTCCACTGGAAGCTGCGGCCCTGGTGCTCGTCCTGCAGGCTCACGGCACTGTACATGGCCTCCAGTGGGTATGCACATGGGCAGCTGGGCAGGTCCCGGAGCATCTGGCTCAGGTACTTGGCCAAGAAGTCACTCTTGCAGTTCAGCCACTTCTCACAGCTGTCCACATCTGCAGAAGACGGGGAAGTGTGGGAGGGAGGCTGGTCATCCCCTTGGAGGGCTGGGAGCTGATCAAGGGCCAGTACATGGAGATAGAAGGCCCAGGCCCCGGCTGGCACAAAGGTGTGGCTTAGCAGGGCTTAGGGGCAGGAGTGGAAGGACCCACACGAGGGCAGTCCACCTGGCCTCCACCATTGACACATAAGGGCTACCACACACCACCCAGGTAGCCTGAATGCCCTCTCCTGTGCCAGGTATTGTCCCCTTGGAAGCTGGAGGATGGCAAAGTACCAGGAGTTGCGGGAGGAGCTAGAGGGGTTGGAGGCAGGGACAGTGGTGTAAACCAACTGGTAAGACAGTATTTCACTATTGTAACCACCAGCCCGTTCTTGCTCTGAACTCTGCCTTCTTGGGCTCACTCTGTCTCTCCAGGTCCCTTGTGGCCCCCCTCTGTCTGTGCTGCCCTCCTTCCCTGTCCCTACCTTGAGAAATGTGGCCTCTTACTCTTGCACCAGACTTGGGGCACACCTGGCAGGGCAGGGCTCAAGTTGGGCATGTGTCTCTCTCCAGCCAAAACCTGAGCTCCTTGAGGGCAGGTCCCAGGCCTAATCTTTTGGCAATCCCCACCCTGCACAGTGTCAGGTGTACCCTACCAGCTCAGGAAGCTGTGTAGTGTTGCACATAGGCCCTATCTGCAAGTGGGGGGCTGTCAGTCTGCACCCCCTGAGGATGCAGGTGAGACCCAGAGTCCAGACGCAGAGCATGCTGGCGGGGGGCGGTGAAAGCATGGCCGCTCCCAGCTGCCAGAAGGGGCAGCCCTGGAGTTCTGGATGCTGGCCTGCTCCTGACAGCTCCGCCTCCCCAGACAGAGCCTGGCCAGGAGCCTCCAAGAGCCACCTGGGTGTGGAAGCTGGACCATCCCCAGCCCATCCTGCTGCTGGGGCAGCTGCCCCAGTGGAAGATCTCCACGCTCTGTCTCCCATTAAGACCTTCTCCCCAGCAGGGACATCAGGCCAGAAAAGCCAATGGGCCTGACCAGGAGGCTCAGAAGTACTGGGCTCCCCTTCCACTGGGAGATGTACTCTGCCTCACTGGATGGAGAGAGGATTCCTGTCTGTGCAGTGGTGCTCCACCCTCCTGAGAGGGGTTCTTCCCAGGCCCCAGGGGCAGGGCTGACCTCCCAGCACATCTGGAGCACTCTGGGCTGCGGGCTGCCACCCCTCACTGGGGAAGCCCAAGAGGTCCTTGTCCTCAGTGCCTTCAGGAAGAGAGGCTAGGCTGGTGGTGCCCCAGGGTACCTCCGTGCTCCTGCTGGGGAAGCCCAGCCCTCACCAGGTTCAGTGCCCATAGCATCTGGGACGAGACTGGAACCAGGCGGGACTGCCATATTCGTGAGCTTCCTGCATCCCTCTCCCAGGCCTACCCTAGGTACAAGGCTTATGTGCCACATTCCCAGGGGACCAAGCTCAGAGTGAAGCCACTCCCTCTGCAGAAGCAGGGGCTCTTTCACCAGGATGGGGGCAGGTCGCAGGCATGGGACTTGGAGGCAGTGCAGGCGGAGCTGCAGGGCCAAGTCTTCTGCTGGCTGCCGCTGCCACAGGTCCCACTACAAGGAGACCAGGGGCTCCACTCTTGAAGCTCATTGTCTGGGTCAAGGCAGGGAGCCAGGGTGAGACAGCACAGCCCACAGGGTTTACTGGTGCAAATTAGCAAAAGGCACCCCTTCCTTAGGAGGATACAGCCAGTGCTGGAGCTTCCCAGCCTAGCAGACAGGGCAAGGGCTGGATTTCAGCCCCATCTCCTCAACGGGGTACCCTCGGGCGGTGAACACCATGCAAATGCAGGAGATGGCCCTACAGAGACAGCACAAACCCCAGCCACCCACTGTGTGCCCACACAGCAGTGGAGATGGAAAGGTATCTGGTGGGGGTGGGGGTGCTGGAGGCCACCTGACCACTGTCAGTGTGACCTCGGGCAAGTCCTCCCGCATCTCAGAGCTACAGTTTTATGTCAACCAAAACCAAGGTGACAGTACTTCCCTGGCACTGGCAGTATTAAAGGATGTTCCTGCTGCCCACGTGAGAGACCTGGTGGTGGTTAGGAACCTGGGATACACCCTGACTGCACAGGCCAGAGACCCAGGGCTCTCTGTGGAAACCCAAATACTGACGCAGCCAGCTCTGTGCTCACTTCCCATGCAGGTCTGAGCCTGCTGGCACCAAGAGTTAAGGAAAATTGATGGGGGGAAAGCTGAAAGTCATGAAAATTCTTCCTGTTAGCCTACACTACAAAGCCTGCGATGACTTAGTCTCCACAGGCATGTCGCCCCAATGACGGGACATCAAGGCTCCCACAGAAGTGGCTACAACTTTGCCTGAAATGTGTCTGCACCCAGGGAAAACCTGAACTGCAATATACAAGAATAACAATGGCTGTCATGGGGGGCTGGCAGGCTTTAGGTGATATTTCCTAAACAATCTGTACTCTTACATCGTTTTCTAATAAAAATAACAAAAATAGCCAATACTTTGTTTACTGTGCACTGGCACTTAAGATGTATTAACTCAATATACACCCAATCCTACATAGTAAGAATTGTACCATTCTCCATTTTATAAAGGAAGGAACTGAGACACAGCGAGGTTGAGTAACCTGCCCAAGGTCACTCACTCAGCTGGTAAGCAGCAGAGCCCGGCTTCAAACCCACACAGTCTGAAAATGAGGTCCATTGTGAGTGGTGGGATTTATATTTCCCAATCTGTTGGAAACTGATATGAATACATATATTAACAAATGTCTGTTTTGCTTAGTGGGGGGGAGGGGTCCCAGGGCTGTTGTGAAGGTCAAATGTTTGGGGGAAAAAAACTTTGCAAGCTATGGGTAATGTTACTATTTATCAGATGATGGTGTTTGTACAGGCCTAAGCTCCTGGGTCCCCAGCAGGCCCTGCCTGGGAAGCTCTTTCCCACCCCCCTTTCCACTCTGGACCTCCAGGGGCAGCAGCCAGGGATGCCCAGATGGGGGTGCTTACCATAGCTGTCCAGCTCCTTGAAGGCCCAGGCCCCAGGGGCCAACCAGCCCTGCTCCCAGCCGCCTGTAGCCCCACTGAACCCAGGCTCCTCCTCGTCATCCTCGTCCTCATCACGGCCCTCCTGGTCCTCGTTTTCACTGTGCTCTGCAGGGTAGTCCTCCTCCTCTTCCTCCTCCTCTTCCTCCCCAGGGGCTCTGCCCTTGACACCTGTTCTTCCCTCTTGGCCCTCCAAGTAGCCCCAGAATAGGGGCCAGAAAAGCTCCCTGGTGGGCAGCCAGCTGGGGGTGCCCTGGGACCAGTGATTGCTGGGCTTGGCCAGCAGGTCCATCTCCACCTCAGTCTGGGGGTCCTCTGCCACCTCGAGAGTCACCTGCAGGACGACAGACACAGGCCAGCCAGTTAAGGAGGGCTCAGAGCTGGAATCCAGGAGAGGGGAGATGGCGAATGGGGGACAGGGGCAGGGGAAAAGGCACAATCTTTCCTCCAAACCAGCTCATTCTCTTGTCCAACCATCTTGGCCCTTAGGGGGAAGTTGGGGTTCCTATGGCCAGGATCCTCACTGAACTTACACCACCTGATGGTGTAACTGGCCCGTTGCTAGGCTACCGCTTCCACACCTTTAGGCAATAAGCTATTATTGTGCTTATTGAGGGCTCGGCCCAGTGCTCTGGGCCACGGTGCTAGTGCTTGACCTACTGCCGAGAGAACAAGCCAGGTAATAAACACTTGCACCCCAAAGAATGTTTTGCTGTCATTTCTTTGGTCACATTGAATCCATAGGGAACTTGCCGTGGTCTGAAACCCCATTGGCAAGACGGCCCTCCATGACTGTAGGGTCACAGCTGAAGAACTGGCTGTGCATCAGAATCTCCTGGAGATTTCTGACTCCCCGACCCCATTCCAAACATGGATTTAACTGGGCTGGGCTGGGCCAGGCATGGTAGCTCTAATACGTGCCAGGATAGAGACACACTAGTTTAGGGGACACTGGCTTTAAATGCTGGCTCCACCAGCCCTCAGGCTGCCCAGCCTCAGGGGGCACTAACAGCCCTGAGCTTCCATTTCCTCCCTGTAGGGCCAGAAAATGGGAGCAACTCCCCACCACAACCTTCAACCTTCTGGCTGGGGGGAGGCACGCTCTCACCACATTGTGGACAGGAAATGAATAACAAGAAATCTTTATGTGAAAGTCAACTTTAAAAACATCATATGGGGTTATTATAAAGTAATATGAGGTCACTGAAAAACATCTGAGTGAAAAAACAGTTAAATATAAAGAAGAAAATGAAAATCACCTGTATTCCATCACAGACATAACATTTTGATGATTAATCTTCCAGGTTACACACACACACACACACATTTTAACAATTAGAATGTTACATTCTATACTTCTGTGGCCTTTTCTCTTTTGGTGAAAGTATTCTGTAAACTGTAGATGCTACACAAAAATGAGGAATTGTTATCATTAGGGATTCAGGACTAGCAGCCAAGTGTGCCAGTTGGAATTCCAGTGGCCTCTCTAGCTTCCTCTCCCATCAAGTCCCTTGGTGGGCAGGCCCCCTACACCAGCCCACCTCATTCTGCACTCGACCACCTCTTCTGTTCGTGGGGCCCACAGTAAGGGTCAGGCTTTCCACAGGAATTCCTGGAATCCTGCAGTTCACAAAGCATGTGGCTCTGCCAGGTTGGTGCTGTCTGTCTCCTGCAATGGACTAGGAAATAGAGGCTCAGGGAGCCCTGTGACTTGCTCAGGGTCTGCAGCTAGAAGGTGGAGGAACAGATATTCCCTCTGCTCTGTAAGGAGGGTACAGAGAGTCACTTTCTCTGACCACCCACAGGACCCCCACCCTCCAAGGAACACAGTCTGAGGACACCTGATTACAGAGCTCAGCTGTTCGGCCCAGCAACTTGCCAAGTGTCCACTGGGCCCATGGCCTTCCATAGTTCTCGCCTGGATATTGGGGTTCAGGGCACTCAGGTCTGTGCTGGCCAGCCCTGGCAGCTTCTGTAGCTCCAGCAGCAAGGGAATGTTCTCCAGAGTCCTGGCAGCCGAGGCCTCGTCCAGGGTCCAGGCTGCTGGCTCAGGGAGAGCCCGGTGTCTGTGCTGGCGTGGTCCTGCCTGGAGGCGGGTCCTGGGGAGCAGTGGTTTCCCTTCCTCTTCCCCAGGAGAGCTGGGATCTAGGGAGGCCAAAACCTGAGGGAGAGAGTGGGGGAGAGAGGGGTGGGTGAAGTCAGGGCTCTCTCCATGTGGGCCCTCGCAAGGCTGGTGGTGGCAGATTCAGAAGTCTTGGGGTCAGACCAAGTCACAGTCCCCTGTGGCCCTGTATCCAAACACGCCCGCTTTAGCACCTCTGATGGTAAGTGAGGCTGTATCCACAAAGTGCTTGGAAATAGTGCCAGTGTGAGGCATGAGAGGAGGGCTGAAATCAGGTTTCTACACATGAAGAGACAATCCAACTTCCCATTTTACAGATGAAGAAACTGATGCTCAGGGAGAGAATGAGTTGTTTAAGGTAGTGGTTTCACAGTGCAGTTTGCAGACCACCTGTGTCAGAACCCCCCAGCACCCCTGTCAGAGAGCAGACACCTAGGCCCTCACTAGTCAGTGCAGGAACACCTAGAGGGGAGTGAGCGGCAGGCCTGGGCCTTGCTCCCCTGCCACCTGGGCTCCCAAGCCATCCCTGTGGGGCTATATTCCTTGGCATCTTTGCCCAGAGCTATCTTTCTCTGCCGGCCCACCTGGGGCCCAGCCACTTTTCCTATCCCAGGCTGCATGTACAACCATCTGTCAGTTAATTCCCTCCACCAGCCAGTACCCATGGGGTTCACACCAAGACTGTCCTTGCTTTAACACAAATAATAAGTGAAAGGCAGATCCTGGCTGTCTCTGACTCCTGGTCCAGCCTTCATCTGCTCAGACAGTGGGCACTGGGGGCTCAGTGGCTGCCCACCTGCTCGCAGGCTGCAGTCATTGCCCAGGTCTCTATGACCAGACAGAGAAAGCTCTGTCCAGAGTTGCCCTTTGAGCACAGGACTGGGAGTCTGTCCACCCTGCCCCACCCACCTTCCACCCCACCTTCTGCCTCACACATGGGGCAGCGTGGAATGCCTGAAAAGACACAGGTCTGGAGAGTCAGAGCGGCTTGGGTTCAAATGCCAATTCTGCCTCTTACTTGCTCATTCAACTTGATAATTTTCTCATCTGCAAAATGACAATAACAATTCCAACTTGGAAAGACTGTCAAAATTTTACTTATCAAACACTTCCACAGCATCTACTAATAATGTCAGGCATTATTCTAACCACTTAATCACTCATTTCAACCTCCTCTTTCCGCACCGCCCTGAGTTGTTACGAGGATCAACGGGAAAGAGGGATATGAAAAGCAGAACCTTCTGTTCTCGTGTTTTGCTCATTCAACACATTCAGCACCCCAGCGAAGCAGAGGTGCAGTCCTGCCTAGAGGTGGCAAAGCACAGGGATTAAGGAGCACAGACTCTCCAGCCAGACCATCTGTCTCAAATCCTCTGCCAGCCCCCTGTGTGCCCCCAGGAAAGTTACTTCACCTCTCTGATCCTTGGCTGCCTCACTTATGAAGTGAGGATGATGCTAGTTCCTGCCCAAAGGACTTTTGTGAGGATTTGAGTCTAAACAGATAGAGTGCTTGGTGCCCTGGCTAAGGAGTTTGTGGGGCCCAGTGCAGAATGAGAGTGTGGGGCCTCTAGACATTTCAAGATTGCAACAGCACAGCCTTAAACTCGGCACAGGGCGCTGTGCAGGTTCATAGGTCACGCGGCATGAGGCCAGCTCTGGTGCTTGCAGGGTTTGTTCTGTCAACAGTACTCTCATTACAGTGAGGAGCTTAGAGGGGGGGCTTCACTGGGTGCCATGGCGGGCTGGGTTAGAATAGTGTGTGCCAGCCCCATCCCTCTGCCCACGGTCCTCTGGCCTGGCAGAAGAGGCAGTTGCTGTTGAGTGCTGGGTCTCCTGGGAGGCTAAGGTGACTGCGTGTGGCCTGGCTTTGAGTGGATAGGTCTAGGCCTCAGCAGCTGGGGCTGCGGGGAGTGGAGGTGCTGGGCTGTACCTGGCAACTGGATTTCATTATCCAGAGCAAGTTCCTGACTCCTGAACAGAGAGGAGACGGAGAGGGTGGGAGAACACAGAGGGGGTCGCACATGAGCGGATGTCTTCATGAGTGTGTGCCCACGTGTGCATGCGTGCGCTGAGGCATGGCCATTGAGAGGGGGCAGAACTGAGTTTGGACCCGGGTTCTGCTGTGGTGACCTCTGAGACCTTCTGTAAGCTCTTATCCTCTCTGAACCTCCACAGCCTCCTCATTAACATAGACTTGTCCCTCCAGGGTTGCTGGCGTTCATTCAGTGGCTCAGCAATGGTTTATTGAGCTTCTACAGCGTACTAGGCTCTGTGCTAGGCACAGGATACAGCATGAAGAAAGCAAACAGAAATTCCTGCCTGCCAGAGCTTACACTGTAGCCAGAGGAAGTGACAGAAGGCATGTAAAGGGCCTCTCCCAGGTCTGGTACAGAAGTGCTGGGACAGTACTTAGAACTTAGGGCTCTGGGGCTCTGCCCATAACTGCACGCCTTACTTACAGTTGCCTGTGTCCACTTGCCTGAGGGCCTTCACTGGCACTAGGGCTGCTCTGATATGTACACTGCACACCTAAAGTGCCAATGACAGGCAGGGCAGGGAAGGCATCCCCTAGGGAACATCAGGTGGTGTCTGGCTCTTGTCAGGGAGGGGCGCCACGGACACCTAGTGGGTCAAGGATGCTGGTATACATCCCACAACACACAACAAAAAACTGTGAGAGTGCAATTCTAGTACAACCCAAAATGACAGTAGTGTGGAGGCTGAGAAACCCTGGTCTATAGATGTACTTTCAACAGGGTCAAAAAATGGATGGGGGCGGTGTGCGTGTGCGTGTGTGTGTGTGCACGCATGCAAAACATATTAGATACTACAATGCTTTGCTAACTCTCCAAAGGGCCATCTGTGGTATTAAATTTAATACAACAGTGTATCTGTGGCATTAAAATTTCATGGGAGAAAGGCACTTAGAAAAAAATATCTAAAAGGCCCCTTAGGAGGGCCGCAACGAATGAAGAAAAGGCAGGCGGACACTTGTCCAGAGACCAGCCCCTGCAGTGCAGCCCTGTGGAGGCCTCAGCAGCCTGGGCGCTCCCTCTCTCACCACTCCCCTGCCCCTGGCTGGGCCCCTCTGTGTCCTCCGCTGGAAAACGACATTTTCTACCCCGGCCTCCTCCTAGAACAGCTCAGTGCAGGGGAGAAGCCAGGACACCCTACCACACAGGCCTGCTCCTGCCTACCCCGGAACAAGTCTGGCAGGTTTTGTCTCCATGGGGATGAATGCCCACCCGCAGCCTGGGGTGGAAAGGCTGCCCGCTGGTGGCAGGAGACACAGGCTCTGACAGACCGTGGATCCTCTCCATGTCTCAACCAGTCTTTCCGACTCACTCCCAGGTCTTCAGTCCATCCTCCAAGCCCACTCACAAGCGGCTCAGAAAGTGCTCCCCTGCGTTCTTAGCGACCTCTTCTTCTTTTCCAAGTACAGGATAGCATAAAGGTCCCTAGCTGACTACTCCCACCCTGCAAGTTGAAGGACGCCGCTTACCACCTTACCTTGTCTCAAGTCACACCTGAAGGGACTCAAATCCACGGCAGATCTGATTTATGAGGCGCGCTAGAGGGTCACTCGACCGGCCGAACCTCAGTCCGGCCTGCCACCCCGCAAAGCGCCGACTGCTCTGCGCCCTCCCGACTCCTCTCGGAGTGCGCGCCAGGACCGACGGCTGCAGGACAGGTTCGCTCAGGGCGCGGCCGATGCCGGGACGCGGAGGGCGGACGCGAGGACAGGGTGTCTGGCCCTTAACTCAGCACAGACTCGCGCTTTCTCCCCGGGCTGGCCGCTGGGGTCCCGCGTGCCCTCCCGGCCCTCGCCCTCGGTGGTCGCGGCTCGCGTCCCGGTTCCCGCGGAGCGCGCGCCCGGGAGGAGGGACCGAGCACGCCGCTGCCCCGCGCCCCGGAGCTCACCTCCGCCAGCCTCGCGCGGCTCGGGGGCGGGGGCCCGGGGCCCCGCGGCTTCCTCAGGGGCAGCCCTCGCCCCGCGGCCAGCAGCGCCGTCAGCAGCACGACTCCGAGCAGCCCCGCTCGGCCCAGGACCCGAGGCATGGCCCCCCCGAGGCTGCTCCGCCCCGCGCCTCCGCGCCTCCTGACCCGCTCCCGCGAGCCTGCAGCGCCCGGCCTGCCTCCTCCCGGCGGCCCCGCAGGGAGCGCGGCGCGGGTGGGGCCGCGTGAGCGCGCGGGGCTCGCGCGGGGCGACCGGGCAGCGCGGGGGCGCGCGTGCTGCTGCCGGGGTCCGCTCCCGGGAGAGGGGGCTCCTCCGCGAGCCCTGACCAGTCTCGACCCAGCGGGCGGCTGCCTTTGTCTGGCCGCCTCCCGCCTGCAGGCCCCCAAGCGAATTCCTGTTCGCGGGCAGTTGCCCTACGGGTCCGCGCCCTCCAGCCCTGCCCTGCGACTGCTGCGGGGTCGCCCTCTCCGCCGGCCCTCCGACGGCGTTGCCGGGTCACAAGAACCATCAGAGCCTTCAGCTCTCGGGCACATGCTTGTTTATGCCTAGAGGTAGGTTTGCGCGGGGAGGAGGGCCTGGAAGTAACTCCCCGCGAGGCTCCTCCGGCTTTCCTGCCGGAGAAACACCTGCCACTCTGCACCCAGTTTCCGCAGGGGGTTCCAGGAGCACTAAGAAAACCAGGAGAGACTTGGAACTCAAGTGAGGATAAAGTCCCAGTCTGTAAAAGTGTCTGTGAAAGTGTGTGTGTGTGTGTGGTGGTGGTGGTGGTGGTACCTACCTCACAGGTGTGAGAAGTAGTAATGTAAAAGATTTATATTAGAGTGAATTATATGAAGTTTCCATTTTTTAAATTAAAAGGGTCAAAATATTGGCAATTTCATATGGTTCAACCTATTAAGAGTTCAGTGAGTTTTAACAAATGTACACATCCAAGTCACCACCACCATGATGATACAGAACTTTCTGATCTAATTACCCTCTGGGCACTGTAGGAAAATTTATGCTTCAGTGGAAAACAACATATTATCTACATACAGTATAGCCTTCCGAGTTTCCTGATTCTAGTTCTTCATTGTCTCTGAGTTATAATATGACTGTAAGTTGTAGGTAACTAATAGCAAAGCAAAATAGTTCTTGTCAATAGAAATGCAAATTCTGTCCTGTCCTGTAGAGGCTCAATTGCTCTCCATCCGCTAGCATGGAAGAGATCAGTTTTGCCTTCATTTGTACATTCATGTCAATACTCATCTGTAAATGTTTGTTTTCCAGCGTCTCCTTTGAACTGATTGTAATGCCCTTACCAATATCCTAACGAGTTAAATAAAATCTTTAACTGTTAGCTTTTGTATCTCCAAGAGAGTCATGATTTTCTTTTTTTGGAAATTATCTTTTAACAGTCCTGTTATACAGTTAATCTCTTCTTCCCTACCCTTGGCTCCTGGCAACCACTGATCCACTCTGTCACTATAGATTCTGCCTTTCTAGAATTTCATGTGAGTGGAATTGTATTTATGTATTTTTTCGTTTGGCTTCTTTCTTTAAGCATGTTAAAATTCATCCGTCTAGTTGTAGGTATCAGTAATTGGTTCCTTTTCATTGCTGACTGGTATTCCATCAATACTAGTTTGTTCATTCACTATGATGACATTGGATTGTTTCCAGTTTGAGCTATTATGAAGGAAGCAGCTGTGAGTATTGCAGTGTTACGTCCTTGTGTGGACATGCTTTCACACCTGGTGGGTGAATGAAATTGCTGCCCCAAAATGGCCAGATTTTCTCAAATGGCTATTCCATTTTGCATTCCCACATCTTTGCAAACAACTGGTATCGTAACTTTTTTTAATTTAGCCATTCTAGTGTGTGGGTGAGTGGCAGAATCTTATTGTAGTTTTAATTTGCACTTTCCTGATGACCAATGATGTTGAGCATTTTTCTATGTGCTTATTGGCCACTTTACCTCTTTTTGTGAAGTGGCTGTTCAAGTCTTCTGCCTATTTTTTATTGAATAGTCTTGAGTTTAAGAGTTCTTTGTATATTCTGAATAAAAGCCTTTGTCAGATATATGTATTATGGTTATTTTATCCCAGTTTGGGGTTTGCGGTTTCATTTTATTAAGTTTTCTGAAGTTTTCATTTTGATGAAGTCCAGTTCATCAAATTTTTTGAGTCATGCTTTTTGTATTTTGACATCATTGCATAACCCCCAGATTTTACCTTTTCTCCTAGATGTTTCATAGTTCTGGTTTTTACACTCCAGTCTATGACCTAATTATTTTATATAATAAGAGCTAAAGGTTGAAGGGCGTTTCCCTAGACATGCCCCTGTCCCAGCACCATGAGATGACTGTGCTTTCCCCACCGAATTAACTTAGCACTTTTGTTAAAAATGAACTATGTACATGTGGGTCTGTTTCTGAACTCCATTCTGTTCTACTATATGACCATCTTAATGCTAATTGCAGTCTTGGTTACTGTAGCTTTGTAGAAAGTTTTGATCAGGTAGAGATTCTTTCAAAATTGTTTTGGCTATTCCACATCCTTAGCTTTACATATACATGTTATCCACTTGTCAATGTCTACAAAAAAGCAGGCTAGTGATCTTTCCAATGCTTAAAACTTTTCACTAGTTTTCCCCAGTACATAAGATAAACTCACGACAACAGCCCTGTGCAGCAGGCCCTCTTGCCCACCTCACCATTCTCCCTTTGCTCACACAGCATCAACTACTTTTTCTTTTTCAGATCCTCCATTCCTTAGGAAAGTTTTCTGTCACCTCTGTTTGAACCAGATACTGGATACAATTTTTTATCATGCTCTTTACTTTGACTACTTAGCAGTTTGTAAAATGACAGGTATGTTCCTGTGCTTATTTTTTTAACGGAAAGTTAAGAACTGTATCTACTTTGTTTACTGCTGTTACTGGTAATGTTCAGTGCAGTGCTTGGCATGGAAATAGCACCCAATATTTATTGGTTGAATGAATAAAGGCAGATACAGCTTTCTGAATATTTTATTGGGGTGAAACAATGTATTTGCATGGAACGATTCTTAAGTCATCTCAAGCAGTCCCTGTGCAGTTCTTAACATGCACTGTCAAAACTGATACACCTGTCCCAACCCACTATTTATAGCTTCACAGTCATCCAACAAAGTTTAAAAAAAAAAAAAAAACTCACCTGGGAAGAAAGGGAGCATTTTAACACATAACTAAGATTTGAAAATTTTTATTTACATTTCCCCTTCTCTCATTTTCTCAGATTATATGAGCATTATAGCAATGGAAAGGGGTAATCACAGCACCTCCTGCAAATTCCAGTTTACAGGTAAATTGGTCAATGGAAAAATATGGGCCAACAAAATAAGATCTCAGCTCCCTATAAGCTATCTATTCTTACTCTCTTTTCCCCTTCTCTTAATGTTAGCTACCTTTATACAGAGAAGGATCATCAAGACTATGTAGGCATGTTGGCTGAATCAACAGTGATTTCACCAGTATCCTGTGAAGAACCATCAAGGATGCTTTTTACCATTCCAATCACTGGTTTAGCATCACTGAGATCACACAACCTGGTGTTAAGAGTAAAGACAAGTTACCACTTCACCCTAGTCACTGATACATCCCATCTTCCCTTGGAAGGCCTGGGCCAAATGACTAAGCTTTTGCACAGGAAACTTGGGAAGTATGTTGGAAACAGCAGACTGAGTTGATGCAAGGCTCCTAGTACACTTAGGATGCACTTCCCTGTGCAGATGGCAAAAGGCAGGATACTTAACATGACTTCAGCGTACTGCTCGTGTTTCTACCTTTCATTCAACCTTCCCACAGCTGCTTCAGAAGAACAGAGCTTTGGGTATTGCTTCATTAAAAACAGTTAACTGTAGTTTAAAAGCCATTGCATTCTTTAGGGTCAGTTTATTATAACTCATCATACCACAAAGAATCACAGTTTTAAGGCCATTTATCATGTGTATAATGCAGTAAACATGACCTGGCCTGCAGCTCTCCAATCACGCCACTCCCAAGGTGGGAATAGGAGTGTGGCACCTTCTGACTCAACTAGAGAAGACTAAACACTTTCGGTACAGGCTCAAGCCTAACCCCTTTGGTTTGCTCCCTAGAAAAGACTCAATCTATAGCAAAAGATGCTTGGGAGACAAAGTCACTGGAAACAACAAAAGGGGAAACAGCATTTTCTAAACTATTAAAAGCAAAGAGATCAATGGCTGGTCCTAACATTTTTTAAAATATGATATAGCAAGAAGCCAACCTTCGTTGCCGATTGCTACCTGGGCATATGGCAATTGGCTAGAAGCCTGGACACTGCATTTCATGTGGACAAAGCTGAGGAGGGAATGGACATGCTTTGCTCCACATGAAAGGTGTCTTGATTAACTGGCTTAGTGGATTAAGATGCCTGCTGGGCACTGAGCTTCCATGTGCAGCAGGTAGCAGCAATCTACAGGTTCTGGGGCTGCATTTAAGAAAAGAGCAATTTACTGGACAGCTTACACGTAAGAGAATGAAACTGGATCACTGTCTAACCCCATACACAAAAGTAAATTCAAAATGGATCAAAGACCTGAATGTAAGTCATAAAACCATAAAACTCTTAGAAAAAAACATAGGCAAAAATCTCTTGGACATAAACATGAGTGACTTCTTCATGAATATATCTCCCCGGGCAAGGAAAACAAAAGCAAAAATGAACAAGTGGGACTATATCAAGCTGAAAAGCTTCTGTACAGCAAAGGACACCATCAATAGAACCAAAAGATACCCTACAGTATGAGAGAATATATTCGTAAATGACAGATCCGATAAAGGCTTGACATCCAAAATATATAAAGAGCTCACACACCTCAACAAACAAAAAGCAAATAATCCAATTATAAAATGGACAGAGGAGCTGAACAGACAGTTCTCCAAAGAAGAAATTCAGATGGCCAACAGACACATGAGAAGATGCTCCACATCACTAGTTACCAGAGAAATGCAAATTAAAACCACAATGAGATACCACCTCACACCAGTAAGGATGGCTACCATCCAAAAGACAAACAACAACAAATGTTGGCGAGGTTGTTGAGAAAGGGGAACCCTCCTACAACACCGCTGGTGGGAATGTAAATTAGTTCAACCATTGTGGAAAGCAGTATGGAGGTTCCTCAAAATAGACTTACTATTCGACCCAGGAATTCTCCTTCTAGGAATTTTCCCTAAGGATGCAGCATTCCAGTTTGAAAAAGACAGATGCACCCCTATGTTTATCGCAGCACTATTTACAATAGCCAGGAAATGGAAGCAACCTAGGTGTCCATCAGTAGATGAATAGATAAAGATGTGGTACATATACACAATGGAGTATTATTCAGCCATAAGAAGAAAACAAATCCTACCATTTGGAACAACATGGATGGAGCTAGAGGGTATTATACTCAGTGAAATAAGCCAAGCGGAGAAAGACAAATACCAAATGATTTCACTCATCTGTGGAGTATAAGAACAAAAGAAAAACTGAAGGAACAAAACAGCAGCAGAATCACAGAACCCAAGAATGGGCTAACAGTTACCAAAGGGAAAGAGACTGGGGAGAATGGGAGGATAGGGAAGGATAAGGGCAGGAAGAAGAAAGGGGATATTATGATTAGCATGTATAATGTGGGGGGTGGGGGAAAGGGGAGGGCTTTGCAACAGAGAAGACAAGTGATTCTACAACATCTTACTATGCTGATGGACAGTGACTGTAATGGGGTTTGTGGGGGGGACCTGGGGTAGGGGAGAGCCTAGTAAACATAATGTTCTTCATGTAATTATAGATTAATGATAACAAAATAAAATTAAAAAAAAGAAAAGAGCCATTTGCCAGCTAGGAGGAATCCTGATTTTTAACTTCCCCTTAATAACCTCTTTGGGCTATGCTGATTTTACTGTGTGAAGTGCTCAACAGTTCTTGATCTCCATGAAAGCATACAGAAGGAAAACCGCTACCCTGTCCTCTTATCTAACCACATGAGTCATACCAAGTAGATTAAAACCCTTTGGGGCTTATCCAGAACAGCAGGAAAGGAAATAACACCTTGGGAATCAGGTCATAGCAATTCTCTATACAAGAGAACCAGGAGACAGTCAACTGTATTTAACCTTATTCAGATGGCTGTGCCACATCCCTGCAAATTCTTACAAATCAAGAATTACCCAAATTCTTCCCTCATTGCCTGTGGTATGACTAGCAGTTCTGTGATGTTGTTCAAACAGGTATAACTAGGGGCCAGAGATTCCCCATCAGTTTGGGAAGGAGGAGAGGGGAGAAACAAGATCATGGTAGGTAATCACTTTTTTTCCCTTCTCCAACTAACCAGGGAATCTCTCCATTAAGCCATTCTTCCTCCTGGTTTCCACTAGTCGGAAGAAGTGAAGTGTATTATACACTACAAAATTCAGCTGGAATGTACTAGTCATAGAAACTTAGATACAGGCTCCCTCAAGTAGGGAAGAAAAAAGAAGTTCCCCATGAAAGGTAAGGCTGAGAGTACAAGAACAGGGTACCTGATCTAGTGATCCTTCAAACACAGCACCACCTGGTTATCAGCTTTTTTCTCTTGAGATAGAATTTTAAAAATCAAGATCTGAGACGAATGGAACAGATTAGAGACCCCAGATATAAACCCAACCATATATGGTCAATTAATATACGATAAAGGAGTTATGGACATACAGTGGGGAAATGACAGCCTCTTCAACAACTGGTGTTGGCAAAACTGGACAGCTACATGCAAGCGAATGAAACTGGATTATTGTTTAGCCTCATACACAAGAGTAAACTCGAAATGGATCAAAGACCTGAATGTAAGTCAGGAAACCATAAAATTCTTAGAAGACAACATAGGCAAAAATCTCCTGAATATAAACATGAGCAACTTCTTCCTGAACGCATCTCCTCGAGCAAGGGAAACAAAAGCAAAAATGAACACATGGGATTACATCAAACTAAAAAGCTTCTGTATGGCAAAGGACACGATCAACAGAACAAAAAGGCATCCTACGGCATGGGAGAATAAATTTGTGAACGACATATCTGACCAGGGGTTAACATCCAAAATAGATAAAGAACTCACACGTCTCAACACCCAAAAAGCAAATAACCTGATTAAAAAATGGGTAGAGGATATCAACAGACAATTCTACAAAGAAGAAATTCAGATGGCCAACAGGCACATGAAGATTCCCCACATCACTAATCATCAGGGAAATGCAAATTAAAACCACAATGAGATACCACCTCACACCAGTAAGGATGGCCAGCATCGAAAGACTAAGAACAACAAATGCTGATGAGGATACGGAGAAAGGGGAACCCTCCTACACTGCTGGTGGGAATGTAAGCTAGTTCAACCATTGTGGAAAGCAATATGGAGGTTCCTCAAAAAAACTAAAAATAGAAATACCATTTGACCTTCTAGGAATTTACCCAAAGAATACAGCTTCTCAGATTCAAAAAGATGTATGCACCCTAAGTTTGCTGCAGCACTATTTACAATAGCCAAGATATGGAAGTAATCTAATTGTCCATCAGTATATGAATGGATAAAGAAGATGTGGTGCATATACACAATGGAAATACTATTCAGCCATAAGAAAGAAACAACTCCTACCATTTGCAACATGGACGGAGCTGGAGGATATTATGCTCAGTAAAATAAGCAAGGTAGAGAAAGACAAGTGCCAAATGATTTCCCTTATTTGTGGAGTATAACAATGTAGCAAAACTGAAGGAACAAAACAGCAGCAGACTCAGACTCCAAGAAGGGACTAGCGGTTACCAAAGGGGAGAGGTATGGGAGGGCGGGTGAGGAGGGAGGGAGAAGGGGATTGAGGGGTATTATGTGGTGTGGGGGGTCATAGGGAAGACAGTGTAGCACAGAGAAGACAAATAGCGAATCTGTGGCATCTTACTACACTGATGGACAGTGACTACAAGGGGGTGTGGGTGGGGACTTGATAATATGGGTGAATGTGTAACCACATTGTTTTTCATGTGAAACATTCATAAGAGTGTATATCAATAATACCTTAATAAAAAAAATCAAGATCTGGAAGGTAAAGCAAGAAAGGTCAAACACAGGACAGAGGGACGACAGAAACAGATCATTGGAAGAATAGTCAATTCTTTGGCTCCTGAAAGGGCATTAGGCAAATACACAGCCCTTAGTAATTGTGTAGGATATTTATGTTCATCTTCCGTGACTACATGAGAAAAAAGCATGTTTTGATCATCTGAAATTCTCACCCTATTTAAGATGGTGACTAAAGAACTAAGATGCTGAGTTCTTCAAACAAGCAAGGAGTACTTTGGATTCTGGAGACTAAACTTTTTTTTTTTTAATTTTTTTGAGTTCACTATTTTTCTAGTTTTACATTTATGTTCATAAGTTAAGATTGACATATAATTTTCTTGTACAATCCTTGTCCATATTTGTTATTAAGTTTATACTAGCATCATAAAATGTGTAGAACATCCAGATGATCATGGCAGGTTAATCAAATCTATTTGTATTCTCTTCTTTCCAAGTTCCACCGAAATAACATAAGGGAGTAAAACAGGAGTAAACCTGAAATTCAAATTTAACCACAGATCCTGTACTTCATCTGGCAAATATGAGTCTTCAGAGAGAAGCTATTTCCAGTCTCAAGTCCTGGGTAGAATGTCTTTTAAAGGGAAGAAAATTTCCAAAGCAAAGCAAAAAATTAAAGTGTACCAAAGACACTGCCCCTGAACATTCTGTTTCAATATTTACTTGCTCTATCATGTACACCATATTCTAGGGTAAAGCTTTTAAAATAAAGGTGGGAGGAGAATCTGCCACTGCACTTGATCCATTCTTTGTATGTGATTTTGATGTCCTCTAGTTATGAACTTCTGATGTGGTCTAGAGAAAAGGGTCTGATAAACCCAAAATGCATAAAGGTAATGCTAAATAAAAGAGGGATGAGCAAGTGAAAAGGATTAGTCCCACTTCTACTGTCCAATTCTGGTTACCAGCTTTATCAGTAAATTTAGCTGATATCTGTTTGAATCCCATCAGATTCTTGAATCTGGCTGTTAAACCATGTGCTAAACAGTACTTCTGTATGTAGAATTTCTACTCACTCCCAATGGCTGTATATTAACATATACTCATATTTCCCCAAGTGGTGGTTAAATAATGATACAACAGGCCCCTAGATTTATATTACAGTTTCAAGAAGGAACAACCAGTGTTTTGTCCTCTAGAAAATAGAGGTCCTGGACTGATCACAGGACTTTTGTCTCTTCAGAATAAACTGTGACTTAGCTGAATTTATCCTGAAATAACTTTGCACCAACAAAGTGATGTGTATTTTTTAAATGCCCATACTAACTCACATTTTAAATTACAGTGACTTCATGCAAGCCAAAATGCTGCCTAAGGTCTGTGACTTCTGCAAACTCTGTAACATTAAATAGTAACTGTAGTGCCAAAGCTATCTGGTATTCTAACGGGGTTCTATGGTGAGGAACTAGATGTGTAGGGGAAGTTAGCAATATATAGTTTTTTGTAGGGCTAGTTACTTAGTTACCACAATCTCTTTTTTACTTCAACTTGTACATGCTAAATATAGTCCCTGCACCTCCAGTTGGTTTTTTCATTCACTCTTTTCTATTCTTTAAAAAAGTAAAATAAAACCTTGGAATATTCCAAGGGCTTAGGGCTCTCAGATGCTGAGTGACCAAAGATAAGACATGAAAACAGAATAATTCACAAACAATAATACTGCCTTTATCTTCTACTACACATATCTGCACGACCATATCACAGCTGACAACAAAGTAACTCAGGAGAACCTGGACTGAGAATGTTTATCAATAACAGGAGTGATTTCAAAGAGAGCTGCAAAAACTTTCACACATTTTTCCATTCTGTTCCCAATCCTTCCCCTGTAATAGCTGAAGCTGACCTTGAGTATAATAAAGCCAGAAGTTCTTTTCACTTAAGCTTTGGTCAACAGAAAAATTTTTTTAAAGAAGAACAGAATAAGAACATGGTGATTTTCAGAATTTTTCTTTGGTCAAGCTGTTCAAAGCTCTCTTCTGAAAGACGTCCCTTACCTGGTATGAAAACAAAATCAAAATAGATGATCCCAGCTAAGCAGAGAGGTATGTGTTTAGAATTTCTCGGGGGGAGGGGGAGAGGAGGAGACCCTAAGCCCCAGGTGCTAGGTTAGCATTGTCTTAGGACATCAAGAATGAAAGAGAACTAACACTCAGAAAAGTACTATTTCAATGGGTCAGTTTCTAAAACGAGTAAGTTAATAACTTTAATCTTAAACAGGAACATGACAAATGACTTCTGAGCAGAGGGTTTACCAACGTTTTCCTTCATCAGTTTAAATCCTAATCTGGACCCAGACCAGGCATAGGCTGTCCTAATTCTGAAAGTAGAAAGAAAGCATTATGGACCAAACCCCAGAAGTGGTGCTGGCTGTCATCAGGTCTTCCCACGCAGCCCGGCCCCTTTACACCAATTGTGCAGGGAATCAAGCTGCTCTGTACACAGACTAGCAGGATGAGAGTCAGCCTCACCACAGAGGTCTGACAAGGGTGCGACGTACGTGCTTCTACAACCAGTTGTTTTGAATAGGGGGTGGGAATGTTAGGTGAGAGCTTGAGAAAAACCCAGAAACTGGACATACTCTCAGACAATGACAATTACTAAGAAATATTTGATGGCAGAGGAAGAGATCATCTCGTGACAAGAGCAAAATGGAACAAGCCCTGGGAGGCTTCTGGCCAGGCAAGTGAGACAATGAGGACTTTTAGCAGTGCTAGTGTTTACTGTTTTTCTTAAATGGCTAAACTTAAGACTAAAGGAAGAACACTCTGGGCGATTACTTGACGTGTTAAATAAGGATTTCAAGGATGGCAACCTCTGAGACCTGGAGTGAAGTGGAAGGCACCTGCTCCTTAAGGGCCAGGGAGTCTCAGGACCTGGTGGGAGGTGCTGGGAGTGGGTGATGGCCTGCGTGGTTAGCCAGAGACAGGCTAGGGTCAGCGCGACTTCACAAATAGAAGAGTTATAAAACATTTTTTAATGGACAAAAAAGCAGTAAGTCACCTCTTTTTTTAAAAGGTGAAATGTAGCAAAGGAAGGATGGGAAGCAGTTTTTTCACTATTTACAAAATGCCACTTAGAGTTGAGGGGCCATAGTCAGTAGTTGAGGAAATGTCTTTCACACGAGATGGCCACAGACGTGTGGTTCCTGGGACTGGCTCAGAAAGGCCACACACCGTCCTGGGTGAGGGAGGGTTCCTCTAAGGGAGCACCAAAAAGGCTCAGTCTTCTGTCTCTTCATATATAGTCTCGTCAAAGGGCCGGTCCAGTAGAGGCACCAACCGATGACGGGAATACTTCAGGTGCAATAGGTCCCCCACTTCATCTATCTCCTTTAAAGCCTAAAATACATAAGACCGAGAGGAGGTTAGCCAAAGCCAGCATGATGAAGGCATGCTCGTGCTTTATTTCTCTGAAAGCAATCATGGCAAGATTATCCTTTAGTGAGACCATTTGTGTCTAGTGCATTTGCTCTGATCAGACTACAGTAGAGCTGTGAAAAGATCTGCTTTTTGAGCAAGGACATCAGGCTGACCACAAATAATGGGTTGTAAATAGCAGGTATGCAGGATAAAGGGTATAATTCATCAAAGTATGTCATGTTTGGTAGCGAAAGGAATATGCTCCCTGAACTCACCAGGCTGGCTACAATTGGTCATCTTTACTTTTATTCTTAAGTATGTGCCCTTTCTATTATCAAACCACTAGAAAACTGATGTTTGTGTTGAATCTGTGTTGAGATGCTTCCTAGATGCAAAATGAAGAAGAGTCCCAGAAGTGGACCGCTGCACAGACTCGGTGAGAGAAAGTGGAGGCCGTTAGGAGGCCCCGGGTGGGTGAGGGGCAGGGTGTAGGGGAGATAACAGGGGAACAACAGCCACAATTTAAATTCAGGTCTGATTTTAAACTCTGAAATCCTGATCTTGAGAAGCAGCTTTCCCATCAAAAGTCTATTTCAGTGTAACTTCCTTTTCTGTAAAACTTGCTTTCTTAGTTTTCAAAGAAAATATGTTTCTTATAAAAAAACCACACATTAAGACGTTATAAAATAAAAAGTTTCTTCCTGATTGCAATTCTAGTCCTGCCTGGTAGAGATAATCTGTATATGGTTTCTTATATGTATTTAAAAAATAAACTCTTGGTTGAAGTATAACCTATATACAGCAAAGTACACATACCATAGTCAATGCACAGAGATACCCTTCCCCAAAAGCAGCACTCAGAGAGTCAGAATAGAGGGCCCCAATATAAGGAAGGGATATGTGTTCAGAATTTCTCAGAAAAAATGTAATGGAAGGACAAGGAAACCCTAAGTTCCAAATACCTCTCAGAGAAATATAAGGAAGACCGCAAAAATTCTGGAATCCTAGATTCTAAGGCTTTCTAATGAAAGCAGCTAGCACAGGTCACAGAATGCAGTTTTAAACTCATGGCCGCTCTCCAGCCCTGTAATTCACTTCCCAAGCACCTGTGCATGCTACCTGGCGGGTCTAATAACAAATCTGGGGTGAAAGGGCCTCAGCTGAGGAGACAGTGGTTCTAGCTGTGAGACCATCTCATTAGACTGAGAAACTGTAAGGTGAGAAGTAGAAGACTTGTTGCCTGGGCGTGACTCCAAATTTTCATCACATCATATAAACTTTCTGTCTACTCTTACGGTTATAATTCCATATGAAAATGCCTGCCTTCTATTTCAGAAAAGGAAATCAACTGATTATTAGTAAAAAGACACACCTGTTCTTAAATTAACTTTAAAATCAGTGTTTGTAGAGAAAAAAAAAACGAACAGTAAATAGTATTCCTTATTCTTGAATTGTAAAAAAATCTGTATGTGAAAAATATAAAAGGCAAATAAGAGCTGGATTTCAATATGCTATCAGAACAGTGAGGATTTGAGAAGAGGTTTAACTGAAAGCTCCATAAGGAAATACTTTAAGATTGAATCAGCTGGGAGAACCCATTAACCATTTATTCCCTGACCTCTGATGCAGGATTTATTAATTTTAAACAACACAAGATTACTAACATCACAAAGGACATTTATGAACTGACTTCAGAAAAAACTAGTATTTTTTTCATCAATATAAAAAAGAAAACAGACAGGAAAAAACCCCACAGTAGCCCAAAGGGACCTAGATTATATGATTTTCTCTGGCCCCATCCAAGTATTTCAGCTGAACAGGTTTTATTTACGTAAAAGATAAAACTGTAACTAGAAACTGCTGGCCATTATGTGGGGCTATGTGGTTAATTAGGAATAAGGAACCATTACAAGTACCACCATTTGTTAGCAAATAGTCAATAATGAACCTTTGGTTCAGAGGGTAAGGTGGGTACTTAGGGAAAAAAAAGTATTAGTACGGGTTGAGTTTGGTCCTTGAGTAGGAGAATATTAGGATAGCTGTGCCCAAGGCAATAACCTTGCCCTTCTCATTAAAAAAACACAAAAAAACAGCTTTATTAAAATAATTTACATGCCACAAAATTCACCTTTCTGAAGTGTACAATTCAGTGCTTTTCAGTATATTCATAGAGTTCCACAATTTTCATCACTATCTAATTTTAAAGTAGTATTACCTCCAGAAAGAAACCCCGCACTCTCATCCTCACTCCTCCTCCCACCCAGGCCACGACAACCACCAGTTTATTACTTGACCCCGTGTATTTGCCTATTCTGGACATTTCATATAAATGTGGTCTTTTGTGCCTGGCTTCTTCTACTTAGCATGTTTTCAGGTTCATCCATGTTGTAGTGGGTCCAACTTCATTCTCTTGCATATGGTTATCCAATTTCCAGTACCATTTGTTGAAGAGATGATTCTTTCTCTATTAACTAGTCTTGGCTCCCTTGTTGAAAATCAACTGGTTGTGGATGCTTGGGTTTATCTGGACTCTTCTAATCTATTGGTCTGTATGTCTACCTTATGCTAGTACCCCACTGTCTTAATTATTGTAGCTTTGCAGTAAGTTTTGAAATTAGAAGTTTGAATCTTCTGACTTCAATTTTCTTTTTGAATACAGTTTTGCCTATCTGGGGCCCCTTACAGATCCATATGAATTTGAGGATCAGTTTTTCTATTTCTGCAAAAAATGGCCATTGGAATTTTTATAGGGATGGCACTGGTATAGACCATGCTGTACTTTCATCTTAATGATATTAAATCTTCCAACCCATGAATATGGGATGTCTTTCCATTTATTTAAGTCTTCTTTCCTTTTTTTTTTTTAAGCAGTATTTCATAGTTTTCAGTATGCAAGTCTTTCACCTCCTCAGTAAAATTTCTTCCTAGGCATTTTATTCTTTTGAATGCTACCATAAATGAAATTTATTAATTTCTTTTTCATTTGTTCATTGCTGGTGCACAGAAACACACTAATTTTTGTGTGTTGATGTGCAACTTTGCTGAATATACTCAGCTCTGGAAGGTCACGTGTGTGTCTATTTTATGGCATTTATATACACACACACACACACACATATATAAATCATGTCATGGGGCCCATTACTAAATGAAAATTCATTTGTATATCACATGCTCATGTTTAGTACCATAAAACATCCTAAGACAAAATGACTTCAACAAGCCTATGATGTAAAAAAAATGCACTTCATGCTTTCAAAAAGCTAAATGAAAGGCAAAGTCAAACAGTCCTGCCAGGGGACCTTAGGGAAAGGACTGGAACTTGCAACTGGCAAATGTATTTATTGGCAACACAAACCTACTTTAGGCATCCTGGTTGCATCCAAGTTCTTTCATAAATGTGTATGGTTCTCAGGAGTCAGAATTGTTGTTAGAAGATATACTACTAATGCCATTGCTTATAAGGACACAGTTTTAAAAAGGTATGTCAAAACTCCTAAACATCCATATAGAATCAAATAGAAGAAAATAGAGTAGAAGTGATATAACCAAATATCACTGGGTTAAAAAAACAATCAATGCAGAAATTTTAGATTTTTGAGAAATGTGAAAATCTACTGAAAAAATCTGAAAGGTGTAATAAAAGAAAAACAAAGTGAGCCCAAGACCGTCAGAATGTGATTAAGAATATGCTTATACTTGTAGAAATTTTCTTATATAGAATTAAGGAGAGATCAAAGTCTTCGGCTGTTCAGAAATATAAAATGTCAATTAAATTGTTATAATGAACTTTCAAAAACATACATTCACAATATTCTTCAAGATTCCTAGCTCTATGATGGAATAACTATTTCTATCAACTAATTTTATGCAAATACCATGTTCTAGAGCTCTATGAACTCCCAGAAAGCAGCCCTTATTTAAAGTCTGAAGTCTTGGATGTGAAATAGTAGCATATTAAAAGAATATCAAGAGATGAGAATATATTAAGAGACCATAATTCATTAAACTTAGTAATAACACCTGCCTCGCACTCTGGTAGGTCCTGGGAATATATAATGAGTGAACAGACATAGTCCCTATCCTCAAGATTTAATCTAGTGGAGTTGATGGCCACTGAATAATTATAGGTTAAAGAATTTACTAAGGAGGAATCTTAAGATTCCAAGAAACATCCAGGCAGAGGGTTTGAGAGTACCCCAAGGCAAGTTTCCTTTAAGTGGAGATGTGAAGAATGAGTTGAAGTCAGCCAGGCAAAGGGGAGAGAAGGCTCTAGAGAGAAAATTCTATAACAGAACAACATACAAGAAAGCTTAGAGTATAAACAGCTAGTGCAGAAAGAGAACTATACAGTTGTAGAGGCCATAATGAGGGAGAGTGTGGAATAGATGAAGCCAGAAAATTCCCCAGGCCCTGATCACACAGGGTTTGGTGACATTTGCTAACCATTTTACAATTTGTAAATAGCAGTGTTTTAAGCAGCATTGTGTACTCCCTCTTCTGTTTCACCAGTAAACACCTTAGTTGCACAAAGAACATCAGGATCAACAGATGATTAATTTCATCGATAGACAGACCTTAATGTAAGGTGTATTTATATCAAGATGAAAGTATCTACTTACAGTATCAAGTATTTCTTTGGTATGAGCTGCTGACAGGCAAAACCTGGCTCTGGACTCAATAATTGGAGTAGCAGGGAATCCCACCACAACTACACCGACATTCCGCTTCAGCATCTCCCGTCCAAAGGCTCTGCAAAGGGAAAACAAGGAAAAGAAACCAGGGAGAGTAATAAAGTACACAGTACAAACATGTTGGAGTCCTGAATGATTTAAACTCTTGAGTGATACAGGCATCGGGAGACTTCTAGCAGGCATTTCCTCTAACTTCTTTTAAAGTAAAATTGACAGACTTCTCTTATTCAGTCCTCAAGTGGTCTTCTCCCAAATGGTTTCCTTCATGAAGATGAAAAGAATAGAGTTGGCAGAGACCAATTTTTAAGAGGGCTTGTCTAAAGTAATTTGTAACTGTAGCCTTGAAGTATCCCTGACATGTTAACAGTGGTTCAGAGGCTTCAAAATAAACTTGAATTTATAACCTGGTCCTTGAGATGTTAGGCTTGGTAATTTGAAAATTCTTAAGATTAAGGATGCAGAGGACATGCTGTAACGTGGACATCATTCTGCTGGCAGAATGGCTGACTAGCATTAGCCCTCCATACCAGGTATTTCTCTGATCAACTTGGGTGGCAAGCTACCTTTGGAATTCAGGGTTTCCTCTGGTGTTTGTGAGGCTAGCTCATTCCCAGGCTTCAGCTGATTTCCCAGCTACACAATTCTTGCTTAAACCACCCCCACAACCCTGTGCCCATCCCCATGCCAAACTGGCAGCATGTGACCTTACTCCACATTTGTATCTTGTCTGAATAACATAATTCTAACTTTCATGTAAATCTTTTTTACTAAATTTTCTTTGTCTTTTTCTCTTGTTGACCTATTTTGTTCCTTTCTGATGTTTCCCTTAGCTGTGTAAAGCACTTGTTTGAGAATAAAAAAATCCCACAGGTTTTAGTTACATTAGTAACTAATTACATTGGCATCAGCCTTTCCCCACTCCCTCTAGTACCAGTAACATGTCTTCAATGTACTTCCTTTGTGTCAAGGATGACCGAGTGCAACCAGTACCTTCAGCACATGCTCCCAAACTGTCTAGTGCTTTATTCCAATTCTGCCTTGTCTTGTCTAAATCTCACTTAATTCTAATGTACACAGTTTCTTCCCTGTATAGAAGAGATCAGACACAGTCCTCTCTAAAGGAAGGTTTCTAGACTAAGTCAGTTCTCCAGACTCAATAACTCTCAATTTATTTATGATATGTCTATTTAAAGAAGAATGGGGAAGAGCCTACACCTCTGCTCTGGTTCATTTCCACCATCGCCTATGAAGGTCATAATGCCAACTGCCCATACAACTTCCTATTGGAAACTGAACTCATTCCCTCACTGAGCATCTTTTCCCAATTTCCCAAATATTTGCAAATAATTATTTGTTTGCTTCATATTTGCTTTTTAAATGTCACTGGTTTGGTTATACCTCTGGACTTCTCAAATACATTGAAAGCTATTCCAGGGCAAAGCTTTCCATTATTTAAGCCTGGTGTAATCTGCACAGCTGTAACCATGCAACAACTTTGGCCTTATCGCTCAGTACTCCCCGGGGCACTGCACTTCAGTGCCACTCCTTCTCTGCTATTCCTCCATCAGCCAAGCATGCTCCTGTGTTATGTACCGCCTTTGCACAGAAATGTCTTTCTCCACGAGGCTAACTCTTAGCTCCTTAAAGCTCAGGTGTCATCTCCTCTTCCCAGTGAAGCTCATCCTGGCCATCCCATTTAATACTGTTATCTGCCCATTCACAGGGCCATCCTCCCATATCCTGCTCTATTTTTTTCCCTCCCATATCCTGCTCTATTTTTTTCCCATAGGACCTAACATCTTCTAACATATTACATAATTTACTTATTTATTACATTTGTCTGGCTCTTGTCCCACTAAACAATAAATTCCACAAGGACAAGGGTTTTTATTTTTGTGTCTTGTACATTGACCTATGTCAACCCCTTAGAGTGCATTAAACCCAATGTTTGTTTAAGGGAAGACTAACAAATTAATGTGTTTTACAAACTGGAATCCACTATTGAACCTATGGCATAACTAGCAAATGAAGGCTAAATAAGGAGGCCAAAACAGTTTTCCCTAACAAAATAAATAAACCTGAGTCTCACATCATGGAAACTCTGAAGTCTAAGGAGAGACCAGTCTATAATCTACAACAAAATGTACCCAATTTTGGCTGGCATGTAGAGCATCAAAGGCACCACTGGAGAATCTTCATTTCCATAGATGATGAAGCCCATTTCTTTCAGGCGTCTCCTGAAATATCTGGTGTTTTCAGCTAACTGCTGTATACACTCTTTGCCTGAAAAATCACAGGGAGGGAAACAAAATACTACTAAAAAAAGGAGCGGAAAAAAAGACAGCAGTCTCCTTTACCTACATTCTATCAGTCAGTCCCATACTTTGTTTCTTTCCAACACAAAATATTTTTGCAGAGCAAACTGTATGTAATATAAACAAACATATCTTGCTTTGTATTTTCATACTTCGTGCAGACAGAAAATTTTATAATATACAAAATAAAGTTTAAATGACTAATATTTCCATGGCACATTAGCATCCTCACCTTCATAAATACTACCTCATTTAACACTCTACCTCCCTTTAGAGTAGGTAGGACATTTATTATTATCTTCATCTTATCTATTAGGAGACTCTCACAAAGTCATACAGTAACACACAGCACGGCTGAGACTAGAATCTAGGTCTCTCAACTTCAATATTCATCCCAACTAACTGTGCTGCAAATTTTACACATAAAACTAGAGCAATCTAAAAATTTAGAGCCCCCAATTTTCCTGAGTTGATTTTATGTTACCATTTCCCTAACATTTCTACCAGACAGCAACAGCATATCCATCATGACATGAAATCTTATTTTTGATCCTACTTTGTTCATCTTCTCTAAACATAAACGGATTAAAACATACATTTCTCTAACTGCTGACTAAATACGTGTGCTGACTTTGACATTATGGCAGGTCAATCTATGAACAGATGTCCAAACAATTGTGCTGTTATAGAGAACAAGCCATAAATTCAAAAGACCAGCTTACAAAGGGCTAAGAACTGTTTTATATCCTTCAGAACTACAGACACCCACAATGAAGAAAGGTTACAGTCATTTCTCACATCTATTAGAAAGCCAGCAGTTTCATATTTCAAAAAATATAATCATCAAACTCTTCAAAAGATAAGTTAATCAGAAATTGCTATAAATAACCCAAAAGTAATATTCTGTAAATAATTTCAAGGCAACAGAGAATAACACTTAAGCTTGGATTAGTTTAGTTGTGAATACTGAAGAACATCACTTAATTTATGACATACATCTTACATATAACAAAACAGACATCACAGTGTTATATTTAAGTACACTGAGAATTAATGAGCCACATACCCTAATTTTTCCCTAGAAATACCAATATACATTTGCATTCAGAAGAGACTTCCACTTCCAGCCATGATAGAGTACCAGGGGCTGAGTTCACCTCCCTGTGGTGAACAACAGAAAACTGTGCAAAGTATATAAAACAATGGCTTTCAGACACTGGGCCACAGGTAGTGCAGGACTGTGCTGCGGGAAAGAAGAGAAACAAGAAAAGAGCCTTTGGATTGCCCCTGTACTGCCCAGAGGCAGGTCCCAGCCTGCTCTCCAGGGAGGGGGATCCTAGTCTTGTCAGGTGAGGACACTAGAGATTGGAGTTGTGGAGGATAAGGTGGCTAGAATCAGTTAGGCAGTGTACAGGGGAGGAGGGTGATGCAAAGAGAGTTTTGGGGATCTACAGAAGGGTCGCCCTGATCCTTTGGCAGAGTGCTGACTTGTACACATGAGGATTCTCAGGGGTTGGGGAAAGACCCACCCACAGAAAGCAGCAGACTGAACATACCCCAGTGCTCATACAGAGTTAGGAATAGTTTGTATTTTCACCCACCTAAATGGAAAGTCCTCAGAACCCCACTAGTAGGGGAACTACATTAGCTCTAAAGGAAATGTTGCTCTGGACCTACCCTAACAAATTTTAATAAGAGCAAATCAAAAGGATCCAATTGAATCCCAGAACAAAGTCCAACATTATCTAAAAGAATGAATACATGACACAGCCCCCTGTAATATAAAATTCACAACATCTGACATATAACAAAAAATTCAAAGAAATAGGAAAATATAACTTACCCACCAGGAGAAAAGTCAATCAATCAAAACAGACCAGAAGTAACAGAGTATTAGCAGACAAGAACACAAAAATCTGTTACAAACATGTTCCATATATTCAGAAAGGGAAAGGAGACACGATAAAAAGAGAAAGGAAATATATAAAAAGGAAGAAACAACTGACACATGTAACTATGCTGATGAATCTCAAAAGCATTGTTCAATGAGATAAGGCAGACACAAAAGACCAAACATTATTGGAATTCATTCAGAGGAAAGTCTAAAAAAGGTATGATTAAAGTGACAGAAAACGGTAGTGGTTGCCAAGGGTAGAGAGAGGGCTGACAGCAAAGGGGTGGGGTATATGGGAACTTTCTGGGGGTGACAATATTCTACTCCTCAACTGTGGTATGGTTACATGGCTATACATATTTGTCAAAATATATGGAATTATACTTAAAATTGGTGAAATTTATTATATGTATATGATCTCACTAAAGATGGTTTTTAAAAATCGAGCCACACATTAGCATATTAGTATACATTAGTTTTTCCTGTACCCACTTTATTATTTTGCAACTTGCTACCTTTTTCTTATCACAAACCAACTAAATTCTGTTAAAATGTTTTTTTTCTCATTCCAAAGATACCAAGAAAAATTATCAAGGAAAAGAAAAAACGGTAGGAGATTTAGAGCTTAACTTTTCCACTCTATCATTCTACGAAAGTTTTCCTTAACGAAAGGAAATCTCAGTCTCACCATTCATTGTCCTTTGTTCCCTGACAAGAGTCCCAGAGGAAAATACATCTAGAACAACACTCATATACGCCACCTGGATACCAGGAATAGGCACTGAAAACCCCAATTTACATATCATTACATATCTTCAGAAAGATATACCACATTTGTTTATACATTCATGTGTTAATGGCAACAGAGTTGAGATTATCAACCTTCATTATGCCAGCCATAAAGTTAAAAAAAAAAAAAGCTAAACAGAAAATCTCCTGACATATTTAGGCATCCCAGTCACACTCAAATAAGGAAAGAATTATTACAATTAACAATTAACAGCTTGATTTCACTTGATCCTAACTGCTTTAGATTGATATGGTAAAAGAATGAACTATTTACACTTCCCACATAAAGAAACAGGCCCACAGATGTTAAATTACATTCATGAAGGGCTTTCATTCAGTAGGAGACAGATCAAGGTTTTCTCTCAGTGCTTCTTTTCCTAAGACCAACAAATTGTTTTTCCAACATTTAACCCTTTTTTGGGTAACAGTATCTGTATCTTATTTTTAAAACAGCACCTACTGAGAAAAAGAGAGTCAACACAAATCAACATAATCAGAAATGAGAATGGAAAAATCACGACAGACTCCACAGAAATACAAAGAATTATTAAAGACTACTATGAAAACCTATATGCCAACAAGCTGGAAAACCTAGAAGAAATGGACAACTTCCTAGAAAAATACAACCTCCCAAGACTGACCAAGGAAGAAACACAAAAGTTAAACAAACCAATTACAAGCAAAGAAATTGAAACAGTAATCAAAAAACTACCCAAGAACAAAACCCCGGGGCCGGACGGATTTACCTTGGAATTTTATCAGACACACAGAGAAGACATAATACCCATTCTCCTTAAAGTGTTCCACAAAATAGAAGAAGAGGGAATACTCCCAAACTCATTCTATGAAGCCAACATCACCCTAATACCAAAACCAGGAAAAGACCCCACCAAAAAAGAAAATTACAGACCAATATCCCTGATGAATGTAGATGCAAAAATACTCAATAAAATATTAGCAAACAGAATTCAACAGTATATCAAAAGGATCATACACCATGACCAAGTGGGGTTCATCCCAGGGATGCAAGGATGGTACAACATTCGAAAATCCATCAACATCATCCACCACATCAACAAAAAGAAAGACAAAAACCACATGATCATCTCCATAGATGCTGAAAAAGCATTTGACAAAATTCAACATCCATTCATGATAAAAACTCTCAGCAAAATGGGAATAGAGGGCAAGTACCTCAACATAATAAAGGCCATATATGATAAACCCACAGCCAGCATTATACTGAACAGCGAGAAGCTGAAAGCATTTCCACTGAGATCGGGAACCAGACAGGGATGCCCACTCTCCCCACTGTTATTTAACATAGTACTGGAGGTCCTAGCCACGGCAATCAGACAAAACAAAGAAATACAAGGAATCCAGATTGGTAAAGAAGAAGTTAAACTGTCACTATTTGCAGATGATATGATACTGTACATAAAAAACCCTAAAGACTCCACTCCAAAACTACTAGAACTGATATCGGAATACAGCAAAGTTGCAGGATACAAAATCAACACACAGAAATCTGTAGCTTTCCTATACACTAACAACGAATCAATAGAAAGAGAAATCAGGAAAACAATTCCATTCACCATTGCATCAAAAAGAATAAAATACCTAGGAATAAACCTAACCAAGGAAGTGAAAGACTTATACTCTGAAAACTACAAGTCACTCTTAAGAGAAATTAAAGGGGACACTAATAAATGGAAACTCATCCCATGCTCATGGCTAGGAAGAATTAATATCGTCAAAATGGCCATCCTGCCGAAAGCAATATACAAATTTGATGCAATCCCTCTCAAATTACCAGCAACATTCTTCAATGAATTGGAACAAATAATTCAAAAATTCATATGGAAACACCAAAGACCCCGAATAGCCAAAGCAATCCTGAAAAAGAAGAATAAAGTAGGGGGGATCTCACTCCCCAACTTCAAGCTCTACTACAAAGCCATAGTAATCAAGACAATTTGGTACTGGCACAAGAACAGAGCCACAGACCAGTGGAACAGATTAGAGACCCCAGAAATTAACCCAAACATATATGGTCAATTAATATTTGATAAAGGAGCCATGGACATACAATGGCAAAATGACAGTCTCTTCAACAGATGGTGCTGGCAAAACTGGACAGCTACATGTAGGAGAATGAAACTGGACCATTGTCTAACCCCATATACAAAGGTAAACTCAAAATGGATCAAAGACCTGAATGTAAGTCACGAAACCATTAAACTCTTGGAAAAAAACATAGGCAAAAACCTCTTAGATATAAACATGAGTGATCTCTTCTTGAACATATCTCCCCGGGCAAGGAAAACAACAGCAAAAATGAGCAAGTGGGACTACATTAAGCTGAAAAGCTTCTGTACAGCGAAAGACACCATCAATAGAACAAAAAGGAACCCTACAGTATGGGAGAATATATTTGAAAATGACAGATCTGATAAAGGCTTGACGTCCAGAATATATAAAGAGCTCACACGCCTCAACAAACAAAAAACAAATAACCCAATTAAAAAATGGGCAGAGGAACTGAACAGACAGTTCTCCAAAAAAGAAATACAGATGGCCAAGAGACACATGAAAAGATGCTCCACATCGCTAATTATCAGAGAAATGCAAATTAAAACTACAATGAGGTATCACCTCACACCAGTAAGGATAGCTGCCATCCAAAAGACAAACAACAACAAATGTTGGCGAGGCTGTGGAGAAAGGGGAACCCTCCTACACTGCTGGTGGGAATGTAAATTAGTTCAACCATTGTGGAAAGCAGTATGGAGGTGCATCAAAATGCTCAAAACAGACCTACCATTTGACCCAGGAATTCCACTCCTAGGAATTTACCCTAAGAACGCAGCAATCAAGTTTGAGAAAGACAGATGCACTCCTATGTTTATCGCAGCACTATTTACAATAGCCAAGAATTGGAAGCAACCTAAATGTCCATCTGTAGATGAATGGATAAAGAAGATGTGGTACATATACACAATGGAATACTACTCAGCCATAAGAAGTGGAAAAATCCAACCATTTGCAGCAACATGGATGGAGTTGGAGAGTATTATGCTCAGTGAAATAAGCCAAGCGGAGAAAGAGAAATACCAAATGATTTCACTCATCTGAGGAGTATAGGAACAAAGGAAAAACTGAAGGAACAAAACAGCAGCAGAATTACAGAACCCAAAAATGGACTAACAGGTACCAAAGGGAAAGGAACTGGGGAGGATGGGTGGGCAGGGAGGGATAAGGGGGGGGAAGAAGAAGGGGGGTATTAAGATTAGCATGCATGGGGGGGAGGGAGAAAGGGGAGGGTGGGCTGCACAACACAGAGAGGACAAGTAGTGACTCTACAACATTTTGCTAAGCTGATGGACAGTAACCGTAATGTGGTTGTTAGGGGGGACCTGATATAGGGGAGAGCATAGTAAACATAGTATTCTTCAGGTAAGTGTAGATTAAAAATTTAAAAAAAAAAAGAAAGAAAGAAAGAAAAGGGGGATTACTCCTTAACAGGATAAAACTATTGGTAAATCAAAGATCAACGCATGCTTTAAATATCCTTAATGTTGATCACTTAAAGGGTGTCAGATGATCAGCTATGGAGGTACTCTTTTCTGATAATATTCCTTTCTCTTAATTAAAAAAAAAAAAAAAAAAAAAAAAGCAGTTACTGTGTGCTGACCTCCAATGAGTTCTGCACAGTGGTATAGAGGGCATGTCAAAGTGTGGGCAAAGGGTCTGTTTGTTTCTACGCAGAAGATCAAGGCCTAGCTTGGAGACCCAGAAAATGAACTAAGATACGATATGAGGAGGAGCTTCCGGCATCAGCACTCTCTGGAGGACTCGTGCCGGGGGATGATCATCAAAAAGCCTCCACAGGGATCTGGACGATGCTGCGGTTGTGGCTGCATCCAGCCCACCGTCTCCTGGACTTGCCATAAGAAGGAGGAGGGAGATGTCTAGGCTGGCATATGCATACAGTGAGACAACGAATTTGACTGGATCTGTACTGTTGGAACTCAACCAGGAGTTGGGAGGGGTGCAAGTTGTAGCACCCCAAAATCTCATGACTATAGACTATCTATGGTTAAAAGAACATATGGGATGTGAACAGATCCCAGAAATGGGCTGCTTTAATTTGTCTGATGGTTCAAGTACAGTTGGAAAATATCCATCATATCATAGATAAATTTTCACAAATGCCTAGGGTGCCTAAATGGTTTTCTTGGCTTCACTGGAGATGGCTGGTAATTATAGATTTGCTTTGTTTATGTCACCGTATTCCTATTATGTTAATATGTGTGTGCAAATTAGTTAGTAGTTTAAAACCTATACATACTTAAGGTACTATACAAGAAGATATGTCAAAGAAATAATCAATCCTCCCAAGTTTCCTTCATATGCTACATCTATAGCTTTTCTTCTTCCTTCCTAATTACAGACCTTAAATAGAATTCGTGCCTCATATCGAATTTACCGAGTATCATAATTCCTCCAGGTGGTAAAGATACCTCGAGACAAGTGCTGGGCATAGAAGCCACAGGGCATAAATCTGCAAAGAAGTAAAAAGCTAACCTTTGCAAACAATATGGCTTCTCTCTCACTTACCAACTTTACATTTCCCTGTATGGCCCCGGAAGATGACTGGTTAGCCAGAGACGGGTAAGATTCCTCAAGGGAGGAACAACCTAAGACAGGCACAGTCGCAGGGGGGCCATCAGGTGAGAATTTGGGGATCAACAGAGGTGAGGCTCAGAACCTCACCCCCCCTGCTTTGAGAGAAATCTTCTGCATCCGTGGATGTCTTGCTGCCCTTGTCTAGCCTGGATTAATACTTAGTCCATAGGCACACACCTGATCATCTGATCATCTATATTTGCCTTCTTACAGCACTAAACTATGTTTTCTACCTTTATCTTGCATCTACCTACCACTTCAGCATTTTATTAAAAATAAAAATAATAATAATAATAGGAGAAATGTGGGATCAACATATAAATCAAGTACAAAAATCAAATGAATATTCATATTTGACCTGATGGTTTATAGGTCATATTGCATGATCAAAACCGAAAGTTTCTGTGATGAATGCCCTTGTACTGTTCACCATGTAAGAATTTATTCACTCTGTAAGAATTCGTTCACCATGTAAGAACTTGTTCGTTATGCTTCAGAAGATTGGAGACTGACGAGAATTAGGCTTGAGATGGATTAATGATTGTACATTGAGCATTGACCCCCCTATACTGAATTTTATTGTTGTTAACAACCATTTGATCAATAAATATGAGAGATACCCTCTCAAAAAAAAATAAAATAAAAAAAATAAAAAAAATAAAAAAAATAAAAAAAAAAAAAAACAGCACCTACTGGCAATGAATGGGGTAGGGATGACTGGGTAAAGGAGCCTAAGAAGACATAGGGCGACTACGAGACAAGTAAAAAGTAGTTCTTCCAATAAACTCATCTTGAATAGCAAATACAATTACCACTGGTGAGCAGAGGAATAATGCCTGAGTGGAAGAGTCAGACTAGCACTAAAGAAAGGCATCAACTTCAGTAAAATGGCAGTTACAGTGAGTCCCAGAAATGCACTGGTCTGTGTGTCCAACAAAGCTAGTAGACTGAACCATGAAACTGTAAGTTATTTGACTGATTTTGGCCTAAAAAAGGAAATTTCTTGTGGTTTGACTTAATAATCTCAAAGACACTAACAGAAAAAGCAGCCAAATAAATGTAGACAAATTAGTAAGCTTTCTGGCATTTACACATATTGGAAAGCAGTCCCTTATTGAGGTGAGACTCAATTTCAAATACAACAGTTGCCCATTTTGAATTAAGTATCAAATGCAATAAGTGTAATTACTATTTAAGTCCAGCTGCTAGCTCAGTTCTAAGTTTTCTTACTGTCAAGTTGCAGCAATTATGGGTCTAATATGGATTTTAAAAGTTTAGACTAATAAAAAAAAAGATAGTACCTTTTAAAAAGTTCTTTATCCTTGATTCAGAAAGAACACAGATGTTATAAGAGGTCAGCATTCTCATCTTCTTTTCAAACATAAATCTTTACTTTTAAGGGTGATAAAAAACTTAAAAGCAATTTAGAGAAAAACCTACCAATTCTTCTTAACTTGACAAATGTACCTCACTGTGTTGCTGTTCTTTTGGGCTTATGCAATACAGTTCGCTAGAATGAAGCCATTTTTAGAACCTCTTCCATAAAAATCTACAGCTCGGCATGGAAGAGAAAGAAAAGTAAACACGTGTGTAATTTAATTTCTCAGAAAATGTAGCAGATAACTTCAACAGGATAGTTTTTAGTCCTCAACTTCTTTGCATTACATTTTATCCTTAGGAAGGAAGTAACGAATATGAAGAATCAACAGGTTGTGGTGGTATTAGATTTAATTCTTTCAAGGAAATAGCCTAAAACAGGGTAGAGGATGGAGGTGAAAGGAGCATCACAATTATCTTGCTATTAATAACCACTACATATTGATAACTTTGAATCACTTTTATAAAATAGAATTGGATTTAGAGAGCTATGTTTATTAACTACTTCCATTAGATTTTCAAGTTGTGCCAAATGCATTCCAGACATTTTTAGAAGGAAAGATTCTGTCAAGTTTTGATTCAGAGTTATCGGGATTCTCAGCCATGTAATCTTAAGGTTTTAAGGAACTACTATATTATTACTCAAATAAAACTTCATAAGCCTTCTCAGACAGGAATCATTCAGAACAGATAGTGTTTTACGAGCTGCAGATTTTAAGTCTCAAGACTCGTTAAAAAAAAAAAACAGATAAGATCTATGTACAAAGAATGGGATACAGAAGGCAGCAGACATTTTTCTTAAATGGTATTATATTAGTGCTAACTACTCAGAATTTATGCTTCAAAGAATACAGCACGTATTCACCTGCTTCAACAGCAGCATCATTTTCAATTTAGCGGATGAGTTTTTATGTAACTTAAAACCAACAAAATGTGTCTGAGTGCAATTTCAAAAATCACATTTCTGGTGTTAACTGAAATCTTTCAAAATAAAGGTCACAAATATAAATGATGTGCAGCCAAAGCTGACCCTCTAATTCACATTATACTCCATTACACAGCTCCTAATCTTCTTAGATTTCCTGGATATGCTGATATAATCTGCCTTCCTGGGAAAAATAAAATAAAATTACTGCAACTCCTTAGACTTACACTTTCCAATTAACTGTAATGGGCTGGAAGAATCTGAAATTAAAGAACTTTTTCCCCCTCCCTCCTTCTCAGAGGTCATAATCTCAAAGCAGATAGGGGTTTTCTCAGTTTAGGGTCCCCCAAACGGAACAGATGGCCTCACACATGGATTCAGTCAGTCTTCAGGTAGAAAGATCTTAGATGTAATCATGACACTTTCAAGAGACAAGAAAACCTGGACTAAGAATTCAAATTCCTTTCATGCTCAACAATTAAACACAGCATCTTTCATACACTACATCAGTAACTTCTGAGAGGAAGAACAGACTTAGTAGGCTTTAAGAAAACCTTTTAGACTACATGCAAGAGAATGAAACTGGATTATTGTTTAATCCCATACACAAAAGTAAAACTCAAAATGGATCAAAGACCTGAATGTAAGTCATGAAACCATAAAACTCTTAGAAGACAACATAGGCAAAATCTCCTGAATATAAACATGAGCACCTTCTTCCTGAACACATCTCCTTGAATGAGGGAAACAAAAGCAAAAATGAACACATGGGACTACATCAAACTACAAAGCTTCTGTACAGCAAAGGACACCATCAACAGAACAAAAAGGCATCCTACAGTATGGGAGAATATATTTGTAAATGGAATATCCAACAAGAGGTTAACATCCAAAATATACAAAGAACTCACACGCCTCAACACCCAAAAAGCAAACAACCCGATTAAAAAATGGGCAGAGGATATGAAGAGACAATTCTCCAAAGAAGAAATTCAGATGGCCAACAGACACATGAAAAGATGCTACACATCACTAATCACCAGGGAAATGCAAATTAAAACCACAACGAGATATCACCTCACACCAGTTAGGATGGCCAGCATCGAAAAGACTAAGAACAACAAATGCTGGCAAGGATGTGGAGAAAGGGGAACCCTCCTACACTGCTAGTGGGAATGTAAGCTAGTTCAGCCATTATGGAAAGCAATATGGAGGTTCCTCAGAAAACTAAAAATAGAAATACCATTTGACCCAGGAATCCCACTCCTAGGAATTTACCCAAAGAATACAAGTTCTCAGATTCAAAAAGACACATGCACCGCTATGTTTACTGCATCACTATTTACAATAGCCAAGATATGGAAACAACCTAAGTGTCCATCAGTAGATGAATGGATAAAGAAGATGTGGTACATATACACAATGGAATACTATTTGGCCATAAGAAAGAAACAAATCCTACCATTTGCAACAACAAGGATGGAGGTGAAGGATATTATGCTCAGTGAAATAAGCAAGGCAGGGAAAGACAAGTGCCAAATGATTTCCTTTATTTGTGGAGTAGAGCAACATAGCAAAACTGAAGGAATAAAGCAGCAGCAGACTTGCAGACTACAAAAAGGGACTAGTGGTTACCAAAGGGGAGGGGTGTGGGAGGGCAGGTGGGGAGGGAGGGAGAAGGGGATTGAGGGGTATTATGTTTAGTATACATGGTGTGAGGGGTCATGGGGAAGACAGGGTAGCCCAGAGAAGGCAAAATAGTGAATCTGTTGCATCTTACTACACTGGTGGACAGTGAATGCAATGGGGTATGGGTGGGGACTTGATAATATGGGTAAATGTAGTAACCACATCATTTTTTCATGTGAAACCCTCGTAAGAGTGTATACCAATAATACCTTAATAAAAAAATAAAAATAAACATTAAATTAAATTTAAAAAAAAACCTTTTAGAAACAGAGGCAAATTTAAGAGTTATTTTACAGTTGAGCAAACTAACACCCAGAAAAGCAAAGTAACTCAGTGAAGAATCAAGATTTGAGCTCCCTCGTTCTTGTGGTTCCACAGACTGCACTCTTAACTACTACTCACTGATCCACTCGTGCTTCTGTATCAAGTAGGGATGCCTAAAAGGGAATTGTAGGTAGGAACCCGAAAGGAAAATGATGAAGTGACTTAATTACAAGTCACTGCTGGCGCCTGCTACCCCCCCACCACGGCCCACCTCCGGGAGACTAGCCTGCAACTCAGGAAGGCTTCTGGACCGACGCTGCTCCTGCCACCCCAGCCCAGAGGCTCCGACCACCATCACCTTGATTCTCTGGTGCTGTGCCATCTGCTCCCAGGACAAGAAGGTCATGCCTAGAGACTTCCTTCCATCCTACATTCTCCTTTCCAATTTCCATTCTAAGATTTCTACCATTCCTCCATCTTCCAAAGTGGGGGCATCTGCAAAATTTCAGTCAACTGTAGCCAGTGTTTCTCAGTAAGACTGCTGTTGGCATTTTGGGCATGACAATTCCTGATTGTAAAGGCAGTCCAGTGCCTGCAGAACATTTAGAATCACTGGTCCTTTGGCAATATATGCCAAAGTACCTCCCCACAACCAACCAAAAATGACCCTACAGTTTTCCAAATGCGGCTCAGGAAGGCAAGTGTTCCTGGTTGGTTGAGAACTACTGGCCCTGAGGGTTATTTCTTCACAGGGACCATGGGTTTTTCTCTTGTACCCCTAATCCTGAGTTAGAGATGGATTCCTATATGATCTTGTGAATATTTTTACCTCCCAAAGATTCGTTACTATTCATTAATTCTAGAGGAAGATATAAATGTGGAGCAACCTGATATATTTAGAGTATAAAACCACCTGTGGGAAAACCCAATATAAAATACCAGCTAACTGATTAACAGCACATTAAAGGCAATCCCTTATGATTAAGTAGGGCCTCTCTCAGTAGGCCCTTTCCTTACCTTTCTGGATTTTTATTTCTATAATTCACACCCTGCTAAATTCCATTTTAAAATTTACAATTCAGTGGTTTTTTAGTATATTTGCAAATATGTACAACCATCACCATTATAATTTATCACTGCCCAAACTCCATACCCACTAGCAGTCACTACCCATGCCTCTCTCTCTTCCCACTGCCCTGAGCAACCACCAATCTATTTTCTATATGAATTTTAGGATCAGCCTGCCATTTCTACAAAAAGGCAGCTGGAATTTTGTTAGATAAATTTGGGAGTACTACCTTCTTAACAATATTAAGTCCTCCAACCCATGAGTACAGATATCTCTCCACTTATTTAGGTCTTCATCCTGCTCGTTTTTGTACATTTATTTTCCCTTGGGTGGAATTTAGTAAATATTCTCAAAATATTGGCCTGGGAAGGTAGGGCAAAAGGAAGAAATGAATAAACACTTTAAATGATATTGTTCCCAGTTTGCAGTAAGAATAAATAATGTTTCTTTTCTCTATTTCCATCTTTAATTTCCCCTAATGGAAATGTGTCTTTAAAGTAGTTGGAAAGCCTAATCCAAGTGTTGGCAATAATACGGGACCCTCTAGTACTTTGTAAAAATGGCAAATATGCTGAACCTAAACATATGCGTAACTCTGTGACTGAGCAATTCCACCCCTAAGCACATATACCCAACAGAATTGTGTATCAAAAGTCATGTACAAGGAATGCCACTCTTAATAGCAGCAAAAACCAGGAAACAACTGAAAGGCCAATCAGCAGAATGGATAAACTGTTACATTTTCAAACAGGATACTAGACAGCAATGAAGATGAATTACTGTTCCACTCAAACATGTGGATGTATCTCAAAGACATAATGATCCAGATTGAAAAGAATAATTACATGCACTCTGTTCTGTAAGATCCCATTTATATGAAGTTCAAAAATAGGCAAAACTAATACACAGTGATAGAGGTCAGAACAGCAGTTGTTATGTCTGGCAAGAGGCACACGATCACCTTCTGTGATACTGGCAATGGTCCATACTAGGATATGGATGGTGGTTAGACAGGTATGTATATATTCATTAAACTGTCTGCTTAAGATTTGGCAACTTTACGAATGTCAAAACTTCAGTAAAAATTTAAGTACTTGGAAAGACTGAAGTTAACTGGAATGAAGTTAATTTCTGATTCCTTAATCTATAATTTTAAATATATCCAACTACTATTTAATAATCACCCTCTGACTTAAAAATAAAACCAAAACAAAACCATCTAAATATCACACGGGTGGGCTCAGATATTCACTTCTCAGCCTTCGTTGTTTAAAGACAAACCTGGAAAAATAAAAAGTGTTGGTGTTGTGTGTTCCAAGAATTTGCAACAAAGGGGAAATGTTATGAAAATAGCACTTGGGAGTTACAGCCCTTGCCCTGAGGCAGGAAATGAAAGCATAAAGGGGCTGGCGCTTCCTTTCTTCCTCTTTGTAAATAATCATATGAATGAATGCACAAGTGAGACAATACCAACCATAAAATATTTATTTTCCATCTGTGCATCTAATTTCACTCCCATAAAGTCATTTTTTCCGCACACAGTTGTTTTAGTATTAGATTTTTCTTCTACATACTTGGCCAAGAGGGAGATGCTGATGAATGGCTGGCCCAAAGTATTACTAACAAACCTAGTTCAGACTGCCCACTGGAATATTGCCTTTTAAGAGAGCAATGGGACATTATGATTGAAATTATTTGGGTTCAGTGGCAGTCAGAACTATTCAGCAAAGAAAAAGTTAAAATGATACCACTGTAGTACTCAAGCATGACCAAATGCTTCACCTCATGATCTGGGATTAAAATGTCGATGTGGGATTTAAAAAACTGTAATGTCTACGGGTGAGTGTAATATTATCAGTGTACAGCAAAGGTTCTACTTCTGAAACTATGCTTTCTAGGAAGACTGGAATCTGAAATTATGAACACTAAACATGGTAACATTGACAAAATAATAATTTCTTAGGACTAACACTTTTGCTGAATTACAGTAGAAGAACAGGTTCTTTTGGAAAGCAGAGGGTGTAACTTCCATTTTAAAAGGGGTGAAGCTAAGCAGAGGGAGTACAGTTTAAGAAAGGCTGGGCGGCTTTCTACCAGGACTTAAGATGTTCCTGCACTAAACAGACCTTAGGTAAACAGTGCATTCCTTACATGTGCAAGTATATCCTTTAACAGGGAGAACTGCTGGGACTCCTGACTCTACTTAATCAGCAAGTCAGAGGTCCAAAAATAACTCTTATTTCTTCCAGGAAAGGGGAAGTGAATTAGCAAGTGAACATTTAGATTTGATACCACAGTAAAAAAAACTGTTCTGAAGTCTCTGACGTTTTCGGTACCCTAGGGGAATTCAATTGAATTTTGAATCCCCATTATAATTGCTACTGATTTTTAAGAAAATACACACATCTAAAACAGTTGTAACAGATCATGTTATTTTGTTCCACATATTACTTACTCTATATAAAAGATGAACTATTTCATCAAACTCAATTTTGTTAATTAAAACAAGAGTGCTCATTTTTGAGAAAGAAGACCAATTTATTGATATGTTCACCAAGAGTTAAAAAGAAACTGTTCATATAAAGTAGTTGTAAATGCACTTCAGGATTTCTTAGAGAAACTTAAAAGCAAACACTGAGAAAGTTGAATTTGGGGACTACTAACATTCTTGAAGCCTTAGGGCAGCTTAACTTTAAGACACAAAACTATTAAGAAAAAATCTAGTACACAAAAATAATTAAATAATGAAGCTTTAATTTATTTCACTGTGTGTGTGTATGTACAAGAGATACAAAAATGGTATCATAGTCATTACACCACAGGAAAAAAAAAATGCCAAAAATTTTGTTTTTCTATAAATGTTTATGTATTTCTAATTTTAAAAACTCCAAAGGAACCAGGAGCACTATGAAAGATTCTACAGTATCTTACTTCGCTGATGGACAGTGACTGTAATGTGGAATGTGGGGGGGACTTGGTGATGGGGGGAGTCTAGTAAACATAATGTTCCTCATGTAATTGCAGATTAATGATACCAAAAAAAATTAGGTTATGGAAAAATTCCTGGCACATTTAAGACATGCCTCTACTTTGTGCTTCATTAACTTGTTATTTTATAAATTCCTGTTTATTGTTACAACTTTCCATGTGTGGTCTCATGTCCTCAAAACAAACTGAAAACTCTGATGGCAAATACTGTTTTTTTCCCCCCTAGTACCTCCTCCAAGAATACACAGCAACACTCAAGCTGAAATACTCTGAGAAAGTGGAAATCCTTTTACATGTTCAAACTACTGGACAACTGGTTCAAATCCTGACTCCACTTAGTAACCCTGTGACCCTGGGTAAGCAACTTAACCTCTCAGCTTCCTCATTCTATAAAAGAGGGAGAACTATGTCTAAAACTTGTGAGAATTTAATGAAAAGCACTTAGAACAGTACTCAGGACACATAAACACAATATATGTCCACTATTATTATTTCCCTCCATTCATGTTTTCCCTTAAAATTATGCCACTTATATCTTTCACACGCTACATGTTCTGACCCTTTGGATTAGCTTTAGTTTTTAAGATGAAATAAAGTACTAGCTTACTTTCTCTCATTGTTTCTAGGTCTCCATTTTTTAATTCTTTAGCACACTCTTAATCAAAACACAGGACACAGACACCCTTACTAACATATCATCATTCTTTAACACTCTAATTTACAATTTTTAAATATGCCTCATATATTTTACCCTCCACCATACTGCCAACTTTCAGAGCTAGTTTTAACCAGTTTTCCCTTATTCACCAATTCAGATGATCCTACCATCACATAACCCACTAATTATCACCCAGGTGAGGCAAAACACCTCTGCAAATTTAAGAATCAAAGATGGCAAGCAAATGCCCTCTTTTTCTGAAAATCACTCCTCACCATAAAAAGGGGTGGAACCTGCTCTCTACTGGGGCTAAACTGATTCTCCACCTAATAATATGGAATAGGTATAAAAAGATGCTTCCATTGAGGACATTTTAGAACTTAAAACAATTAGACACCCACTTTGATGTTAATACATTGAAGCAGCAAAAGCAGGTTTGAGAAAGTCAGGAACTAATCGTTGCACACTCTTCCTGAGTTTCACTCATTAGTTTCACTGGTTCTTTGGTGGTATATGTGCCTGAAGTCAGACTATCTGGGTTTGTATTCTATTTCCAGCATCTACCATCTGTATGGTTTTGGCTGGGTTGCTTAACCTCTCTGAGCCCCAGTCTACAAACTGGGAATGATTACACCTACTTTATAGTATCTTTAAAGATTAAATGAAATAATGCTTGTAGAACACTTAATGAAATGTCTGATGCATGGTATTTAAAAACTAATTATTTTAATTGTTTTATATTTATATATACAAGATAATCTATATTTAAACATTTTTTATTTTACTTAAACAATATTTAAGGCATTATTCTTCTACCTTCAAATTAGAAAAACAAAAGGTACCTCTGGATTTTTAAAAGATCAGATACCAAATAAAAGAATAACATGCCTTAAAAAGACTAAAATATATTAAAATGTAATGACATATCTCTTGTCTGCTAGTAAAATAAATTTAACGTGTCCTCACTTAACTGTGTAGATGGGGGAAGGGTGAGGTATAGCACCAGTGGTGCCCAGGTAATCAAAGTCTCCGTTTGAATTTGAAATATTTTATTATTTTAAAAGCAGATTATCTTATTGCTAACATTTAATTTTGGCATAAGTCCATATATGCCAGTTCCACTGAGATGGGAAACAACTAACACATACTTAGGGGAAATAATACACACGTTTAGTTAGAGAGGTGGATTACAATTATAAATGTGTCACAGATAATCCGTTTATAGAACCAAAACTATATGTGATATGCAAAAGCCAAGAATAAGCAAAAACATAACTGTATTAAGGTATGTTTACAATTGTTTTAAACATACAGAAGAACAAACTACTTCAATCCCAAGCAACATATTCGTCAAAAGTAGCTTTCCTTGAACAATGCTGTGTGGTGGCCTGTTTCCATTTACATTTTTGTTCCAAGCTCACACATGCAGACATTCTACATACAAAGACTGACCTGGACATACACATAACACCTTTTAGATGGGTGTGGGGTCTGGATGGACATGTGTTCCAGCATGATCCCTATAGAGTTGTACTTTCTAAAGGAACAGGAGAGACTGCTTTCTGGAATCATCTGCAGCCCTGGCATGCTTCTAGCAATGCCAGTTTCTTCTAACATTCTTACAATTACTGGTCTATTGACTCCCAGGCTGTAGTGACAAATATCATGGTATGATTCTTTGTACAGTATCAAAGGCCTTAACCAGTCCTGTTTCTTGCTGATCATTACTAGCGGTGTCCTCAACCACTTCCTTGAAGAAACCTCCAGAAGTCATAAAATATACATTTGAACACCTGGGAAAATCCATTCCTTATTTGTGTGATAGCTTTATCACTTGCACACATTTGTCAGTTATTAAATATAAAAGGCCAAACTGTTTTGTCAGAACACAAAATACATAACACAAAGAGAAGTGAGCAAATGCTGCTGGAAAAATGGTGTCAACAGACTTGCTCAATGCAGGGTTACCACAAACCTTCAATTTGTGAAAAATGCAGTTATCTATTACAGCATTTCTTTGAACAGCTCTAAAGTAGGGGGGAAAGGCAGCAGACAAAATTTCATCCCTCATCACAGCATTGTCTCAGTCAATAAATTATATACTTGTCAAAAAAAATTATATACTTGTCACAAATATCCATACAGGATGTATGAGGAAGAGTAGGATCTCACGGTTTACTAGAAAGGAGAAAGTGGCAAAAGAATGCTAGTAAACACATAAATCAACTGACCTTTAGGTCATCCTTTGCTCTAACTTCTCCATCAACACCTGCAGAAATGTAGACTGCAATTAGGACCACAAAATCTAAAAATATCTTAAAAGTACCAAATGGGACTACAGAAGAAGGAGGGGTAGAAGAAAGAGTAGAGTATAGGAATATAAAGAAAAGACATCACAGTGAAGCTATTTTTAAAACCACACTATGTTGGAATTTGGACTTGTTCAGGTTTTCACATGATTTCAAGAGGAAGAAGGATAAAGCATCTTATCTAAGAATGTTACCTAAAACAAAAAAAATATTAGCTAAAGGGCAGGGAAAAATGATTTTAATAACACCTTCCCCTTAACTACCAGTTAAATGGCACTGGAAAATCTTCCTGTTAGGACCTAAAGAGACCCAAGGAATTGGAAATAAATGTACCTTCAACTAGTTCTTTATAAGCCATTTTCACGTCCAGTGGACAGTCTTGTAAAAGGGCTATCTACAGGGGGCTTCGAGGAAGAAGCAAGAGTCCAGTAACTTTACAACAATGAAGCAAAATGAGTAGAAACTAGGTTTACCATCTCCTAGGTGCAGCCCCTATTTTGCTTGACTGGCAACAAAATTAAGTATTCAGCTTGGGCAACTGTCAAATTAATGAACATCAAAGCAGAAAGCCTGCCTCTCCTTACCCTAGGGATACTGTTTCTAAAACAGCCCTTTAGTTTTTTACCTCCTTACAAGAAAGAATGCATCCAAGTATTTGAAACTACTCTTTCATATTACTATTGCTATTTCCCTCATCTGCAACCAGAGCAGCTTTTGTTAACACCAAGCACAACAAACTCCTCTCACAGCACCATTGATCACCCACCCACCTCTAGTAGGAGCTTAATCCTTTAATTCGTTTCAGTGCCAAAAACTCGGATTTCCTGACAACTGCCACAGGATGGGCAACAAGCAGCAGGGGTCAAGGCTTAAAGTTGTTGATTCAATATAATCAAAAGTTTGAAAGAACGTTAGCTAATGCACAGCCAGAAACAGAGGGCCCTAAACAAAAGGAACAAAGGAGGCCAAATGCCCTTGAAAAATTAGGGAACTGAGTTTTAAAGTGTGCCAGCTCAGGATAGAAAATCTTCATTTGTCCAGACTCTCCTCCTGTCCTCCTTAAAGGCTGGAACACACCATAAGCCACTGTTAGAACTAAAGGAATGAGGACATATGTTTATTGTGGTTAAGCATCCACCTTCAGATGAACAGGTTAGCAAATAAGGCAATCACTGGTAAAAGGCTAAGCCTGGAATTAAACTAAACAGTTTTAGAGGTAGAAGGTGCGGCAGTAAAATTAAGTGTTTCAAAACCTGATTAGTATTGATTTTTTTTAAGTTTATAGTGGGCAAGGCCATTTGTAAATTATATACAGAAATTTTTGAAATTCTGATTTAACAAGCTTTTTAAAAAAAGTAAAACAAAAATAATTCTAACCAGCCTTAAGAAGCCTGATCATAGGTCTCTGAATCCTTAGTTCTCTTTCTGCCTCCCCTAATTGTTTTCTAATTTCTCCATCTATGCCACTGATTCATCCAGCAAGGATTATCAGATCTCCAGAAGGAAGTATCAAGGCATTTAGACTTCAGAAAATAATGAAAATTGGCTACTTAGCTTTATCACCAAACTCCTATTCCACAAGTCAACATTTCCCTTATTTTTCTTTTAAAAGAAAGAAATCATGTACCTTGACTTCCAATTTCCTCTACCTTCCCCAATTACCACCAATCAGCAGTCACTTTTGGTTCTCTTTGACGTAGGCAAACTAAAAAAATAATAATAACCCTTAAATCTCTTGATAGTTTGCATTATAACTGAAGTTTTCTTTAAAACGCATACTCTATGGTCTGCTCCACCAAGACTCAGAGATCTGGTGGAACGGACTAGAAATCTTGTTTTTAAGAAGCTGTACATCAGTGTGCTCAAGAGTGGCTGCACGTTAAAATCATCTGGGGTGCTTTCAAAAAACACTCTGCAGGGGTCTCACCCCCAGATATTCACTGGGTATGCAAAGGGCCCAACATTGGCATTATTACTAATTTTTAAGCTCTCCTGTGTTGGAGCCCATGGACAAAGTTTGAGAACATGTAAAGTATGCCTTAATGAAGTCCTTCTGAACCTCATTCCACCACCAAAGTAGATGGCATGGAGATACAAATATTCAAGTAATCAGAAAAACCATAGGTGACAATTAAAAAAAATTTTTTTAAATCAATTCCTCTTCAGAACGCTCTCAAATCTGGCAAGCTGTCAGAAGTGTACCTGGTTCCTAACTGAGGAGTCCATCTATCCTGCTGAATGTTTATACATATTAAGTATGTATAAACATACTTAATTGCTACAAGTATTCTTGTAGCAATGAATAGCAATACAGTTGAAGAAAAAGCTAGTGTCCTAGACAAAGTCCTCAGAAAGAATTCTGGGGTAAAAAGCAATTCTAACCATGTTAAGGTTTAGAAAGTTCTCAATAAATTAAGAAGTCTGGGCTATAAACTACATACACTGGAAGTGATGAGAACAGGCTGAAGTAATAACGGTCATATGTCTCAGCTAAATGGCAACTGAACAAATCAAATTGTGGGGAAAAAATATTTAAAAATTTTTTTCACTTTCTAAAAAATTGTAGTTGACATATAAAAACTAAATTTTATAAAACTAAGATAATTCATCCACTTCAATCATAAAAAAGCAATAAAACAAAAAACCCAACTCACAGTACTCTGATTATTAGTTCAGTTTCCCTATATCATCTTACCACATTTCCGAAAGGAGGGGCACATCTAATTCAGACTCCTTCCCTGTCCCAAGGGAACATACTCAAACTTATTTATGTTTGGTATTAAGAACAATATTCTATTAAATGAATAAGTTTACATTTGTTCACAGGTTAGCTTCCAGACTGCAGCCTGTCAGCATCTTAATAGCCAGCCTCAAATAAACTGAAACAATACAAAAATGTGGCAAGAAACATTTATTAGCATTTGGATCTGGAAGAAAGAGACAGGAGTGCAAGAAGAAACAGACAGACCATGTCACAAAAGTTATTTTGAGTATTCAGAGTAGATTTCTAAAGGAGAGAGGGAGGTGAAAGGGGTTCCTGATTCATGGAGAGGAAACAGGCAGGTAAATGCCCCAAAGGACCTTCATTTGGAGAGCTGATTACTCACAACTTAGCTGGGTTTTTTTCTTGAAAATGACCAGAAGCCAGAAAATTATAAATAGGTTTAAAACAGTCTATCTTAATAAAATGCTAAATATCACTAATGAAACTTCAGAAGTAGAAGCAGGCAGAGTTCAGGAAAGCCACATTCTATTTGGAGACAAGATATTGAGACAACTTGTCCCATTCCTAAACTCAAATTTCTCCACTTGTACTGCTGGCTGATTTTAGAAGGCTTAAGCCATTGGTTAAGAAATTCCTTTTGGCTAGATAATGAAAAGGATACTTTACAAAAGGAAATCTTTTTTCTCTTTGATTGCTGGTAATTAATTTACTAAAGTGCTATCTTCTATAGAGAAAAATCCAGAGTTTGATAGGAACCTAAGATTGGTAAGATCTGCATTTGCTCCAGCAAATGGTTGGCTTTAAGGAATCTTAATGGCTTTGAGGAGGTGGGAGAAGGGCAAACTGTGGTGGTGGTGATTAAGGAGCAGAGGGAGGAGGGTATTTTCCTGGAAGAGGAGGAGGAGGCAACTTTTAGAAAATCTGAGGAAGATGAACAAAGGAAGAATTTATCTGTGGCTCTGAGATGAAGTCCTTCTCCAGTATCCTACCCCTACCCTTAGACTGTAAGTTTTCTCAAAAGTAAGGATCATGTACTCTTGTAGGTAAAATTGCAGCATTTTGAAAATCTCTTGCCTGGCTTTAGGAAGGCAAATTCCCTCAACTTTTGCTTGTCTGGGAATTGTTTAATCCCTCGTTCATATTTAAATGATAATCATGCTGGATACAGTATCCTTGGTTCAAGGCCCTTCTGTTTCATTGCATTAAATATGTCATGCCATTTCTTCTGGCCTGTAAGGTTTCTGTTGAGAAGTCTGATGATAGCCTGATGGGTTTTCCTTTGTAGGTGACCTTTTGTCTCTCTCTGGCTGCCTTTAATACTTTGTCTTTGATCTTTGCCATTTTAATTATCATGTGTCTTGGTGTTGTCCTCCTTGGGTCCCTTGTGTTGGGAGTTCCATGTGCCTCTGTGGTCTGAGAGGCTATTTCCTCCCCTAGTTTGGGGAAGTTTTCAGCAATTATTTCTTCAAAGACACTTTCTATCCCTTTTTCTCTCTCTTCTTCTTCTGGTACCCCTATAATGCAGATATTGTTCCATTTGGATTGGTCACACAGTTCTCTTAATATTCTTTCATTCCTGGAGAACCTTTTATTTCTCTCTGTGTCAGCTTCTCTGTGTTCCTGTTCTCTGATTTCTATTCCATTAATGGCCTCTTGCATCTCGTCCATTCTGCTTTTAAGTCCTTCCAGAGATTGTTTTATTTCTGTATTCTCCCTCCCAACTTTATCCATTAGCTCTTGCATTTTTCTCTGCAAGTCCATCAGCATGGTTATGACCTTTATTTTGAATTCTTTTTCGGGAAGATTGGTTAGGTCTATCTTCCCAGCTTCCCTCTCAGGGGAGGATGTCTGTGTGATTCTGGTCTGAATCAAATTCTTCTGCCTTTTCATGGCAATGGGCACACGGCATGTATGTCAGCTAGGAGAACAAAATCCCTTCCTGTTTGCTCCTCACGTTCCGCTCCTGGGAGAACGGCGACCCCTAGCAGCTTGTGTTAGGTAGTTGCGTGCAGATGGGGTCTCTGATTCTTGCCCTGGCCACTGTGGAGTTCCCCGCAGTTGCTATGGGCGTGGCCAGCCTCAGGCTGCTGCTCTGCTATGGTGTGGCCGCGCAGGAGGGGGAATGGGTGGGAGGCTGTTTATCGCAGTGAGGGGCCTCCAAGCTGAGCTGCCGCTTTGGGGGTTAGGGCGCCGGAGTTCCCCGGGATTCCCAGCTGCTGGGCTGAGTGCACTGGACACTTCCGTCCAGCTGTGAGGCCCCTGTCCCTTTAAGACTTTCAAAACGCACTCACTTTTCTTTTGTCCCAGGGGCGCCAGCTGCGGGGACCCGCTCGCAGGTTTTACTGTCCTGTTTCCCTAGTATCCAGCACACCACGCACTGTGTGTCTGTGCTCCTGGTGCAGATGGCTAGGACTAGGTAGGTATTCAGTAGTCCTGGGCTCCCTCTCCCTCCCCGCTCCGACTCCTCTCCTCCCGCTGGGGTGAGGGGCACTCGGGTCCTGCCAGGCCAGGGCTTGTATCTTACTCCCTTCATGAGGCGCTGGGTTCTTGCAGATGTAGATGTAGCCTGGCTGTTGTCCTGTATCTTCTGGTCTCTCTTTTAGGAATAGTTGTATTTGTTGTATTTTCAAAAATATATATGTTTTGGGGAGGAGATTTCCGTTGTCCTACTCACGCTGCCATCTTGGCTCCTAGCCTCTTGCCTGGCTTTAGTGTATCTCCATATCAACAGGTGTTTCCAATGGGTGTAGAGAAGTAGTCCTTCTCCATATCAATAGGTAATTACATGGGCAAGGGAGAGCTTATCTGGACTGGAGAGGTTGGGTGGAGTTCTCTCTTCTTCTGCAGCCCAGTCAAAAGATATGTGGGATGCCTGCTTGTAAGAAATAAATGGGTTTCTCCCACTTTATTTCTTCCTTTGACTGACTTTGTTTTCAAAGGTATTTTGCCCCAGGATGCTCCCCTGGAGTTAGATCTGGCGGTAGTTGGCAGGACCTCTGAACCTTAAATTTGTCTACATGGGTGCGACCCGCAGGCTGCCTCTAGGGATGGTGGGGAGGCCCCAGTGGCTGCAGTGAAAGACAGTGCAGCTTCACTCAGTAATGCCCTATATGTGGGACTTCCAACTGAGGAGGTCCTACTGAGGAACTGGTCTAGGGTAAAGCACCTCCTAGAGGGGTGGAGCCTTCTGCTGAATTGGGAAAAGGAACCCTGAATGCCCTTACAGCAGCTGACAATGATCTTCTTTCCTCGAGATAGTGGAAAATGTTATCAAGGAGAGAGAGAGAAGGCTATCAAGGAGAGAAAGGGAATTCGGCAGGAAAAAGACACATTTTAGCATTGCTTAGAGGAGCTGAGTGATGACCTATAGGATGCCCTTAAGGAAGAGAGACAGTTATTGAGAAGATGGGTTGCGCTCCTGGAAGATTCCTTAGCAGCAGCGAGGGGGGAGGCAGCAGGAGAGTCTGTGTTGCAGAAGGTCTTGGGGGAGGGGGAGGAAGAGTGGTGCCTTCAGCCCAGGAGATAGCAGAGGAGATGTCAGAGGAGGATGAGGGGATGGGGCCTAAGGCTGATCTGTGGCTGAGGCCACTGCCCAAGGCACCAGCCTCTCCTGTATTAAAGACCCGCCCAGTTGTAATTAAGAAAGTAAAAACACAACCATCACTGGCTCCTCAGGGGGAGGAGCCGCCCACTCCCCAGGTTGTGGAGCACTCCATGCTCTGCCCCATACCCAGGATTAGTTGGTGGACATAAGCGTCTGATATCGACAGAAGCCATTGGAATCTCTGCCTACATGGCTTTTCTGTCTCTGGGATATGGAGGTGGAAAACATTGTTATGTCGATTCTGAAATGAGTAGACTGGCTTCCCTGATGACTCACCCTTCTTCCAGCAGTGGTTGCAAAGTGCCTGTCACACCTCAGGGAATCAGGAACTTCAGGATTGGTTGACAGCAGCCATCAGGGCAGTTGGACCTAATCAGGGTGATTTACCATACTTACCCACTAGCTGGAAAACCTATGTAGAGCTCCAGCAGGTTTTACAGGAGCTGGACATGAAAAATATCATCTATTAATATGGACCCCTAGGGCCCTGATGAGTTGTTCACCATAGGAATGAGAAATGTGGATCTCCATACAGCTCTCCCACCTCTCTTTGGGTCCCTAGTGACTCTTCTTGCTCCCCACATAGGGGATTCCATATGTGAGGCTACTCGTACTTTAGCAGATCTGGGGAAGGTTGAAGCAGTAAAAGTATGGAAGGAAGTATGGGTCATGACTGAAAAGAGAGGGGTAAAGGGTCCCATGAAGGTCTTGAGGACCCAGATATGGGTTGATTTGATAAAGGCTGGGGTAATGAAAGAAAAACTTAATCTTGTTAGAACTGTGGCACCAATTAAAGCCAGAACAACAGTTCTAGCTGCTGAGGTCCAGCTGCTGGAGGCAAAGCCCCATGTCTGACCTGTGTCCCTGCAAGACTTCCTGGCGTACATTACCCAGGCTCTGCCTCAGCTCTCACCCCCATAGGACAATACAACTGAGGAGAGGGTCAAGGCCCCCACCTTGGGGGATGTGGTGGGAACCAAAGGCCACGTGCAGAATTAGCAATTCATTGGTTCCCTGTGAATGTACAATGTGTCCTTGTGCTGGTGGACACAGGAGCTTCATGTTCTCTGATTTATGGCAACATTTAATGTTTTCCTGGGACCCCTGCTATAATAGATGGCTATGTGGGGTAAGGCAATTAGAGGGAAAAAAGCCCAAATCCCTTTGGGGATAGGGTATACCCCCAAAGGAGTATACTGTGCACATTTCTCCCATCCCAGAATATATTTTTGGGGTAGATATCCTGCAGGGCCTGTGGTTACAGACCACTATAAGTGAGTTCAGGACTGAGGGTATGTGTGGTAAAGGCAGTTCTGAAGGCACATGCTAAGCACCCACCTGCACCTCTGCCTGAAATTTTACCTCGGAAAGTGACAAATACTAAGCAGTATAAATTGCCTGGGGGGCACAAGCAGATTAGAGAAACTCTACAGTAGTTGGAGAAGGTGGGCATCATAAAGCCCACTCATAGTCCTTTTAATTCCCCAGTGTGTCCAGTGAAAAAGTCACACAGCTCCTGGCATATGACCGTGGACTACAGGGAATTGAACAAAGTCACACCTCCTTCGCATGCCGCTGTACCCTCTAGAGCAGCCCTTATGGACACCCTCAATCATGAACTAGGGACCTATCATTATGTTGTGGACTTTGTTAATGCTTTTTTCTCTATTGACATGGCACAGGAAATCCGGGAGCAGTTTGTCTTCATGTGGGAAGGCCGGGAGTGGACATTCACGGTCCCTCCACAGGGATACCTCCACAGTCCTACCATTTATCATGGACTTGTAGCCCAGGACTTGGCCACATGGAAGAAACCACAAACAGTGCAGGTGTTTCACTACATTGATGATATTATGCTCATGTCTGATTCTCCTTCAGATTTAGAAGAGGTGGTTCCTGGACTGCTGCAACATCTACAGGAGAAAGGGTGGGCTGTGAACAGCACCAAGGTTCAGGGACCTGGTTTGTATGTAAAATTCTTGGGGGATGTCTGGTTGAGTAAAACTAAAGTTATTCCTGAAGCAGTCATAGACAAGGTCCAGGCTTCCCCTACCCTTACCACTGGTAGTATTACAAGAGTTTTGGGGTCTTTCGGGCTACTGGAGAGTGTTTATCCCACACTTGGCACAAATTCTGAAGCCCTTATACCAGTTGGTACGAAAGGGCATCAGGTGGGACTGGGATGAGACATGTGCAGCTGCTTTTACTGCTGCTAAGTGAGCAGTCAAGGCTGTGCAGGCCTTGAGTGTAATGGACTCATCAAGGCCCTGTGAGCTAGATGTTCATGTAACCAAAGATAGTTATGGATGGGGGTCTTTGGCAGTGGCTTGAACGGATACACCGACCCATTGGATTCTGGTCATGACTATGGAAAGGAGAAGAGATCTGATACACCTTGATAGGGAAGCAACTGGCTGCTGTGTACCATGCCTTGCTGGCTATGGAGCCCATTACGAGAACAACTCCAACCAATGTAATAACCACCTATCCCATTATGGGGATGCGAGACTGGACCCGAAGGCCACGGAGTGGTGTGGCACAGACACCTATGCTGGCCAAATGGGGTGCATATTTACAGCAGTGTAGTACCCTCTCTACTAGCCCTTAAGTAGAGAACTCCAACACTTATTGGGGCCAGTGACATATACCAGTGGAAAGCAGAAAGAACTTGTTTTTGAGCCATGGGTAGCAGAGTCCTTACCAGGAGGGAAAAGCCCCTATACCTGAAGATGCTTGGTATACAGACGGCTCCAGTTGTGGGCAGCCCCCAAGTGGAGGGCTGTGGTTTTCCGTCCTAAGACTGACACAATATGGATAGAGGATGGAGAGGGGAAGAGCAGCCAGTGGGCTGAGTTGCAGGCAGTATGACTCATGATCACCCAGGTTAAAGTTGTCTGCACTGACAACTGGGCCATCTATTGGGGCTTGACCCTGTGGCTACCAACATGGTACCATGCCAACTGGACAGCTGGTCACCACCCCTTTGTGGGCAAGAGTTGTGGCAAGATCTATGGGCCTCTGGTCAGACTAAGACTGTTACTGTATGTCATGTGACTGGCCATGTGCCTTTGGCATCCCCAGGGAATGATGAAGCAGACACACTGGCCCAGGTGAGCTGGCTAGAAGGAAAGCCTGCCTCTGATGTAGCCCAATGGTTACATCAGCGTTTGCTGCATGAGGGGTAAAAGACAATGTGGGCTGTAGCCTGTTGGGGGGAGCCTGCCGTTGACCTTTGAATAAGTCAGCAGAGCCTCAAAGGAGTGCCTTGTGTGCTCTAAGGAAGACTTACACCAAGTCTCGCAGCAACACGGGACAAGAGTAAAGGGGCCAATATTCCTTGTCAGGTGGCAGATAGACTATATTTGGCCTTTGCCCATATCAGAGGATTACTGGTATGCCATGGCTGGTGTGGACATAGCTACTGGCCTGTTGGTTGCTTTTCCTGCATGTCATGAAGATCAGCAAACCACCATGAGGGCCTACAGCATCTCTTTGCAGCCTATGGCTGGCTGCAGGTGATTGAAAGCAATCAAGGCACCCACTTTACTGGACAGGTGTTACAAGAATGGGTGCAGCAATTAGGAGTAAAGCAGAAGTTTCAGGTACCATATAACCTTACCGGAGCAGGCATGATAGAGAGGTACAACGTTACCTCTGGTTAAATGTTCCAGTTTTCTCACCCAGGGGCCATTGTAGAAGATAGGGAATGTGTAGACTGTGAGGCAAGATTTCTGGAGGGTGTGGGTAAAATTGCAATATTTCCAGAATCTCTCACCTGGCCTTAGTGCATCTCCATATCAACAGGTGTTTCCAAGGGGTGGAGAGAAGTCCTCCATCTCCACATCAATAGGTAATTACATGGGTGAGCCAGGGCTTCTCTGGACTGGCAAGGTTGGGTAGAGCTCTCTCTTCTTCTGCAGCCAGATCAAGAGAGATGCGGGACTACTACTTGTAAGAAATAAACAGGTTTCTCCCACTTTATTTCTCCCTTTGACTGATTTTGGTTTTAAAGGTATTTTGCCCTGGGATTTTCCCCCCAGAGTTACTATGTTCATTTCTGCACTCCTCATCAGCACACCCACCACAAGATACAGAGAGATGGTTGATAAATGTTTAAGAAATGTGGAATCGAGTATTTTTTAATGGTGTCCTAGCTAGTACATTACCAGAAAGGAGGAATCTAGTCTCTCAGAATCAGATACACTGCTAAACTGCATTGTGCCAAGAATAAAGCTGTGTTTATCAGAAAACTTTTTTTATTTTTTTAGATGAATTTATAATATTGAAATAAACAAATTATGTAAAAGCAGATAAATAATAAAGAAAAAAGTGGAACCCAACCATTCTGGGCTCAGAAGTATAAGGTTTAGAGAGAGGGATGTCCAGGCTTGGCTCAAGGAAAAGTCCACCTGCCAACATAACAAGTGGAGGTAAAAGCTGTCCACCCCTGGGTAGAAGTAGGAAATTCATTATGATCACCCAACTAAGACTTCGTTTTCTTTAACAACAGTTCAGTCCTGTCAGCATGGGAATCCTGGAATACTTTCTTTTAAAGAAGTTCCTCAGTTCTTCTAAATTAGTTTTTGATAGTTCCTGGGATTCTCCAGGTGATCCCTTAACACCTCATTAACAAGTCTGTTACAGGAATTATTCAAATGAGCCAAACCTAATTTTAATTAAGCCTCAATCTGCTCAAGGTATTCTTTTTTCTCCTATACTAACAGTTACGCAAATGAGCCCAGCTCCTTTCAAAACTAAGAAATACAAAAAATGCAGTTTTCACCATAGAAAATTATTTGTCATCATTTAAAAATTTACCTAGTGAAATGCACATATCTAGTTTATTTTGTTTCATGATTTGGCCATTTCACTCAACACAACATACTGTGAACTTACCCATTTTCTAATATTTCTGAATCGTGTGTATTCATTCATTCAGCAAATTTATTAAAAGGCTACTAAGATGTGAAACACTAAGGTGGGTGCTACACATATTATTAACTACACCTTGGAAAGAAATAAAATACATGAAAACAGCTCTGAAAAATGGGAAAGAATACTTTTTGTTGCTTTGGTCAGACATTTTACCATGATTATAAATAGATCTTACAGCTGAATTTCTATTACCAGATGTGGACCTGTAAGAAGTAAAAGCTAGAATTTTAAATGTCTAGTGCATTTGTCAGAATCTCCTCGGTCTCATTTTTCTGCACGCCAGCCCATCCTAACTCAGTATGCTCACTTGAAGTACAAGCACACTGGCAGCACAAATCCCATCCATTATTACCATACTTTGGTTCTACGGGTAAAATTGCAGTATTTCCAGAATCTCTCGCCTGGCCTTAGTGCATCTCCATATCAACAGGTATTTCCAAGGGGTGGAAAAAAGCAGTTCATCTCCATATCAATAGGAAATTACAAGGGCAAGCCAGGGCACATATGGATGGAAGAGGTTGGGTGGGGTCTCTTCTGCAGCCAGGTTGCTGGAGACATGGGAGAGCAGAAGTGGAGGACTGCTTGTAGGCAATAAATGGGTTTCTCCCACTTTATTTTTCTCTTTGACTGATTTTGGCTTCAAAGGTAATTCGCCCCAGGCTGGGAACAGATTTTCTCCCCAGAGTTAGAGGTTCCTAGGTCAGATGCCTTCCAATATCTACTCATCAATCAGTCACATACTCCTCCCTTTTTGGAAAAAGATAGGAATTGAAGGGGAAATGTTGAAAAGGTTGGGAGGGAAAGGAGTGCTCACAAAGTAGGGTAGGCAGTGGACCTCAACTTCCCTTGCATGCTGCAACATTTCTGAAGGCTCTAAATGCTCATCACAAAAGAGCAGCATATCTTCCCACAGAAGAGATGAAAACATTTATTAATAATCAACCACATATTACTTGTGTATTTTTTAAGCCTTTCAATCTTATTTTAAGCAGGATTTATTTCCTGTAGGCTATTAATATCCTCTGGAATCTAATAAAAAAGTTTTACTGATAAAAGTAACATAATTACATGGTAAAAAAATTCTAATAGTACAGAATATTATTAAATAAAAAACCCCTAACGTTTCCCACCTTTCTGCCCAGCCACCTGCCTTCCCATTGTAGGAAGCAGCTCCAGGTTCTATTTCTGGCTTTTCTAGCAGTAGAATAATATACATCTGCTTCTTGCTCCATCAACACTGGATGGTGTCTATATGAGGCATGCTTCTAGATGTTTCTTCTACTACTCACCACCAATTTTTGTAATATTACTATTTTCAGTTCTTCTAGTGGCTGGTTACCCTTGTAAATTTAAAGATTATTTCTAACTTTAAAATGTGTTGATTTATAAACTTAAGATAGTTTCCACTGACTCTCCACCAAATACCAGGATAGAAACTAATACACTTGCGTGTTGCCCACCTTCTCTTACCCTCTTTCTATACCTCCTGCTTTCTGCCAGTTACTTTTACATTCTAATGTATTTTACATTCTGAAACCACTGTCTCAGATCCACTACTTCTGTTTTGGGGGGGAAAAAAAGAGAAAAATCACACTAAGCCCATAGTTCGACAGCGAATAATAGCCTCTGTGTGAACATATAGCCACAAGCCTTACAATGTGATACAGGTCATCATTGCTTGGAATTGAACAGGTGTTAAGGGACAACCCTAAAATCCAACAAAGTATTTATATATTTTTTCTGTGGATAAAACTTTAGTAATGTAGAGCAGAATTTGGACACACTCATTCTGTTATTAAAACAAAAGATTTACCTATACTACAACTTATTTACACTTGCATACTGAAGAGGTAAATTGTCTAACAGGACACATTACTGTTCTTTCCAATATTATAAAGACAGTCCCCATTACTGAAATCCAGTCTGTTCCTAAGTGTGTCAGAGTGTGCATTTTCAGGTTGCAGAGTCCATATCATTAAAAAACAGGAAAAATATGTGTTCCTGGCTCCTCCCCCCAAGATACTGAAACACTCTTAAGTATCTATGTAATAATCTATCCAGAATTTCTGTAAAATAATCAAGCATCTAAAATACTAGTGACCTACTTTAATCCTTAAAAACTTGGGGTACATTTGCAAACAGCATTAAGTGATCCTGCATGTACAAAATCCATTATATTTCCCATTAACACATTCATTTGTCTCAATAAGCTTTTACAGCTCCTACATTTCCTTACAATGTAGGGATTTGGGGGACTCTTAGGCTCCCCTACTTTCTTCATAGGCTTTTCTGCATTTCACAGTAATGTGAGGAAGATGACTAAGATATGCACAACAGAGGAAGGATTAAAGATGGCGGCATGAGAGGTGAGACAGAGGCGTCCTCCTAAAACTGCATATAATATTATGAAAATATAATTAATACAACTAATCCTGAGAGAGCAACAGGAAAGAGGGCTGTTCCAGACCGCATACACCTGGAGAGAAGAGCAGACCTCACGGAACAGGGTAACATACCAAACCTGTGGTCCGGCGAGACCCAACCCCTTCCCCCACCCCAGTTCAAGGGTGGGAGGAACAGAAACTGAGCAGGGAGGGAGTGGAGGCCTGGGACTGCTGAATAACTAACTCTGGAGATCTGCTCTGGGAGCACAAACCTACATTTCATGGTGCTTTCATGATACTCTCGTGATTATGGGGTTGGAAAGCTAAAACAGGTAGAATTCCTGGAGAGACTGAGATTCCAGCCATTGTGGAAAGCAGGGATCCATATCCAGCTGCTCTGTGACAAAACTTATACCTGTGTGCTCGGCCCACTGGTTCAGGCAGTGGAGACAGGCATAGCAGCCAGGAAGCAGGAAACAGCTCTTTCCTCCCTGGAGGCACCAATCCCACTCCCCTGTGAACCCCGATATTGCTTCAGGGGCTGAGCAGCTCCAGAGAGTAGAGCTTCTGCACACTAGAGGGCACCATACACAAATATGTAATGCCAAAGGAACCTAGTACAGAGTAAAATTAATGTACCCCTGAGAAAGATGACATGGACCTCATGACTCTTCCCGAAAGGGAGTTCAAAATAAAAATCATTAACATGCTAATGGAGGTATGGAACGATATTTCAAGAACTCAGGAATGAATTCTGGAGACCCAATCGTTGAAGAGCCCAATGGAGGGTATTAAAAGCAGGTTGGATATGGTGGAGGAGACGATAAATGAAATAGAAACTAGAGAACATGAATTCAAAGAAGCTGAGGAACAGAGAGAAAAAACGATCTCTAAGAATGAAAGACTATTGAGAGAACTGTGTGACCAATCCAAACGGAACAATATTCACATTATAGGGGTACCAGAAGAAGAGAGAGAAAGGGATAGAAAGTGTCTTTGAGGAGGTAATTGCTGAAAAATTCCCCAATCTGGGGAAGGAGATAGTCTCTCAGGCCATGGAGATCCAAAGATCTCCCAACACAAGGGACCCAAGGAAGACAAGACCAAGACATATAATAATTAAAATGGCAAAGATCAAGGATAAGAACAGACTGTTAAAAGCAGCCAGAGAGAGAAATAAGATCACATACAAAGGAAAGCCCATCAGGCTAACATCAGACGTCTCAGCAGAAACCCTACAGGCCAGAAGGCAGTTGGCATGATGTACTTAATGCAAAGAAGCAGAAGGGCCTGGAACCAAGATAACTTTATCCAGCAAAATTATCATTTAAATTTGAAGGAGGGATTAAACAATTTCCAGATAAGCAAAAGTTGAGAGAATTTACCTCCCACAAACCATCTCTACAGTTTATTTTTGAGGGACTGCTATAGATGGAAATATCTGTAAGGTTTAATAGCTGTCACCAGAGGTAATAAAACCACAGTAAAGAAAGTAGAACAGCTAATTACTAAGCAAATGGAAAATTAAATTAACTATCCTGAAAGTCAATCAAGGGATAGACAAAGAGGACAGAATATGATATCTAATATATAAAGAATGAAGGAGGAAGAAAAAGGAGGAGAAAAAGAAAAGAACCCTTAGGTTTTCTTTGTAATAGCATATTATGTGAGTTAAGTTAGACTCTTAGATAGTAAGGAAGTTAACCTTGAACCTTTGGTAACCACGAATCTAAAGTCTGTAATGGCCATAAGTACATACCTATCGATAATCACCCTAAATGTAAATGGACTGAATGCACCAATCAAAAGGCATAGAGTCACTGCTTGGATAAAAAAACAAGACCCATCTATATGCTGTCTACAAGAGACTCACTTTATACCCAAAGATATACACAGACTAAAAGTGAAAGGATGGAAAGATATTTCATGCAACTAATAGAAAAAAACAGAAGTTGGAGTACTTGTATCAGACAAAATAGACTTCAAAACAAAGAAAGTAACAAGAGATAAAGAAGGACATTACATAATGATAAAGGGGTCAATCCAACAAGAAGATGTAACCATTAAAAATATTGATGCTCCCAACACAGGAGTACCTACATATGTGAAACAAATACTAACTGAATTAAAAGGGCAAATAGAATGCAATGCATTCATTCTAGTAGACTTCAACACTCCACTCACTCTGAAGGACAGACCAACCAAACAGAAGATAAGTAAGGACATAGAGGCACTGAACAACACACTACAACAGATGGACCTAACAGACATCTACAGAAGTCTACACCCAAAAGTAGCAGAATACACATTCTTCTCAAGTGCATGTGGAAAATTTTCAAGAACAGATCATATACTAGGCCACAAACAGAGCCTCAGTAAATTCAAAAAGACTGAAATTGTACCAACCAGTTTCTCAGACCACAAAGGTATGAAACTAGAAATAAATAATGCAAAGAAAATGAAAAATCCCACAAACACATGGAGGCTTCACAACATGCTCCTAAATAACCAATGGATCAATGAACAAATAAAAAGAGATCAAGCAATATATGGAGACAAATGACAGCAATAATTCAACACCAAAAAATCTGTGAGAAAAAGCCAAGGCCATGCTAAGAGGAAAGTATATTGTAATACAGGCCTACCTCAGGAAAGAAGAACAATCACATATAAGCAGTCTAAACTCACAATTAATGAAACTAGAAAAAGAAGAACAAATGAGGCCCAAAGTCAGTAGAAGGAGGGACATAATAAAGATTAGAGCATAAATAAATAAAATTGAGAAGAATAAAAAAATAGAAAGAATCAATGAAAGCAGGAGCTGGTTCGTCAAGAAAATGAACAAAATAGATAAGCCCCTAGCCAGACTTATTAAGAGAAAAAGAGAATCAACACACATCAACAGAATCAGAAATGAGAAAGGAAAAATCACAATGGACCCCACAGAAATAAAAAGAATTATTATAGAATACTACAAAAAACTATATGGTATCAAGCTGGAAAATCTAGAAGAAATGGACAACTTCTTAGAAAAATACTACCTTCCAAGACTGATCAAGGAAGAAACAGAAAATCTAAACAGACCAATTACCAGCAACGAAATTGAAGTGGTAATCAAAAAACTGCCCAAGAGCAAAACTCCCAGGCCACATGGATTTACCGCAGATTTTATCAGACATACAGAGAAGACCTAATACCCATTCTCCTTAAAGTTTTCCAAAGAGTAGAAGAAGAGGGAATACTTCTAAACTCATTCTATGAGGCCAGCATCATTCTAATACCAAAACCAGGCAAAGACACCACAAATAAAGAAAATTACAGAAAAATATCCTTGATGAACATAGATGCAAAAATACTCAACAAAATATTAGCAAACCAAATTCAAAAATACATCAAAAAAGATCATCCATCATGATCAAGTAGGATTTATCCCAAGGATGCAAGGATATTACAACATTAGAAAATCCATCAACATCATCCACCACATCAACAAAAAGGACAAAACCCACACGATCATCTCCATAGATGGTGAAAAAGCATTTGAAAAAATTCAACATCCATTTATGATAAAAAATCTCAACAAAATGGGAATAGAGGGCAAGTACCTCAACATAATAAAGGCCATATATGACAAACCCACAGCCAACATCATACCTAACAGCAAGAAGCTGAAAGCTTTTCCTTTAAGATCAGGAACAAGACAGGATGCCCACTCTCCCCACTGTTATTCAACATAGTACTGGAGGTCCTACTTATGACAATTAGACAAAACAAAGAAATACAACCAATCCAAATTGGTAAAGAAGTTAAACTGTCACTATTTGCAGATGACATGATATTGTACATAAAAAATCCCAAAGACTCCACTCCAAAACTACTAGAACTGATATCAGAATACAGCAAAGTTGCAGGATACAAAATTAACACACAGAAATCTGTGGCATTCCTATACACTAACAATGAACTATTAGAGAGAGAAATCAGGACTGCATCAAAAAGAATAAACTACCTAGGAATAAACCTAACCAAGGAAGTGAAAGACCTATACCCTGAAAACTATAAGACACTCTTGAAAAGTTAAAGAAGATACCAATAAATGGAAACACATCCCATGCTCAGGGGTAGGAAGAATTATTATCATCAAAATGGCCATCCTGCCTAAAGCACTCTATAGATTCAATGCAGTTCCTATCAAAATACCAACAGCATTATTCAATGAACTAGAGAAAATCATTCTAAAATTCATATGGAATCACAAATGACCTCGAATAGCCAAAGCAATTCTGAGAAGGAAGAATAAAGCTGGGGGCATTACGCTCCCTAACTTCAAGCTCTACTACAAAGTCACAGTAATCAAGACAATTTGGTACTGGCACAAGAAAAGACCCATAGACCAATGGAATAGACTAGAGAGTCCTGATATAAACCAAACCATATATGGTCAATTACTATACAATAAAGGAGCCATGGATATACAATGGGGAAATGACAGCCTCTTCAACAGCTGGTGCTGGCTAAATTGGACAGCTATGTGCAAGAGAATGAAACTGGGTTATTGTTTAACCCCATACAAGTAAACTCAAAATGGATTAAAGACTTGAATGTAAGTCATGAAACCATAAAACTCTTAGAAGACAACATAGGCAAAAATCTACTGAATATAAGCATGAGCAACTTCTTCCTAAATGTATCTCCTCGAGTAAGGGAAACAAAAGCAAAAATGAACTCATGGGACTACATCAAACTAAAAAGTTTCTGTACGGCAAAGGACACCATCAATAGAACAAAAAGACATTCTACAGTATGAGAGAATATATTTGTAAATGACATATCCAACAAGGGGTTAACATCCAAAATATATAAAGAACTTACATACCTCAACACCCAAAAAGCAAATAACCCGATTAACAAATGGGCAGAGGATATGAAGAGACAGTTCTCCAAAGAAGAAATTCAGATGGACAACAGACACATGAAAAGATGCTCCACATCACTAATCATTCGGGAAATGCAAATTAAAACCACAATGTGATATCACCTCACACCAGTAAGCATGGTCAACATCGAAAAGACTAAGAACCACAAATGCTGGTGAGGATGTGGAGAGAGGGGAACTCTCCTACACTGCTGGTGGGAATGTAAGCTAGTTCAACCATTGTGGAAAGCAATACGGAGGTTCCTCAAAAAACTTGAAATAGAAATACCATTTGACCCGGGAATCCCACTCCTTGGAATTTACCTAAACAATACAACTTCTCGGATTCAAACAGACATATGCACCCCTATGTTTATCGCAGCACTTTTTATAATAGCCAAGATATGGAAGCAACCTAAGTGTCCATCAGTAGATGAATGGATAAAGAAGATATGGTACATATACACAATGGAATACTATTCAGCAATAAGAAAGAAACAAATCCTACCATTTCTAACAACATGGATGGAGCTGGAGGCACTATGCTCAGTGAAATAAGCCAGGCGGAGAGAGAGAAATGCCTAATGATTTCCCTCATTTTTGGAGTATAACATGAAGTAAAACTGAAGGAACAAAATAGCAGACTCAGAGACTCCAAGAAGGGACTAGTGGTTACCAAAGGGTAGGGGTGTGGGAGGGTAGGTGGGGAGGAAGGGAGAAGGGGATTGAGGGGTATTATATTCAGTACACATGGTGTGGGGGATCACGGGAGAACAGTGTAGCCCAGATAAGGCACATAATGGATCTGTGGCATCTTACTACACCCACGAACAGTGACTGCATTGGGGTATGGGTGGGGACTTGATAATATGGGTAAATGTAGTAACCACATTGTTTTTTCTATCATGTGAAACCTTCATAAGAGTGTTTATCAATCATACCTTAAAAAAAAAAAGACATACACTACACACTTAAAACAACTCAAGTGGACAGGAGACAGGGTCTCATCAGGAAAAACCCCAAACACTAAAGTGCCCTCTACAGCCTCTTCCCCAGATTTGGGCACACCTGCAAACATTTTTGGTGGTGTGCACCTGAGGATTTAGTTTAGAATGGAAACAGGGTTTCCATTCAGACAGTTAAATCTCATAAGCACTTTTGAGAGTCATTATAGCAAACAGAGAGTGAGTATTCCAACAACAGGGGCTACTTGCAATACACTATTTATAGACACATTCATACTAGAAGCATTAAAGTATAGGAGACAATTTCAAAATAGTGATCATCTCTGGGGAAGGGATAAGAGAAACAGAATCAGGAAAGGGCACTGAAGGAGTTTTAGTCACCTTTTCCTTTTTAAAAAGTGATATAAATAGGATGGAATATTAACATTATTAAAATATGAGCTCATGGGTACATTATTTTCTGTACCTTTTCATGAAATCTGCAGGCCAATGAAATTATCTGAAAGAAGCCACATGCCTGCTACTATACCCAGCCCACAGAAACTATTCAAGAATTTGAACTTCATACAAGACAGGGTAAGAGAGCCAGTATGTCTGTACGTTTGTGTCAATCTAACACTTAATAAGACAGCCTCCTGTCAGGATTCCACCTCCACGTACCCTCCCCCTCCCCCCTCCCTCACCCTTAGTCCCTCTACCTGTACTATTATGCCTCCTCAGCTGCCTCCTTTCTATTCCTGAACATAGAGTTGCCTCTGTCTCAGGGCCTTCTATCCCTGGCTTTTCAGGGCTAAAGCCTCACTTCCTTTCAGTCTTTGCTAATATCTCATGTTCTCAATGAACACCCTATTAAGCAAAATGGGTCCCCAAAACTCATGATTGGCCCACCTTCCCTGCTTACCTTTTTCTAGAGTCCTTACCACTTTCTAGCACACTGTATAATTTACTTCCCTTACTAGAAACCTGTAAGAAAGGAACTTAGAAGTGCTTTATTCTTCATGAATCACAAGTGCCTAGAAACAGCACTAGCACACACTCAATGGGCATTAAATATTTGGTGAATGATTAATAAAACTTCAGTTTTTCTATGCTATAGTACTCTCCTCTCGGACTAATACAACCCACTATCCTCTACCCCCAATACTCCCCAAGGGTGTACTTCACTCAAGTGATCTACTAGTATGCCTACACCTTATGGATTCTGACTCAGAGTCTTAACACTGAGATACTCAATGTTTATTAATTAATGAGATTCAATGTCCCTAACATAAGAGATTAGGTTTCTCTGAACACAGGCCATTTCTATTATAAAGTCAAACCCAGGTAGCTAATTGCAGATACCTCTCTTTTTTTTTTTTTTGAGAGGGCATCTCTCATATCTATTGATCAAATGTTGTTAACAACAATAAAATTCTGTAAAGGTGGGTCAATGCTCAATGCACAATCATTAATCCTTCTCAAGCCTAGTTCTCGTCAGTCTCCAATCTTCTGAAGCATAACGAACAAGTTCTTACATAGTGAATGAATTCTTACATAGTGAGTAAGTTCTTACATGGTTAACAGTACAAGGGCAGTCATCACAGAAACTTTCGGTTCTGATCACACATTATAAACTATAAACAATCAGGTCAGATATGAATATTCGTTTGATTTTTATACTTGATTTATATGTGGATCCCACATTTCTCCCTTTATTATTATTATTATTTTTATTTTTAATAAACTGCTGAAGTGGTAGGTAGATGCAAGATAAAGGTAGAAAACATAGTTTAGTGTTGTAAGAGAGCAATTGTAGATGATCGGGTATGTGCCTGTAGACTATGTGCTAATCCGAGCTAGACAAGGGCAATAAAACATCCATGGATGCAGAAGCTTTCTCTCAACACAGGGGTGGGGGGGTGAGGTTCTAGGCTTCACCACTGTTGTTCCCCAATTTCTTAACTGATGGCCCCCCTGCAACTGTGCCTGTCTTAGGTTGTTCCTCCCTTGAGGAATCTTACCCATCTCTGGCTAACCAGTCATCTTCCGGGGCCATACAGGGAAATGTAAAGTTGGTAAGTGAGAGAGAAGCCATATTGTTTGAAAAGGTTAGCTTTTTACTTCTTTGCAGATTTATGCCCTGTGGCTTCTATACCCAGCACTTGTCTCAAGGTCAGATACCTCTCTTTTTAAGGTCACCTGAACGCATGGTTCTTGTGGTGCTTAGTCTGCACCTTTTTTTTCTACAAGGACAACAAAAAATGGATTCAATGATGCCATAAAAATAAGCATTACTTACTATGCTCAAACCTAAAGGAAATCAGGCCAATCAAGATCAGGTAGTAGCCTCATAGAGAAATGGTTATTGAGGTGGAGCCAACATGGCGGCGTGAGCAGGACAGTGGGAATCTCCTCCCAAAAACATATATATTTTTGAAAATAAAACAAATACAACTAATCCTAAAAGAGAGACCAGAAGACACAGGACAACAGCCTAACTACATCGACACGTGCGAGAGCCCAGCGCCTGGTGAAAGGGATAAGATACAAGCCCCGGCCGGCGGGACCCCGCACACCTCCCCCCAGCTCCCAGAGGGAGGGAGAGGGAGCCCAGGACGGCTAAACACACAGCCCCAGCGACCCGCACCAGAGCGCAGACACAGTGCATGCATGGAGGGCTGGAAACTAGGGAAATAGGGCAGCAAGACCTCTGAGTGGGTGCCGAAGCTGACGCCCCTGTGAAAAAGAAAAGCCAGTGCTCTTTTAAAGTCTTAAAGGGACAGGGATTTAACAGCTAGACGGAAACAACACAGGTCACAGCCCAGTGGCTGGAAATTACAGGGAAAACTGGGCGCACTAACCCCCTGGGCAACAGCTCTGAGACCCCTCACGGAGGTTAACAGCCAAACAGCCCCGCCCCCAATACATTACCCCTCCAGGCGCTGCGAAAGCAGAGAAACAGCCTAAGGCAAAACACGCCCACAGAAAGGCAGAAAGGAAAATTCCTACACTTCAGCAGGGCAAGACACAAAGACCCAGCCTACACGCAATTACCCAACACAAGCCACTAGGGGGTCGCAGTTGTCCCAGTAAAGAAAGGCCAGTAGCAAGTGAAAAGTTTGGCCCTCCCAGCTGACAGTCAATAGCACCTGTCAACATGAAAAGGCAAAAAAATATGATCCAGACAAGACTAACCCAGACAGCTTCAGCATCTGCTACATCTTCCCCTGAGAAGGAACCTGGGGAGATAAATTTAGCCAGTCTTCCTGAAAAAGAATTCAAAACAGAAGTCATAACCATGCTGATGGACTTGCAGAGAAATATGCAAGAACTAAGGAAGGAGAATACAGAAATAAAACAAGCTCTAGAAGGACTTCAAAACAGAATGGACGAAATGCAAGAGACCATTAATGGCATAGAAAACAGAGAACAGGAACGCAGAGAAACTGATGCAGAGAGAGATAAAAGGATCTCCAGGAATGAAAGAATTCTAAGAGAGCTGAGTGACCAAACTAAAAGGAACAATATACGCATTATAGGAATACCAGAAGAAGAAGACAGAAAAATGCATAGAAAGTGTCTTTGAAGAAATAATTGCCGAAAACTTCCCCAAAGTAGGGGAAGAAATGGCCTCTCAGACCACAGAGGTACACAGAACTCCCATGATAAGGGATCCAAGGAGGGCAACACCAAGACACATAATAATTAAAATGGCAAAGATCAAAGACACAGAATTAAAGGCAGCCAGAGAGGAAAAAAAGGTTACCTACAAAGGAAAACCCATCATGCTATCATCAGACTTCTCAACAGAAACCCTACAGGCCACAGGAGAATGGCATGATATACTTAATGCAATGAAACAGAAGGGCCTCGATCCAAGACTACTGTATCCAGCACGAATATCATTTAAATATGAAGGAGGGATTAAACAATTCCCAGAAAAGCAAAAGTTGAGGGAATTTGCCTCCCACAAACCACCTCTTCAGGGCATCTTACAGGGACTGCTCTAGATGGGAGCACTCCTAAAAAGAGCACAGAACAAAACACCCAACATATGAAGAAGGGAGGAGGAGGAATAAGAAGGGAGAGAAATAAAGAATCATCAGACCGTGTGTATAATAGCTCAACAAGCGAGGTAAGTTAGACAGTAAGATAGTAAAGAAGCGAACCCTGAACCTTTGGTAACCACAAACTTAAAGCCTGCAATGGCAGTTAAGTTCATACATTTCAATAATCACCCTAAATGTAAGTGGACTGAATGCAACAATCAAAAGACACAGAGTAATAGAATGGATAAAAAAGCAAGATCCATCCATATGCTGCTTACAAGAGACTCACCTCAAACCCAAAGACAGGCGCAGACTAAAACTCAAGGGATGGAGAAAGATATTTCAGGCAAACAACAAAGAGAAGAAAGCAGGTGTTGCAATTCTGGTATCAGACAAGACAGACTTCAAATAAAGAAAGTAACAAAAGACAAAGAAGGACATTACATAATGATAAAGGGCTCAGTCCAACAAGAGGATATAACCATTATAAATATATATGCACCCAATACAGGAGCACCAACATACCTGAAACAAATATTAACAGAACTAAAGGAGGAAATAGAATGCAATGCATTCATTCTAGGAGACTTCAATACACCACTCACTCCAAAGGACAGATCCACCAGACAGAAAATAAGTAAGGACACAGAGGCACTGAACAACACACTAGAACAGATGGACCTAATAGACATCTACAGAACTCTACATCCAAAAGCAACAGGATACACATTCTTCTCAAGTGCACATGGAACATTCTCCAGAATAGACCACATACTAGGCCACAAAAAGAGCCTCAGTAAATTCCAAAATACTGAAATCCTACCAACCAACTTTTCAGACCACAAAGGCATGAAACTAGAAATAAACTGTACAAAGAAAAGCAAAAAGGCTCACAAACACATGAAGGCTTAACAACACGCTCTTAAATAATCAATGGATCAATGACCAAATCAAAATGGAGATCCAGCAATATATGGAAACAAACAACAACACTAAGCCCCAACTTCTGTGGGACAAAGCAAAAGCAGTCTTAAGAGGAAAGTATATAGCAATCCAGCCATATGTAAAGAAGAAAGAACAATCCCAAATGAAAGGTCTAATGTCACAATTATCGAAATTGGAAAAAGAACAAATGAGGCCTAAGGTCAGTAGAAGGAGGGACATAAAGATCAGAGAAGAAATAAATAAAATTGAGAATAAAACAATAGCAAAAATCAAGGAAACCAAGAGCTGGTTCTTCGAGAAAATAAACAAAATAGACAAGCCTCTAGCCAGACTTATTAAGAGGAAAAGAGAGTCAACACAAATCAACAGTATCAGAAACGAGAAAGGAAAAATCACGACAGACCCCACAGAAATACAAAGAATTATTAGAGAATACTATGAAAACCTATATGCTAACAAGCTGGGAAACCTAGGAGAAATGGACAACTTCCTAGAAAAATACAACCTTCCAAGACTGACCCAGAAAGAAACAGAAAATCTAAACAGACCAATTACCAGCAACGAAACTGAAGTGGTAATCAAAAAACTACCAAAGAACAAAACCCCTGGGCCAGATGGATTTACCTCAGAATTTTATCAGACATACAGGGAAGACATAATACCCATTCTCCTTAAAGTTTTCCAAAAAATAGAAGAGGAGGGGATACTCCCGAACTCATTCTATGAAGCTAACATCACCCTAATACCAAAACCAGGCAAAGACCCCACCAAAAAAGAAAACTACAGACCAATATCCCTGATGAACGTAGATGCAAAAATATGCAACAAAATATTAGCAAACTGAATTCAAAAGTATATCAAAAGGGAGGGCGGAGCCAGGATGGCGGCGTGAGTAGAGCAGTGGAAATCTCCTCCCAAAAACACATAGAGCTATGAAAATATAACAAAGAAAAATCTTCCTAAAATAGGGACCACAGGACACAGGACAACATCCAGACCACATCCACACCTGCAAGAACCCAGCGCCTTGCGAAGGGGGTAAGATACAAGCCCCGGCCCGGCAGGACCCGAGCGCCCCTCCCCCCAGCTCCCGGCAGGTGGAAAGAAACTAGAGCGGTTTTTTTTTTGGCGAGTGCTTTTTGGAAGCCTTAAAGGGACAGGGACCCTGGTGCTAGGGAGGCAGGGTGGCGGGACCGGTGAGCAGGTGCCTGGGACCGGAGCCAGAGGACAAAGAATATCCCGCATTTCTCCCTGCGGGACCGGCGGGTGGGTGCCTGAGACCGGCGCAAGAGGACGGAGGAAATCGCGTGTTTTTCCCTTTCTTTTTTTCTCTTTTTGGCGAGCGCTTTTTGGAAGCCTTAAAGGGACAGAGACCCCGGTGATAGGGAGGCAGGGCGGCGGGACTGGTGAGCGGGTGCCTGGGACCGGCGCCTGAGGACAAAGAATATCGCGCGTTTTTCCCTGTGGGATCGGTGGGCGGGTGCCTGAGACTAGCACCTGAGGACGGAGGAAATCAAACGTTTTCCCCCTTTTTTTCTCTCTTTTTGGCGAGTGCTTTTTGGAAGCCTTAAAGGGACAGGGACCCCGGTGCTAGGGAGGCAGGGCGGCGGGACTGGTGAGCGGGTGCCTGGGACCAGCGCCTGAGGACAAAGAATATCGAGCATTCCTTCCCTGCGGGACTGGTGGGTGGGTGCTTTTTGGAAGCCTTGAAAGGACAGGGACCCTGGTGCTAGGGAGACAGGGCAGCAGGACCAGTGAGCGGGTACCTGAGACCGGCACCTAAGGACAAAAAAAAAAAAAAAACAAATCACGTGTTTTTTCCTTTTTTTTTCTTTCTGTTCCATCTCTCATTGTTGCTGTTGTTGTTTTGCTTTGGACAGTGCTTTTTGGAAGTCTTAAAGGGGCAGGACAGGTCACTTAGACCAGAGGCAGGGAATCTGGGGATCTCTGGGCACTCTAACCCCCTGGGCAGCAGGGAGCACAGAGGCCCCTTACGGAGATAAATAGCCCCCCGGCTGCTCCCCCTCCAACGGGGCTCCACCATTTTGGAGGAACAGCCCCAGCCAGGCCAAGCCCACAGCAACAGCGGAGATAAACCCCAAAGCAACTGGGAAGGAAGCAGAAGCCCTGTCTGCGCACAGCTGCCGAGCACAAGCCACTAGAGGTCGCTATTCTCCCAGGAAAAGGCCACAAACCAACAAGAAGGGAAGCTCTTCCAGCGGTCACTTGTACCAGCTCTGCAAACTATCTCTATCACCATGAAAAGGCAAAACTACAGGCAGTCAAAGATCACAGAGACAACACCTGATAGGGAGACAGACCTAACTAGTCCTCCTGAAAAAGAATTCAAAATAAAAATCATGAACATGCTGACAGAGATGCAGAGAAAAATGCAAGAGCAATGGGATGAGATGCAGAGAAAAATGCAAGAGCAGTGGGATGAGATGCAGAGAAAAATGCAAGAGCAGTGGGATGAAGTCCGGAAGGAGATCACAGAGGTCAGGAAGGAGATCACAGAAGTGAAACAATCCCTGGAAGGATTTATAAGCAGAATGGATAAGATGCAAGAGGCCATTGAAGGAATAGAAGCCAGAGAACAGGAACGTATAGAAGCTGACATAGAGAGAGATAAAAGGATCTCCAGGAATGAAACAACACTAAGAGAAATATGTGACCAATACAAAAGGAATAATATTCGTATTATAGGGATACCAGAAGAAGAAGAAAGAGGAAAAGGGATAGAAAGTCTCTTTGAAGAAAAAATTGCTGAAAACTTCCCCAAACTGGGGGAGGAAATAATCGAACAGACCATGGAATTACACAGAACTCCCAACAGAAAGGATCCAAGGAGGACAACATCAAGACACATAGTAATTAAAATGGCAAGGATCAAGGACAAGGAAAGAGTTTTAAAGGCAGCTAGAGAGAAAAAGGTCACCTATAAAGGAAAACCCATCAGGATAACATCAGACTTATCGACAGAAACCCTACAGGCCAGAAGAGAATGGCATGATATACTTAATGCAATGAAACAGAAGGGCCTTGAACCAAGGATACTGTATCGAGCACGACTATCATTTAAATATGATGGCGGGATTAAACAATTCCCAGACAAGCAAAAGCTGAGGGAATTTGCTTCCCACAAACCACCTCTACAGGGCATCCTACAGGGACTGCTCTAGATGGGAGCACCCCTAAAAAGAGCACAGAACAAAACACACAACATATGAAGAATGGAGGAGGAGGAATAAGAAGGGAGAGAAGAAAAGAATCTCCAGACAGTGTATATAACAGCTCAATAAGCAAGCTAAGTTAGGCAGTAAGATACTAAAGAAGCTAACCTTGAACCTTTGGTAACCACGAATCTAAAGCCTGCAATGGCAATAAGGACATATCTCTCAATAGTCACCCTAAATGTAAATGGACTTAATGCACCAATCAAAAGACATAGAGTAATAGAATGGATAAAAAAGCAAGATCCATCTATATGCTGCTTACAAGAAACTCACCTTAAACCCAAAGATAAGCACAGACTAAAAGTCAAGGGATGGAAAAACATATTTCAGGCAAACAACAGTGAGAAGAAAGCAGGGGTTGCAGTACTAATATCAGACAAAATAGACTTCAAAACAAAGAAAGTAACAAGAGATAAAGAAGGCCACTACATAATGATAAAGGGCTCAGTCCAACAAGAGGATATAACCATTCTAAATATATATGCACCCAATACAGGAGCACCAGCATATGTGAAGCAAATACTAACAGAACTAAAGAGGGAAATAGACTGCAATGCATTCATTGTAGGAGACTTCAACACACCACTCACCCCAAAGGATAGATCCACCGGGCAGAAAATAAGTAAAGACACACAGGCACTGAACAACACACTAGAACAGATGGACCTAATAGACATCTATAGGACTCTACATCCAAAGGCAACAGGATATACATTCTTCTCAAGTGCACATGGAACATTCTCCAGAATAGACCACATACTAGCTCACAAAAAGAGCCTCAGTAAATTCCAAAATATTGAAATTCTACCAACCAATTTTTCAGACCACAAAGGTATGAAAGTAGAAATAAATTCTACAAAGAAAACAAAAAGGCTCACAAACACATGGAGGCTTAACAACATGCTACTAAATAATCAATGGATCAATGAACAAATCAAAATAGAGATCAAGGAATATATAGAAACAAATGACAACAACAACACTAAGCCCCAACTTCTGTGGGATGCAGCGAAAGCAGTCTTAAAGAGGAAAGTATATAGCAATCCAGGCACACTTGAAGAAGGAAGAACAATACCAAATGAATAGTCTAACATCACAATTATTGAAACTGGAAAAAGAAGAACAAATGAGGCCTAAAGTCAGCAGAAGGAGGGACATAATAAAGATCAGAGAAGAAATAAACAAAATTGAGAAGAACAAAACAATAGCAAAAATCAACGAAACCAAGAGCTGGATCTTTGAGAAAATAAACAAAATAGATAAGCCTCTAGCCCAACTTATTAAGAGAAAAAGAGAGTCAACACAAATCAACATAATCAGAAATGAGAATGGAAAAATCACGACAGACTCCACAGAAATACAAAGAATTATTAAAGACTACTATGAAAACCTATATGCCAACAAGCTGGAAAAACTAGAAGAAATGGACAACTTCCTAGAAAAATACAACCTCCCAAGACTGACCAAGGAAGAAACACAAAAGTTAAACAAACCAATTACAAGCAAAGAAATTGAAACAGTAATCAAAAAACTACCCAAGAACAAAACCCCGGGGCCGGACGGATTTACCTCGGAATTTTATCAGACGCATAGAGAAGACATAATACCCATTCTCCTTAAAGTGTTCCACAAAATAGAAGAAGAGGGAATACTCCCAAACTCATTCATTGAGGCCAACATCACCCTAATACCAAAACCAGGCAAAGACCCCACCAAAAAAGAAAATTACAGACCAATATCCCTGATGAATGTAGATGCAAAAATACTTAATAAAATATTAGCAAACAGAATTCAACAGTATATCAAAAGGATCATACACCATGACCAAGTGGGGTTCATCCCAGGGATGCAAGGATGGTACAACATTCGAAAATCCATCAACATCATCCACCACATCAACAAAAAGAAAGACAAAAACCACATGATCATCTCCATAGATGCTGAAAAAGCATCTGACAAAATTCAACATCCATTCATGATAAAAACTCTCAGCAAAATGGGAATAGAGGGCAAGTACCTCAACATAATAAAGGCCATCTATGAAAAACCCACAGCCAGCATTATACTGAAAAGCGAGAAGCTGAAAGCATTTCCTCTGAGATCGGGAACCAGACAGGGATGCCCACTCTCCCCACTGTTATTTAACATAGTACTGGGGGTCCTAGCCACGGCAATCAGACAAAACAAAGAAATACAAGGAATCCAGATTGGTAAAGAAGTTAAACTGTCACTATTTGTAGATGATATGATACCGTACATAAAAAACCCTAAAGACTCCACTCCAAAACTACTAGAACTGATATCGGAATACAGCAAAGTTGCAGGATACAAAATTAACACACAGAAATCTGTAGCTTTCCTATACACTAACAACGAATCAATAGAAAGAGAAATCAGGAAAAGAATTCCATTCACCATTGCATCAAAAAGAATAAAATACCTAGGAATAAACCTAACCAAAGAAGTGAAAGACTTATACTCTGAAAACTACAAGTCACTCTTAAGAGAAATTAAAGGAGACACTAATAAATGGAAACTCAACCCATGCTCATGGCTAGGAAGAATTAATATCGTCAAAATGGCCATCCTGCCCAAAGCAATATACAGATTTGATGCAATCCCTCTCAAATTACCAGCAACATTCTTCAATGAATTGGAACAAATAATTCAAAAATTCATATGGAAACACCAAAGACCCCGAATAGCCAAAGCAATCCTGAGAAAGAAGAATAAAGTAGGGGGGATCTCACTCCCCAACTTCAAGCTCTACTACAAAGCCATAGTAATCAAGACAATTTGGTACTGGCACAAGAACAGAGCCACAGACCAGTGGAACAGATTAGAGACCCCAGAAATTAACCCAAACATATATGGTCAATTAATATTTGATAAAGGAGCCATGGACATAAAATGGCAAAATGACAGTCTATTCAACAGATGGTGCTGGCAAAACTGGGCAGCTACATGTAGGAGAATGAAACTGGACCATTGTCTAACCCCATATACAAAGGTAAACTCAAAATGGATCAAAGACCTGAATGTAAGTCATGAAACCATTAAACTCTTGGATAAAAACATAGGCAAAAACCTCTTAGACATAAACATGAGTGATCTCTTCTTGAACATATCTCCCCGGGCAAGGAAAACAACAGCAAAAATGAGCAAGTGGGACTACATTAAGCTGAAAAGCTTCTGTACAGCGAAAGACACCATCAATAGAACAAAAAGGAACCCTACAGTATGGGAGAATATATTTGAAAATGACACATCCGATAAAGGCTTGACGTCCAGAATATATAAAGAGCTCACACGCCTCAACAAACAAAAAACAAATAACACAATTAAAAAATGGGCAGAGGAACTGAACAGACAGTTCTCCAAAAAAGAAATACAGATGGCCAACAGACACATGAAAAGATGCTCCACATCGCTAATTATCAGAGAAATGCAAATTAAAACTACAATGAGGTATCACCTCACACCAGTAAGGATAGCTGCCATCCAAAAGACAAACAACAACAAATGTTGGCGAGGATGTGGAGAAAGGGGAACCCTCCTACACTGCTGGTGGGAATGTAAATTAGTTCAACCATTGTGGAAAGCAGTATGGAGGTGCATCAAAATGCTCAAAACAGACCTACCATTTGACCCAGGAATTCCACTCCTAGGAATTTACCCTAAGAACGCAGCAATCAAGTTTGAGAAAGACAGATGCACTCCTATGTTTATCGCAGCACTATTTACAATAGCCAAGAATTGGAAGCAACCTAAATGTCCATCCGTAGATGAATGGATAAAGAAGATGTGGTACATATACACAATGGAATACTACTCAGCCACAAGAAGTGGAAAAAATCCAACCAGTTGCAGCAACATGGATGGAGCTGGAGAGTATTATGCTCAGTGAAATAAGCCAAGCGGAGAAAGAGAAATACCAAATGATTTCACTCATCTGAGGAGTATAGGAACAAAGGAAAAACTGAAGGAACAAAACAGCAGCGGAATTACAGAACCCAAAAATGGACTAACAGGTACCAAAGGGAAAGGAACTGGGGAGGATGGGTGGGCAGGGAGGGATAAGGGGGGGAAGAAGAAGGGGGGTATTAAGATTAGCATGCATGGGGGGGTGGGAGAAAGGGGAGGGCTGTACAACACAGAGAGGACAAGTAGTGACTCTACAACATTTTGCTAAGCTGATGGACAGTAACTGTAAAGGGGTATATAGGGGGGACCTGATATAGGGGAGAGCATAGTAAACATAGTATTCTTCATGTAAGTGTAGATTAGAAAAAAAAAAAAAAAAGAAATAAAAAAGCAGTTCCTGTGTGGTGACCTCCAATGACTTCTACACAATGATATAAAGGGCATATAAAAGTGTAGGCATAGGGTCTGTTTGTGTTTATACAGAGGATCAAAGCCTAATTTGGCTACCCAGAAAATGAACTAAGATACGATATGAAAAAGAACTTCCAACATCAGCACTCTCAGAAAGACTCATGCCAGAAGATGACCATCAAAAAACCCCAACAAAGATCCATGCACTGCTACAGGTGTAGATGCACTCATCCCACCAGTTCCTGGACTTGCCATGGGAATGAAGGAGATATCTAAGCTGGCCTGTGCATACAGCAAAACAACAAATTTGACTGGATCTAAACTGTTGGAACTCAACCAAGAATTAGGAGAAGTGCAAATTGTAGCGCTCCAAAATCTTACAACTACAGACTTTTTACTGTTAAAAGAACATATGGGATGTGAACAGTCCCCAGGAATGGGTTGTTTTAATTTGTCTGATTTCTCTCAGACTGTTCAAGTTCAGTTGGACAATATTCACCATATTATAGATATGTTTTCACAAATGCCTAAGGTGCCTAACTGGTTTTCTTGGTTTCACTGGAGATGGCTGGTAATTACAGGTATGCTTTGGTTACGTAACTGTACTCCTATTATGTTAATGTGTGTGTAATTTAATTAGTAATTTAAAACCTATACATGCTGAAGTTACTCTATAAGAAGGTACGTCAAAGAAATAATCAATCTTCCCAGGTTTTCTTCCACCTGCTACTTCTATAGCTTTTCTTCTTCCTTCCTAATTATAACCCTTAAGTAGAATTCGTGCCTCATATCGAATTTACCGAGTATCATAATTCTTCCAAGTGGTAAAGACACCTCAAGACAAATGCTAGGCATAGAAGCCACAGGGCATAAAATATGCAAAGAAGTAAAAAGCTAACCTTTGCAAACAATAAGGCTTCTCTCTCACTTACCAACTTAACATTTCCCTGTATGGCCCCGGAAGATGACTGGTTAGCCAGAGACGGGTAAGATTCCTCAAGAGAGGAACAACCTAAGACAGGCACAGTCGCAGGAGGGCCATCAGGTGAGAAAATGGGTATCAAAAGAGGTGAGGCTTAGAACCTCACCCCCACTATTCTGAGAGAAATCTTCTGCATACGTGGATGTTTTATTGCCCTTGTCTAGCTTGGATTAACACATAGTCTACAGGCACACACCTGATCATCTACATTTGCTCTCTTACAACACTAAACTATGTTTTCTACCTTTATCTTGTATCTACCTACCACTTCAGCATTTTATTAAAAATAATAATAATAAAGAGAGAAATGTGGTATCCACATATAAATCAAGTATAAAAATCAAATGAATATTCATATTTGAACTGAGTGTTTATAGCCCATAATGCATGATCAAAACCAAAAGCCTCTGTGATGACTGCCCTTGTAATGTTCACCATGTAACTTATTCACTATGTAAGAATTTGTTCTCCATGTAAGAAATTGTTCGTTATGCTTCAGAAGATTGGAGACTGACGAAAATTAGGCTTGGGGTGGATTAATGATTGTCCATTGAGCATTGACCCCCCTATACAGAATTTTATTGTGGTTAACAACCATTTGATCAATAAATATGAGAGACGCCCTCACACACACACAAAAAAAGTACACACTTCCAATTGTAAAATAAATAAGTAACCGGGATGTAATGTATAGCATAAGGAATATAGTCAAAATATTGTAACAAATTGGTATGGTGATAGCTGGTACCTAGAATTATCATGTATATAAATGTTAAATCACTGTGTTGTACACCTGAAACTAATGTAATACTGTGTGTCAACTACCCTTCAATAAAAAAAAATAAAAAAATAAAAAATAAAATAAAATAAAAAAAAAGAAATGGTTATTTATCTCTACTTTTGGTTACATTTTTATTTTTATTGTCTTCTATTTTGGTAGAGAACAATGTAAGTTAACAGAAGTTTGTGATACTAATTAAAAGTTTTAGGGAGTAATTTAAAAAATATATTATTTAAAAGCTGGTAGTGGCAAGTTATAAAAATGGTTGCAAATTCTCTGACATGCCTCCCATTTGAGGTGGGGTCGGATTTCCCATGCCCTCCAATCTGGGCTGGCCTTAGTGACCTTAGTTAATGACATATCAGAGGTCATAGTTTCAGCAGGTTGCCTGGGAATGCTTGCTCTCTGAAGCATCACCTCTGAATACCTGGTCACCATGCTGTGAGGAGACCATGCCACATGGGGAGGACACATGAAGGTGCTCTGGTCAATAGCCATGGCTGAGCCAAGGCTTCAGGTCACTCTAGCCCAGGTGACATGTGAATGAAGAAGCTGACCCCAACCCCAGCCCCAGCTAGCCATCTGAGTCTTCCCCAGCCGCTTGGGTCTTCCAACTCAAGCCCTGGATATTGTGGAGCAAAGACAAGCCATCCCTGCTGTGCCCTGACCACATTCTTGACCTGCAGAATCTCTGAGCATAATAAAATGGCTGTTGCTTCACACCACTAAGCTTAGTGGGTAGTTAGAAAGGCAACAGTTAAACTGGAAAATGATTGCTAACTTGAAGCCTATATCTAATTACCATATTTCATTTTCTCACCACCAGCAGAGATTGGATTTCATTATTTAGTACAGATAAGTCGTTTATCCAGAAGTCATGTGTCACACAGATCTATATGCTCCAGGATAAGGCAAAGAAATTATCCAGGATTAACTTTAATAGCTATTAGCCATTCATTTTTTTTTTAGTCATCTAAATCCATGTGCTGAATAAAGAAGGCTGATGCACCTCTTGAAGTAACCAGATGAGCCCCATATTTATATGTATCAGACAAGGCACATTATTTCTAATAAATACTGTACAGGAAGGAGAGAAGATGACATTGTAGCTATTGTTAATAGGGAACTATTCACAGGCTCTATGCTGTATTCACAGCATTAATGAAATATTTTCTTCCCCAGGGCATCAATTCATGAAACTGAAAATGATTATCAGTACTTCCAAAAGTCTCTCGTTAGCGATAACATGTATGTTCACCGATCAGAAAAAATATTAAGATTAAATTCTGATTTAAGAAAACAGGATTAAACCAATCAAAATCAGACACATCATTTCTCATTTTTCAATGCAAAGCAATCAATCTTACCACAAAATATTATAAAACTGAGGAGAAGAGAGCTCAAGGCTGATAACATGAAATTTTTTACAAGAGTAAAACTGATTCTATAAGTATTAAAAAAGCAATAGGTGAAATTAATGGATGTCTCCTACCTACAATGAAAATATTTAAAGAAGTGAATAAACAAAACAAAACCCAATAGCTCCCCTTTTTTTATAACTTTTCTGCAGCCAACACTGCCCTCTAGTGATACAGAATAAAAGTCAAATACCAGAAAGTGAAGATCACACTTTTTTAATTTAATTGGTCATTTTAGTATGTTTAAAGTCAGTGCTTCTCATTTGGACTATAAATTCCACCAAAGACAGAATGAACAGATTCAGGATTTTATCTACTGTATGTTAACTCAGAAACTCTTTTAAAAGGCATTAAGTCAGGGCCACTATTTCATGGAAAACAGCAACTTTTAAATACAATTGGAACAAAATATTGCCACATAGTTAATTACATCTTCATATAAAATTGTGCAATTCAGGTGAGACCCTGAAGGCTTATCACCTAAGGCTTATGAAGATAGGTGGGATTATAAGATTAAAGCTTCAGTGACTGCAGAAAAGACAATTCAGCAGGAAGCAAGCCAGGCTAGTTCTCCTGGCACGTGTATCAAACACACTGGAAAGCGTCTGTACAAAACAGGGCCTCAAACACCTGCCAAGTCTCCCCACTGGTATACCTAACTCCTCATTTCAGGAAAAAGCTCAAGATAAAGAGCATGTTTGGTTGATAAGTATTTTCTGAGCCCAGGAAATTTTCCAAGAGAAGAAAGACTTACCAAGGGTGGTACCATCCTGCCCCATGATGCACTTCATAGAGGTGATGATCTGCTCCACAACAGGTGGCGACAGTGATGTGGCATACACCGCACTATGAGAATGTGTTCGCAGATAGTCTATTAGTTCCTGAGGAGTTCAGATAAGCAAGTTATTAGGGCAAGTTTTCAATGCTTGAAAATTCACATGCAGGTGAAAGTGGACTCCTCCTCCCTTCAATCGCACTGCAACAGCGATACTAATCTGAGATGCCAGGTCAGCTAACATGGTCAAAAAATAGTGTCACCAACAGCTGGGCCAGGTATGTGGTGTCCCTAGGCTTTGTTTTGTTTCTTAAATATGCCACAACATGGAAGAAAGAAAAACTAGTTTTAAAGAAGTCCTCTAAACATACCATTTAGTGTTTTTAAATAGATCCACATTGCTGACAGTGTGTAGAGTGCTTTTTATATAATGATTTACCCCCAAGTATTACAGAAAATATCTGTAAAGCCCAGCTTCATACTCTTGGATAAAGACAGTTCTCGAACACCAATTTTAAAGGTATTAATATCCTCTATATGCAGAGGTTTATAAAAAGATGAAAATGCCAGAAATTAAACAGGAATTCAGTGGGTCTCTCATGAGAACACTAAAGCCATCTGACCGAATAAAGAAAAACCTTGTCTGTCACAAGGATTTCAAAACAATCATTTGTATATCCCTATTCTCTGACATCTTTTAACTTCATTAAATCTTTAAATAAATGTGCAAAGAAGCTTAGATTCCAGACACAAAATAATATGGCTATAAAATAGTGTATAACTTCAAAAATACTAAAAATTGCCCCAAACCACAAAAACACAAAACACAGTGTGTGCCTAAATGATCTCCGAGAGTATTATTTTTCCACTCTTTGGTGTAGCAAAAAATCTTATCAAAAAGCAATCAATTATCCAAAGTGAGCCTGGTCCATTAACAAAAATTTTAGGTAAAAATTTATTAGACTTGACCAAAACCATTGGTAGTGGGTTTTCTCTAAAAAGTAATCAATTATTAAGAGAAAGTCCATGCTTTAATACTCCCAAAGTCAAGTTTTAAGAGAAATTAAGGACACTGATGAACATATACTACGTGCCAAATACAAACACTTGACACAAACTGTCTTTTTCCTATTGACTGCAGAGTTTTTAAAAACAATAGGTTTATTAAAATATAATTCACATACCATAATATTCACTTTTTTAAAGTGTACAATTCAGTAGCTTTTAGTATATTCAGAGCTGTGCAACTTCCATCACTATCTAATTTTGAAACATTTTTATTTCCTTAAAAAAAACGCCTCATACCCACTAGCAGTCACTTTCCACTTCCCTGATCCCCTCAGCCTGAAGTGACTACTAACCTACTGTTTCTATGATTTGCCTATTCTGCATATATTATAAAAAAGAAAGAGTACGTGACCTTTTATGACTGACTTCTTTAACTTACACAATGTTAAAGTTCACCCATGTTGTAGCCTACATTATCTTTTAAACCCTAACTACAATCTTATAAGGCAGGCATACTTATCTGTGTTTTACTGAAACGGAAATTAAAAGGTTAAATGCTTTGCCCAAGAACTCACAGAGTTAGGTAAGTACTCAAATCCAGGCCTCTGTCTCCATGGTTCAACCATTTACACCATGCCACACTGATCCTCAAATGCCTCAGAGTTCATTATATAATTTTTAAATTGGAAAGCACAATGCCTTATAGTACACTGGTGCTAGCAAAATAATATTCTTTCTTCCTGTCTCTGTGCTCATCCAAGATGCATCTGAGTCCAAGGGCAGGGAACTGGTCTTCTATTTCCATTATTCACATGACCTCCCCACTATTTTTGACACTGTGAGCACAACTCAAACCACAAAGATAACTAGCAAACAGGCAGCACCACTGTCTGTTCTTCCATACAAGAGGGTTCTCTGTATGGCAGGGCAGCATGTAGTTTAGAATGAAGCTCAAATAAGAAAACAACAAACAATGAACAGAACCAGCATTTAGTTCATCAGTCACTCACCAGGCAGCTTAAGTGTGAGGCCCGCTGGCATTATGAGCCTAAGCCACAAACACATTCAGGCTGTCTACAACCCAGTTTGGGACTGTTTACTAGACGTGAGCTACCAAAACTAGCAGCCAGTACCTCACTTAACTGCTCGTTTCTCACGGCCCATTTACCTTCTTGCCTCCAATGTATCCCCCAGAAGCACCGAAGCTCTTGGTGAATGTTCCCATCATAACGTCCACATTCTCAGGATTCAGGCCAAAGTAATCCACCACACCTCGACCCGTAGGGCCCAGAGCCCCAATGCTGTGAGCTTCATCTAGATACAAGTATGCCTTGTATTTCTTCTTAAGGGCAATTACTTCAGGAAGGCGAACAATAGATCCCTCCATGCTGGCAAAACAGGGTAAAAAATAGATACATTGAGACTTCTTTGAACTTTCAAAATTTATTAATTTTTAAGATTATTGCTCTTTTAAATGGTCTGACAATCTCTATGGTTTTAAACTGAAAACATTAGATGATGCCATGGCTAAGCAAATGTCTAGAGGAAAGGAGATTGGCTCTTTTAAAAAAAGCACCAGAACACAATTTATCTTACTTTACCTCAGAGGGTCACCACAGCAGATTCTTCTAAAGCTTGCAATTTAAGCAACATAAGAATAATTTTATTTAAATTATTTATTACTAAGATAATAAATATACATTTTTAAAGGATAAAAAAACATTAGGAGGTAAGAGAGTAAGTGCAAGGGCTGAAAAATAGGTAACCAAAATAAAATATTTCTTAAAGCTAAAATGGTGTGTAATTTGTTTTGACATATTAGAAAACATACGCCAATTCTTGCCCCTATGTATGAATTCCCCCTATAAACAGTAGAAAAATAAAGGCTCCAAACAGAAAAGGGATTTGGAGATTATGTAGCATGGTAGAGAGAATAAAGAAGGGGCAGTCAAAAGACTTCTGGTCTCCTGCTACCTCTGCTTCCAGGAATCTTCACAAATCATAAACACTGTCTCCTTAGGTTTCAGAGGGGTCTAAATTGGCATTTCCTTCATCTTAAAAATTTATGATTTCACGGGGCTAAATCAGACAGATAAAAATTATTAAGCAGGATTACCTATATATGCCTTCCACAAGGATTAGAATTTTCTTCCAGGGCCTTCGTGTCCGAGGCTGACCATAAACAATAGCATCTTTCAATAGCTTCTCTAGGCTTTGCATATCTACAGCACACAAAAAAGAATTTCAGCACAAAGTAACTTTCTCTTTCCTAACTTCATTCTAGAAATGCAAATATACATTTCTTATTCTGGATGTGTTATCTCAGATAGCAAAGGATATTAACATATTAAAGTTGGGCAGAAAAGGGGGAAAATGGTTGCATTAAAATCTTATCTAAAATGTAACAAACATTCAAAACTATAGACTTGACTAAATGACTGTGGCACAGTTGATTCACAGTTGGTTAGCATGCTTATGAAATTACAAATGTTTCATGTTAAATACTTCGCCATTCAATTACCTTTTTTAAAATTTATAGTATTTTTATTTTTAATCCTATTCTGAGTCACTCAGAAATAACTGCATAAAGAAGACTGAGCAAGAGAGTGTGAACAAACTACTACAAAGATATAACTCCTAAAAAGTAAATGCTGGGGAAAAACTTCAAAGTGCATGCCCCATTTCCTTTCACCTAGGATATTCAATAAATACTTGTTAAATAGCTTTATTTTGGTAGTGGAGTAAAAATACTCTAGTCTGAGCATACGTGAATCTATGTGCTAAGCATGGTGAGCAATTTGTTGAGATGCTCCATGTCTGACCTATCAGCTTGCTGTACACAGTCAAGTTCTTGTGGTTCTGTTGGTCCTTAAGCTGTTTAATAGGCCTAATAAACAACTTGGTTGGTACGACCATTAATGAGAACCATAATTTCCTATTAAAGAGAAATGCTTTGAAAACCACTCTTACTACCATCAGAGACTTCATACTTACTATATTTGTCCTGAAAAAATCCCTTAAGAAAACCCTCCAAGAACGCAGTATAGCACAGAGAAGACAAGTAGTGACTCTATGGCATCTTACTACGCTGATGGACAGTGACTGCAGTGGGGTATGTGGAGGACACTTGGTAATACGGGTGAATTTAACAACCACAATTGTTGCTCATGTGAAACCTTCATAAGATTGTTTATCAATGATACATTAATGAAAAAAAAAACCCAAAATCTATGCAACATTAAATCTGGGGTGTATTTAACACCCCATCATAAAATCTGATTTTATATTCTTTATTGCTCATCACCAAAGAGGGGGTTACAAAGTTACATGATTTTGCTCTTTTGATAAAACGACTGTGGTAGAAAAAAGAGATCAGGTAATAAAAACACATACCACAAACACAACTAAGATGGCCGAAGGCTGTGACTGTGTTTAAACCTTCAGTTATCATAACAAAACAACTTGTTTGCTACCTAACCCAGAGAGGAGGTGCTTCCACAGCAGTCAGTCAGTCTAATCTGAAACCACTAGTCCTGCTGCAGAGGGCAATGTGTAGCAATCAGCAGCAGACAAGTAAAAATGTACTCATTGTTTCAGCTTCCTCTGTTTTGAGAGGAAGAGAAACATAAATTTCTCTTTATTTATGAAGAGAAAGGAAGAGAAAAATAAATATTGATTCAAAATTTTAGACGAAAGGAAATATCTATAGTAGAATGACCATATTTCTATTTAGAAAAAAAAATCAACATCATTCTCATATTACACTTCCCAAGTCACATATAAATTAAAGATTTAAAAAAAAACATACCACAAACCACAAGAAAATATTATATACAATAACCTATGATCTTATAATGAGGAAGGCATTATGCAAAATCCTAAAGACGTAAGATGGAGTCAAAGACAAAAGTCTTAAATGTAATAACATAAATATTTTAATATGTCTGCACAGCAAGACACTAAAAACAATTAAATATAAAATATATTGTAACATAAAAGGATAATTAGTATAAAGGGCTCATCAGTAAAAAAGGAAAACAGTCTGAAAACGGCCAATTTACAAAAAAATACAAGCACAGTAACTGTATAAAAAAGTTGCTTGATACCTTATAATCAAATAAAAATTAACATGTTACTGACTCACATTAGATAAGGAAAGATTTTAAATGATTCATAATGGCCTATGTTGGCCTGTGAATAGAAACAATTACTGTCTTGTTGAGTAAAAATTCATACAATGTTTGGAGGTAATTTAGCAAAAGTATAAAAATTTTATACCCTTTTAACCAGGCATTCTAAAACTGCTAGGAATTTATCCTAAGGCACTACTCAGACCATTGAGCAAAAATGTGGGTGTAGAGAAGAGTGTTTCCAGTAGAAACATTTAAAAACAACCTCAATGTCAAAATGGAGGGCAGGACTAACGAGGGCACCCCCAGACACTGCCTGACACCCTAGCTAGCCTTAGGGGAGGAGGAGTCACATGTACTGCCAAGCAAAGTTCACTACATGTTTTAAGAAAATAGCAGGTTATGCAACACTGTTTATAAATTCCATTTACATAAAACAAAACACTATTTGTAACACTCGCACTGTAAAACATTTCAGATAAGACAAAGACAAAAGTTGCAAAGTTATTAGTATTCATACATGATCCATCCTGAGGTACAGACCTGAAATTTGGGTGTATATTCTAGACTTCTGTGAACACACATATTTTGGTAAAAGATGGTATTAACATACGGTTTGGTAATCTTTCCTCCCTACATATGAATGTTTTAACTGTGAAAGTTATGCATTTTTTTACTATAAATGGTTATTTTAATAATACAAAAGTACTTACATTTAGGGAGGAAGTTTTGGCTAAGTGCCACCTTTCTCTGTGCTTTTACAGCATATATTCATATCCCTGTATCAATATCTGATGTATTCTAATTTGTCTATAGTCTCTTCATTAATCTTGAGATTAGGGATCCTGGATTTATTCACTTCAATACCCCAAATGTTATGGCAAGATACACCACACGCACCTAGTCAATAAATACTGAACTAGTGACTTATGAACAAGGAAGATGAAAAAGTTGAAAGTGTAGTAAAAGGATTATGTTGTATTTTGTACCAAAAGACTGTCTACAGCCTCTGTTTTCATTCCAATGAGGGAGACATTAACTTTTTAAAAGGCTGGACCAGAAAAACATTTTAAATGTTGTTATGTTAGCTTCATTACATTTTCTATTATTAATGTAACTGATATCACCACTGCCAGTAACCCAAAGAATATTAAACACTACAGCCAACAGTGAATTCCATGACAACTCACTGTTGTGTTTGAAGATTCGAATAGTTGCTCCCGAGAGTCTGGCCCCTAGAACCAGCGAGGCATGGTTCAGTTCATCACTTAGAATCAGGCAACCCTGCAAAACCACAAGCACAGGAAAATAAGAAACTGGGGAGAAAGATTTAGTTACACAAATTACAAAATGCTAAAATCATTAATAATTATATCTTATTAAGGAAAGCTTGCACAAGAGCAAAGCTATTAATTTCAAAAAGAAGAAAAGTACATACATATATACAGTTGACCCTTGAACAATACAGGTTTGAACTGCACAAGTATACTTATACACAGATTTTTTTCAATATATATACTGGAAATTTTTTTTGGAGATGTAAGACAATTTGAAAAAAACACTGTCTTTTCTCTATCTTACTTCATCGTTAAGAGTACAGTATACAATACATACAGTATACAAAATAATGTATTAATCATAGCAAAATCATAGTATAATACCTTGGCAAAAAATAATAGGATATTTTAATGAAAAGCAAAAATGTATGTTTATCTGTTTGTGTTATTGGTAAGGCTCCAGTCTTCTAGTAGGCTATGAGCAGTTAAGTTTTTGGAGAGTCAAAAGTTATAAGCAGATTTTAAACTGTATATTCTTTTTCAAGGATCATCTGTATACATACATACATATATATAATTTTTTAAAATTAATGTAGGAGTAGACGCAAAACCAAAGACTTTAAATTCCTTCAGTCCTTGATTGACTTAGATATTCAGTATATAGCAATAGGCTTTTATTTACACCTAAAATCTGATATATCATACAGTCCTCCTAGGGTTTCAGCTGTGTTGGTTTGATAGAATTCCGTGAGTTATGGTATGAGGTACTATTTTATTCATGAGAAAAAGTGTTTGGGGAGAAGGCAGCTAAAGGAAGTAATGCCTGTGGAAATAGCACATACCTCCTCTCGTTCCTAGGCATATATAGAGTTCAATGAGTATCCCACTTATTAATCTTTTCCCCAAGTGACATGGAATGTAGACCTTGGTTTTGCCCTTAAAATTCCTGAACAGGAGGGAGAATCAAGATGGTGGCGTGAGAGGTGAGAGATAGAGAATTCTCCCAAAACCACATATAGTGTGAAAATGTAGTTAATACAACTAGCCCTAAAAGAGCAACAGGAAAGAAGGCTGCAACAGACTGCACACAGACCTCACGAATAGAGCAGACCTCATGAAACAGGGTAACATACAAAAGCCTTGATCCAGCAGAACCCAAGCCCTTCCCCCAACTCAGCTCACTGGCAGGAGGAGGAGAAATGGAGCGGGGAGGAGGTGGAAGCCTAAAACTGCTGAACACCCAGTCCTGGAAGTCTGCTTTGGAGCACAAACCTACATTGTGTGGTACTCTGGAGGTTGGTGGGGTTGGGGAGCTGGGACAGGCAGAGTGCTTGAGAAACTGAGATTCCAGCCATTTGTGGAGGATGGGGATCCACATTCAGCCACTCTGGGACAAAGGAAAGGCAGGTGGTCTGAGAAGCTTCCTAGCAGCTAGAGTGCTGCTGAAGGGGCAGAGTTTGCACGGAGCTTGCTATGCGGGAGAAGGGATAGGTGGACAAGGTTGTCTGGGCACACTCTGCCCACAGAGCAGGTTGGGAACTTTGAGGAGGTTCAGGAGCTCCATACCCCTGGCTGGCTACTCAGCTCCTAGGCCCCCACTGTGATACGCAGCCTGCTGCACCTTCCTCCTGGCCTGCCAGCACCTGCTCACAAACTGGCAGGCACTGCACTGGCATCAGGCCAGTCACAGGGAGGCCCCACCTACAACAGCTAGAGACTCTGAGCACTTTATGTTTGAGAGCACTTTATGAGCACTTTATGAGAGGCTTTATGTTTGTGTGCTTGGCCCACTGGCTCTGATACTGGAGATAGGCACTGCAGCTGAGAATCAGGAAACACCTCTTTCCTCCCACGAGGCACCAGCACCACAACCTTACGATTGCCAACCTCAATCAAGGGGCTGAGAAGCTCCAGAGACTAGAGGTTCTGGGCACTAGAGGACACCACATAGAATTATGAAATGTCAAAGGAAACTGGATCAGACCAAAATCTCACAAACCCCAGAAAAAGGGCCAACTGAAACTGAATTCACCAATCTTCCGGAAAGTGAGTTAAAATAAAAATCATAAACATGTTCATGGAGGTACAGAAAAATATTCAAGAACTCGGGGACTAATTTCAGACAGCGATTCAATCATTAAGAAATTCCATATCTGAAATGAAACATACAATGGAGGGATTTAAAAGCAGATTAGATGTAGTAGAAGAGACAGTAAATGGAATAGAAATTAGAGAAGAGGAATACAAAGAAGCTGAAACACAGAGAGAAAAAAGGATCTCTAAGAATGAAAGAATACTGAGAGAACGGTGTGACCAATCCAAATGGAACAATATCCACATTATAGGGGTACCAGAAGAAGAGAGAGAAAAAGGAATAGAAAGTGCTACTGAGGAGGTAATTGCTGAAAACTTCCCCAAAATGGGGAAGGAAATAGTCTCACAGACCATGGAAGCCCACAGATCTCCCAACACAAGGGACCCAAGGAGGACAACACCAAGACATATAATTATTACAATGGCAAAGATCAAAGACAAAGATAGAGTATTAAAAGCAGCCAGACAGGAAAAGAAAGATCACCTACAAAGGAAAACCCATAAGGCAATCATCAGACTTCTCCAAAGAAACCATACGGGCCAGAAGAATAGCATGATATATTTAATGCAATGAAACAGAAGGACGTCGAATGAAGAATACTGTATCCAACATGATTATGATTTAAATACGAAGGAGGGACTAAACAATTTCCAGACAAGCAAAAGTTGAGGGAATTTACCTCCCACATACCACCTCTATAGGATATTTTAAAAGGACTGCTCTAGATGGAAGCACTCCTAAGGCGAAATAGATGTCACAAGAGAAAATAAAATCACAGCAAAGAAAGCAGACAAAGCAAATACTAACTAAAGTCAAAAAATAAAATCAACTATCCAGAAAAGCAGTCAAAGGAAACACAAAAGAGTACAGAATAAAACACCAAACATATAAAGAATGGAGGAGGAAGAATAAGAAGGGAGAGAAATAAAGAGTCATCAGACTGTGTTTATAATAGCTTAATCAGAGAGTTATTAATAAAGAAGTTACCTTTGAAACATTGGTAACCACGAATCCAAAGCCTGCAATGGCAATAAGTACATATCTATCGATAATCACAGTAAATGTAAATGGACTGAATGCACCTATCAAAAGACATAGAGTAGGGATCACAAGAAGATGGTGGCATGAGTAGTTCAGTGAAAATCTCCTCCCAAAAACATATATATTTATGAAAATACAATAAATACAACTATTCTTAAAAGAGACACCAGTGGATACAGTACAAGAGCCAGGATACATCTACATCTGCGAGAACACAACATCACACGAAGGGGGTAAGATACAAGCTGCGGCCAGACGGGAACCGAACGCTCCCACACCCCAGAACCCAGCGGGTAAAAAGGAGTTGGAACGGGGAGGGAGTGAAAGCCCAGGACTGCTAAACAACAAATTCTCGAAATCCGCACCCGGAATCCAGACACAAGGTGCACGGGGTGCTGGATATTAGAGAAACGGAAAAGCAAAAACTGCGGGCAGGTCCCCGCAATTGGTGCCTCTGAGACAAAAGAAAAGTGAGTGCTTTTTTCAAGTCTTACAGACAGAGGGACCCCACAACTAGACGAAGTCGTCCTGGCACACTTACCCAGCGGCTGGGAATCCCGGGGAAAAACAGGTGCCCTAAACCACAGCTATCACCATGAAAAGGCAAAAAAATTCAATCCAGTCCAAGATAGTTCAGACAACCCCTGAGAGAGGATCGGCAGAGACAGAGCTAACCAGTCTACCTGAAAAACAATTCAAAATAAAAATCATAAACATGCTGACAGAGATGCAGAGAAATATACAAAAGCTAAGGGATGACATCCGGAGGGAGATTACAGAACTGAAACAATCTCTGTAAGGATTTATAAGCAGAATGGATAAGATGAAAGAGGCCATTGATGAAATAGAAACCAGAGAACAGGAATGCATAGAAGCTGATGCAGAGAGAGATAAAAGGATCTCCAGGAATGAAACAATATTAAGAGAAATGTGTGACCAATCCAAAAGGAACAATATCTGCATTATAGGGATACCACAAGAAGAGAGAGAGAGAAAGGGATATAAAGTGTCTTTGAAGAAACAATTGCTGAGAACTTCCCCAAACTGGGGGAGGAAATAGTTGCTCAGACTATGGAGGCACACAGAACTCCCAACAGAAGGGACCGAAAGAGGACAACACCAAGACACGTAATAATTAAAATGCCAAAGTTCAAGGACAAGGACAGAGTATTAAAGGCAGCCAGAGAGAGAAAAAAGGTCACCTACAAAGGAAAACCCATCACGAGATCATCAGACTGCTCAACAGAAACCTTACAGGTCAGAAGAGAATCACATGATATATTTAATGCAATGAAACAGAAGGGACGTGAACCAAGGATACTGTATCCAGTACGATTATCATTTGAATATGAAAGAGGGATTAAACAATTCCCAGAAGAGCAAAAGTTGAGGAAATTTGTCTCCCATAAACCACCTCTACAGGGTATTTTAGAGGGACTGGTCTAGATGGGAGCACTCCGGAAAAGAGCACAAAACAAAACACACAACATATGAAGAATGGAGGAGGAGGAATAAGAAGGGAGAGAAATATCATCAGACTGTGTTTATAATACCTCAATAAGCGAGTTAAGTTAGAGAGTAAGGTAGTAAAGAAGTGAACCTTGAACCTTGAACCTTTGGTAAACACGAATCGAAAGCCTGCAATGGCAATAAGCACATATTTTTCAATAATCACCCTAAATGTAAATGGACTGAAGGCACCAATCAAAAGACACAGAGTAACAGAATGGATAAAAAAGCCAGACCCATCTATATGCTACTTACAAGAGAATCACCTCAAACCCAAAGACATACACAGATTAAAAGTCAAGGGATGGAAAAAGATATTTCAAGGAAACAGGGAGAAAAAAGCAGGTGTTGCATTACTAGTATCAGACAAAATAGACTTCAAAACAAATCAAGTAACAAGAGATAAAGAAGGATATTACATAATGACAAAGGGCTCAGTCCAACAAGACGATATAACCATTATAAACATATATGTACCCAATACAGGAGCACCAATATATGTGAAACAAATACTAACAGAATTAAAGGAGGAAATAGAATGCAATGCATTCATTTTGGGAGACTTCAACACACCACTCACTCCAAAGGACAGATCCATCAGACAGAAAATAAGTAAGGACACAGAGGCACTGAACAATACACTAGAACAGATGGACCTAATAGACATCTATAGAACTCTACATCCAAAAGCAACAGGATACACATTCTTCTCAAGCGCACATGGAACATTCTCCAGAATAGACCACGTACTAGGCCACAAAAAGAGCCTCAGTAAATTCTAAAAGACTGAAATCCTACCAACCAGCTTTTCAGACCACAAAGGTATAAAACTAGAAATAAATTGTACAAAGAAAGCAAAAAGGCTCACCAACACATGGAGGCTTAACAACATGCTCCTAAATAATCAATGGATCAATGACCAAATTAAAATGGAGATCCAGCAATATATGGAAACAAATGACAACAACAACACAAAGCCCCAACTTCTGTGGGACGCAGCAAAAGCAGTCATAAGAGGAAAGTATATAGCAATCCAGGCATATGTAAAGAAGGAATAACAATCCCCAATGAATAGTCTAATGACACAATTATCAAAATTGGAAAAAGAAGAACAAATGAGGCCAAAGGTCAGCAGATGGAGGGACATAATAAAGATCAGAGAAGAAATAAATAAAATTGAGAAGAACAGAACAATAGAAAAAATCAATGAAACCAAGAGTTGGTTCTTCAAGAAAATAAACAAAATAGATAAGCCTCTAGCCAGACTTATTAAGAGAAAAAGAGAGTCAACACACATCAACAGAATCAGAAATGAGAAAGGAAAAATCACAACGGACCCCACAGAAATACAAAGAATTATTAGAGAATACTATGAAACCCTAAATGGCAACAAGCTGGAAAACCTAGGAGAAATGGACAACTTCCTAGAAAAATACAACCATCCAAGACTGACCCAGAGAGACACAGAAAATCTAAACAGACCAATTACGAGCAATGAAATTGAAGTGGTAATCAAAAAACTACCCAAGAACAAAACCCCCGGGTCAGATGGATTCACCTCGGAATTTTATCAGACATACAGAGAAGAAATAATACCCATTCTCCTTAAAGTTTTCCAAAAAAAGAAGAGGAGGGAATACTCCCAAACTCATTCTATGAAGCCAAAATCACCCCATACCAAAATCAGGCAAAGATCCCACCAAAAAAGAAAACTACAGACCAATATCCCTGATGAACGTAGATGCAAAAATACGCAACAAAATATTAGCAAACCGAAATCAAAAATACATCAAGAGGATCATACACCATGACCAGGTGGGATACATCCCAGGGATGCAAGGATGGCACAACATTCGAAAATCCATCAACATCATCCACCACATCAACAAAAAGAAAGACAAAAACCACATGATCATCTCCATAGATGCTGAAAAAGCATTTGACGAAGTTCAACATCCATTCATGATAAAAACTCTCAGCAAAATGGGAATAGAGGGCAAGTACCTCAACATAATAAAGGCCATCTATGAAAAACCCACAGCCAACATTATATTGAACAGCGAGAAGCTGAAAGCTTTTCCTCTGAGATCAGGAACAAGACAGGAATGCCGACTCTCCCCACTGTTATTCAACACAGTACTGGAGGTCCTAGCCATGGCAATTAGACAAAACAAAGAAATACAAGGAATCCAGACTGGTAAAAAAGAACTCAAACTGTCACTATTTGCAGATGACATGATACTGTACATAAAAAACCCTAAAGACTCCACTCTGAAACTACTAGAACTAATATCGGAATTCAGCAAAGTTGCAGGATACAAAATCAACACACAGATATCTGTGGCTTTCCTATACACTAACAATGAACTAATAGAAAGAGAAATCAGGAAAACAATTTCATTGACAATAGCATCTAAAAGAATAAAATACCTAGGAATAAACCTAACCAAGGAAGTGAAAGATACAAGACATTCTTAAGAGAAATTAAAGAGGACACTAACAAATGGAAATTCATCCCATGCTCCTGGCTAGGAAGAATTAATATTGTCAAAATGGCCATCCTGCCCAAAGCAATATAAATATTTGATGCAATCTCTATCAAATTACCAACAGCATTCTTCAATGAACTGGAACAAATAGTTCAAAAATTCATATGGAACCACCAAAGACCCCAAATAGCCAAAGCAATCCTGAGAAGGAAGTATAAAGTGGAGGGGATCTCACTCCCCAACTTCAAGCTCTACTACAAAGCCACAGTAATCAAGACAATTTGGTACTGGCACAAGAACAGAGCCACAGACCAGTGGAACAGAATAGAGACTCCAAACATTCACCCAAACATATATGGCTAATTAATATACAATAAGGGAGCCATTGACATACAATGGGGAAATGACAGTCTCTTCAACAGATGGTGCTGGCAAAAGTGGACAGCTACATGTAAGAGAATGAAACTGGATCCCTGTCTAACCCCATACACAAGAGTAAATTTGAAATGGATCAAAGACCTGAATGTAAGCCATGAAACCATAAAACTCTAGAAAAAAGCATAGGCAAAAATCTCATGGACATAAACATGAGTGACTTCTTCATGAACATATCTCCCCGGGCAAGGGAAACAAAAGCAAAAATGAACAAGTGGGACTATATCAAGCTAAAAAGCTTCTGTACAGCAAAGGACACCATTAATACAACAAAAAGGTACCCTACAGTATGGGAGAATACATTCATAAATGACAGATTCGATAAAGGGTTGACATCCAAAATATATAAAGAGCTCACACATCTCAACAAACAAAAAGCAATCCAATTAAAAAATGGGCAGAGGAGCTAAACAGACAGTCTCCAAAGAAGAAATTCAGATGGCCAACAGACACATGAAAAGATGCTACACGTCGCTTTTCAGCAGAGAACTGGAAATTAAAACCACAAGATATCACCTCACAACAGTAAGGATCACCATCATCCAAAAGACAAACAACAACAAATGTTGGCGACGCTGTGGAGAAAGGGGAACCCTCCTACACTGCTGGTGGGAATGTAAATTAGTTCAACCATGTGGAAAGCAGTATGGAGGTTCCTCAAATTGCTCAAAAAATAGAAATGCCATTTGACCCAGGAATTCCACTTCTAGTAATTTACCCTAAGAATGCAGCAGCCCAGTTTGAAAAAGACCGATGCCCCCCTATGTTTATCGCAGCATTGTTTACAATAGCCAAGAAATGGAAGCAATCTAAGTGTCCATCATTAGACGAATGGATAAAGAAGATGTGCTACATATACACAATGGAGTATTATTCAGCCATAAGAAGAAAACAAATCCTACCATTTGCAACAACATGGATAGAGCTAGAGGGTATTATGCTCAGTGAAATAAGCCAGGTGGAGAAAGACAAGTACCAAATGATTTCACTCATCTGTGGAGTATAAGAACAAAGGAAAACTGAAGGAACAAAACAGCAGCAGAATCACAGAACCCAAGAATGGACTAACAGTTACCAAAGGGAAACGGACTGGACAGGAGGGGTGGGAAGGGAGGGATAAAGGCATGGAAAATGAAAGGGGGCCATATGATTAGCATGTATAACGTGAGGGGGGGCATAGGGAGGGATGTGCAACACAGAGAAGACAAGTAGTGAGTCTACAGCATCTTATTATGCTGATGGACAGTGACTGTAATGGGGTTTGTGGGGGGACTTGGTGAAGGGGCAAGTCTAGTAATCATAATGTTCTTCATGTAATTGTAGATTAATGATAATAAAATGAATGTCCAAAAAAATAAATAAATAAATAAAAGGAAAACTGACCAATGGAAATACACACACATTCCCTAAACAAACATTCCCTACTTAAGAGTTCTCACAGCAAGAGCTGCAGATAAAACACCTATTTTCATATTTGTTGACTGTCTGAAAAGCTACTGAAAATAGTTGAGTTCACTTTTCTTTCTTTCTCTACTTTGCTGTATTATCAGTATTTTCTGTTTAAAATTTCTAATCATATTTTTAAGGAGAAAATAAACTATTGTTTTAATGAGTAAAAAAAAAAAAAAAAAGAATACAGCACTCCAGTTTGAAAAAGACAGATGCACCCCTATATTTATCACTGCACTATTTACAATAGCCAAGATAGGGAAGCAACCTAAATGTCTATCAGTAGATGAATGGATAAAGATGTGATACATATACACAATGGAATATTACTCAGCCATAAGAAAAAAACAGATCCTACCATTTGCAACAACACAGATGGAGCTAGAGGGTATTATGCTCAGTGAAATAAGCCAAGCAGAGAAAGACAAATACCAAATGATTTCACTCATATGTGGAGTATAAGAACAAAGAAAAACTGAAGGAATAAAAGAGCAGAAGAAGAATCACATAACCCAAGAATGGACTAACAGTTACCAAAGGGGAAGGGACTGGGGAGGATGGGTAGGAAGGGAGGGATAAGGACAGGGAAAAAGAAAGGGGGCCTTACGATTAGCATGTATAGTTTGAGGGGGGGGCATGAGGAGGGCTGTGCAACACAGAGAAGACAAGTAGTGATTTTACAGCATCTTACTATGCTGATGGACAGTAACTGTGAAGGGGTATGTGGTGGGGACTTGGTGAAGGGAGAAGCCTAGTAAACATAATGTCCTTCACATAATTCTAGATTAATGATACCAAAAAAAAAAAAGAGACATAGAGTAATAGAATGAATAAAAAAGCAAGACCCATCTATATGCTGCTTACAAGAGACTCACTTCAAACCCAAAAATAAACAGAGATTAAAAGTGAAGGGATGGAAAAAGGTATTTCATGCAAACAATAGGGAGAAAAAAGGTGTTACGGTACTTCTTTCAGACAAAATAGACTTCAAAACAACCAAGAGATAAAGGAGGACATTACATAATGATAACGGGGTCAGTACAACAAGAGGATATAACCATTATAAATACATATGCACCCAACATAGAAGCACCAACATATGTGAAACAAATACTAATAGAATTAAAGGAGGAAATAGAATGCAATGCACTCACTCCAAAGGACAGGTCAACCAGGCAGAAAATAACTAAGGACACACAGGCACTGAACAACACACTAGAACAGATGGACCTAACAGACATCTACAGAACTCTACACCCAAAAGCGACAGGACACACATTCTTCCTAAGTGCACATGGAACATTTTCCAGAATAGACCACATACTAGGCCACAAAAAGAGCCTCAGTAAATTCCAAAAGATTGAAATTCTACCAACCAACTTCTCAGATCACAAAGGTATAAAACAAGAAATAAACTGTACAAAGAAAACAAAAAGGCTCACAAACACATGGAGGCTTAACAACATACCATACTCATAAACAATCAATGGATCAATGACCAAATTAAAACAGAGATCAAGCAATATATGGAGACAAATGACAACAATAGGACAAAGCCTCAACTTCTGTGAGTGCAACAAAGGCAGTTCTAAGATGAAAGTATATAGCAATCCAGGCCTATTTAAACAAGGAAGAACAATCCCAAATGAATAGTCTATAAAGTCACAAGTATTAAAACTGAAAAAGAAGAACAAATGAGGCCCCAAGTCAGCAGAAGGAGGGACATAATAAAGATCAGAGAAGAAATAATTAAAATTGAGAAGAATAAAACAATAGAAAAAATCAATGAAACCAAGAGCTGGTTCCTTGAGAAAATAAACAAAATAGACAAACCCCTAGCCAGACTTATTAAGAGAAAAAGAGAATCTACACATATAAACAGAATCAGAAATGAGAAAAAAAAACACAACAGACACCACAGAAATACAGAGAATTATTAGAGAATACTATGAAAATCTATATGCTAACAAGCTAGATAACCGAGAAGAATGGACAACATTCCAAGAGTGACCAAGGAAGAAACAGAAAATCTAAACAGACCAATTATCAGCAACGATATTGAATTGGTAATAAAAAAACTACCCAAGCATAAAATCCCCGGACCAGATGGATTCCCCGCTCAATTTTATAAGACATATAGAGAAGACATAATACCCATTCTCCTTAAAGTTTTCCAAAAACATAGAAGAGGAGGGAATACTTCCAAACTCATTCTATGAAGCCAACATCACCCTAATACCAAAACCAGGCAAAGATCCCACCAAAAAAGAAAACTACAGACGAATATCCCTGATAAACACAGATGCAAAAATACTCAACAAAATATTAGCAAACCGAATTCAAAAATACATCAAGAGGATCATATACCATGATCAAGTGGGATTCATCTCAAGGATGCAAGGATGGTACAACATTCAAAAACCCATCAACATCATCCACCACATCAACAAAAAGGACAATAACCACATGATCATCTCCACAGTTCAACATCCATTCATGATAAAAATTCTTAACAAAATGGATATAGAGGGTAAGTACCTCAACTTAATAAAGGCCGTATATGACAAACCCACAGCCAACATTATACTTAACAGCAAGAAGCTGAAAGCTTTTCACCTAAGATAGGGAACAAGACAGAGATGCTCACTCTCCCCACTGTTATTCAACATAGTACTGGAGGTCCTAGCCACAGCAATCAGACAACACAAAGAAATAAAAGGCATCCAGATTGGTGAAGAAGAAGTCAAACTGTCACTATTTGCAGATGACATGATATTGTATATAAAAAACCCTTAAGAACCACTCCAAAACTACCAGAACTAATACCTGAATTTAGCAGTTGCAGGATACAAAATTAATACACAGAAATCTGTTGCTTTCCTATACACTAATGATCAACTAGCAGAAAGAGAAATCAGGAAAACAATTTCATTCACCGTTCCAACAAAAAGAATAAAATACCTAGGAATAAACCTAACCAAGGAAGTGAAAGACCTATACCCTGAAAACTACAAGACACTCTTAAGAGAAATTAAAGAGGATGCTAACAAATGGAAACTCATCCCATGCTCCTGGCTAGGAAGAATTAATATTGTCAAAATGGCCATTCTGCATAAAGCAATCTACAGATCCAATGCAATCCCTATCAAAATACCAACAGCATTCTTCAACGAACTGGAACAAATAGTTCTAAAACTCATATAGAACCACAAAAGACCCTGAATAGCTACAGCAATCTTGAGAAGGAAGAATAAAGCAGGGGGCATTATGCTCCCCAACTTCAAGCTCTACTACAAAGCCACAGTAATCAAGACAGTTTGGAACTGGCACAAGAACAGATCCACAGACCAGTGGAACAGAATAGAGGGTCCAGATAGTAATCCAAACATATATGGCCAATTAATATATGATAAAGGAACCATGGATATACAATGGGGAAAGGACAGCCTCTTCAACAGCTGGTGTTGGCAAAACTGGACAGCTACATGTAAGAGAATAAAACTGGATCATAGTCTAACCCCATACACAAAAGTAAATTAGAAATGGATCAAAGACCTGAATGTAAGTCATGGAACCATGTAAGTCTTAGAAGAAAACATAGGCAAAAATCTCTTGGACATAAACATGAGCGACTTCGTCATGAACATATCTTCCCAGGCAAGGGAAACAAAAGCAAAACTGAACAAGTGGGACTGTGTCAAACTAAAAAGCTTCTGTACAGCAAATGACACCATCAGTAGAACAAAAAAACATCCTACAGTATGGGAGAATATATTTGTAAATGACATATCCAATAAGGGGTTGACATCAAAATTATATAAAGAGTTCACATACCTCAATAAACAGAAAGCAAATAAGCCAATCAAAAAATGGGCAGAAGGGCTGAACAGACACATCTCTAAAGAAAAAATTCAGATGGCCAACAGGCACATGAAAATATGCTCCACATCCCTAATAATCAGAGAACTGCAAATTAAAACCACAATGAGATATCACCTCATACCAGTTAGGATGCCCAACATCAAAAAGACAAACAACAACAAATGTTGGTGAGGATGTGGAGAAAGGGGAACCCTCCTACACTGCTGGTGGGAAAGTAAATTAGTTCAACCATTGTGGAAAGCAGTATGGAGGTTCTTCAAAAAACTAAAAATAGAAATACCATTTGACCCAGGAATTCCACTCCTAGGAATTTACCCCTAAGAATGCAGGAGCCGAGTTTTAAAGACATTTCCACCCCTATGTTTATCGCAGCACTATTTACAATAGCCAAGAAATGGAAACAACCTAAGTGTCCATCAGTAGATGAATGGATAAAGATGTGGTACATGTACACAAAGGAATATTATTCAGCCATAAGAAAAAAACAAATCCTATCATTTGCAACAACATGGATGGAGCTAGAGGGTATTATGCTCAGTGAAAGAAGCCAGGCAGAGAAAGACAAGTACCAAATGATTTCACTCATATGTGGCGTATAAGAACAAAGAAAAAACTGAAGGAATAAAACAGCAGCAGACTCACAGAACCCAAGAATGGACTAACAGTTACGAAAGGGAAAGGGAATGGGGAGGATGGGTTGGAAGCTAGGGATAAGGAGGAACATTACGATTAGCACATATTATGTGGGGGGACAGGGTACACGGGGAAGGCAGTATAACACAGAGATGACAAGTAGTGATTCTATAGCATCTTACTATGCTGATGGATAGTGACTGTAATCGGGTATGTGGTGGGGATTTGATAACAGGGGGGAGTCTAGTAATAATGTCACTCATGTACTTGTACATTAATGATAGCAAAATTAAAAAATAAAAAATAAATAAAAGACTGCTTTGTTAAAAAAAAGGAATTCCTGAACATGCTTTAGTTTAACACGTAAACATGGATTTCTGCAAAGCAACGGAAGAGGCTCTTGGTTCTTACTCTTTCACATCTCATGGGGCCCTTCAACCTATAAGATCTTAACTCAGAAACAGGTTTTTCTGTGCCAGAAATGGCCTCAAAATATCCAATTAGATGGAAACAGAAAGTCACAGAATGTTATCAGCATGCTCTCATGAAAATAAAAGGGAGAGGGCAGACACATATATATATGACTGTTTATTACAGAATATACTTAAGAAATTTGTCTAACAGCAGCTGTCTGCCTGAAATTGTTAGTGTATGTAAAGTTTTTATTACAAGAGAAAAAAACCACCTAGTTAGAAATGAAGAGAAGAGTTGAAGGTACCAATAGGGACTGGTAGTTTTAAAATCTGTATGTACACACATGAACGCAGAGGTATACATGCATACATTTTTCTAGCTCTGTACATAGAGGAGCAAGAAGCAGTGACACCCTAGTAGTAATAAACACACCCGACCTTGGTTTCTAAATATCATCCTCCAATAAAAGGAACCAGGGCTCCATGGAGAACTAGTTGACACTAAGGCTAAGATAGGTAAAAAAGTTGGGAGCACCTGTCATGACCAGTCTCTAGATGGCCAACACTGAAACAACTGGAGCAACAGAATAAAAAGGAATCATGTTAGACCCGAATAAGAAAATATTCATAAATATATAATGAAAAATAGGGGAGAAGTAGCAATTCTTCCTTGAAAGAACAACTCTTCCTTTAAGAGTTAAGGTAATGAAAGACAAAAAAAGAAGGAACTGTCACAGACCGGAGCAGACAGAGGAGATACAACCACTAAATGCAACGTGGATATGCAACTGGATCCTAGAAACAGAATAATGGAAGAAGTGGTAAAATTGAAATAAGTTCCATTCTTCAGTTAATAGTATTGATCAAGGTTAATTTCTTGTTTGATAATGTTCTGCTGTTAGGTAAGATGCTAACATAATGGGAAGCTGAGTGAAGGGTATATAGGAACTCTGTATTCTTCTGCAACTCTTCTTTGCGTCTACATTTATCTTTGAAAAAAAGTGTTAAAACTGAAGAAAAGTGAGAGAAACCGGGAAAAAAATTAGGAGATGCTGAATTTCTCTTCTATAAGTCTTCAAATCCTTTATTTACCACTCTTGGCATTTCATTCTACTTTAAAAGGTATCCCCCCACCTTTCCCTCCACATAGGTTTATGTTCTTCTCTTCCCAGCTAGTTTTTTCTCTGACAAGATCTGCAATATAATTGTGTTCTTTTTGTTTATCACTTCCTTTTTAGAGAGCCTTATTCACCATTTCTATGTATCAATCTGTTTTTTCTTCTAATCTACTATGAGGCTCTATTATATACTCGGTTCAAAAATGAAATAAAAATTAAATGTCAGCAGTTAACATCTAAATGCTTAATGTTTCAGGCATTATGTTAAGGGTTTTAAACACATTATTCCTTTCAATCCTTACAACAAATCTTTGAGGTAGGAAATATTATTACCCCTACTTTACATATGAGGAAACTCCCATTCAGAGGAGGTACAAATCATACCCAAGGTCACAAGCACAGCGATTCAATACAAAGCTCCTGCTTCGAGAACACATGTTAATATACTGTCTCCCCTGCCTTTAAGCTGAAAAATCAACCACTTCAAATAAGAATTTAATATCAGATACAAAGAAATATAAAACTAGATTAGTTGCCACCATTAATGGATTAAATGACATTGAATAACATTGTAACTATAATGTTTTATGTGAAAGATAAATCTTCAAGGTACTATCTTCTGTATCTATATACAAGACCTCTAATTCTAGATAATGATTGTTAGTTTCTGAGCATGCAAGGAGAAGTGGGATGAGGTTATTCAATCCTATAGTGTGAAAAATTCTGAGAAATTCCAAATAAGAATCTCAGGTTTATATAGCCAAAATGTAGGATAGCAATGTATTATCATTACTGTGAAGCCAAAGAATCATATATTATGTCACTGGTGGAATTTTAACCTATATTGTTGCCTGTATTACACATATTGTACACATGATTTGCCCACATATCTCTGAGGAACATGCATGACAGCAAGAATAAATATTAGGATACCTACATATTTTCATATTTTTTTTATAAAAGTGCACTAGGATTTTAATATTTTAATTAGGCATGGATATTATATTAAGTGCAGTCAGAAAGTAATAATATCTGAAAGTTAGGATATTTAGGCCATATTTTCATATTTTTTAACTTAGGAAAAACCACCTACTAAATAACTTTTCAAACTAAACATTCTTTCTTCCATAAGTTTAGCCTTTTAGGAGGTTTCATTTATTAGAATCCCCTTCAACATTGCATGAAATGAAGAAGGCAGGAGTTATCTAATAGGACAGCAAAAGATCAGTGGTTCTAACAAGAAATCTTCAAATGACATAAATCTCCTTAGGATATACTTATCCAATAATTTGTGGTAGAAATATCTTCAGGTAATCTATGTTTACTCTAAAGTTTACAACAGCTTCTGGCTTGTTCCAAGTGCTTTACAAAACAAAAGACATATACAAGGGCGTCTTCATAAATGACAGACCATCTTACTTTGCCAACAAGAGCAGGAATGTTCATTGAGTTTGTTGCAAATCCCATGCCATATGCCATAGCAGCTTCTACTCCCAAGAAATTTGCCACAAGCTTCTCTAGTTCTTCATGCTTGTCCAGGTTTCCTGTGTGAAGAAGTTAACCAAGTCAGTACCACCAAATCCCAAATTTAAGAAACACTCACTATTTTATAAAAGAAATCAGTCTACATGTTATATATTTTAAGACTAAAGTCTACGAAGGAGTTAGTATTATGAAGAGTAATGGCTAATGAGGAATACAGTAATTGAACAAATTAAGATTCAGCAACTGCAGTGGAATTTCTGTTAAGAGGACTGCCAACAATTTCTCCCAAGCCAGTTCCCGGTCTAGGCCTTAAGCGACCCGGCAACATCTGCTTTTCTACATTTGAAGTCATCTGCCACATAAAACAGTCTAAATAGCCTGTTGTAAAGAGAGCCTACATGGACTGAAAGGGACTCTGCAGGGTAAGAGACTAAGTAAGGGGGGTGCAGGGTTCAGTCAGCCTTCCTCTTATCCAAGCACCTAGCTGAAGTGCCAGGCATGTAAGTGAAGGCACCATGGATACTCTAATCCTCAGTCACAAAGACCTACCCAAAATCAGAGGGAACTGAAATAAACTTCAAGCCCTCCCCAAATTGCAATCACAAGCAAATAAGGGTAAGTTTCTGTGTTAAGTGACTAAGTTTTGGAATGGTTTGTTATGTAGCAAAAGACAAGTCAAAAAGCCCCTTCACTGAGAAAAAGCTATTCATTTGAAGAAGAAAAATGCAAAGCTGAATATGAAACTGGAAGAAGCATATCATTAGGCTTTGTTTTATAAGTGGATTTGTGGGTAATGCCTATTTGTGTATTTACATGCATGCACACACATATACACCCGTGCGTGTGAGTCTGTTAGGCATAATGTTCATGTACAGCAGCTGTGTGGGTGTGGTGTTTTACATTACAGCCAAATTATTTGTTGGTTTATGAATATACTGCCCGTTCATTTTTTTCCATTGTTTAGGTGATCTCAATTTAGGAAACGCTAAAGTTTTTTAGAGCTCTTTGCCAATAGATAGTAATTCAACCCAGTATTGATAATTTCACAAATAACCAAACTGAGAAGCTTTTATATATACCTGAAGACCACATAAAACAGATTTATATAAAATTATCATTGTTTTATGTTTATATTTAACATGTACTTTCACACAAACAAGATTGTCTAAGATAAAAAGTTGCAAACATGGATGGATCTAGAGGGTATTATGCTCAGTAAAATAAGCCAGGTGGAGAAAGACAAATTCCAAATGACTTCACTCATTTGTGGAGTGTAATACCAAGGCGAAGCTGAAGGAACAAAATAGCAGCAGACTCACAAACACTGAGAAGGGACTAGTAGTCACCAAAGGGGAGGGGTTATGGAGGGTGGGTGGGAGGGAAAAGGGGATTAAGGGACACAATAATTCACAATCACAATATAGGTAGGTCACGGGAAAGGCAGTGCAGCACAGAGAAGACAAGTAAGGATTCGACAGCATCTTACTACCCTGATGGACAGTGACCACAATAGAGCAGATGAGGACTTGATAATATGGGTGAATGTTGAAAACAGAGTGTTATGTGAAACCATCATAAGACTGCACATCAATGATACTTTAATAAAAAATCAAGATAAAAAGAGAAAATAACATTGAAAAATAAATAGGGGCAGTTATTTAACAGTCTTTCCAACTTCACATGCTTTTTATGAGCAGACTTGAAAGAAAACAGTTGAAAATAAATTACACTGCCTTTTGTCCAATAACCAGTAAATTTTTTTTTTCTGATTCAAAGCTGGTGGTCTCACACCAGCACTTTTTTTTTTTTTGGTATCATTAATCTACAATTACATGAGGAACACTATGTTTACTAGACTCCCCGCACCACCAAGTTCCCCCCACATACCCCATTGCAGTCACTGTCCATCAGCGTAGTAAGATCACTACCTGTCCTCTCCGTGCTGTACAGCCTTCCCTGTGCCCCCCTCCACACACATTATGCATGCTAATCATAATGCCCCCTTTCTCCCCCCACCTTATCCCTCCCTTCCCACCCATCCTCCCTGGTCCCTTTCCCTTTGGTAACTGTTGGTCCATTCTTGGATTCTGTGAGTCTGCTGCTGTTTTGCTCCTTCAGTTTTTTCTTTGTTCTTATACTCCACATATGAGTGAAATCATTTGGTACTTGTCTTTCTCTGCCTGGCTTCTTTCACTGAGCATAATACCCTCTAGCTCCATCCATGTTGTTGCAAATGGTAGGATTTGTTTTCTTCTTATGGCTGAATAATATTCCATTGTGTATATGTACCACATCTTCTTTATCCATTCATCTACTGATGGACACTTAGGTTGCTTCCATTTCTTGGCTATTGTAAATAGTGCTGCGATAAACATAGGGGTGCATATGTCTTTTTCAATCTTAGGGTAAATTCCTAGGAGTGGAATTCCTGGGTCAAATGGTATTTCTATTTTTAGTTTTTGGAAGAATCTCCATACTGCTTTCCACAATGACTGAACTAATTTACATTCCCACCAGCAGTATAGGAGGGTTCCCCTTTCTCCACATCCTCGCCAACATTTGTTCTTGTTTGTCTTTTGGATGGTAGCCATCCTTACTGGTGTGAGGTGATATTTCATTGTGGTTTTAATTTGCATTTCTCTGATGACTAGTGATGTGGAGCATCTTTTCACGTTGGCCATCTGAATTTCTTCTTTGGAAAACTGTTCAGCTCCTCTGCCCAGTTTTTAATTGGCTTATTTGCTTTCTGTTTGTTGAGGTGCGTGAGCTCTTTATATATTTTGCATGTCAACTCTTTATTGGATCTGTCATTTATGAATATATTCTCCCATACGGTAGGATGCCTTTTTGTTCTATTGATGGTGTCCTTTGCTGTACAGAAGCTTTTCAGCTTGATATAGTCCCACTTGTTCATTTTTGCTTTTGTTTCCCTTGCCTGGGGTGATATGTTCATGAAGATGTCACTCATGTTTATGTCCAAGAGATTTCTGCCTATGTTTTCCTCCAAGAGTTTATGGTTTCATGACTTACATTCAGGTCTTTGATCCATTTCAAATTTCCTTTTGAGTATGGAGTTAGACTATGATCCAGTTTCATTCTCTTACATGTAGCTGTCCAATTTTGCCAACACCAGCTGTTGAAGAGGCTGTCATTTCCCCATTATATGTCCATGGCTCCTTTATCATATATTAACTGACTGGTATATGTTTGGGTTAATATCTGGACTCTCTATTCTGTTCCACTCGTCTGTGGGTCTGTTCTTTGCCAGTACCAAATTGTCATGATTACTCTGGTTTTGTATAACCAGCAAATTTAACATGTCCTTTAAAAAAAAAGCACCTCCCTCACTTTGCATTGTGATTTTACTTCAGTGCTCAAATCCTTAAGGACAGAATAAGATTGATCAATGATACTGGCTACATGCAGAGAGAAAAGATGCAGAGAAAGAAGACTGTTAAGCTTGGAGGCTGTGTGTCCTTAAAGCTTAAGCAAGTCATTTAACCTCTGTGCCTGTTTTTCATCTGTTAAATACAAATAATAGTATTTGCTCTACCTACCTCATGACACTGTTGTGAGGATCAAATACCTCCAAGCAATTTATTAAACATGAAGTGCCATAAAGATGTAAAGTATGACTATTGTGTGTCAACACTGCACAGTGCTCCCGCAACCACATCGTTGGGGACCCTGAGTGAGAACAGCCCAGCTGCACTTGCCAATCTCTAGATCCATGAGAAGTGATAATGAATCATTGTTTTAATCCACTAAGTTTTGGAATATAGTACATACTCATAAAGTTGCCTTCTATGGTTCTGTAACTTTGATGGTTATCAATCGTCTGGAACAAAATGGGAGAATTTGCAGTTTTCCTTTGAACTAAAATAAACTTAATCTCTATATGAATCTGTTCATCTTAACATTTTCAGATGTAATAAAAAAAGGTTCAATATTTATTGAGTGTTGCCATGTTGCAAGCGCTTTACATGAATTAGCTTATTTAATTCTTGTTACAGCCCAAAAGGTAGGAATTATAGTCCCAATTTACCAGTATGGAAACAGACTAACCCTTATATGCTCATGGGCTCAGGACTAGTGACACTGTTAACCACTATCATTTGCAAAATCCAGTAAAGTCAACAAAAAGTTATAAATGAAACAAATACATATGGAAGTTTTCTAGAGATATTCTGTATGTATAAGATAATGGAAAAGATTAATATGTCTCAAAATGTGTTGAAAGCATAAAAATCATCAGCATTTCAGAAAAATAAAGCATTCTTTACCTGATCTAAATTACACAGCAAAGTGTGTATTTGGATTTTTAATATTCTAGCTCCTTCTCAGTGTTATTCCCTTTTGAGTGAAAAGTTAAGAACATCTGCTGGCCAAACATGCCCACACTCACCCATTTCCTGCCGAGTACTGCACACTCCAACTCCATACTCCTCTAGGACTTTGGCAGCAGCTTCTTGACATGATCCAGTATTCCGTGCAAATCCAAGATAGTTATAGGAACCCATGTTTATAACACCTTTAATTACATTCCCTGTGTACCTGTATTTCAACAAAATAAAAGTTCATGAAAAATGAGCAAATCTAATACTTACATGTGATAGTAAATATATTGTTAATACAAAAAAAGCACCATATGTCAGAAGTAGTGAGAATATGGTCTAGATGAAAAGCAGCTCAAACTCATAACCAATTAGGAAAATGGAAAAATGAAATATCAATTTTCACTCATCTATAGTAATAAATATTTAAAAACTGCCCATATCCAGTGTTGGCCAGGACAGTCTCATACGTTGTAGATAAGAATATCAGTGAGTACTTTTTTCTGGAGGACCGTTTAGCAGTATTTATCCACTAAAAGATATGCACACTCTTGGCCTCAGCAATTCTCATACTCATATGAAAGGATATATACATAAGGATCTGTTAAGAGTTACTACACAATTTATTTACCTTGTTTTCCCCAGGCACAAGGACCAGTGATATTTTATATGGTGAAGGTCAGCCTGGGCTACTAAGAGAGGACAACATGGTTCAGAGGCCCACCAACCTAGGATGGGCATTAAGTGTGGACAAGAAATAACTGCTGCTTTAACTCTGAGATTTTGGGGTTAAGACCAGATGATGTAGCCCAACTTGCTATGCACGATAAACATCTATACTGTGTAGAATACTAAGCAGTCACCATAAGGAGTCTGCTGTGAATATATAGAAGAAGGATGTTACCAATATGTTAGCAAGTAAAAAAAGCAAGATGTGTAATGATTTTTATAGAATGATCCCATTTTTGTAAAAATCAGAAACTACCTTCCCAAAACCCCAGTAGATACAGTATATACATACTGCACAGAAAACATCTGGAAGAATGACACACAATGAACAGACAACAATGGTCACCTCTGTGCAGTAGAGATTTGTGCAGAAGGTAGTTGTCATGGGGAATCTTCAGTTTACCTGTATCTTTAAATAAATTTTTTAAATCTTTGATAACAACGTGACTATGGTTTACCTGTATTTTTAAATAATTTTTTTAATCTTAAATAATGACAATGCAACTATGTAATACTTGTGCAATGTCCAACAAATTAAAGCTTACAAATATGAAAAGTTATCTAGTCAATCCACTTAAGTAAAAACATTCCATCTATCCTTCAATCATTTGAGAAATCAAAATATCCAGAAATATCAGATACTTGATTCTGGTAAATGACATAATAAAAAGACAGTTTTTCTTTGTTTTTCTTTTCTTTTTTTAAGTCAAATTTTGTTTCCAACTATTATCTAACACAGTATCAAATGTAATAGAAAAATGTATTATAAAAATGTCAGAAACACTGGACAATATTCAAGGAAATTAATCGTGTATTCTCAGCTTCTACTCCTGTTTCACAGATGACTCAATCTGCAATAGAGTATTTTTTTGAAGTGAAGAAATTCTTTTTTATTGTTGTCAAGAAATAATTTCCCAACCAGGCTCACTTGAATGACCAGTTGTAATCATGAGATTGTCTTTCCATGATGTCCACCCTGGCTCCAGGCACACTACAGATGGGTCGATTCCAGTTGTCCCTAATCCTCATGTAGAGGTTCCTTGTATAGAAGTTTTCGAAATCTTGATACAATGACACAAAGTCCTGCCAATAAATGGTGAAATACTGTAAATTTAACTGAGCTACTTTAAAAATTTTACAACTTCCCTTTCTGTTATGCAAGAGCACTTAAGAAGGAGAAGTCAATTATGTTGAATTAACTGATACGGAAAACACTTGGAAAGACACCAGTTCTCTGTTTATCTTAAAACAACTTGGCTTTGATGGCTGACCTATATGAAATGGTTGCAGATTTAACTGTCTGACTGCATGAAGGTTGAACCAAAGAATTTAAGTTAATGAAGTAGGCCTCATAAAAATAAACCTTACTTGTACAATTCTGTCATTAAACCTTCCAAGTATTCCTTCCTAATAACCTCAAAAAGACTGCTCTTCTGCCCCTACCCTAGTAATATAGTGGAAGAAATGCCATTAAAAACCCCTGCTTCCAGTTTCAAATTAGAAAAATAATTCCAAAGTGAAGATTCCATCCTCTGCATATTTTCAAAGATCAAAATGAAACAAACCCAAAGGAGAGTGAAAAATCAAGAAACACTGAAAGGCAGATTATATAGAAAGACACCTTCTCAGGTTTCTTTCTTTGGATAGGAGTTTTTGAAAAATTTTAAAAAAAGAAAAAAAGATTCTCAAGATGAATTCCCATGACCAGGGGGACTTAAAGCCCTTCCTCTCCTCCCTGAGATTAAGTTATACTAAAACTTAAGTCTGTAAAAAATGACATCTCACAGGCACAGTCGCAGGGGGGCCATCAGGTGAGAAATTGGGGATCAACAGAGGTGAGGCTTAGAACCTCATCCCCCCTGTTTTGAGAGAAATCTTCTGCATCCGTGGATGTATTATTGCCCTTGTCTAGCTTGGATTAACACATAGTCTACAGGAACACACCTGATCATCTACATTTGCCCTCTTACAACACTAAACTATGTTTTCTACCTTTATCTTACATCTACCTACCACTTCAGCATTTTATTTAAAAAAAAAATAATAATAATAATAATAAAGGGAAAAATGTGGGATTCACATATAAATCAAGTATAAAAATCAAACGAATATTCATATTTGACCTGATTGTTTATAGTTCATAATGAGTGATCAAAACCGAAAGTTTTTGTGATGACTGCCCTTGTACTGTTCACCATGTAAGAACTTACTCACTATGTAAGAATTCGTTCACCATGTAAGAACTTGTTCGTTATGCTTCAGAAGATTGGAGACTGACGAGAATTAGGCTGGGGGTGGATTAAAGATTGTGCATTGAGCATTGACTCCCCTATACAGAATTTTATGGTTGTTAACAACCATTTGATCAATAAATATGAGAGATGCCCTCTCAAAAAAAAATAAATAAATAACATCTCAGTGAAGCTAAAAATGAGTGCATAATGTTATGATGTCCCATGTGGTATGACCATTGCTCAGAACAACGTGACTAGATCACATGAGACCTTTTCAACTCCTAAAGATAAAATAAACCAACCAAAAGAAAACTCTATTACTGTTTTACTACAGTCAGCAAACCACTGCTCCTAGCCCTCAGATCTGAGCTTGATGCCAATCTAAATTAATCTGTTAGGTAAGTTAATCAAAACATTCAAAGTTTAGGCCTTATTCTGTAAAAGATTTTCATTGCTAAACAAGATTATATAAAACTTTAAGATTAATAGCCTTCTATGACATTGGACTCTAACATGCTAAATAAACCTTACATTAGATAAAATCTTCTGAAAGCTGAGCAGAATCAGAAAGTACCCTTAGGAATGTGCAGTGCCTGATACCATCTCTCTCTCTATTGGTTCTAGCATTTACATTTCCTTAAAGAGAAAATAACCACAAATAATGTGTCTTTTACAATTGGAAATGTATTACTGAAAGAGTTTATCGCTTTTGTCTCGTCCAACAAGAATACTGGATGGCTGAAAACTGGAACAGAGACATCTAAATTTAAATTAAGGACTTCTTTGGCTATTATTCACCATGCATCTATTTCCCAAAAGAAAAAACAAGAAGAACAAAAATCATCTCCATTTCTTTTCAATTCACATAAAATAGGGTAAACATACTAACTCTTCTTGAGCTCATTTTTTTATAACCTTTCTAAACACTGCATATTAATGTATTTAATGTTAAATACTTGACAGATACTCCATCACAAATTTTTATTAGCAACAAAGCAATCTTTTTTGTTTTTACTATATGTACATCATAAAAACTTAGCCTTGTCCTATCAAAAGGAATGAAGTAGAGCTTTGGGTAACCATTACATAGCTGTCTGTGGTTAGGAAAGAAGGGATGCAGTTTGGCTGCAGTTAGAAGGTTTAATAGAGACATCTGAAGGGCAGCTAAGCGAACATCCTGCACTTAGCAATGAAGTAAGAAACATGGAAGGGGGTCACTATTCAGAGTTCAAGTTCTAGGCAATGTGAGTATCTGTTTCCAAAAATAACTCATACACTTAAATATTCTAGGACTAGGGTTTAATTGGAGGAATTATCTTTTCAATCATTTATTCAAATACCTTTTATAGAACACTTCTGCTAGCCTTAGGATTCTTAAAGAACAAAGTGTTCTTTATGCAAACAATGACACTCCCACTATTGCTACCCTCAGCTCACCCCCATTACCCCGCCTATTCCCATCCCACTCAACATTCCCACCTCCCTCTTCTTTCTCCTCAGTTTAGTCACTGTGAAATGACTAGTCAGGGCCAGCCTAATACTTGTTTGCTCTGTCACCGAACAAACATTTACTGACCCATGCTTTGCAGGCACTAAGGCAGGCAATGGGGATAAAAATGACTGAGATACAACTTCTACATTCCCAACGAACTCTTAGTGTAGTGGAGAGACACATGAATAAAGTTAGAATACAGTGTAACAATACTGTAAAGAGATGCTTGCTCAGTGAGAGTATCTAACTGGTAGGTGAGTAGCAAGGACAGAGTCAAGTTCAAACAGCCTTCCTGCACTGTCTGAACTTGATGTACTCTTCCTGGACACGTTTCCTGAAGACCTTGTGCATACCACATATATCAGCACAGATACACATATGTCAAGTAGAGAACAATACCTAGATGAGGCTACACTCTGGACTGTTGGGCTTGAAGTACTCACCAGTTAAGTGACTTCTACCATTTGCCTCAAAGAGAAGAATTCAAATTCATGGATTTCTTAATTAGGGATCACTGAAGACCTTAACAAACATAGTGTCTCATCTATAAATTAGCCAATAAATAGCCTTTACTGCTTAAGCCTATTTGAGATTAAGTTTTCTAGAAAAGCATCCTAATTGTTTAAAATAGGTACCATTTATTCTAGTGCATATAAAGGCCTTAAGATGACAGAGAAAAAGGGGTGACTCAGTATTATCACTTTCAGAAGTTGACTTTGTAACTGCCTATATTTGTTGAGAGCAATTCTAGCCCAACACATGTGCACAAATATTTTTGAAATGATGATGATAATGAATAATTACATTAGCAACAAGAATTCCCATTTACTAAGTACTTAAGATGTCTTGCAAAATCACATGTATTTTCTCTTAAACAACCCTGCACCCTCTTATAGAAGATGTTACTCTTATTTTCAGAGAGGCAAAATGGTTTTTCAAGTTAGAGAACTAGCCAGAGGCAGGGCCAGCAACTGATCTAGGTCTTTTAATTCCAAAGTCCATGTTCTTAACCCCATGCATTTCCATGGCATATGATTTTTTCTGTAAGTTTTATGTGACGGAGTTTGTTGAGCTGCCTGACTCAACAATGCATATCCCAACTTACTTAGCCTACCTAACATAACATCACAAGAAAATCCACTTTGGTGGTAATGAGACACTTGTCTATCTGGAAAAAATCATGGCGCTTCAGAACACTCAGACACTGAAACGGAAGGCTACACACCTGAAATCTTCTCTTTAAAAACACACTAACACCGTCTGCAGTATTTCAGTACTGCTGAAATATTTCAAGACATGGTAACAACCAACATATTACTACATACCAAAGACAGGTTAGTGAAAAAAAAGTCCATGGCATTTTGAATTTTTATTTTGGTGACATATATTCTAGAAAAGGAAACATCCTCATAAGTTAAATCTAAAAATAGCTGAAACATGACAAAATTGTTTCAAAACTTTAAGAAAAAAAATCCTGAAGAATTCCTGCCTGCATGAACAAGTGTTGACGATGGAGTCATCCTATGGTTAAAAAGCATTATACAGCTAGGGGTATTTTTTATAAATCAATAATGTTGTCTTCACCCCTGTTTAAT